>NC_142825.1:3917500-4542500 GCF_057945365.1 Rhopilema esculentum
ATGAAGACGCACCTTTCATACAAGACAGCTCGTTTGCTTTGCGTTGATCGAGTGTCATAGATTCTCTTAGCAGTGCAAGTTTCTCCTCTTGCGATGATTGATTGATTGATTGATTGATTGATTGATTGATTGATTGATTGATTGATTGATTGATTGATTGGTTTTTTTTTCAAGAACCATGCTCAACTTGTAAACCCTTTGACTGCACGTTTCTTCTCTCTCATTCCCTGCAAAAGTATTGTCTAGCTTCTGGTTTCTGTACGACGGTGCGAATGGGTTGAATACTCTTACATCAAAAAATGCACTTTGTTCCTTCTGCCATAAGCCGCGCTGGATTCTTAAAATAGAAAAATTGTATTTATAACTCAACAGAACCCCCGTTTTAACATAACAATGTGATAACGAGGGTCTGGAATAAGGATGTCATGAGTAGATTTTTTTTCGGCAAATTAATAAGCTTGGGAAGAGAGGGGGTATCCCAGACTCGAGAGTAGCGGAACTAAATTGCTTCAAGATTTTTAGCAGGATCTTAAAACTCTTTGTTATTGTTGATGGTTCGCAGCCAAATTATGATGCTTTGAGTACATACTGACGATTGCCTGATTTCAACTATTCAATTTACTAATTAGCTGATTAACTAGCTTTTAACACTGTAACTTTTAATTTTTACCTCATTAACTTTGGTATATTGTTATTCAATTAACCTTATAATCTTCATTGAAGAATCAATTTTATAATATGATTGTATTTTTATCAGTTTAATCTTATTTTCTATTTTATTTTGTAGCATCTTTCAAAAAAATGTATCATCAAAAACTCATAGAGAGGAAAAAGGCTTTTGAAAAGCAGGTATAGATTTTTTGCTCCATCCTATAAAGTCAGATTGATTTTAATTGAATTTAATGAAAATTTTTGTTTACCGGTCTGTCACAAAGTTCTCTATGCCGTATCGGCAGAATTGTACACACTATTTGTTTTATGAAACAGGACAATTTTAAGTTGTGGCTCCGAGTTCCACGCTTGATGTGACCATAAGACGATTGCATTAAGCGTGCAATCTCTGATGATCGGATTAAACGTGCGATTTGGGATGATCGAATTAAGCGTGCAATTTGGGATGATCGAATTAAGCGTGCAATTTCGGATGATCGAATTAAACGTGCAATTTCGGGTGATCGAATTAAGCGGGAAACTCGGAGTAGCAACTTAGAACCGTACTGTTCTTTACATCAAAAGCGTCAATTTAAAATCAAGTGTGCTGTAATTCAGCACTGATATGTAAGAATAGAAGTCGATTCAAGCAAAGTGGCGCATAGGATAGACAAAAATTGACAAACATCTCACTCCTTAACCACCTTGAATAACAATTTTAAAATGTTAGGCTAGAAAGCTAATTTCTAATTTTTCCTTGATTCCTGTCATCTCATCTATCAGGGACTGAAAGCTGTTGGAATAGTGGGTCGTTGATACAAATTATTAGTTATTTCTAACCAAGTTTGCAATTTTCCTTTGACAAAGTCTAACAAAATTAGTACCCGGTAGCAACGGTAGAAGGAGGTGCAGATTGACTGAGTAACCCGATTGCACCTAAGGAAAAAACAGGCCACTTTTCCTCATCATGTATCTTGGCCCAGAACATGTGCCCCTTCTCACAGAAACCTTCACCTTTCTGATAGTTCTAACTTGTCAATTATTCGTCAGGAAAAGCATATCAAGGCATTGAAGCAATCAGGAAAGTCATCCAAGCAAGCTGTAAGTTAATTTGCGCTTAATCTGTCAAAGTTTGATTATTTCTAAAGCATACCAAACGGCAATTAGAAGAAGGAGGTCACCTAGTTCGATGTTGCTCAATAATTCATTTATACATTGCTGTTAAAACGTTTAATTCTCCATTTAACGCTGGGGCTTCTAACAGGTTGTTGAAGCTTTGAAGAAGATACCCTACGTAGAGGGGCATTAAAAGTGGGAATGATAAAGGTTTTCAAAACAGCGTTAAAAGATCGTTAACATTTTGGTTTTTACTGATTATTATCTGAAAGAAGATATCGGCAATTACGGTTGTTTGAATCTACGATGTAAGGCAATAAATCCTGTATGTTGTAACAAAAGCCATCTTTAATCGAGGGATGTCAGTTGTTTTGCGTTGTTGAATTTGTTATCGAGCTGTTAGTGACTTCTAAACAGAATGTAATTTTATATGTTGTTTAAAAATTATCACAGATATGAAATACATATTTCTTCGCATCATGTGGTATCGTCTTGTTGAATTGTTTTATAGAGTTTTATGAGAATATAAAATAACGATACATGAGCCCTGAGGGACGATTAGCAGAAAATGATTGAGATTACACCATTGCCATACACCCGTCAACTAAGTGCCAGTGTAAATTTGTCCATCAGTTTCAACTTGAGATAATTTTGAAATCATAACTTCTAGATTTCTGTTAAGCCGAAAATCCCAAGCTTTTTATTAAGATGTCTTAGCTAAGCCTCTCGATGTAAACCATCATCAAATCTCCCATTGAGTGAACAATCGTATTTCCTTATTGGAAGCTACTCAGTTCCAATAGATTCACAAATGCATCACCGTAAGAATGAATAAATAAGATACATTATGATGATTAAATTTTTTACTCAGACCAGTGTTTTTCACGCCATAGTTTCTGATTTTTGTGAAAATAGGAAGCACAAGCCAAGAAAACTGCTGTCAGAAAGGACAAAAGCAAAAAGGATGAGGCTGTTGTGGTAAGCTCGATTCCACTATTTTTTATGTTATGTTTGAGATGAAATTGATAAGTTCTTTATTTATGTATTAGAAATTGTGCTATTTTGGGATGTTCTGAATACACGGAATAT
The DNA here is from genome assembly GCF_057945365.1 of Rhopilema esculentum. Taxonomy (NCBI): domain Eukaryota; kingdom Metazoa; phylum Cnidaria; class Scyphozoa; order Rhizostomeae; family Rhizostomatidae; genus Rhopilema; species Rhopilema esculentum. The sequence continues at coordinate 3,920,357 of NC_142825.1, forward strand.
TTTGGGATTTTATGCTTAATTTTATTCCTCTCGACCATGTCTCTTTTCTTTGATTCTATTGTTCTGAGATTTTCGACCCGCTTTGAAAGTTCAGCTTCGAGCAGAGTTCTGTTTCGCTCAATCGATTTTAGAGCTCAATTTCGAGCAAAGTTCTGCTTGGGTTCTACTTCCCTTGCAAGGCAGTTTGATAAAGGACTGATAAAAGTGTATCAGGCAAATAAACAACCCAAATTCAAAAGTGTACGGCAGCTGTCTCCATGGACTCACTCACCTACCAAAGTTGATCCTATTCTATTTTGATGTTGCTGTTCCTTTTGTCAGCGGTAATTGACAATATGCGCAGCCAACGGGTCAGAACAATTTCTTGATTCGAATTTATATATATACACTCCCCTTAGACTTACTCCATGAGCCTCTGTTGTAGCGTCAGTCAAGTGAGGCAGTAGCGAAAAAGAGGCTCATGAAGTAAGTCTACACTCCCCTAACGAAAGTATCCGGACAGCTGAAAAAAGCAGAAGTTTTGCAACATTTTAATGTCTCTGTTTATTTTGGAACGGTTTTTCAAAAAATTATTATCACTAAGTTAAAAAGTGGTTATCGACAGCCTAATTTTTGTTTTCGTCTGAAAGCGCAATCGATCTTCGAACTTTCCGGGTACTTTCGTGAGGGGAGTGTATATGTTTAACTCCTTCATCATTTTGTGAAAATATCCAACAAAGTTTTGTTAACACACGTCTCAATGAATTGTACAGGATTCTGCAAAGAAACAGGAACTTTTGAGAAAGCCACGGGAATATGAAGTCAAATTCACAATACCATGCCCTCCTCCACTGAATCCACCAATTTTGGGCTTGAAAGGTAAGAAGAAGTCTTTTATGCAGTCTGTAATATTCTGAAAAAGAATTTTGATAAATCAGCATTATGTGAGCTTCTTTCCAATTGAATTTAATATTTCAGTCGTTGTACTGAACGTTTGTACACGAGAATAAACATTTTTGTACATTGCAAAGAAGCATTGTAAAAAAAGTACTCAACGTACAATGCATTTTTTATCTTAAATTCTTAACTGCTCATTTGTAATGTTTATTCATGTTTACCCAAGTAAGCCTTGAGTTCCTTTAAATGAAGTGATTCGTGTTTAACATTTTTTGCCAATAGCACAAACACAATTCACCCATTTTGAAAATTATTTTCCAGATGTCAAATTTGGATACCCCGACCAGCCTTTACTCTTCAAAATGGTTAATTTTGGTATCGATATGTCTTCAAGAGGTAATCACTTTATATATAACCTTGCCATAATTTTTGCATTTTATTCTTTTTTTCTCTACACTTTTTGCTTTTATGCACATTTGCTTTTCAGGATATCAATTTCTGAAGTTTGAATTTCAAAGATTTTAGAGTTCTTCCACTTAGGCCTTCTTTCTATAGCAATTTTTATCCATAGCATGAATTTTGTCTATTATAACATTTTATTGCAGCCAATCTACTTTTTTCTGAAATTTGATACTAAATCCCATTTTCGAGTATTTTCAAGCATTTTTTCTTCAATCCTCATTGTTTGGATGAAAGTTGTGCCAGTGTTGCCTGTTTTGATCCACAACTGGATATATATGTATATCTCCTTGGTTAGTTTTTCCGATCTATGTTGTGACGTCTATCCTCTAAAGAGCAGATCTACAAAAAATATTTTCCTTTCTGGGAACCTGGCACACAAAACAAAATTTTTTCTTTGAGGTGAAAGTATTGTGTACCAATAGTATGCCCAAACTTTTAAAACAGAGGCTTCTAATGTTTGTCCCTTTATCTGTTAATAAGGTCCTAGACAAGAAAGCTAAAGATTGCTTTCAAGTTATACAACTTTTTTGTGATAGTGAGTAACAGTTTATATAAAGGTTTCAAAAATGTGAAACTTCTTTATTTGATTAAATCTGTAATATACAGATATCTGTTCTGAAAAAGTCAAGAAAAACATTTTTGCTAATGCAAAAACAGCTGTTTTTTATCAAGTTTTGCTGAAAATTTTCTGTCAAGCCAAAAAATTTTCTGGGAACCTAGTTCCGATACTTTTTGCAACTCTACGCGAAATGCTTTTATATGTCATAAAATTTTAGCTTTTTTCAAAGCCATTTTCAGATTCTGCACCACCAAGAATTGTTTATAGATTATCTTGCCAAATTTATAATTGATGTCACTACCAGCAATGATCATAAAACATGAGTTATGGTGAATCTAAAACAAGCCAAAATAGCAAATATAATTTACCTTGCCCATTTTAACGAAAAAAGAAGTATTTCTAAAATCTGTTTCAAGATATTTTCAAATAAAATAAGCAAATAAGCAATGTTTCATACGAAATTACAAGAATGATTAATGCTGCATTAGTAAGATAGTAAATTACGTGAAGGCGTTTCTATTTTTTGATAAATAATACGCTAAGAAATCATTTTTCGTGTTTAAATCTAAGAAAAACGATTTAAGAAAGACTCAGAGGCCTTTGTTATTTAACTTGCTCTGAAATGTTCTACGCCATGTTTCCTTGACTAAAATTGCAATAAAAGAATTTGTTCTGACTTTCTAACATTTTCTGAGGCAATTGAAATTATAAGCCAGTTGGTACATTTTTATTAGTTATGTTTCAAGTTTATACATAAAATGCATAAATTATTTACAAAGTGAAAGTTGATATTTGCAAAAATCAAAGTTAGACATTTACAAGAAGAAAAGTTAAATATCACACGATTAAGCTAAAACCTAGAAATTGCTTAAGTTTTTGACTTTGCTGCATGCTTTGAATTTCAAAAGCGACATTGTTATTTCGCAAGTTCCTGGGTAAATTGTTAAATATCTTTGCTTTATTAAACGCGAATTTTTTCGTCTATCATCTCTCTAAACGTCTGGGATTGCCATCCTTTACAACTGTTCCTTGTAAAATGCTTTTTCGTTTATATTATACCGTTTTTTGTCTTATTTTGAACTGCAAAATTACATAGTGTTTGATTTCAATTGATCTTTGCATGATGCCTGTTTTGAATATATCATTCTTTTGTCTTCTTGCAGTTGCTTTAGTCGGGCCAAATGGGGTTGGAAAAAGTACGTTTCTTAAACTTCTTTGTGGGAGATTACAACCAGTAAGTATCTTTATTCCGTAAATTTATTATCAAATGTTTGCCCTCATTCTGCTTTGTTGTCAATATGCCTTCGAAGCATCACCCCTTTCATTCTGTCTCAAAAACTAAAGATATAGTTATATTTTTACATTTTAAGTGAAAAGTAACATTTTTACATAAACTTTCAGGGACAGAAGCCCAGAGGCTGAGAACCTCTGAAAAAATCTGAAACAAATCTAGAATTAATATTAAACAGATTCATAGGCAATTGATATATATATATATATATATAACATGTATAAGTATTATTTGAGTATGCCTGCTTTTATTCAAGTGTGTGGCTTTTCTGCAATTATCATTTCAAGCATTTTTTATATCGATAAATTTTGAGGATTTTTATTTCACTTACAACATTTGTTAGATGGAAATGATAATTTTGATGTTTCAACTACAAAGGAAACCTTTTTAAGTTCTTGAAAACCATGAATTTCAACTCATTTTCTATGTTAAACTAAACTGCTTACAACATTTTTAAATTCTCTTAGATTTCTCATCAAATCCAAGAAATTGTTATTGCAAGAATTTAAATTTATCTCAAAATACGTTACATATAACTCTCTATTTTGTAAGTTGCTTCCCGTTACAAATATTTATCAGTTAAACGTTTTTAAACAAGCATGTGTCAAGAATCTAGGTAAAGTTTTCTGGCATTGGCATTAGTGGTGTTAGAATGAGGGGGCTTTAAAAAAACCAAGGGAGTTTGATAAAGGACTTACCGAACGCATCATTTTCTGATGTTGTATGTATTAGTTTTTTATTTACGTTTTGAAGACTTCATCCTTCTTCCAAAGCATTTTCTTTCTTCATATTATACCTTTCGAATCTTTCGGAAGGTCATGATTATTTTTAATTGTTTTAAGTTCAAGTCTGTTATGGTCCATTACTTAAGAAATATAAATTTTATCATCGAAAGCTAATCAAGTTAACTTGTTTTTTTTAGCTGGAGGGAGAGCTGATAAAGAATCCAAGAGTGGTAGGTTTTGACACTGTGCATCAGGTTACCTACCGGTGTCAACAACAGAATACTTACTCACTCTAATTTTTATTTACTTTGATCAAAACTTTCAATAAATGCAAGGCAATTTCCATACCGTAAATCCTCGAATTAGCCCCCTAAGGTGCTTATTTTTTTATTTTTTTGGATGGGGGGTTTTTCTTGGGGGCTTATTGAAAATTTGTAGTTCTAGGGTTGGGGCTTATTCGAGGGGCTTTTTCGAGGGGGGACCAATTCGAGGATTTACGGTAATGATGTTAAAATTGTAAGATGCTTTTTTTAAAAGTTACCAACTTTATCCCAACTAATGTTTTTGTGGATTTCAACTAAAATTTTAGTGTGATATCTAATAAGTAACGTTTCTAAATTATTTTTGTAGCGTATTGGCTTTTACAATCAACATTCGGCAGACCAGGTATATCATGTTTTTATTTCTTGTTTTTCAATATCTAATCTTAGCTTACATTTTTTCAAATATTTCAAATCTATTTGCTTCAATTTTTCTGACTCTATAGCCCAAAAAACCATTTTAATTCTGTCTTTCTAACACTGCCACTTTTTAAAAAAATGTAAGATCAGAAATTACGTTTCCAACCCTGCAAAGCATCAGCCAATCCCGAGTTTTAAAGTCAGTTTGATTTATCTCTTAATTAAATGCAAATAATTTTGGTTTTTCTTCTTAAGATCTACACTTCAATATATGTGATTAATTCTCGTCATTTTGATCTATGTTTTCCCATTAAGTGAAGCTTTTTCATTGAATGATCCAGCTTGTTCCGTTTGATATCTAAATGTACGGAATTCTTTCTTTCAGCTAAACTTGAACGAGTCGTCTGTAGAATATATGCAGGTAGGCTACTTTGTTCTCAAGAATTTTTTTTCTTCTCAATGTTGGAAAAACTATTGTATTGGAGCCAAGGTGGTGCAGAGCACCGTTTAATTGTGTTGCCGTGAAATGGAGAAGTTGTTGTTTCTGTAAACTGGAGCAGTCTTAAAAATGCACTTGAGGATGTTCTTTAGTCTTTTCGAGATAGATTAACGATAAAACTGAGGCATAAAAGAACCAAAGCATATAATCAGAGCTATTTCCGTGTACGTATCCCTTTTATACAACATATGTTTAATGTCTAGCGTATTTTTAGACCTGTACGCAACAGAATCACAGCTGGCCACTCATACAAAACATTTATCTAATGTGACAGTATGGTTTCATTCAGGATATGATAGTCAAACTGCATTTAAACGATGATTGCTCCTTAATGCAAGGAGAGCTGTCCCTGTCTCTTGGCATTAAGCTATTAAAGCGGGTATATATATGCAACTTTAAGCCTTTGTTTTCCGGACCGTTTTTGTTTCTGTGAAGGTGTTTTTGGTTAATTTCTAGCGTGAATTCAACCTTGATTACCAAGATAGTCGAAAACTTCTTGGAAGATTTGGTTTACCCGGTCATGCACATACTATAAAGATCAGAGACCTCTCAGGTATGCAAAATATTTGCTGCTAATTTTCAGTCTTTGTAATTAAGGGTATTGAAGCTGGGTCTACTTCCGTGGATCCATTTATATGTGAATGCGTCACCGTAAGCATAAAGTATCGAGCGCCATTTGTGTTTTTCCAAATGTGAAGTCCTGGTGCCTTCTGTACCCAAACAGTTTGCTGTATTTAAGGTGCTTAAGGTCAATTTTACTAATGTTTCCTGGAGCAATAGAATTGGTCTTTAAAGGAAGTATTTATTTCAAACAATTGTAAAGTAGACTTGTATCTTTCAAGTAAAAAAGAGTTTTGTACTGTTATCCAAGTATGATAAACTGAAGAAGCAATGACTGATTTTGATTTAAGAGTTTAATTTGAAAGACATTTTATCAAAGATTGTCTATACCAGTCGTTGCCACCCAGGTTTTTGCCAACTAATGGACAATGTCTCTAATATTTTCATTATTAAATCTTGTAGTACCTCCTGATAAACATTGTTGTACGGTTTTGAGCTAGAGTTTGACGATTTCCTTTTCAACTGTAACTCAAGAACTTCATCTACAATCTAAGTGGCCATAGCCAATCGAGTGATAAACAGACAACCTTTTTAACTGCTTTTTGTAAGTGCATTGTATGACCAAACAAAAAGTGGGCTGCTCAGCGCTGTGGCTGACGGCAAGAGGACTAGGTCCAAGCAAATACCCTGGGATTTTCGTAACTAGAACAAATATAATCCTTCATTTTACTCCTGTAGATCGACTATACTGATGTTCAATCGCCAGACAGTCGCTACTATAAATGATGGTATCAAATACATTTGAAATGTAATACTTATTGGCCTCAATTTCGTTTCAGGTGGGCAAAAGTCGAGGGTAGCTTTAGCTGATATGGCATCGAGGCAGCCTGATATAATTATCTTGGTACAGTATATTTTTTTACATTTTTATTCACTACAAGATTCGAGGGTTCGAGAATATTTAATTTTGATATTTACAAACCTTTAAAGAAATTCAAGCCAAGCAATTAATTAGAACTGTTAGATTTATTTATAACATCATGGAAAACCGCATGTGCTAATCGAATTTGTTGGTCGCAGTGGTAGTTAACAACCAGGCCCTAAAATCCTCCACTTTGTGAAATGTTTTGTTTTCGTTTTATTTACTTAAATTTTGATGTTCCCAGGAAGCTAGTTAATTTGAGATATTTCAATTATCGCTTCAACAAGCTAGCTAGCTTGAGATCCACAACCCTGTACCATATTGTTGAAAACTTAGTTATTTTCACGAATTTCGTTAACATCCCCGCCCCCTCTCCCTTTATACAATGGAGGGGATTTGTTAGGAGGAAGGCTTGTTGCGATGATCCTAATATTGCGGAAAGTACGATATTTCGTAATAAAGCACGCATAGAACTTAAATTAAAAGGAGGGTCCTTCATATCTGATGCTCCTTCCTGCTACAGGCATGCCTAAGAGGTATCAGGCGTCCTTGCCAATGCGGAAAGAAGTATCAATTTGTTTAATTATATTCAACTAGGACGAACCTACAAATAATTTGGATATTGAATCAATTGATGCACTTGCTGACGCTATTAATAAATTTACTGGAGGTGCGTATTTTTTATTCGCTTTTTTGTCTTATGTTCACTGTAAAAAACCAATGTAATCTCTCACTTGGACCTGTAGTAGGACTTTAAAGGTAATGTGTCCATATAAAAGGACTGCGTTTACCCAACTTGTCAAGCCACCCATCAAAATAACAGTTTGCGATTGGTTAGTATTCCCGGATGCAAAACTGCTCACATGAAAAGCTAACCTCGCAGCAGTATAGATAAACAAAACGACCGTAATGACTGGGGCCATGACATGAAAAATCACATGTTTCTAAAAACTCCTGCACAGTCGCTTGCTATAGCTGGACACATTACCTTTGAACAATAATGATGGAGATATAGTTATTGAAATTGTCTTAGTTTTACACTATTTGTCAGCTTTAGTGCAACAGAAAGCCGCCTTTAGGAACACATTACATTCTTCTGTCTCAACCCATTGAATAAATGCCTTAGTTTTTTGTGATTGTCATTCCTATGTCATGATAGAAATCTCATTTTCGAGTACATGTACAAAACACTAATTTTTAAACCTGAAAAAGATATTATTCTCGTTTATTTCATAATATTCTCATTCTCATTTATTATTTATTATCCATGATTTATTCAACATATTTAGCACATAAACTAAACTAAAATTTCTTCAATCAAGAAGCTAGAGATTTTGTTGATTAATTTTAAAGATCTAAAATTGTTACTTAATTTGAAGAACAGCAAGAGAGCGTCCGTTTTTCTAGAGCGATATTGGGTTAACCAGTAACATACACGATTTCAATCAAGACAATTTTGGAATACAAATTAAATTTATGATTAATTGCAGCGATGGTTATGATGATGATTTCTCAATGAAAATCGTTATGATATTTATGAAATGAAAGATATTTTGATTATAATTTATCAATTAATTCTGTCAACAATTTACTGATAAATATATAATTGTGATTTCTCATTGTAAATTATTATAACATTTTCTCAGTCATATATGAATTGTTTTTCCCTTAGGGGTGATTATTGTCAGCCATGATGCTCGACTTATATTAGAAACAGACTGTCGTCTCTCGATTGTTGAGGACCAGTCAGTGGAAGAGATCGACGGGGATTTTGATGATTATAGAAAGGAAATTCTCGAAGCACTTGAAGAGCCTATTGCAAACAAACACTAACTTCTGTTATTCAAAATCAATTTTACATTTATTGGTTAGTGTAGTACAAAGTATAAGAATTTCCTTCGCACAATCTCGCTTTGTCCTGTTTTTGTATTTTCTTGTGGCTGATTTTTCTTGTAGAGCCAAAGAACACCACGTCCTCAACCTGTTCTGATATTTTCAATGTTCTTCTACCTTCGCATCTTCCGATGTCTTTTTCGGTTCAGGTGCTCATTGCCTTTCAACCCAATGTTTACTCTATATTTTATACTTTAAATTTTAAACATCGTTAGCTTAGTATTTATGTTAAAAAGTTCCACGTCCAAAATCTTAAAAACTTTAAAAATCCGAATATTACAATTTAGAATGCCAATAGGGACGAAAAATATAGCTTTAATGGTTGTGCTCGATTGGGTATAAAGAGCAAAAATCCAGCAAATACAAAAGGGTGGAGGGGGACTAATTTGAAGATTTGCGCCAGAGGATAAAGGGATTCAATTTTCCCATTTGAGGTAATTGAACTCGAGGTTCTGTAAGAGCCTCGTTTGGACTAATTTTCAAACTGATAATAAACATGGCTGCTACCCACGTGGAAAGATCGCTAATCAACTAAAGGAAAAAGGTAATCGAAACGGCTATTTTCACAAATAAGTGTTATGGTAATTGTCATTCAATATTACGATTCCTTCCTGTGGTACAGTTTAGGTTTTAAAATGCTCTATTAATGAGTAAAAGCATCCAAATCAGAAGCAATCGTTTATCTATAACGTGGCCAATGAATGAAAATCTATTTCAAATTTTTGCATTATTAGATCAACTATATTATATAGTTTCTTGTAATGTTATTAAAGAGCTCTTTATCAAGTCAAGTTATGATCGAGTTTTTATATTCAGTTTATATTTTGGGTTAGATAATAATCTCGTCGTTTTTTATCATATTCTCCATATGAATATTCCTCCCCTGTAATCATTAGAATGACCCCTTGTCGAATGACCCCTTGTCGAATAAACTCAAATATTTGGGGAAAATATGTTTATTTGCATTTCACTCTCTAAGGATCCATGCTACTTTTTGGAAAAGGTTGCCAAGACTAAGACTTGAGAAAGAAGGCTGTCTCAGTCTTTAGAAGATCCCCAGTTAAGGAGCGAGGGTCTAAAATTTCATATTGACTCCTTAATATATGTCCTATTAAAATAGAAGCTAAGGTGAGAAAAATTCTATTTGAAGATCAGATTCAGTTCAATAACATAAAGTGAGACAGATGCACATGTACCATAAACTCTCTTTTTATAAGCATCTATTCTCTAGAACTCAGTCAGGGTTGCCGGGCGGAGGTTGGAACAGGGGGGGGGGGGGGGGGTGCAAAATGATAATGAAGAATAATTTATAACTCCTTGTGGGAGATGAAGTTTTTGTTTGAGTAAATCTTTCCTCAATGTTTGATTCATATTTTCCTTAAGAAATGAGAGGTGGTGGCCCCGGTTAAGCAGCAGGCACACATCCTTCGCCGATATTTGTGAAAGGTGCATTATATTCGCAAATATTCAGATGAATTACAACATACCAAAGAAAAAATTAATCCACATTAATGCAATCATGTGTGCAAAAGAACTAAAAACTTACAGGTTAAACTGACAATATAATGTACAGAACTGAAAGATATTCTTGAATTTTCAATCTATCATTTTATAGCGAATTTTCAGTTTCTATCTCTTTCAAAGCGAATTTTTAGTCTCTATCTTTTTCAAAGTAAAGTTTCAGTCTCTATCTCTTCCAAAGTTAGCAAGATAAAAAATAAAAAAACCAAGACACTGTGTAGTAGTATGCTGGTTGGCCCATATGTACTGAGGAATTTGTTTGCAGTAGATTGTTAGAGAATGAGAATCATAGAAGGCAAAATACCTTGCTGTGAAAAAATAGTATGCACAACATATTTTTCAAAGATGGCACTTTTTACACTTTTTCTAATCAGGGGGGGCCTGTGCCCCTGTGGCCCCCTCCCAGCTCTGACGGCCCTGTTATTTGCACCTGTAAGTCCACTTTTAAGCATAAAGCTATCCTGCTTGCTTCTTGCCATGTGCACACAAACACTCCAAAAAAAATTTAAACTTTTTTGTGAAAGCAGGTACAAGGCAAAAGTATAACCCAGATTGGAATCTTTGAAAGATGCGTCAGGGACCTGCTTCGTGTACATGAAAATTGCGCATTGCAAATAGCACAGATAAAAATTTTGTGGGGCTGGGACTAATTGCCATAAAATACAGTTTGGCTATACATTTCAGAGAAAAACAGCTGGATGAATCATTTTAATAGAAATTTCGCGGCTGCATCCCCTGCTGATAGTTGATGTGTGTGGGGATTTAAAAATTCCAATCTGGAGTATAACTAAGGCAGCATAAGTGTCCTATTTATTTACTTTAAAAATGTGTTTTAAGAAAAATACTGTTTATCATGTTGAAAAAGTGCACAATTCTCTTAGTGCAGAAAATATTATATTGTTTTATACTGTTTTCAGATATTTTTGCTGTTTCTGCTAACTTTCCCAAAAAAAATTTATTGAACCCTGATTCTGCAAAAATGAAGCCCCCCCCCCTCCCCCTCAAAATATGTCCCCTGGCATTGATTACTTGTGTGATTGAAAATATTTTAGATCAATTTCCACCTTCTTTCCATTTTATTTTAGTCTAATGTTGAATACTTTTGACTTTGATAATGTATTATGTTTCATTACCCCTTTGACTTTTCTTACATTTTGTTGGCTGGCCTTTACAACCTTAGTGTCCTCTCCCTTTTTGACCAAGAAGAGCACCAGCCCCAGTCTACACCTTTTTGACCAGTACAAATTTGTGTGCTTTCTGTGATATTTTCAGCTAGAATACAGTGGATTGCAAGGATAACTGATTAACTGATCTAAAATCTTTGAAATGTTTATCTTTCATCCCTTTTACACTGTTTCCTTTTCAATATTTTCCTTCCTTTTATTCTAAATTCAATTCTTTCTTACAGGCCATTCTTTGCTCTTTCATTTTCTAAAGTTTGCTTCAGTGTTTCCTTTTTAAAGTTCCTTTGCTTTTTTCTTACCTTTATTCATTCAGTTTTTTCATTCTTTAAAAATTTCCGTCTCGGCCCCTTTTAATAGTTCTCTTCAACATTCCCTTTCTAAAGTTGCCTTTCATTCAATCTAACTTTGATTCCCGCTTATGAAACTTCCTCCAACGTTCCTTTTTGGAGTTCTTTTCAACTTTCCCAATTTAAAGTTTACTTTGTTCTATTATTACCTTAGTTCATTCTTATCAGACTTCCTTCAAATATTTGTTTTTTATGTTTCCTTGAAAGTCTCTTTTTTAAACCCTCCTTTCTTTCGATCTTACTTTTATTCATTCTTTCAAGACTTTCTTCAACGATTTTTTTTAATGTTTCCTTGAAAGTGTCAATTTTAAACACTCCTTTCTTTCGATCTTACTTTTATTCATTCTTTCAAGACTTTCTTTAAAGATTTGTTTTGAATGTTTCCTTGAAAGTGTCAATTTTAAACCCTCCTTTCTTTCGATCTTACTTTTATTCATTCTTTCAAGACTTTCTTCAAAGATTTGTTTTGAATGTTTCCTCGAAAGTGTCTTTTGAAAACCCTTCTTCCTTTCGATCTTACTTTTATTCATTCTTTCAAAACTTACTTCAAAGACTTGTTTTTAATGTTTCTTTGCAAGTGTCAATTTTAAACCCTCCTTTCTTTTGATCTTACTTTTATTCAATCTTTCAAGACTTTCTTCAAAGATTTATTTTTAATGTTTCCTTGAAAGTGTCAATTTTTAACTCTCCTTCCTTTCGATCTTACTTTTATTCATTCTTTCAAGACTTTCTCCAAAGATTTGTTTTTAATGTTTCCTCGAAAGTGTCAATTTTAAACCCTCCTTTCTTTCGATCTTACTTTTATTCATTCTTTCAAGACTTTCTTCAAAGATTTATTTTTAATGTTTCCTTGAAAGTGTCTTTTCAAACTCTCCTTCCTTTCGATCTTACTTTTATTCATTCTTTCAAGACTTTCTTCAAAGATTTATTTTTAATGTTTCCTTGAAAGTGTCAATTTTAAACCCTCCTTTCTTTCGATCTTCCTTTTATTTATTCTTTCAAGACTTTCTTCAAAGATTTGTTTTTAATGTTTCCTTGAAAGTGTCTTTTTCAAACTTTCCTTCCTTTCGATCTTACTTTTATTCATTCTTTCAAGACTTCCTTCAAAGATTTATTTTTAATGTTTCCTTGAAAGTGTCTTTTGAAAACCCTTCTTCCTTTCGATCTTACTTTTATTCATTCTTTCAAAACTTACTTTAAAGATTTGTTTTGAATGTTTCTTTGCAAGTGTCAATTTTAAACCCTCCTTTCTTTTGATCTTACTTTTATTCATTCTTTCAGGAAGATCTCTTTCTTTCTTCAGAAAAAGGAAGATCTCTTTCTTTCTTCAAAGATTTCTTTTTAATGTTTCCTTGAAAGTGTCAATTTTAAACCCTCCTTTCTTTCGATCTTACTTTTATTCATTCTTTCAAGACTTTCTCCAAAGATTTGTTTTTAATGTTTCCTCGAAAGTGTCAATTTTAAACCCTCCTTCCTTTCGATCTTACTTTTATTCATTCTTTCAAGACTTCCTTCAAAGATTTATTTTTAATGTTTCCTTGAAAGTGTCTTTTGAAAACCCTTCTTCCTTTCGATCTTACTTTTATTCATTCTTTCAAAACTTACTTCAAAGACTTGTTTTTAATGTTTCTTTGCAAGTGTCAATTTTAAACCCTCCTTTCTTTTGATCTTACTTTTATTCAATCTTTCAAGACTTTCTTCAAAGATTTATTTTTAATGTTTCCTTGAAAGTGTCAATTTTTAACTCTCCTTCCTTTCGATCTTACTTTTATTCATTCTTTCAAGACTTTCTCCAAAGATTTGTTTTTAATGTTTCCTCGAAAGTGTCAATTTTAAACCCTCCTTTCTTTCGATCTTACTTTTATTCATTCTTTCAAGACTTTCTTCAAAGATTTATTTTTAATGTTTCCTTGAAAGTGTCTTTTTCAAACTCTCCTTCCTTTCGATCTTACTTTTATTCATTCTTTCAAGACTTACTTCAAAGACTTATTTCTAATGTTTCCTTGAAAGTGTCTTTTCAAACTCTCCTTCCTTTCGATCTTACTTTTATTCATTCTTTCAAGACTTACTTCAAAGACTTATTTTTAATGTTTCCTTGAAAGTGTCTTTTCAAACTCTCCTTCCTTTCGATCTTACTTTTATTCATTCTTTCAAGACTTCCTTCAAAGATTTGTTTTAATTTTTCCTTGAAAGTGTCAATTTTAAACCCCCCTTTTTTCGATCTTACTTTTATTCATTCTTTCAAGACTTACTTCAAAGACTTATTTTTAATGTTTCCTTGAAATTGTCTTTTCAAACTCTCCTTCCTTTCGATCTTACTTTTATTCATTCTTTCATGACTTACTTCAAAGACTTATTTTTAATGTTTCCTTGAAAGTGTCTTTTCAAACTCTCCTTCCTTTCGTTCTTACTTTTATTCATTCTTTCAAGACTTCCTTCAAAGATTTGTTTTTAATGTTTCCTTGAAAGTGTCTTTTCAAACTCTCCTTCCTTTCGATCTTACTTTTATTCATTCTTTCAAGACTTTCTTCAAAGATTTCTTTTTAATGTTTCCTTGAAAGTGTCAATTTTAAACCCTCCTTTCTTTCGATCTTACTTTTATTCATTCTTTCAAGACTTTCTCCAAAGATTTGTTTTTAATGTTTCCTCGAAAGTGTCAATTTTAAACCCTCCTTCCTTTCGATCTTACTTTTATTCATTCTTTCAAGACTTCCTTCAAAGATTTATTTTTAATGTTTCCTTGAAAGTGTCTTTTGAAAACCCTTCTTCCTTTCGATCTTACTTTTATTCATTCTTTCAAAACTTACTTCAAAGACTTGTTTTTAATGTTTCTTTGCAAGTGTCAATTTTAAACCCTCCTTTCTTTTGATCTTACTTTTATTCAATCTTTCAAGACTTTCTTCAAAGATTTATTTTTAATGTTTCCTTGAAAGTGTCAATTTTTAACTCTCCTTCCTTTCGATCTTACTTTTATTCATTCTTTCAAGACTTTCTCCAAAGATTTGTTTTTAATGTTTCCTCGAAAGTGTCAATTTTAAACCCTCCTTTCTTTCGATCTTACTTTTATTCATTCTTTCAAGACTTTCTTCAAAGATTTATTTTTAATGTTTCCTTGAAAATGTCTTTTTCAAACTCTCCTTCCTTTCGATCTTACTTTTATTCATTCTTTCAAGACTTACTTCAAAGACTTATTTCTAATGTTTCCTTGAAAGTGTCTTTTCAAACTCTCCTTCCTTTCGATCTTACTTTTATTCATTCTTTCAAGACTTACTTCAAAGACTTATTTTTAATGTTTCCTTGAAAGTGTCTTTTCAAACTCTCCTTCCTTTCGATCTTACTTTTATTCATTCTTTCAAGACTTCCTTCAAAGATTTGTTTTAATTTTTCTTTGAAAGTGTCAATTTTAAACCCCCCTTTTTTCGATCTTACTTTTATTCATTCTTTCAAGACTTACTTCAAAGACTTATTTTTAATGTTTCCTTGAAAGTGTCTTTTCAAACTCTCCTTCCTTTCGATCTTACTTTTATTCATTCTTTCATGACTTACTTCAAAGACTTATTTTTAATGTTTCCTTGAAAGTGTCTTTTCAAACTCTCCTTCCTTTCGTTCTTACTTTTATTCATTCTTTCAAGACTTCCTTCAAAGATTTGTTTTTAATGTTTCCTTGAAAGTGTCTTTTCAAACTCTCCTTCCTTTCGATCTTACTTTTATTCATTCTTTCAAGACTTTCTTCAAAGATTTGTTTTTAATGTTTCCTTGAAAGTGTCAATTTCAAACCCTCCTTTCTTTCGATCTTACTTTTATTCATTCTTTCAAAACTTTCTTCAAAGATTTGTTTTTAATGTTTCCTTGAAAGTGTCAATTTTAAACCCTCCTTTCTTTCGATCTTACTTTTATTCATTCTTTCAAGACTTTCTTCAAAGATTTGTTTTGAATGTTTCCTCGAAAGTGTCAATTTTAAACCCTCCTTTCTTTCGATCTTACTTTTATTCATTCTTTCAAGACTTTCTTCAACGACTTGTTTTTAATGTTTCCTTGAAAGTGTCAATTTTAAACCCTCCTTTCTTTCGATCTTACTTTTATTCATTCTTTCAAGACTTTCTTCAAAGATTTGTTTTGAATGTTTCCTTGAAAGTGTCAATTTTAAACCCTCCTTTCCTTCGATCTTAGTTTTATTCATTCTTTGAAAACTTTCTTCAAAGATTTGTTTTTAATGTTTCCTTGAAAGTGTCAATTTAAGCCCTCCTTTCTTTCGATCTTACTTTTATTCATTCTTTCAAGACTTTCTTCAAAGATTTGTTTTTAATGTTTCCTCGAAAGTGTCAATTTTAAACCCTCCTTTCTTTCGATCTTACTTTTATTCATTCTTTCAAGACTTTCTTCAAAGATTTGTTTTTAATGTTTCCTTGAAAGTGTCAATTTCAAACCCTCCTTCCTTTCGATCTTACTTTTATTCATTCTTTCTAAACTTACTTCAAAGACTTGTTTTTAATGTTTCTTTGCAAGTGTCAATTTTAAACCCTCCTTTCTTTTGATCTTACTTTTATTCAATCTTTCAAGACTTTCTTCAAAGATTTATTTTTAATGTTTCCTTGAAAGTGTCAATTTTTAACTCTCCTTCCTTTCGATCTTACTTTTATTCATTCTTTCAAGACTTTCTCCAAAGATTTGTTTTTAATGTTTCCTCGAAAGTGTCAATTTTAAACCCTCCTTTCTTTCGATCTTACTTTTATTCATTCTTTCAAGACTTTCTTCAAAGATTTATTTTTAATGTTTCCTTGAAAGTGTCTTTTTCAAACTCTCCTTCCTTTCGATCTTACTTTTATTCATTCTTTCAAAACTTACTTCAAAGACTTGTTTTAATGTTTCTTTGCAAGTGTCAATTTTAAACCCTCCTTTCTTTTGATCTTACTTTTATTCAATCTTTCAAGACTTTCTTCAAAGATTTATTTTTAATGTTTCCTTGAAAGTGTCAATTTTTAACTCTCCTTCCTTTCGATCTTACTTTTATTCATTCTTTCAAGACTTTCTCCAAAGATTTGTTTTTAATGTTTCCTCGAAAGTGTCAATTTTAAACCCTCCTTTCTTTCGATCTTACTTTTATTCATTCTTTCAAGACTTCCTTCAAAGATTTGTTTTTAATGTTTCCTTGAAAGTGTCTTTTCAAACTCTCCTTCCTTTCGATCTTACTTTTATTCATTCTTTCAAGACTTGAAAGTGTCTTTTCAAACTCTCCTTCCTTTCGATCTTACTTTTATTCATTCTTTCAAGACTTCCTTCAAAGATTTGTTTTTAATGTTTCCTTGAAAGTGTCCTCTTCAAACCTTCCCTTCTTTTAATCCTCCGTTTATTAGCTCTTTCAAGACTACCTTGAATTATTCGTTGTTAAAGTTTTTTCAATGTTTTCTTTTTAAAACTTCTTTTCCCTTTAATCTTGCTATGACTTAATCTTACATTATTGCTTCTCCAACTATGACTTTCAAATGTTTTTATTCGTTTATTCTTAGTTTAGTTCACTGTTATTAGGTTTTTTTGAACTTTTCCTTTTTTAATGTTTCCTTATTTCATTCTTACTTTTATTTTGTCTCTCTCTTGCTGTTATCTCTTATTTTGTCTATAACTTGCTAGCAAGAAACTATATCAATATAGTTTCATAATATCGTCGAATATTTACTTTTTTCTTGAAAAATGACTTTGAAAAAAAATAATTCTGTGCTATAATTTAATCACACGAAATTTCATTCTTTTTGTATATCTTTATAAATGTTTTGGATACTTTGTTTCCCTGTTCAGGATCATTCTCCTTAAGGAGTCACACCATGCTTTTAGGATTTGATATTAGAATTTTACAAAGTTTTTTTATATATTTTTACTTTTTCCCATTGTGAACCTTAGTATTTTTCAACGACCTTTTATATTTATATAGTTAGAACGAATGTGACTTGTGCCTTTTTAGACAAATCTTTGCAAACATATATATTTTTTCTTTAACCTCATTTTTCTATTTGCAATCAATAGCTCGTGTGGGAAATTTTCAGAGCCACTTCTATGATCAAAAGTTATTTTCGTGAAACTTTGATTTCATTTCTTTGGATTTCATCCGTCTTCAGTAATCTTTTCACTAAGTTCTCTTCAATCATTTTGAAATAATTTGCAGGCTTGTCTCAAATATTTGGACTTTTATTTAGAAAGTCTTTTTCCGTTCCATTTCACCTAAATGTAATATGAAAAGTATGCGATGGGTAGCGTGAAAAAGGGTCGAAAATTCTCTCCCCGTTTTCTCCCTATATTTCCAGGGTTGTTTCCGTTCGTTGATTTTCAATTTAGCTGGAAATTGTCCCTCCTAGTGAAACTTGTCTGCAATTACTGAACAAGCCTGGACTCGTGTCCTTAGAGGGCAACTTTAGTTATCTTGTAGCAGTGTTTTCCTGACTAGATTCATCCTTCGGATTAAGTATCGTAGGTATAAACCTTTAAAACCGTAGTAATCCTTTTTTAAAAATCTCTCTTTTGAGAGAATCACTTAAGATATTGTTTGTGTTGCTTGGCAGATATTTTGTGCTTTTTCTTTGCTTGTTTCCTCAAATTTGATAATAAACTGCTACTTGATATTGATAAAATGCATTCCTACCTTCTGCTGTCTGCTGGTCACTTGATAGCTGTTCACCTGTCCTTGTCTACTTCTGTTAGCTTTTGTTTCCAGTACTTTACGCAACCAGCTTCAACTCTTTACTGACTCTATTCTTCACCTTTCTGCATTCATTAATATGTTTTCATCTTAGGTTCTGTTTGCCTAAATATACGTAACTCATCTCCCTGGTTCATCGAATTTTTTATTTCACTAACCATCCAATGGAGGGACTGGATCTTTGTTTACCGTAAATTTTCTTCAGGATCTATTCCCCGGGGGAGGCTTGTCATTTTTCAGCACTTTAAAGGGGGTCTTATAAGAGAGGGGGCTAAATTGAGAGAGGGGGCTTAATAAATATTTTGTAATCAAAAACCATTAATAGTGGTAAACTAGTTTTTTGTTATTTACGAAATAAAAAACATCAAATCAGCCTTCTATATCAATAATAATGTCATCGTCATCGTCATCAATTATTAATTCTAAAATATCTTCTTTGGCCATGTCGCCTTCTGAAATCGAGCATTGGAAAAGCACAAACTTCATCCCTTTGAGTACCAACGGCCTGTAATTTTGGTAAAAGGCTCTCACATTGCCCGTGCTTAATGCAAATTAAATCTTTGTCTTCGGATCCATCTAAACTGGAAGAAACTTGGTGTGAATTTTGATTTGCTGGGAAGTATTGAACGACTAATGAATAAAATGAAAATCTCCGTTTTTTGTCATCCAATCCAATTTGTTCAAAGCATGCTAAGGAACAATTTTTATCACCTCTTTAAAACTCCACCTCATCAAAATGTTTGTAGTTTTTTAACCAATTTTCTGCAAGGAACTGTGCTTTAGCGTTGGTATCTAAGGATGCAGTATATCATCCTATAGTCGGTTCCTGATAAAATATTATTTTCTTCATTGCTAACAATCATTACGTCAGTTAAGGCCTTTCTCGTTTCTGTGATCCTAGTTGGTTCTTTTGTGATCTTGAATCGGTTACCCTTCCTTAATGCTTTTAGCTTTCTTTCTTGCACACTGTTTGTCTTGTTAAGCCTCCCATGATCGAAATATCTGAAACACCTTTTCAGTTCATGCAGATACTTACCAGTCAATGGAAAAATCTCTGTTTAATGGCATACATAGACGTAGGAAGCAGGGGGCACAGGGGAAATGTCCCCCAAATTTTCAGAAACAGAGGTCATTGACCTTTCTGCAGCTCTCGGAGTGTCCTTTTTTACTACATTTGCCTCCCACTTTTGACATCATTTCTACGTCTTTGGGTATGTAGACAACTGCTATCGATAACGGTGCTTCAGGATTGTGGGGAAAGCTCAGTAATTGCTTAACAGTTTTGCCTTTGTAACTTAAGAGTATTAGCCTTCAGAAAGATTTTGGATAGGGAAAGGTGTCGATCAAAATATCGTTTTGGATTAAATACCAAATTCAGGCATATCAAAGGTCGAAACGAGGTCAGGAAACTTCTTTAAAAACACGACCATAGGAAGGTGCCTTCTTTCTCGTCTGGAAATAAGCGGTTTTTTATCCCCAGAAGCTTCATTCCTTGTTGCATGCCGGCTAATAACATGCCATTTTCATGGCCTCTTCCACGGCGATAAGATATCACCCAAGAAGATAAGATATCACCTTCTTTTTCAGATAGAGGTCCATGATTCAGCAAGATCTACGACAGCTTCGGCCAGAAAAATAATTGTCTGCCATTTGGAAGTCAGCTATAGAACGATAAACTTCATGCAGATCATGTACAGCGATATACCAACATTTGAAGGCGATTTTAATGAACTGAAGTTCTAATTGTTCCGCATAAAAAGAGGGTAAAATTTTTATTGAGTATCATATAATTGCCGTTTTTTCCATTGCATATAATTTAATCCTTAGATGATAGGCCAAATTGGACTTCTATTTCTCCGATCCATTCTTTAAATTTTTATGTATATACTGACATCCCCATTTAAGGTTTTTTTATAGCTTTAACTCCCCCCCCCCTCTTTTCAAGGATAATATCAATATATTGCAGTTATCAGGACCTCATATATTAAAGGTTGGACACACTGGGCAAAAATCCCTTCATTAAAGTCCCACCTGTTGAAACCTGCTCTTTGCCTAGAATGAATTAATGCCCTTTAATATAGTTTAGCTTACAAAGATGTAGAAATATACATTATTAGATTGAAACCTTTTTTGATTGAAACGATAATAATGCAATGCATTATAGTCATTGTAACAGTTATTATAAATCCAACACCATATACGCTCCTATATTCCCCTTTGCAACTCGGTACCTACATACCTTTAGCTAACCTTATCAGTAAAGTCAGCTGTTAGGAAGCAATTGCGTTTTTGATGTGTTTAAAATTAAAATATGTGTTTGATTTCACTTTAAAGTTGCTGTGAAGTTTAAGAGTACATTAGTATTTTATGCCATTAGACTGTGACAACCAATGCTGAATCAGCTAATGGAGATGCCTTGCAATGTCCTTCACCCCTAAATAAATGTATCGATCCCTATTGTTTCTCCTTCCTTGTTGAGACAATGAATCAGTAAATTTCCACCCATCGTTTTCATAGGACGCTAAGACCTTAAATCAGACACATGCCAGTCTTTGGTAGTAATTGTTCTCTCGTTCTCATGGGGTTGAACTACAATCGCCGAGAAGTAGATGAAAATTGAATAACTAGCACTGCTAGCACGCACCATAGAAAGTTAAGAAAAGTTAAAGCACTCGTGCTAAGTAGCAAATTTTAGGGCTTTCCCTTTGAGTTCTCTCCATCCACCCTTTACAACGCTGGCAAACCCCGATTTCAATAACACTAACAAGAATTTATAAACAATGTTGATACAAGAAGTTTGCTTTTAACGGCTGACTGCCAAGTATTCCCCTTACCACAACTTCCCCTCTCTATGCAGACACGCCTAATCATTTATCAGAGCTTATGGTGCAGAAAATTGGTCTTGCAAAGCAACCTTGGCTGCAACACTCTGGATACAGAGGGGCTTTTGAGTTTGCAAGGATTTCCACAGAGTGTGTTGTCTCTACGGCAAATAAAGAAGTTGCTTTTAAGTGTCGTTGCTATTATTTCTTTACGTGATGTATTCAGTGCTCGATTCCAAAGGAAGTTGGTATCGTTAACATCAGTACCCCCTCTGGCTACGGACATGCTAACCATTTTAAATGTCAGCTGCAGGTTCCAAGAGAACACGGGGTATTTATGCATTCCGGTAGGACATAGTGACTTCTCCGTTGTAAGAAGAAAGTGCCGGATGCATTAATATCTTATTTCAGAAGAAAGTTTATGTGTAAAACTAATTGATTACCATAGACAAGACACTTTTCTTTAAAGAGAGGGATGACTTTACACTAAGCAAAAGCAATATCCTTTTAAGTTCGGCTATGTACTGAATGTTGAGCGAGGAGAGAACCTCCCCAGTTGAGCCTCTAGCTTTACAAATCGTCTATTGAATTTCTTTTGTTAAATGTGAGAAGTCTTTGAATTGGTAGTTTGCTCAAGAAAAGTATTTTTTGTAGCTTCGTTATTCAGCCGATTTTTTCGTTGAATTGTGAAATGATGAACTGAGACATTAACCTCTTCGTGTATATTTTTTGTTTATTTTTCCTGCTTTTCCTAACTTGGAAAATTGACAGTTTTCGCAAGCCGGTCACTACATTCCTTTCTTTACACAAAGAGAGCCTTTTGTCTCCGATTGAATAGGCAGTGTTTCAACTAAATGTTGCATTTTTGGCAAAAGTATACATTGTATCAATTTATACGTTATACCACAGGATGCAGGAGATTGTGCTCTTCCTTCTGGTCTTTTCGCTGAGACGATCGGACCATTTTTGGCAAAGTTATTCGACTTTTTCTAAGTTTTGACCGAGGGGGATTCAGGATTGCACAAAGCAGTTCAGAAAAAACAATAGGCTTGTGATTCCCAGAGTTTGTAAAGATCTCAGTTTTTGGTGATTTACTCCTAAACTATAATAGCTATGAATTTCTAGTTTAATTCATGAGACGGGCCGTTCGACGCTCGATTTTTTGAGCCATTCCCCGTATTTTTAGGACCAGTTTTAGCCGAGTTATTAAGGATTTTGTCTCGAAAATCGCCAAAAAACGGTTTTTTGGACTTTAAAAATCGAAAACAGCTGATAAAAATCTGCTGATACTTTCTAAAAATCGAGGCAAAAATCACCTAAATTCTGATATATAGCTTTCTCTGTTTAAAGCTCGCGTTTCTTTTTAAAATCGATTTTTCTGAAAAGGTCACTTTTCAAATTTTCTCAAATTTGCATCGCAGCGTCAAGGCCTGTCCAAACCCGTAGATGCGGTGGCGGGCGACACTTTTTACTGAAAAACGGTATTTTCTTGGAGTTTTAAAGCGGGGGTAAGCATTTAACGTGCTAAACATGCACTTTAAAGTCGCTTTTGATGCGATTTTAGCGTTATTTCTTGGTTTCAAAACATTTTGAAAAAATTTAGTACATGTCACTAGCCGCCCGTAGCCCTTCAGGCTTTAATGGAGAGAAACACATGAAAATCACTCAATTTTCCCATTTTAAGCGTTTGAGTCGATAAACAGCCGTCTACACACTCTCTTCTTGCATGTTGAATCTGTTTAATCTTTTACAAAGGGATTAATTGCAACAAAATCTTTGCAACTTCACTTTTCCTCGATATGAAGGTCTGGGAATCCCCTTCCATTGGCATATTCAGGCTTGCAAACTTTCTATTGTCTTAACGGGTTACCCTTTGGTTTTTGCCTTTTTGAGGCTTTAATATCAATATGATTGAGAGAAATAGAGCAAAGATGCACTTATCTATCGACTCAAACGCTTAAAAAGCGAATATAGAGCGATTTTCTTGTGTTTTTCTCCATTAAAGCAGATCGGGCGACGGGCGGCTAGTGATATGTACTGAATTCTCTAAACTGTCACTAGCCGCCCGTCGCCCGATCTGCTTTAATGGAGAAAAACACACGAAAATCGCTCTATATTCGCTTTTTAAGCGTTTGAGTCGATAGATAACTGCATCTATGTTCTATTTCTCTCAATCATATTGATATTAAAGCCTTAGAAGGGCAAAAACTAGAGGGTAACCCGTTAAGACAATAGAAAGTTTGCAAGCCTGAATATGCCAATGGAAGGGGATTCCCAGACCTTCATATCGAGGAAAAGTGAAGTTGCAAAGATTTTGTTGCAATTAATCCCTTTGTAAAAGATTAAGCAGATTCAACATGCAAGAAGAGAGTGTGTAAACGGCTGTTTATCGACTCAAACGCTTAAAATGGGAAAATTGAGTGATTTTCATGTGTTTCTCTCCATTAAAGCCTGAAGGGCTACGGGCGGCTAGTGACATGTACTAAATTTTTTCAAAATGTTTTGAAACCAAGAAATAACGCTAAAATCGCATCAAAAGCGACTTTAAAGTGCATGTTTAGCACGTTAAATGCTTACCCCCGCTTTAAAACTCCAAGAAAATACCGTTTTTCAGTAAAAAGTGTCGCCCGCCACCGCATCTACGGGTTTGGACAGGCCTTGACGCTGCGATGCAAATTTGAGAAAATTTGAAAAGTGACCTTTTCAGAAAAATCGATTTTAAAAAGAAACGCGAGCTTTAAACAGAGAAAGCTATATATCAGAATTTAGGTGATTTTTGCCTCGATTTTTAGAAAGTATCAGCAGATTTTTATCAGCTGTTTTCGATTTTTAAAGTCCAAAAAACCGTTTTTTGGCGATTTTCGAGACAAAATCCTTAATAACTCGGCTAAAACTGGTCCTAAAAATACGGGGAATGGCTCAAAAAATCGAGCGTCGAACGGCCCGTCTCATGAATTAAACTAGAAATTCATAGCTATTATAGTTTAGGAGTAAATCACCAAAAACTGAGATCTTTACAAACTCTGGGAATCACAAGCCTATTGTTTTTTCTGAACTGCTTTGTGCAATCCTGAATCCCCCTCGGTCAAAACTTAGAAAAAGTCGAATAACTTTGCCAAAAATGGTCCGATCGTCTCAGCGAAAAGACCAGAAGGAAGAGCACAATCTCCTGCATCCTGTGGTATAACGTATAAATTGATACAATGTATACTTTTGCCAAAAATGCAACATTTAGTTGAAACACTGCCTATTCAATCGGAGACAAAAGGCTCTCTTTGTGTAAAGAAAGGAATGTAGTGACCGGCTTGCGAAAACTGTCAATTTTCCAAGTTAGGAAAAGCAGGAAAAATAAACAAAAAATATACACGAAGAGGTTAATGTCTCAGTTCATCATTTCACAATTCAATGAAAAAATCGGCTGAATAACGAAGCTACAAAAAATACTTTTCTTGAGCAAACTACCAATTCAAAGACTTCTCACATTTAACAAAAGAAATTCAATAGACGATTTGTAAAGCTAGAGGCTCAACTGGGGAGTTTCTCTCCTCGCTCAACATTCAGTACATAGCCGAACTTAAAAGGATATTGCTTTTGCTTAGTGTAAAGTCATCCCTCTCTTTAAAGAAAAGTGTCTTGTCTATGGTAATCAATTAGTTTTACACATAAACTTTCTTCTGAAATAAGATATTAATGCATCCGGCACTTTCTTCTTACAACGGAGAAGTCACTATGTCCTACCGGAATGCATAAATACCCCGTGTTCTCTTGGAACCTGCAGCTGACATTTAAAATGGTTAGCATGTCCGTAGCCAGAGGGGGTACTGATGTTAACGATACCAACTTCCTTTGGAATCGAGCACTGAATACATCACGTAAAGAAATAATAGCAACGACACTTAAAAGCAACTTCTTTATTTGCCGTAGAGACAACACCCTCTGTGGAAATCCTTGCAAACTCAAAAGCCCCTCTGTATCCAGAGTGTTGCAGCCAAGGTTGCTTTGCAAGACCAATTTTCTGCACCATAAGCTCTGATAAATGATTAGGCGTGTCTGCATAGAGAGGGGAAGTTGTGGTAAGGGGAATACTTGGCAGTCAGCCGTTAAAAGCAAACTTCTTGTATCAACATTGTTTATAAATTCTTGTTAGTGTTATTGAAATCGGGGTTTGCCAGCGTTGTAAAGGGTGGATGGAGAGAACTCAAAGGGAAAGCCCTAAAATTTGCTACTTAGCACGAGTGCTTTAACTTTTCTTAACTTTCTATGGTGCGTGCTAGCAGTGCTAGTTATTCAATTTTCATCTACTTCTCGGCGATTGTAGTTCAACCCCATGAGAACGAGAGAACAATTACTACCAAAGACTGGCATGTGTCTGATTTAAGGTCTTAGCGTCCTATGAAAACGATGGGTGGAAATTTACTGATTCATTGTCTCAACAAGGAAGGAGAAACAATAGGGATCGATACATTTATTTAGGGGTGAAGGACATTGCAAGGCATCTCCATTAGCTGATTCAGCATTGGTTGTCACAGTCTAATGGCATAAAATACTAATGTACTCTTAAACTTCACAGCAACTTTAAAGTGAAATCAAACACATATTTTAATTTTAAACACATCAAAAACGCAATTGCTTCCTAACAGCTGACTTTACTGATAAGGTTAGCTAAAGGTGTGTAGGTACCGAGTTGCAAAGGGGAATATAGCAGCGTATATGGTGTTGGATTTATAATAACTGTTACAATTACTATAATGCATTGCATTATTATCGTTTCAATCAAAAAAAGGTTTCAATCTAATAATGTATAACTCTACATCTTTGTAAGCTAAACTATATTATAGGGCATTAATTCATTCTAGGAAAAGAGCAGGTATCAACAGGTGGGACTTTAATGAAGGGATTTTGGCCAAGTGTGTTCAACCTTTAATATATGAGGTCCTGATAACTGCAATATATCGATATTATCCTTAAAAAGAGGGGGAGGGGGGGGGGGGTAAAAGCTAAAAAAACTTAAATGGGGATGTCGGTATGTACATGTAAATCTAAAGAATGGATCGGAGAAATGGAAGTTCAATACGTCTATCATCTAAGGACTAAATTATGTGCAATGGAAACGGCAATTATATGATACTCAATAAAAATGTTACCCTCTTTTTAGACGGAACAAGTAGAACTTCAGTTCATTAAAATCGCCTTCAAATGTTGGTATATCGCTGTGCATGAGATTTCAACACGACTGTGGTGTAAAGCCTCCGTTCTACACTCCGTTCTATAGCTGACTTCCATATGGCAGACAATTCTTTTTTCGGCTGAAGCTGTCGTAGATCTTGCTGAATCATGGGTTCCTATCTGAAAAGAGAAAGTGATATCTTTTCTTGGTGGGTTTATCTTCTTGGGTGATAAGGATAAGGGCAATGTCCAATGGTCGTGTTTTTTTCCAAAAATTGTTGGAGGGGTTAGTCCTAACCTAGATTCGTCCTATAATTTGCCTGAATTTGTTTTTTGATGAATATTTCTGAACAGCCAAGAGATTCAACTAGAAAATGGAATGTTATCAGCCGGCATGCAAAAAGGGATGAAGATTCGTAGGATCCAAATAAACGCTTATTTCAAGAGGTAGGAAAAAGTTTTTATAAAGTTATTTACTTGCCTCTTTTTCAGGTACTTTTTCAAATCACAAGAAGTAATTTTTTAGACAGCAAATTGTAGTGGAAAAACGAACGATTATTGGCAACTTTACAACAACACGATAAGAAGATAAGGCAATTCACGAAAGCTCTCTCAGTTCCAATGAAATATGACCCGAACAATTATGGCAGCAAAATTACGGTAAGATCTAGCCAAGGAAAATTCCAAGAATGCTAATAAACTTTGAAGAAGTCCCTTAAAATAACACAAAAGGCAGAGAAAAATATTTGGGGAGGGGGGGGGGTGATTTGGAATGCAATCATTAAGAGATACATAGATACATAGATACCCTAACAAATCTTTTCTTACCTTATAAATCATACCACAGTAGGTAAAGGGTAGGAAAAGTGGTTTTTTGAAAGAACATTTTACTACCAAAAATTCAAGAGGAACATGCAGCATAGATCCACATTCTTTCTAAATCTCCTTTAAAGGAAAAAGTGGATTAGGTGAATCTAATAAGCCTTTAAAATTAACAACACAGAAGAAAAGAGAAGAACACGAAGGAACACAAGCAATACAGAGCAAGAGAGAGCAACACAAAGAAACATAGAGGGACACAGAGCAATGCAGAGGAACACAGACGGATGAAGAGCAAGAGAGAGCAATACAGAGCAACAAAGAGCAAAACAAAGTGACATAGAGGGACACAGAACAGTGCAGAGGAACACAGAGGAACACAGAGGAACAAAGAGCAACACAGAGCAATGCATTGCAACGTAGAGCAACACAAAGAAACACAGAGGGACAGAGAGCAATGCAGAGGAACACAAAGGAACCCAGAGGGACACATAGCAATACAGAGAAACACAGAGAAACACAGAGCAATGCAGAGGATTATAAAGAAACACAGAGCAATGCAGAGAGCAACAGAAAGAAACATAGAGGGACACATAGCAATGCAGAGGAACACAGAGGAATATAAAGCAACACAGAGCAACACAGAGCAACACAGAGCAACACAGAGCAATACAGAGCAACACAGAGAAGCACAAAAGAAACGGCGCAACACAGATCAATACAAAGAAAGACAGAGGGACACAGAGCAATACAGAGGATTACAAAGAAACACAGACGGCACAGAGCAATACAGAGCAATACAGAGCAACACAGAGGAATAAAAAGGAACACAGAGCAACACAGAGCAATACAGAGTAACACAGAGAAACACAAAGAAACAGCGAGGGGCACACAGCAATGCAGAGCAATACAGAGCAACACAGAGCAACACAGAGCAACACAGAGCAACACAAAGAAACACAGAGAAACACAGAGCAACACAAAGCATCACAAAGGAACACAGAGCAATGCAGAGAGCAACAGGAAGAAACATAGAGGGACACAGAGCAACACAGAGTAACACAGAGTAACACAGAGTAACACAGAATAACACAGAGTAACACAGAGCAACACAAAGCATCACAAAGGAACACAGAGCAATGCATAGAGCAACAGGAAGAAACATAGAGGGACACATAGCAATGCAGAGGAACACAGAGGAATATAAAGCAACACAGAGCAACACAGAGCAATACAGAGGATTTCAAAGAAACACAGACGGCACAGAGCAATGCAGAGCAATACAGAGCAACACAGAGGAATAAAAAGGAACACAGAGCAACACAGAGCAATACAGAGTAACACAGAGAAGCACAAAGAAATAGCGCAATACAGATCAACACAAAGAAACACTGAGGGACACAGAGCAATACAGAGCAACACAGATCAAGACAAAGAAACAGAGGGACACAGAGCAGCACAGAGGAACGTAGAAGAATACAGATCAACACATTTCCGAAGCTGTTAATTTAAAAATGTTGCGGGATGAAAGATTTATATGTTTTGGAAGACGATCAGCAATAACGAGGAGGCTTTTTTCTCACGAGGAGAGCTTATTTATTTTTGGAGGATTATGCTGTTTTAAAAATGATGTGCCAACTAAAGATCGAAATTAAAAACATCTTTTTCGGTCGCAGATAATCCAATGATCTTAATGAAAGTCTACAAAAATCTTTAACCAAAGCCATTTATTAAGTAGAATTTGTTCTGTTCACTATATTTTGAAAATTTCGGTAAACTGGAAATGAATTCTTTCAAAAAATTAAAAACCCAATCATACTTGGTATGAAATACCTTGATAAAAACATTATTCAAATAACTTACGAAAAGAATCTCTTTCCTTCAGGAAGAAATAATCATTTTGAGGGAAATAATTACAATCGTATACCTTGAACAAAAATCCAAGAAGTACTCTAGAAGTGGATGATGTTATCATTATGGGAAAATATAGGGTGAGACGGTAAACCTTAAAACACTAATTTCTATGAAGGAATATTTACTCCTCAAATGCATCCAAACCATTTACCGAGAACCTAATAATAAAAGCGGTCCTGGCACTGTTTCAAAGATAAGCCTAGGGGTGTCGCGAAGGGGTCTCGGGTGCCCAGCCCCTCTTGTTTTAATTCAGAGAGATTTGATTTTAGGGGGGGGGGGGAGGAGACTTAGTTTCTCCATTAACAATCCAGTATATGTTTGGTTTGGCAAATTTCCTACATGGTGTTGGAAACTAACCTTTTTTGTGTGATTGATTTTCCTTAAATGATTTCAATCAGTTTGAATGATTTCATTAACACAAAGAGAACCTTTAACACAAATATGGTCTTGGTTGTGTATATTGGGTATGGCCAGGGGTGTGGTCGTGGGCGTGGCTTCTATATGTTGCCTCCAGCAGAGCCACCATCCTAAACTTTCAGGACGACACCCCTGGATGAATTCAAAAAATCACATAATAGTAAACAATTTGATTGATCATAAATTATTCTTGAAGGAAATTGTGACGTTTTAATCATGTTACGAATTGTAATCATTCAAAAGATATATTATAAGCGAACCCAGAAAGACATGGGACAAGTGGAAAAAAATCTTTTATATTAAACTCAATTCAGATACACAAAGAAATAACATTATAAGAAAATTTGGTGAATTCATGACAATTGGCTGAGTATGGAAAATTAAGTCAACAATAGCGATGGAAATTTGAGTAAAAATCATGCATTGATGACAAAAAATTCAAAACAAAAATTATTTTGAAGGTATTCTTAACAGAAATTTTCTGATTAAAAGACGTTTATATGAGATTGAAAGAGTACGCTGATAAAAGATCTTCAAAGAATCTCGGACAATTTTTAAAAACTTTTATGTGACGAAAAAGTAAGTTGACGTTTTTTTATGTTTGAGTTCAAGGAATGAAAAATTTAAATGAAAATATTCATGAGAAATCTTTTAAAATGTATAGTTAAGAAAATTATTTTGGAAAAAAGTGA
This sequence comes from Rhopilema esculentum, assembly GCF_057945365.1. Classification (NCBI taxonomy): domain Eukaryota; kingdom Metazoa; phylum Cnidaria; class Scyphozoa; order Rhizostomeae; family Rhizostomatidae; genus Rhopilema; species Rhopilema esculentum. The sequence continues at coordinate 3,950,395 of NC_142825.1, forward strand.
TACCCAGTCAAATTTAGAAAACGTTGTAAAACAGTTTGGAAAACTAGACCAGCATCAGACGGAAGACCATTGATATCAGAGACTAAGAATATTTGCTGATTAGAGTTCACGAGGAGTTCGTGCCAGATTACTTACAAAATTTAGGCCATCACAATTCGTGTTGACCTTGCTAATTTCAAGAGAGCACGCAATCGTGTTCAAAACTTAATCAAAAAGAAGAGAAAATCCTTTATAAATTTGCTTAGGTGGTAAAGAGAAATCATCTTTTAAAGATAAAATAGTAGTGTGTAAGGAACACCGCAACGCGACGAGAATAAACAACAACAAACACACAAATCAATGATAGCTAATATTTTGCCCCGGCATACGTGGTTTCATCAGAGTAAAAGTAAACGAACTAAAAATTTACAAATTTTAAAGATGCGATGGTGGTGTCGGATTGGTTGATGTGGTGTGGTGTGAATGCAGCGCAGCGGAGAGGAATAGGTATAGATGTGGAAGAGGGAAGGGTGGCGAGTGCGAGAGTGTGGGTGGTGGTGGTGAAATGAAAGTGTAATGAAGGTGGGTAGTGGTGATAATAATAAAAAGTTATAAAAGTATTAAATAATGATGATGATAGTGACAATGGTAGTAAAAAATGAAAAATTAATGAAATAGAGAAAAGAAAATGATAACAGGAATGTAGAGAATAATGATGATGATTGTAAAATAGTAATGTATGGGTAGTAGAAAAGGGACGATGATGATGGTGTGTTGCTGTAAGATTAACGGTCAGTGGTTCGGTTCATGCCGTTCGGTGTGAGAGTGTTTGCCCAAGCCAATGAGGTATTGCTCTTTGGCTCGTCGGACACTCTCTCGTTTGTCGTTAAGTTGCAGTAATGGTGTTATTGTAAGGTCATTGATGATATGTTCTGGGTTGCAAAAGTGTTCTGCAAAGCCGGACTTGTCTACTTTTTTGTTGATAATGTCTCGTCTGTGTTCGTTAAATCTGTCTTTCAATCGCCTGCTTGTTTGTCCGATGTATTGGCATTTCAAGTGCCTCTGGGATTACTGGGTGTGCCACTTTTTATTCTGGCACGAACCAGTATATCCTGGAGGTTTTTGGGTCTGCGGTAGCTAAGTATAGGTACGTCAGGGAAGACTTTGTTTGCATGTTTTGGAGTTCTATAATATATTGATGTTTTGTTTGAGAATGGTAGATCGTTGTGGTAAAGAGGGGTGGTAGGTGACAACAAATGGTGTTCTGTGATTTTTTCGTTATTTTGTGGTTTTCAGCCAGTCTTGTCTCGTTTTTTTAGAAGCCTTCCCTATTTGTATGCGTGTCTGTTTTGTTCTGTGACCCCGTTTTGTCAAGTATTGTCAGTGCTGAGGAGAGGGGGGTGGGGGGGGGGGGGGGGGTCAGGGGAGTCACTGACCCGGGGGCTCATGACTTTATGGGCCCACAGATAATAACTTAGTCAAAAGTTGATAAGTAGCAATTCAGCTTCTCCATTACCAAAACCTTTCAATAATAGAAAAAATAATCGAAAAAGCCTTTAAAATAAAATAAGGTAGAAGCAGTAATAGTATTACCCCATTTATGTAACTCTAACAGAGCTAGTAGCTTACGGTAATTGTCTAGATAGTTAACAAAACAATTTTCAAGACTTTGCATCTGTAAAAAGGTTAATTATGGAGCTATAGTCAAGTTTTTCCGCAATTTCAGTTTCCATGGACATTGAAACCAGTGAGCTAAGCCTGTTTTGGTCAATGGTAAAGCGAACATAATACTTTATGAATTTGAGCTCACTGGACGATATTTCGCATGATGCAACACTAGAAGGCAAAGTCAGAAACAAACTTAATGCAATGAAAAGATTGGGAAATAAGCGTTGCAAATTCAAATGCTTAAGCTTGTTCACAGATAAAACTGAACTGATAGTCTGGAGTCCTTTGCGTGGAGGATACAACCTGAAGGGGCCAGTTATAGACATGCCTGGGAGAGACAATGTGCCTGAAGGATTTTTTAACTTTAGGACATCTTCTTTGGCTCTACTAACCGCCAAGAGCCCTAATAACCAGTAAATTCAGTTGTTTAATCAATTCTTCATACTACAGTCATACTGTTATTTCTAGTCACTTGCAGTCGTGGATGCATAAGATAGCAAGAAAAAATGCAAAAATAAAGTTTATGCAAAGCTAAAACTAAGCAAAATCCACTCTTTCGGTGTTCTCAAGAAGAAATCGTTATAAATACTAGAGATTGACTACATGTTTCTGAAGAGTAGATATTTTAGGTGTCTTTTCAAGGGGTACTCATCGAGTGTGAAAAAGCAGGAGCTGTAGTGGGCCAAATTCTCTTTACGGTTGCCTTCACGTGGCTTTTCATAATTTTTCCTTATAGTTTGATCTAATATAGTCAGTGGCGGCGCCAGCTGCTGCAGAGTGAGACCACGCCCTATTGGCCTCGTTTCAGTGCTTTGTATCAGATCAAATTTCCTTAGGAAATATGATCTACCCCTATCAGTGCTTTTTAATCAGTTTTTAGACAAAATATGTAGACCATGTTTCGACAAAAGTGAGGAGGTAATTACCCCCCCCCCATACCACCCCTTGGCGCCGCCACTGAATATAGTTACTTCGTCTTGCATCAAAAACATAATATCTATCAATTTTTAGCGTTGTTTATTGGCGCAATATTGAATTACAAAGTACGGTCAGAAACGATTTTTTTGACATTATGAGAGATCGGTTACTTGCTTCTCTCAAGTATACACCAATTCGTCGTTTAGGAAATTTCTCCGAACTTCATTATGTACGACATTTTTGTGCTCAGATTTGGTCATATCATCAGAATTTTAGGGTGGATACAATTTTTTCATATTGTTTGTGCTTGTATTGTAGATTCAATGCAGAAATGAGGCTGTAAGTTGAATTGGTGTATTAGGTGCTTCGTCTAATTTGTTTAAAATAAGAATAACTTCGCAGGAAACATGTCTAGCCTTGAATAAAAAAATTTGAAAAATGAACAATATCTGTTTAGAGATTTGAAGATTTAGAGGAAAGATGTTATCAGCAAATTATTTAGTGGTCTTAGAAAGAATTCATAGTATAAAGATGTGGAACACTTAATGAAGATAAAAACATTTTTATGGCGCTATTTGATGTTCTCGTCTATTTTGTTGAGATAATAGAAGCCAAAACTATTTGCGGTAGATTCTATGCTATTGGCATTTTTACTAACCGTTCAGTTATTTTGTTATTTCATATTTTATACTGGGAACCATAGTTATTTCATATTTCAAAACCAAAAATTCTAAATAGTTAAAAATATCGTCAATGAAACGCCACCATACAAGAGGTTTGTAAGGGGCTTTCTCCAGGGCATCAGATTCAAAGGTCCCCATGAAAAGGTTTGCATAGGGTGGTGCCATCCTTGTGCCCATTGCTGTACCATGTTTTTGTAGAAAGTGTTGTCCGTTAAACTCTGTTGTTTGTCAAAATAATGTCGATAAGTTCGCAAATAGTTTCTGTTGGGGGAGTTTTAGATGTGCGTTTGTTGAGGTGTACCCTGGCAGCTTTGATGCCTTCTGTGTGAGGAATATTGGTGTAAAGGTATGATACATCGAGGGTGACGAGGAAAGAGTTATTAGGAATTGCAGAAAAAGAACAGAGTTTATTAAGGAAATGTGTGGTGTCTTTAATGTAGGATGGAAGTTTGGAGACCAGTGGGTTTAGGATGTCGCTGACGTATTCTGAAATGTGTTTTGTTGGGTGGCCATTGGTTAAGACTATGGGTCTGCCAGGGGGGTTGTTGCGGTCCTTGTGAATTTTGGGTAGAATGTAAAATCTAGAGCATGTGGGTTGTTTGGCTGACAGGTAGGTAAAAGTTTCTTCGTCAATATGGTTATTGTTTTTCATCAGTTGCAAGTAGTTGGTTACTGTTTTGGTAACTTTATTTGTTGTGTCTTTGTCTTGTTTAATGTAAAACGTTGTGTCGCTCAGTGTTCTATCGTATTCTGTAGAACTGGTTGTCCATGACTACAACCTCCGAGCATTTGTCAGCGGGTTTAATTACAATTTCTGTACGTCTTGTAAGATTTTGCAGTGCGTTCCGTTCGGTGTGAGAGAGGTTGTCTGTTATTTTGGTAGGCTGTATGTTTCTAATGTTATCCTCGATCTTGTTGATGTATGTGTCTAGTGCTGGGTCTAGCCCTCGTGGGGGTATCCAGTTGCTTTTCTTTTTGTATTTAACGGTCGGTTCGTCGCATGGAGAATTTCTGTTTTCAGGGTCTTCGGTTTCGTCTTTGTCATTATTGTGAAAGTAATGTTAAGTCTTAGTCTGCGTTTAGTGTAAGGTCTACGTTAAGTTCGTCCAGTCTATGTTTTGTGGGGTAGGGCAAAAGTTTAGTCCGAGTGACAGTAGTGTCAGTTCATCGTTCGAGAGGGGGGATGTCGATAGTTTTATAACAGTGCTAGTTTCAGGTGGTTGTATCTTCTGTCTGGGGCGTCTTTTGTTCTTAGGTCGTCTCATTAATGGTGGTAATAATGATGATGATGATGGCGAGGGTGAAGGTGGTGTTGGTGATGATGATGATGATGTTGATAAGTAGGTGTTGAACTGAAGGTTGTGTTTGGCGAGGGCGGAAGTGTTGTTGTTATTATAGCAAGAAAGGGAAGAACGTGGGAGGGATGATTGAAAATGATGGTATAGTGTGGGAGGAGTAATGAAGTTGTGAATGTTGTTGACGATGGGATGTAGTGTAAAACGACTGTGATTTGGGTGTTTTGCAAATGTGGTTGACGATGGTTGTGGGACGGATTACATTGAATAAAATTAACTAAAACTTAAATAATTAGATCTAGAATTTTGAGTCTTGATAAAATAAGGTTTATTAACAAAACTAGCGTCAAAATTAAAGTCTCTGGTAATATTATGTGATTCTATAGATTCTAATTTCAGCGGAGGTTAGAGGTAGTGTATGATCACAGGTTACGTAGAGGTTGTACCATAAATCTTTGAGCCTTGACTGAAGTTCCATAATTGAAAGTTTGTGATTCTTGATAAGGATGTGAAGCTGAATTTTGGAATGATTGTAGTTATTATTTTGCCAAATAAATTGGAGATGCGGATGAAGAGAAACACTGGGCGAGAGTTTTACTTGGAGTCCTTTAGGGATTTACCCAGCGAAGCTTGAGTGCCAAGAAAGTTCAGATGGTGTAAATGTTTGGTATATTTGATTTCGGTACGACGGAGAGAGTTCAGATAGTGTCTTTGTTGACTATTGAGGTTGTCGCAGATAGATGGGCCGGGATTGAGTTCGATATCCATGCAAATAATCAGGTAAATAGAAATAAAATACGTATATCTAAGTGGCATAATTAAGGCGATAAGAAAAATAGTGTTATGCTTCTTACTAGTTGTATGTGATTTTAATTCTTGTACATCATCGTTCTTTTGATTAAAACGAGTGAACAAACCAATACGTGTTCTCCACAATAATAGATCAATACCCATTGTGTTAGCTAATGTTGATGTACAGATCTGCTACGTTTGACGAAAAAATCTTGAACTGTATCCTAAGAACTGTGAGTGTGCAAATAAAGGAGAGGCCACGATAGCAGGCTGCTCTATAACTTTTAAAGATAAAACCAACGCTGAAATTTTTAAGGACTTTTTCAAATCTAGCTCCAGTTTAAGTAAAGAAACTTAAGCCGTCCCACGTTGACTAGACAAAGTAGGACAGTACTACCAACACTTGAATCTTTCTTAACCATTTTCACTACTTCCCACATCATCTGAGAATGTCCCCAAACTCTTAGAAAAGCTAAACCCCTCTAAAGCAACTGGTTTGGATAACATTGCAGGGAAACTCCCCAAAGATGATGCAACTGCTCCAGTTGAACCATAAATTACTTATTTATGTAACCTCTCAACCCAACATTCCGAGTTTTTCGATGACGGCAAAAAAGCCAAACTAAAACCACTTTTAAAAAAGGTTGAAAAGTCAAACTCACAAACTACCGTCCAATTTCTTTACTACCGCAATAAATAAAAATTACTGAAAAAATCATTCATGGTTTTAAGGAAGCTTTCAGTTAAGGAAGCTGATCATCGATAAGATCATCCTCATCGTCATAGCAGAGGTGACTTAATGAAAAGTTTCCACTTACTGCACATAAAGGCTGATTTTGAGTTTGTTTTTACTAGATTTGGGACGATAAACTTTAAAAGATTTGAGCTTTCAATATATGTGACTAAATTGTTGATTAAATAAAAAGCACAAAAAAGACAATCCGATTAACAGAAAGCAACAAATACATCGATGAAACAACATAAATAGAAAGGTAAATCATACCTTTGGCCTTCATAATAATCGAAATTTCAAAATCCCCGACATTCACGTGGCCGGTCGCCATTTTCCTGGAATCGAGTGTAAACGAGGCAGTCTGGAAACAAGGCTGCCATAGTCAATCTGATTACTGGGCTTGTAAGGGGCTGCTTTGGTCCAACATCGTCATCGCTGTGGTCGCCTTATTGCTTTTCAAACTTTGACAAATATTTTTATGTGCAAACAATACTTTTGTTGGACAAAATTGAAAAATAGCTTAGAAAAGCCAATATTTTAAATGTTTCGAGATTAAGGATGTTGAGATAATGAGATTTAAAATGTTTTCTTTTTGGAGCCATTATTGAGTGTTTCCATGCATCTTAGCCCTGTAGAAACATTTACTCCTCTAAAATTAATGAAACCAAAACAATATACTACTTTATATTCCAAATACGGCAAGAAAAAGAGGAGCGCTAACCAATAAGGTCCTATCAATTAAAATAAAGACTTTGAGTTCGAAATTTAAATTTTGAAAATAAATCAAAAGTAGAGAGCATCAATCTCCATGCAGCATTGTTCATAGTTGCACAGAAAATGTAAAATATAATTTCAGTTTCCCACAAGAAGGTAGACATAACCGTCAAAGAGAACTTTCAAGCTGAAGGAACGTGTCAAGCCTATTACGTCACAGCGTCGATCTGACTGCGTTCGAATGGCATCACTTTTGAAGGTCCCTTTTTCGTGCTATCGGGCGCCATATCTAGATTAGTTCAAGTCGTAGAAAGAAACTAAAAACGGCATCTTGACAAGCGAAAAAAGCTCTACAAAATATGTGAAAATCGTTGTTCGCTTCATATGACCTTTAAAGGTAAGAGCGTTTAGACAAAAAGGTGCTTATCGCGGACCAAACTGTGTTTTTCTGATAACTAGCAAGTGAAAATGAAATCCCAAACATGAAGTATCTACGTAGAAAACTCTTATCTCGTTATCTTTATTTACTTGTGCAAGATTCTCACAGCTTTGTATCTTCGTTCCCTTTTAAGAATGAATAAATCCTTTTCTCCTTTATCTGAAATTTTACTGTGTTCCCACGACCCGAAAACACGATCTCTGAATTTTTCTTTCAGCATTCATAACTTTGAAACAGTGATATCAATGAACCAAGCGAAACTCTAACAGATTTAGCCAAATTTGCAGGCTTTAGATAAAAAAATCCACGACTCAGAATTTAAAACTTTCCTTTTTTGTAAGTTTACACCAATAATGTTTTAGCTTATGCCCTTAAGACTGATAAAGAATTATCCCTTCTCGGTAAAAGCTTCTCAAAATTCCCCTATCAGCAATAGTTAAGAGTATTTGTAAGTTGGCAATCCATAATTGAATCTGACCGCTGCTAGCACTGATAAAAGGTTTTACAAAAAGGTAGAGCAAAGATAGGAAATTTGAATGTTCGAGAAACCCAAAGAGTACAAAGCATATGAATGAGTTTTACTTAAAACAAAACACTTGAAGCATTCATAAAATCGTTCAATTTTGATCTTTGATGATATCAATCAAGAAATCTTGAACTGAGATAGCTTTGAAAGAAAAATCTGACCAGGTTACAAGAAATTCTCATCAACCTTACGAGAACTAGAGCTTACACGTAACGAAATCTTGCCAGAGTTGATCCTTGAATTTGAACGGCTTCTTGGGATGACGTATTTGAGTTTAGAGAGGTACCATATCTTGCAGGGCAATAGAATGAACGAAAAACTAGTTTTTCAATACATTAATCATTACATTTTAGGTACATTAAAATACAACAAATAATTTGTTAGATTACATTCAGCTTTGCGTGATAAGTTGGTGAGAAATTTACGGTTTTGCTTTGGCAAAACATAGTTTCAATATTAAGCGATAACATTCTGCAGTTAATATGCGCAAGGCAAGTATTCTGTTGGCGTTTGTCATTACTAAGTTAACCCCTTAACGGTGATCGCAAGCGAGGCAAAGCCAAAGACAACAACAGCCAAATATATAACTGTACTGAGCGAAAAGGGCGATTGAGAATCAGATTCTTTTAAAACGCTGAAGAGCTCTTGCAGCAGTTGTTGGCTTGTCCTCAAATTGCGGCCTTTGAAACGCTTCAAGTGGACATGGTATTCGCCTTCGTTTTTCTCAGTGTCAGGATTCGTTAATCCTGCCTGGGCTGCCATGTTTAATCGCTTCAAACTCAGCTCTTGTAGAATGTTTTTCTGAATTCTATTCACTAGAAAACATGGCATTAGATTTGCGATTAAACCCAGAATCAACATCAGGCTATCAATAGCAACAAACCATATAGCAGCATGCAGGAAACCATTAGGTGATATGAACTTCAGAAGAAATATTGAAATGGCTGTGATTGAGCCAGAAAAAAGGCAGTTGAGTGTAGCACGTAAGAATCCTAAGGGCGTTTTACTAGATAAAGAGAGAAACAATATCGTTTGATATACACGCCACCATGCTACAATGCCGTCCATTCCAATACAAAGCAAGTCATCACTGTTTTTCAATGTTGCAAAGAAGCGCCTCCACATTTTCAACATCACTATGTTCCACGAGGTGATAATCATGAAAGCAGCGGCAAGGGCAAATGTTACGACGAAGGAATTGATGGCTGAAAAAACAATCACCAGATCTCTCAAATATGAGGGAGAAGTCATGTTCGTCAAAGCTATGGTTTGTTTTATTGTATTTGCCGTTGTGTTCGCTACGGAGACGTTTCGGGGTTTTAAGCTCCCCAAGAACAATGGTATCAAGCTCCTGGATGCACATAATAGCAGTAATATTATCGAGAGCAACAGAAAGAGACATCTTGGAAAACAATTGAACAAGAAGATACCCTGCTCTTTAAGGCAAGTTACTTCATGTAAAGATGACAAATGGGTTTTCATAAACTCTACAGCCAGCTTCATTCCTCCTTTTCTGTCTGGTTTCCTCTTCGAGCTATCGGAAGCCTCGCATGCATAGCTGAATCTCGCTCCCGAAAAGGCATAAACCATAATTGGCGCAACAAAAAGAGTGATTAGCAGGAAGAGCAGTATAGCGGCGAAAACTATGTCGTAAATTGTCGTTTCGAGGTTAAACAAGGCGCGTACGACAGCCATTGCGATAATACTGTCCTTAACAATGCTCACCACGAGTGATGCAAGAAAGGAAATCATCAAAACCCTTACTTTCTTTTGTTCTCTTTTCGATCGACCAGCATTTGGAATATAGATACATCGGATGAAGATTCCTCCAGCAATGGTAAATACGACTGATGGGAGTATGAAAAATAATAACAAGATAACAGCCGTCTGCCATATTCCATCAAACCAGGGGTCATCGGTCGCAATTTCGACAAAATAGAAGGTCGTATCTTTGGCACACAAAACAGGCTCTTTTGTGCTCTGTACACGTGCCTCTGTTACCCACGATGCTTCTTTTTTCTGCATTCCGGAAAAGCTTGTTTCAAAAGTTGGCGAGGCCGGTGATGTTGGTGTCGAGGACAGGCGTTGTCTCTGGTAGCTTTCTTCGTCAGGAATGAAATCGTTTTCGATTACATCTTCAGGAACTGATGAGACCGACTGGTAGACCCTCCCTCGTCTCACAGCAACTTCTGTTTGGTAATCTGGGCTGGACGGGCCACTAATTAAAGGTGTTGATTGACTCAACCTTCCATGTACTTTCAACTTCTTCTTCAGAGACTTCATTTTTCAAGCTTCAAGAATGATCAGATAAACTAAACTTACGCCATTATAAAAGTATTTCCATTTCCATTGTTATGAATATTTCTCCTTCTCATCAAGACTTTCATCCTTAGAAAATGTGCTGTTTGTTTGTTACGTCTGACCAGTATTGAGACGTCCAAATTGAATCAATGGGACTTCACGAAGTTCTCAGCAACGAACTGCAGGATTAGATGAGCTTTATGAAAGTAATCCGCTATTCTTGTTTATTATCTCGACATCCCCATCGCTGCTATCTGCATGCTCCAATAGGTTTCGAAGTTTGAAGAAGTGTGCTGCTATGTTTGCAGTCGATTCTTTTTAAAAGGGCGGATTGCCTTGTTAAAAGGCGGCTCGTTTTCTTTATTCAACTGACTGATCAGAAAGACATAATCGTTTGATCAATTATCATTGTCTTTTCAAACACTGTTGCTAGGGAAATTTTGTCTCTTAATAAAGATTTCATGATCTCTTTTGGGCATTACCCTTAAAAATTTCCCCGAGAAACAGCAGAATTGCCACTAACTGCTTATAGTCAAACCTTGTTTACAGCGTAGTAACTGGGGTCGATTTTATAACAATTAGTCTTAGTGAAGGAGAATTGTTTGTAGATTTGGTTAAAAGTTTGACTCTTTTAGAACCGGTATTTGTTAAAGCAGACACGGTGTCTACTATTCATGGTTTTTCGAGAACTTAGGAACACAATTCAAATAGAGTTTGACAAGTAAACGTTTCTGCTACCCCGTTTTAACCAAGGTCTCTTCGCTAAAAAAAGAAGTATTCCAAATGCTATGTAGCTGTTAAACGAGAATCGTGAAAATCTTAATTACACCAGTGTTGTTGTTTTTCTGTCATTAGTGTTATTCAACCAAGGTTAAGTTTTCAAGGGAGGTTTCCAGTGGGGCCCGTGTCCATTGTCTTAAAAAAGAAAAAGAGGATTTATATAAGACAAAGGAAGGATTTAAATTTTGTTACCATTCATTACAAATTGGTGTACTTCCTTGGGCTGTAGCCCCCTGTTGGTACCTGTTCTAAAAAACAAAATGTGTCGTTATAAACGGGGTGTTATGATGTAAGACAACGGTTGGTTGTACCTTTTAACTGCATCTGCAGCTCAGGGATGCCGGAACGACCTAGGGGCAAGGGGGCAGGCTTGAGTAAAAGGGCATTTGAAAAATAATTCCCAGCTACCAACAATTTTTTTGTAAAATCGACTAACTTTTGGCATAAGAAATTTATTTGCAAAGTTTTGAGAAATGTCGCAATGAATAAGGCAATCAAAATTTCATATGAATCTTCTGATAACTGCAAATGGCTGATGTCTAGGGCCTTTATGTGAAAAAGACACTTTGGCCCCTTTTGCCTCTCCTATCAAAAGGCAACAGGGGTGGTTGACCCCCCACACCCTCCTCTCTGGCGTCACTGCTGTAGCTACAGTAGAAACCCGTATAAAAGAACCTGTTTTTATAAGAACCTTGAGGCTGAAATTTAATCTTTTAAACCCCATAATTAAGAACCCCCAAAAGGCTGTAATTTGGAAAGTTCTTTTATGTATTTTTGAAAAGGTATTTTTACACCCTATTCACACTGGCACTTAGAGTAAATTAGGTCATGATATGTTAAATTTTAATTGGACAATCTAACAACACAAATTCATTTGATTAGCTTGAAATTTAACATGAAAAAAAATGGCTGGTTTATGTGTGTCCGTTAGAATCCTTGCTGTGGAAAACATTGTTAATGTGTGCAAGGCCTGTACGTATATAAGAGCCTTGTTAAGAACCTTTAAGACTGGAATTTAGAATAGCAGCCTGTTAATTAAGAACCTATTCAGGCTGCCAGAAAAAAACCTAGGTTCTTTTATGCGGGTTTTTACTGTATTATAGATAACGGAGAGTTGGGTATAGGTCCGAATGCAGCTGCATTGATATGGTGCGTGAAAGCTGATTCAAGGCAAGAATGCCTGCATACCCAATCATAAGAGGGACATCGTAATATAGACGAATAGGTGGCAAATTGAATTCCAAAAAATGTGATTCAAGCACTGTTCTAATTAGAGGGACCAAAATTGATCCTTGCGGCAGACGGCTTCAGTCACAGGGAGCCGAGAAAGGCATTCACTGGAAAAATCAAAGATGGTGTCTGCTGCCGTAACAAGTGCTGCAAGTGCTCAACTGTTTAGGTCAATTTTTTTCCATTTTGCTAAATTTATGTTTATTAGTTTATTCATTTTTAAAGATAAATGCTATCTATATTATTTAAACTTGAGAGTGCCGATTTAAGTAGCCTTTTCGGTAACAAAATCTACAGAAAAGCTTCCAGACAAAAGAAGCCAAGTTAGGCCTATATATTGAAAAGCCCTATATTGAAAAGCCCTATATTGAAAAGCCCTGATATTGATGTCCATTTCGCTTAACAGATATCTCATCTACTGATTGCTCTACCAAGAATCGATTTCGTTTATTAATGATCTAGCGTTTAAGATCAGAATTATTGTTTTCGTGACTTTTTTTAATTTTTCTTATTGGCTTGGGGCTACAATCAGGATCGACCTGTAATTCATATTGTTTACAACTAGCTGTCTAAGAAAAACATCTCCCATTAAAATAACGAAAAATAAACCTTTTGAATCTATTTCGTAATTTGAATTTGTTAATACTAAACTGCTAATACAAGTTACACAAATTTTTATTTGTGCTCAAAAATAATATATAGATATATCTATTTTATAAGAAAAATAAGTTTGGGATTAGTTTTAATATTTTTTTGGTGATTTTAGTACCTTGGTTATTTATTTGTTTTGGTAATCTTGGGCCTTGGTTTATTATAGACAACTGCTTGTAGACTGTTTCTTATTAGAGATTCACATAGGTATATGTTATATTGATGTTACTATTATTGTTTTGACTGTTGCTATTGTATATTTTGTTGAAATTGTAATCTTGGATGAAGTTACCATGAAGGAAGATACTAAGTTATTTCTGTGTAAATACTTGACAGTATACATAAAGTTTTTGTCAACAGAGCATTAATTAATGTAAAAGTTAGCTTGATATTGATTTGGCATTTGTTGTTTATCTTTTTAGGCAAGCAGAGGAACTCAAAGCTACAATTTCAGGTTTGTACTGATCAAGGCCGATCATAAACTGTATTAATTTCATAGTAATTTTTACTCATCAATAAGGGCTAGTACTTGGGAGCATTTTATGAAGGTTGTATTAACAAGAAGACAATTTTGAATTACCTAAATGTTAGCTTCCTTTCTGGGTAAACATCATGGAAACAAATTTTAAGTTAAAAAAAACAGCAAGAAAAAGTCTTGTTGTTAAATATTAAAAATTGTGTTTAGGTACAGAAAAACTACAAGAGCTAAATATGGGCTTGCCAAATGAGTTTAAATATGAATTGCAACCAAAGAGATTGATAGATTTATAATACACCATTTTATTAATGCCTACATGCTTACAGAAATGAAAAACATTCAATTCAGGATCTCATTAAGTATTAAGTAAAAGGTTTCGAAAGTTGTAAGAAGAAAATATGTATTTATTCAGTTTAGGAGTCAACAGAGTTCTAATGACTGCGCAGTTAAAATTTGTCAACGGATTCTTCATAAAGGAATACTGACTAATTATTTGCTTTGAAGGAAAATATGCTGACACCACGGACCATTTTTCAGAAGAATTTGTGCAACGTAAGAAGTGAGTAGATCTTTTCTCTTATTAACCAGGCTCTTCCTTTGAATTCTCACCAATTAACTGATATTTAAGCTGTTTTAAACATGGTATAAATAAACCAGCTGTATGGTTTTTATTATACATGGATAATGACAAGACATTTACTATTATCATGTTTTGACTCATAGTATCATTGATTGACACTTTAAGTTAAGCCTTGCTTGGTCTTGCTGTGATTGAACGCGTTTTTTTATTACTCTTACGCTGAATACGTAATGTGGCCTAATATTATATCCTGATTGTATAAGTTGTTTATCTTTCAAGATACTCTCTGTGGAATTCTAATAGATAAAGTGGTTCAATTTTTATACATCTGAAGGCAGGTTCTAGGATGTTCAGCAGGTCAAAGCAACTGACAGGAGAGCATAAACTTTATCTTTTTAAATGATGTTCTTATTCAAGAGAGATGCAGTGTTTCTTGATATATGAACTGGTACAAATGGCTGGATTTGTTAGATGTTTCTGCCCATTTTTAACAAAGGATTATGTCACTGACATTCACTGATTTGACAAATCAATTCATATTCTTTGGTATTAACTTTCAAAAAAGTTTAAACCTTTGAGCTGCAGAGTTTAAACCAGCAGAGTAAGCATGGCAACAGATCAATTACAGTACAAGTAGTACTAAAATAGTTAACCCTGCATGTTATTTTAATCATTATTGGCATACAAAGTAAAAAAAGGAAAACCCAAATTTTTATTGAATGAAGGACCTCTAGTGAACAGCTTCACTTAGGAGAAGTGTTATACACATAGCAAGGGAACAAATATGCCTACCCATTTATACACTTGCATTATACACAAATCGTGCCTACCCTTTTATACACCTAGGAATTTTTTGCTTTAAAAGAAGACATTTTAGTAGAGTAATGATAATTAGATTTCCTATCAAAAGGTTTTAAACACTGAACATATTTTACCTTTAAAATATTTGCTGCTTTTTAGCATAATTCTTGACAAATTTTCTAGGTTTCTGAATAATTCTAAATAATAAGGGTACTGACAGAAATGAAATCTTTTTGTCATTCCTTGCAGCTTGCAGGAAATATACAAGACTATACTGCTTACAGATCTGCAATATGCTTTAAACAAAAAAGTAGAGTTAGAACTGTAAGTACATTTGTACTAGTTTTTTTTTAGCTTATCAAAGTTTAAATGGAATAATAAGAGAAAGGGTATAGCATTTGATTAACAAATATATAGAATGGTTCCAGCTTCTCCACAGGTATGCCAGAGCTTAGGAGCTTGGGTGAGCTGTAGCCCCTCATTTTCCCCGAAGTATGATATTAAGGCTGAAGCATGTTTTTCAGTTTGTCTAGAGCCCCCCTTGCCACTTCAAAATGTGCTCTGGCATCCTTGTGCTAGAAACCTCAAGATGTCAGAAAGTGATATTGAATTCTGAAACTCCTCTAGTGTGTACTATGAATGGCTGATGCTGTTAACACAAATATGTATTCAAATATTATAATATTTTATAATGTCAAAACCTGTCTCGATCTTTTTTAGATGGAATAATGCATTTAAAGGCCACATTGATTATCTGAGGCAATGCTTAAAAGAGAAGCGGGTAAAAACAGTATCACTTACAACCTTAATGTTACATTGTCTCAATACTTTTTCTGACTAATATGATTGCAATATTTGAATGAAGGAAAGAACCTATCTAGTGTTCCACACTGGAACCATAATTTTAGTGACAGAAATTGCCAATCCACACCCCTGTGTATCCACAATCATTCGGAGGTATACCCAAGTTTATCCAGAAAACCTCTGAGAAGGGGATAGTTTATTTCTCAAAACCTAGGAAAGTGGAACTTTGAATAAAGGTTGTATTTCAAAACTTGACATAAATCACTGAAACAGGGAATTTTTTAAAAATCAATGTAGGCAAAGATTTCTCTTTGCTAACCAGTATCAAAGCAAAGCATACATGAAATCAAATGTGTGAATTTAGTTGGCCTATTGATATAATTATGAAAACCAAAGATTCTTTAGAAAGAGCACCACCTTAATTTGATTCAATACAACATTTGGAAGGAAATACTTTTGTATGTATCAGGTCATCTGCAACTTATGCATCCCTTTCTATTTTATCGCCATTCTGAACAAACCTATAAATCTATAAAAATAGAACTTAAGTGCAGTCTTGGACTAAAAAGTGTAAATGAATCATAGTGTAGTAGAGCAGGAACTCCTGCTCACTTTGTTTATTGCAAAAAATTTATAATTATATAGTATTATATCTCAGTGAAAAGGGTATAAAAATGTCACACATTAGTAAGAGGGAAGGGAATTTTAAGATCTTTTGGACACACCCTGATCCACACATACTTAGAAGCAGAAAATTGACAAATACAGTTGCTCTAGGTTACTTGTGGAATGAGACTTAAATAGATAGCATGTTAAGTAGTTAGGTTGATGACGATGTTCTTTTATCGAGCACATATATTCCTATATTGTGTCCACATGCACTGCTTTTCCAGTACATTTAGTACAATGACACTCCTGGTGTCTTGATAGTTTTATATTTGCTATTTACTCTTCAATCTCTAGGGGTCAGAAAAGGCAGAGCTGCAAGCAAAATTATGTTTTTTCATTGATTCATCTGTGGGCTTCTATCTCCAGGTAAGAAAACAGTAAATAACTTTCTCTACTTTGCTTCATATATCCCCTGATGATATAGTTAACAAAAGATTACAGCGCATTAAGAAAATAAGAGCGCAAAAATAATAAAGGTAAAGACAGAGGCCGAAATCTGATGTCATTTTTAGGATAATCCTTTTTGATATGCGATTCGATCTGTTTGTAAATATTTCACGAGCTGGATTTTATGAATTAAAGCAGGCGAAACAAAGCTGGCTTAAGAAGTTTTTAAGAATTTCTTACACTTAAGTTCATTGCACAAAAACGAACAAAAGTTTATTGCGAAAAGTGCTCGTAACATTTGTATTGCCGAGCCAAAACATATTGGAAACATTTTAAACCGAAAGCTTTCAGAATGTGGGAATATTCAAAACAACCTAAATTGGCAAAAACATCGCCAGAAAAGGCTGCTCGTTCCCAGTTTTCTGAGTCTGTTGTTCAAAACTTGATTACAGGGTTACCTACCCCATGCCCCCCTCAACTCCTACGTCGCGTCGGAAGCGCGTTTGGAGGTAAACCCTCTCCCTGAAAATAATTTCTAACTGATTGTAATCGTTTCTACGACGTCTTCAATGGAAAATATCAGTTCCTGCATTACTCTTGGTGCCCCTGCCCCAAACTGGAAACTTTGTCGCGCGCCCACGATATATTGCCCGCGCACTGAAATTTTCCATCCGCGCACTTTTGCATTTTGGCCACGCAAAGTCCCTTAATAACAATACAAATTTCTTAAAAGTGCGTTATTTCAGGCGCACAGTCGCACAGTCGGGCGCGTGAACTTGCCCGCGCAAGAAACAAAGTTTCTGGCCCCCTACCACACAGTACACTCATTCTTCGTACACAGTATCCACGGGCCCAAGGTTTTGCGACATTACAATAAGGTTCTTCCTTCCACCGGCGCCGTGATCGTATAGTGGTTAGTACATTGCGTTGTGGCCGCAATAACCCAGGTTCGAATCCTGGTCACGGCATTTTTGATCAAGCTTTTTTCACCGTAAAAAATGCGCTGGATTTATAAATCCAGAGTTAACATCGCAATGAACAACATTTAAAACCTCTTTTACTGGAAACCCATTTTCAATGGTTTCGGAAGTAAAATAAATTATAATTATTTGTAAATCTTTTCCATCATATATCATCCATTTAATTAGCTATGTTCAATGTTTAGAAAATTTCACAACTAACCGTTCGTCTTAGGAAAATTAATCAATTCATATGTATAAAAAAACTTATCGAATCCGCCTGTGTTTCTATTTTTAATCGCTATTTGGTAACTCGCGCAAAATGTTTAATTTTATCATTTTAAATCGGGTGGAGTTTGGCCCATGCTATTTCGTCGACCCTTATCATTAATTTGTTTCTTACTTCTTATTAATCTCTTTGATAAAATTTATCTTTTGCTTCACATAATTCAAAGCATTTTCCACTGTAGTTGTTGCAAGAATTTTGCGATTGCTATGAACTGGAATTGCCCTTCAGGACAAAAGCAATCAATTTAGGAATACTTCAAGGTAAGTGTAATCATTTTTATTTTGAAACTTCCACTTGTTATTTCAACAGTAGCTTGTTCAAATATCTAGTACAAAGAGCAAAATAAATCTTACGCAATTGATTAATCCTGTCCTGTTATATTGACGAAGGAAACAAAAAATTACGAGATCCAAGTGCCTTGAACGTCAAAGGCCCAGCAGGGGGAGGGGGCGGGTAAGGACAAGGGAACTTATCACCCATATGCCACTACAAGAAGCAAGTGTATACATTCTACATGCAACGTGAAAAAATAAGTTTGAAATTCCTTATTTTTTACTCACAAATATGATGTGAGCCTATATAATAAAGTATCAAAACGTTATCAAAGTTCGTTTGACCCTTTGGTACAGATTCGGAACCCTTGAAAAGCAAAACGATTGGGTTTTGTAAATTTGATTCATTGACTCATCAGAGGTGTTTTTACCAAAGAATGCTTTCAAGCAGTGTTCGATATGTTAATCGTTTGGCCTCGAGGCTCTGGAACTTCATATCAATTTTTAGGCATTCTGTGGAAGCATTCTGGTATCCGCTTAAAGTACTAACAACAAATATATTTCGTTTTAGGCCCTATTATATCAGAGTGCAAACCAGTAAATCAATTGAGGCCAAAGATCAGCTCATGTTATTACATCTCACAAGACTGTCTTGTTCACTTAGGAGATCTGGGTTTGTACAAACAACATTGTTATGACAGCAATTTCTACAATGTTGTATTCATTGTTGTACAAGGTTATTTGGGAAGGGGTTAATACGTTCCAAAAGGGTAGAGCGAATTATTACAAGATTTGCTTTCGATGAGCAAGAAGTCAATGAGCACTATAATGTAGTTTTTACTGTTAAAATAAAACAATGATATAGGGATTAAGCAACTGCAAAAATGACAAGCAACAGAGAGACTTCCTCTCTTGTTAGCACGGCTTTGATTGAAGTAAAGCTACAATGCCTGCCAAAAGTCTTGGAACACTGACATCAATTTCCAAGGTTAAAATCCATCATCCTCCTCTCCCCTACAGAACAATGCTGGTTTACTATCAAACTGGTTAGGATTTTAGGAAGCAATTTCTTTTGCGCTTCTTTTATGATATTTCTCTAAATCATCAACATTGTTTTAGGAGGAAGGGGGCGAAAGTAGCAATTTTATTCATGAAAGGAATGAAATATATCAAATTCAGCGTAAATTGCTTGGTGTTCCAAGTATTTTAGCAGGCATTGTAGATACTAGAGTTGAAGGAATATTTGTGTTTTTTCAAGCTTTATTTGTGGATGGGTGATATTTATTTCCCTAT
The DNA here is from genome assembly GCF_057945365.1 of Rhopilema esculentum. Classification (NCBI taxonomy): domain Eukaryota; kingdom Metazoa; phylum Cnidaria; class Scyphozoa; order Rhizostomeae; family Rhizostomatidae; genus Rhopilema; species Rhopilema esculentum. Next base: position 3,969,636 of record NC_142825.1, read on the forward strand.
ACTTTCCTGAAAATTCTAGCTTTCTAAACAACTCAGATTTGCATTGTAATGCTTTTACTTTCCTCAGCACGGTACAGGAACGATGTGGCGCAAGCGGAGTCATACTACAAACTGGCGTCAACAATTATCGCTGTTAATGGTAAGTACCTCATTTTCTGGTGTACACAGCGTCTTCGAACATCGGAAAACGCATAAATGAAGCCGATTATCATTAGTATTTGCACATTATGATAATATGAGTTAAGTCAAAGACTATAAAACTTTCTAATTTGTGTATTCTAACAACTATTAAACCATAAAATTTTCTATGAAACTTTCCTCACCGTGGCCTGCCGTTAAAATACTCATTCCGAAACAAGAAAAAAATATAATTTTTACATATTTAGGCCCAGATTGCTTTTTCATCAGAACAAAGACACAATATAGACAGCGTTGTACTGATTGTTATTGTAATAATACCCTGCCGTTATTTGTGAAATTGGATGACTTTGGTTCATGTTTCTGAATCTTTTCTGAACTCTACAGGTCCTTCTGTGCTACAGGTTCTGTAAAGTTTGATTCACAGTTCGTTTGGACACTTTCTTGAAGCAATTCGGCCCTTCTTCACTTCGTCATGGCTGCTGCTTGTAATTCTGCTTTTAAAAATTAGCTTTTTATCAGTCATGATTATGATAAAATGTAAACTTTCCCTTTAAAGGTCAGCCCTATAACCAACTTGCTATTATTGAAAGTGCTAAAGGCGACCAACTGAAAGCAGTCTTCTATTACTGTAAAAGGTTTGTTTTTCTGCTTTTAAATTCTTCTCACTTTTTGCTCGTTATCAGTTTCTAGATAATACACGCACAAGCCTTGCTAAGAAGGTCGAAACATTGAATTTTGTATTCTCTAAGTCGAAGAAGCCAAGCTCTCATCGAGTTATACCCTCGAGTTATTTTTGAGTTGCCACTTCCCCCCCCCCTCTACCCCCATAAAGTTATTTAAGTTCATTACAAGAGACAGTAACATTTTAGATTAAGTATCATTAAAAAATTTAACCTGTGCATGTAAAACCCCATGTTGGATGGATTATACCCTGGATACCAGTGCCACAAAACTTTGAGTGCGTAAATAGACAACCAATCAGAGAAGCGGAGGAGCAATGTCTCCACTCCTGTTTTCACTCTCGAATTTATGAGGCTTTGGTACCCAGAGTCGATGGATTGGCGCTTTGGGTTGTTGTGGAGAGTTGCCCGCCAACTCTTGAGATTTCGTGGGGGTTTTCCAACATGGACGTAAGGATTCTGACTACAAATTTTAATTGTAACAACTTTAAAAGACTGCATTCTTAGTCGGTAAACTTTAAATATTAGTAAGAAAATGTATAGAAGGACACAATTCTAGAGGCAAGACTCCCTCTTAGGGTCATCGTTCGTTTTGAAGTGAAATTTAAACAAGAATACTTAATTTACGGCTTATTACATAAGACTTATCAGATAGTTTATCGATTCCTAAAATTATGTCCAGAATTAAGCTATGTTAAGTATTTTTCAACTTAAAGATTAATTGTTTTTTACTCCAGTGCTCTGGTCCAAAACCCGTTCCCGCCTGCCGTATCCAACTTGCAGAAGACCCTACACCAATTCTGCACAAGACAGAACTTTAGGTATTCATTGCGTGTGTTATGATATGAAAGCTTATGATATTGTGAATAATAACAAGATTCTCATACATTTTAGCAATCGTTTTTGTAAGGTTAACTCTATCAAATAGACGGCAGAACTCCTAAAAACAAACAGCAGCTCCAAGTTCAACGGCATCTTGTTTTTAAGAAAAGGCGCTCATACTTTAGGCAAACGATGAAACATTTAAAGGCAGTCTGTCCCCTATTGTGCTTAACCTTTTTTTCACGGGAGTGAAATTAACGCACCGTTGAGTTTGATCGATAATTAAACGATTTAAACCAGTCATTGACAGCATGGATTCCAGAGCTTTTGAATCAAATGGCTGTGTTCCCGTTGAAATGAAGCTTTGGCTAGAAAAATTTTGTTCCCTTCTCGCGACAGATACTGTATGTCAACAGCGAAAGGAAATGCTTCCGTTATCAACAGTCAATTCCAGTAATTAAATCTTATTGCCATTCCCAATAGCTTTTTGCTCGTAGTTTCAAAAGTCGTCCACTACCGCAGCTAGGCCAGCCAAATCCATTCAGGCGGGAGGACCTATTGTTCATATTAGCCAATCATTGAGGGGACAGACTGCCTTTAAAAAAGACATGAACATATGATGTCCATATTTTATCTAACTCTTCTAACATTGGTACCTGCACTTGGGGTAACTTGGCTTGATTTCCACATATGCCTATCATCGTAATTTTTCCCTTCTTAATTTGTATTCTTGTTTACAATCAACTTAAGAAATAATAACATATAAGCCAAGTAATTGAAAGCTTTTCACATAATTTCTTATTACTAATATTAACTTGCATGGTCCTTGTTTAAGTTAAAATGCTTTGAAAGAAAACTAAACTGTATCCTCCTTGATTTTCAGCATTCTGTCGAAGACATGTTGCACAAACCTCGATGATCTAATTTCCCTTTATCTTCAATATCTTGGCTCCGTCTATTTAGTTCTCAGTGAGTGTTGCTCTTTCATTTTATACATATTTACGGTGGCCCACAGGTGCCACGGCAAAACTTACTTTCTCACGGCAAAACTTACTTTCTCACGGCAAAACTTTCTTTTTCACGGCAAAACTTTCTTTCTCACGGCAAAACTTTCTTTCTCACGGCAAAACTTTCTTTCTCACGGCAAAACTTTCTTTCTCACGGCAAAACTTTCTTTCTCACTGCAAAACTTTCTTTACGTGTTGTTGTGTACGTGATACTTAGATCTAATCAATGCTTTAGACGTTTTAAACTTCGCAGAATTTGCGAATATCTACATCTTCTCTTGATAATTCTTGCAGAAAGACAGCCCAGAAATGTTCTAGAATTTATCTAGGTTGGGCTAGGCTAGGCCTATATGCCTATCTCAACGAAACAGTACCGCATGCAAGGTCTTTGATTCCTTTGTTTTGAAAGCAGTGAAAAAGATCAATTCGTTGAAAATTGGCGTGCACATAAAATTCGTGCAAAAAAATCTCGTAGGTGCACTTGGCACGCTCGATTGTGGCTTGTAAAAAACCTATAAATTGGGTATTGTGTTTAATATCATATCATATCGTATTACTCACAGGGTGGGTTGATGGCTAGGTACTTAATTTTTTGAATAATAGTAATAACAATGAATAAAGAAATGAAATAATAAGCATGGGCATAATATAAGGGGAGAAAAAAGTGGTTGCCCAACAAACAACATCCATTGTTTATAAAAATTTTGCCCGACTGAATCATGGTAGATTTCTGCCTGACTATCGCTTTTTTGGAAACTTTTCAATGTTGAGAAACTACAGTTGCCGCTACAGCCCCCTTATCTCCCCAGACCCTTGTCTACTACGCCTATGTTAGAAAAGCAAAAGGAACAAAGCAATACGACGACGAGAATCCAATGTCACGAGATCAAATTTTCAAAATAAATTTAATTTAACTAATAAATTAAATTCAAAGAAAGTTTTGCCGTGAGAAGTAGAGTTTTGCCGTGAGAAATAAAGTTTTGCCGTGAAAAAAGAAAGTTTTGCCGTGAGAAAGTAAGTTTTGCCGTGAGAAAGTAAGTTTTGCCGTAAGAAAGTAAGTTTTGCCGTGAGAAAGAAAGTTTTGCCGTGGCACCTGTGGGCCACCGTACATATTTCTTTTTCCGGCTATTTCTTATACATTTTGTTTATTTTCAGAGATATTTTTCAATATGAAGCTAAAAACCACACAAAATCAATATCCTCATAGATGATACAAAAGTCGTGTCAGTATTTTGATGAATAAACAGTAAATTTCGGTATTGTACAGGAACTTGTGATTATCAAAATATGAACAATAACATATACTTGTGGCACATCCATTCATATCTTAAAGCAGCAATTAGTTCTTCATTTCGTGTTAGCATATGTTCTCAAATACCTTTCCATTTAGACATTGACAAAATTGGTTCCCTTCATGAAAGAATGTTGGATGATCTAGAGGTGGGTATATTTAGATGTAGCAAATATTTTTAAACATAAGATCTTCATATCTTGTCACAGACATTGAGTAAACCTTCGTTGACTATCATATCCGCATTTTTGACCTTTGCCGTGGAGGGTTATGATATGCTAAGAGATATACTTCATGTACAAGTCAAAATTATGCCTAAACCAAAATAACCTCGAGAAAATTTATAAACAAATCTTCGATTCTTTTCAAGGCCCTCAGTGATGATTTGACAAGCGATCAACTGCTGAATATGGCGCTGATAACAATATTCACACTCTACAAAAGCAAACCAAAGGAAGAAGACAGTCAAGAAGATTGCATTGCTGAAGACGAAATCGAAGTCTGGAATTTGATTTCTTCGTTCACCGCATCTTTCTATACTTTGCTGGTCACACTTGCGTCTCGTTATCAAAAACTGGATGACAAAGAGGACGAGAATAAGTTTCTGCCTTGCGTCAAAATATTATCAGACTGGATTCTGTGTTCGGGGTCTTCTATTTTGATGGAAGAAGCTTTCGATAGAAACAAAGAGTAGGCCATAATTTTAATTTATATAGTTTTATTTTTATTTATTTTTTATTTTATTTCGTCTCATTTGTATAATTGCTCAAGACCAAAAAAAATTAAAAAAACCTTCTAGTCCTGATCCAAATCTAAATTTGATCCTAAAATCTTCATCTAATTTTGATTTAATTTGATTCTTTAAGTATTCAAAGTTTTCTAAAACACAAGATGAGGCCCCTTTACAAATGCCAGAAATTTTATAAGTAAAAAGAAAAACTAACCACGCTTTGAACCTTTTTGTTATTCTGGGATTATTTACATGAGAGCCAAAAGAACGTCTCTGTCCCAATCTGAGAATATTTATTTCTTTTTTCTATTTCAATTTATACTTTTTTGCTATTTTAGGCTTTATAAAAGTCTAACATTGCTTGGTAATGGATTGCTTGTTAAAGCTACGGAGATTACGTCCCCAACCGGTATGTTTTTACAACGAGATTTCAAGGATGTTTTTCTGTTTTCGTGACGTTTCTTTGAATTTATTCCATGCTGGTGTCGTCTTTTTCCAATCGGGTCAGATGGGCCAGCCTCTCAATCACTTGAAATTGACGTCAGTTTGATCAATTGTTAATTTAGCGCTTGCTCGATCGGCAGATTTCATCCCGCTCTACTGAGCCAACTCACCTGAAAGCCTGAATTTGCTCTCGGTTAATCAGGATACCGCCAATAAACATCAAATATTTAGGCGAATGAAAAATAAATGTTGCCCCTATCACAATGAAGCAAATTTACAATCAAAACTAGTACTTGCTTTGATATTACTAAGGCTTATGACAAACAAACGGGTTGTAGGCTGATATTCGAAACGAATTATGCACCCAGGAATAATCAGCGAAGCTGCCATGCCAATGTTGGATAGGCCTCTCAGAAATCAAGCGAATCGTTACCGATTTTTTAATATTCCCAAGTAAATTTAGGTCTCTAGTAGCCGTTGACACTAGGGTCAGTTACCCCTGATACCCCATTTTAGCCCCCTGCTAATTTGTTATTGATTTCAATATTTTAAGAAGTACAAAAGACAAATTTAATTTTATCAACAGCCTTGCCTCTGCCAGAAGATCGTGAAGTGCGTGGCTTCTTTCCACTGAGAAGAATTCACAGGTTAGTTGGATCATTTCGTGTTTACTAAGACGGTTTCTTCAATTATGTAAAGATTACTTTAAAAAGCTCAGGAATGTGCCAAAGGATTTTCTTATACATGACTTGAAGAGATCTTTGGATAAATATCTCTACTCAGGATGCAGAAATTATCTTGAGCGATGAGTGACACCACGCCTGCGTGTACCATCTAACCAGCAGACGAGGTAAACAGCTTCAAATTAAACGTCTTTAATAAAACCGGTTAGGTAACACGAAAAGAGGAAAAAGTCGGCAATAATTGGGCACTCCTTTCATTAAAAAGTTAATTTATTTCGGAGGTAAATTTTAAAAAATCGGGGTGTGCGGGGTTAAGGGTAGATGGTGCAGCTTAGATACCAACTTGCTTGCAGTAAGCCAAACAAAATAGCCAGTGAAAAATATATTTCAATTCTCATGTTTTTAGACGGCTACAATTCAAACACAGTGACAAGGATTCAATCAATGTTCAAAGCTTGCGTGCGTATAGAATCATTTCCTACATCAACTGGCTGTGTCAACAGGAGCCTGCCTCAAGGTGAGCCGATTTCGCCTCGTTTTCAATTTCCCTTACATGTTGAACTGTTTTAAAAATACGTTTGTTATTTACACATATTCATTCGTGCTTCCAGATACATCGCAAAAGGAGAAAGCAACGGGAATGCCAGATTTTTCTTCCTTCAGGTACTGTTTTATTAACTTTAAATAAATATATGTTAAGAGTAATAGTAATAGCGACGTCACTTTAAAATATTTGTTGCCAAACCCAAAAACCTTCCGATTAAATGACTATACAATTAGATGCCAAAGGAGAGGTGGGTGGACTAGAGCACCTGAGCTAGGCCCTTGCACGCTACACATTTAACTTAAACATACTTTCGTTAACAATCTTTTCGCAAGTTCTATCTTGTCGTGGTGTCAATTAGCATCATATCAAAAAAATCTCATGATTTTTTAGTAGCAATCGCTCAATTTAGCCAGTAAAGCTTGACTTATGAACCGAGTTCTACCCATATATCTCCAACCCATCAAAATGCATCTGCATTTTAATGCTATCCTCAATTCTCGATGTTATCCACAGTCTTATTCTCGAGTTGAACAATATCATATTTTTTGTTTGAGCAGGAAGACCCCGTCAACGATAAGCATTCGCCTAAGGAACTGAAAACGAGCACTAATGATTTTGATGTGGCGGTCAGAGAGCTATTCGATGCGTTGCCGGATCTCCAGGGGGTATGTTTGGCGTTTTGCAATTGTCTTCTTTCCAACCATTTCTACCTAGCATCCGAAGGTAGTTTTTAGGACACTGAGAAGCTTATACTTATCGAGCAGAGTGTCCTGGTCCTTCCTCTTGATGTAACCACACCTCATGATTCCTGCGCCTGGAATTACAGAGAGCTGGCGACTCTCCTCACGCTGGGTGAAAGTTTGGTCGTGCCAGGGAATCTAACCACGGACCCTTAAGTCTGTATTCAGCGCCTCTAACAACTGAGCCATCCTCATTTCTTACCGTATGCCTCAAGTAACAATACTTTTAAATAACATTCATATTTTGATGGAATTACTAGAAAATTAAAGCAAGAAGCCACCAACATATTATTTTCCTTCAAGCTGGCATCATCATAGTGGCACTTACGTAATTACTGTGTATGGCAGTTTCAAGGTGTACTGTGTATGGCAAAAAAAATAAAAACGTAACTGTAAAGGTAAAGTTACATCGCCGCTGGACCATCTTAGAAAGTATAACCATTTTCACTTAGTGTGATAATGTGGTAGCTAATTTTAAGTGGTTGTTATTTTAAATAAGGGTATTACCATATTTAAGTGTCAAAGTTCTGAAGCACCAAACATCTTTTGTAGAGAACCCATCAAGCACGAAGCAAATCTCCGTTTAGAGAGACAAGGTTGGTACATTTATGTCAAAACGCATCTTAAGAGCTGCTTCTTTTATTTATTGATAATAGGCCTAATTCAGTCGTTTTTCGTGTAGCAAATCTTTGATGTAACAGGCCAAGTAGTGATCAAGTGATTATGATTGAGATATAAATCATGGCAGCACTTCGATTAAGACTGCGAATGATTAACTCAATCTTATTAATTATTTCTAGCCGAAGTCCTTAAACTTAAATGACATTTATTGCTTGTTTAGATCTTTGTTCAGAACTGATTCTGAAGAACAGGGAATCAAAGACGTCCCTGTGGTATCTGGTCCTGTTGCTTCGTATTCATTGTTCGATTCGCCGTGGAGTGTCCCTTTGAACAGGTCTCCAACCAAAGGTATCTGTTACTGACCTTACTTCTATTTACCTATACCATTTTGTTTGCTGGTATTTTCAAATTAAATACTGTAGGGAGGTTATTTCAAGCACTTCGGGTAAAAGGCGAAGGATTATTGTCAAATCAATGGTGACACGTGACGCATTTCTACATCCACCTTTCTATTCGCTGTTTACATCTTTGTTTTATTGTTTTTTGGTACATTTCAGCCATGGAATCTAGTTACAGTATTTTTTAGAAAAAAGCGTCGTTGTAACTGTACCTTAGATTGCAGTGCTTTGTTTACCGAGGTTTAATCTACCTCCCTAAGCTGACAATGAATTATGACTTTCAGAGTCGTCATCAGATGAGCCAGGCTATTCGGAACTGTTTGAAAAGCTAACCCTGGATGGTGAGGCCAGCCCGCAACCATCAGCGTTTGCTGGTAGCGAAGTAGAAGCTATAACAACATCAGAAATGTTCCCAAAATCTACAAGGTCTGTAAACATCGGAGTATTCCCATCCTCGGCCACGTCAGCTAACGCACAGTCGCGCCATCTTCACGCTAAGCAGCGAGACAACCGGCCTCTACCCTCTTCTCCAATGGCAAGTCAAATCCCAAACCACCCTATACAACAACAGCTAACAAGAATTGCCATGAACAACCCACATATTGCACAGTCTAGTTTCTACGGCCAGGCTGTTGGCCCTAACAGAATACCAGCTCGTGTCGAGGGGCCAGTCCTTCAGCAAAATCATGTCGGAATCAACAATGCGGGTATAGCCATCAATCAACACCCTTTGTCATTTGTTGGGCCAGTTCCACGTGTACCAATAGCTGTGCAGCAAGGCATGTCCCACCCAGGACATTTTCCAGCTTTTGTGCCACCAGTGGTGCCAAATGGTGCAGTGTTTGGGGCTATTGGTCAAACCCCGCGGTCGCAGTATCAAAACAACCAGGGCCATACCCACCAGCATCCTCCAAATACAATCAATTTTACACCCCCTGAATCACCTGGCCTTTCTCGGAATTCGCCACAAGGAAACCAGGTAATATTTATTTATTGATAAGTCAAGATAAGATAAGATAAGATAAGATAGATAAGATAAGGCAATACATGACAGCAACTTATGGCTTTGATTCGCAATAGCTCTAAAAACAATCATTAAAACATAAGGCGACCTCAGAGCTGACAACTATCAAAACATTACGCGACCTCAGAGCTGATTACAATATCATTTGTTACCTGTCCTGAAGGAAAGGTTTCTTACTTTCATCTGATCTATCGTTATCCAAATGTGAAGCAATAATTAAATAAAGAGGGATTTTCAGTTGTTTCGATCATTGTAGCATTTCTGATTCAATCACCCCTGTAATTTTAGCCATTTTTGTAACAGATTTTAGTAAGCAGTCTCGGGTCAGCACCTCTAACCGGGGCCTCTATTTCAATACGTTGTTTTACATTGTGGGAGTAAAAGGGTTAGTTTTCATTTGTGGCTAAGCAGCTCTTTTCCGTTTAGTCAATATGGAGCTCAAATTTTGGATTTGGCCATGGTGCAATGTCCCCGTTGGAACAGTTGTTAAGTGACCAAAAGAGGACCCAACAGCCACCAGTGCACCGGAAACCAACGAAGTGAAATTCTTGGAAGGGAAAACCTCATCAAATGCTTCCTGGCATCCAATTGTTGAGACGTGTGTCTCTTGGTTTCCTGTGGAATTTATCTACAGCCATTAACCAAGGTAGTAGCTTTCTGCTACGAGGTTCGAGGTGTTTGTTGCCTCAATGAGCACTAAGTGAGCCGTAGCGACGTGGTTTTAGTGCATTTTCCAGTTGATAGGCACTGTTTGTACGGGCAAGGTTTAACATCAACTACAATAGTTTCAATTTGACTTGATGATATATCAGAAGAAATTTCTGGCTAGCGCCATTATGAGAAGCATCATATTGATAAAGTTTAATTGCAGTTTCTGTGGATTGCCACCAGTTTTATGGTTTGCTTTGTTAAATTGAATTCCTTGGAAAACGTCTGGTAGTTTATGAAGCTGAAATGCCTAGTGTTAAACGTGGAAAGACGTTCGTTGTCGCTTCCACTTTCACGTAGAATGTATCATTTAATAACTCAGTTCAGATTTAGACTTTGAAATGTACCAGTTGTATTTTAATGTACCCTGAAAAATGGTAAACGAGCTGAAATTTTTGTGTTTATCGTTAGTTTGTTTTTGAACTCTGAAGTTATTATTAGCTTGTCAAGGCTAGGAATCCGACAAAAAGAGCACTTGAACTTAGAGCACTATCCCAAACTAATTCTGTAGTACCACCGTCATCACTTTACAATTGCCATTGCTTCGGTCTGACTGATGAGATTAGACCCTCTTATAACAAATTCAAATGATCGAGGGTCTGTTTGTTTAATTTTTGATTCGATAAATACTCATAATAAAGTTTAATTCTTACTAATAGAGAATAGAGTATTTCACAGTTAAGCCCCGCAAGGATAAGATTACGAAACAAAGTGCGAAAAATAGGAAATTAAGTAAGCAACTTATTATTGAGGAAAGTTGAATGGAAGTTTTGTTGAGCATGTTAACGTTGTGGAATAGCAATTGTCACTTAATTTAGGCTTTGAAGCTCTGAGATGTAATCTGGTTACTGCGCAGGATCGTAGTGACTTAAGTTGTTGAAAACACTAGCCTCATATTGCTTCCTTCTAGCATCCCACATGGAAAGTATAATTTGAAAACCGTAGAAGAATTAAGGTATTAATATCAACAACATTTAAAATATAACAGATTGTAATGTTTTTTTCAAACGCTAAGGATCATTAGTAAGACCAATTCCTGTATTAACAATGGAACTCACCCATTCACATTTATTGTAGCCTTAAACCCCCGTTATGCCTAGCCCTGGAGACTGCAAAAATGCATAACTGCTCTATGCAAGTGTTCTGCCTTTTAGGCCAGGCACGTTTCATGGTTTGTGAGGTATAGGATGAGTAATTAATTATGCCACAAGCATAATTTGCCATTCATCCAAACATCGTTTACCCATTTTGCCCCCTAGAACCCCCAAGTAGCCCTTAAAATGAATGACTAGGTTGTTAATATCTGTTTTCTATATGTTTGTTGATTTTGCAACATTAAAAGCAATAGCAGTAACTGTACTTTTTAGAAAAAGTGAATACTAGATTTTGTAGATTTAAGTCCACGTACTTAATTGTTTCAAATTGCCAATTCAGTTTTAATTAATAAGATTCACTGTAAAAAACAAACCCAATGAATTTGATTTAGCAACAAATGATATTCGTTTTTCATCTTTTGTTTTCTGGTATGGCCTGATCCAGTGTCCTCAGAATGAAATTCATATGTGCAGGGAGGGGGGGGGGTGCTGCCTGTTATATTGCTTCCTATTCAGTACACTTTTATAACGAAAATAAAGTACAGTTTGACAATTATTGGGGGCTCCAGCACCCTAGCCCCCATTTACGTAAACTTTGTGATCACCGGTCTTGTGCTCAGTTTTGAAACTAAAATAGTTTCTGATCGGAATACATTTCTAGATATGAATAAGAGCGAATCTGAGATGGGAACTACAGAATCTTTCGCCAGTATTCTTTGTGATATTGGTGATTTGTGATTTCTTTTATTACATCATTACTTTCTTTTATTTCAATATTTATGGCTAAGATATTGGTTTTTCAGATTTTACTTGGTATATCATACATAAAAGAAATTACTGTCAGTGGTTACTACGAATATTAAAAATTAATAAAGTTAAGTCATGATTTTGATTTCATATTGGGTATTTATTAGTACGATATTTGTTTTGACTATGAAATTTAAATTATACAGAAATTTTTAAATACTTGACAGGTCTAACTTAAATTTGTTATGACGTTTAATATTGTTTAAATTTCAGCATATCGTCCACATAAATAAGACTTTAATGTGAGATAAAAGAAACGTTTCGTACGCGGCTTCCAATTAAAAGATTGACACCTGTACCTTATCACTGATTGAGACTGGCTGGCTTTTTCATGAAGACAAAACTTCACTAAAATCGCAGGTGTGCTTTAATTATGCCTAATTTGTACGAAAAATCTACAAACACGACGCAGTAATCTGAACACAAATTCTTCGTTGGTGAAGGACATTGTCAATACAATTCTAGAAACGATTAAAAAAGTACCTACCACTGCTTTTTAAGGTACCTCTTTTAATGACTGCTCGTTCTATATCTTCGTAGCTAGGCAGCTGTGATATATCTCCTATTGCAGCTACACAAGGTTTTTTATCAAGCATCTTTTGAGACACTGTGCGGATATCCTCTGGTGTGACAGCCTCTGAAAGGACAAATAACATTTTACGTATGGCAGGAATGACAGAAACCCAATCAATCAATCAATTCGATGAATCACTGTAACAAATCACTCTAACCAATCAATCATAAAGGATGACATTTTCAGCAATTAAGAAGGCCAATGGAACAATTTTTTGGTAAACTTCAGCCCATGGTCTCAAATGCCCGCAAAGTCAACACAGGAAAACAAAAACAGCGATTTAATCTGTGCATTTAAGATCTGCAATTAACTTTCCTACAGTCCTTGTGTAAAGTCTCTGGACCATTATACAGTCAATGATTGGTTCGGAAAAAACTAAAACCGCAAGATAAAGAAAAACTTTCTTCCCCCCTATCTCCCACCTATTGTTTGACAAGGATATTACTTACGACTATCCAAAAAATTACATTTAATTTTGTGAAACTGCTATGAAACTGCGGCTGCAGTATTTAATGAAGGAGAGGAGATGCCACTATAAATATGCGAATGTTAACGCTGTATGCCACGAATTTCAGCAGGCATTGTATGGTATTTATTCAAATTTCAATTGCTGTAAGCAAACCAAGAAATACTGAACATCACTGGAGACATTTTTACGATACTATTCGTAATTGGGAATAACTGTTATCACAACAGCCAGCAACAAATCCTGCGAAATCCTTGGAAACAAAACAAAGCTTTCTTGGTAAAACCAACTTAGCTAATACGTAAGCGGAATTTCCTACCAGAAGTATCAAGAAAAAACAACAGATCGATGGAAAATTGTAACATCTAAGCTTACCAATAGCATCGTAGAGCTCTTGTGGGGATTTGCGATAACCAAGACCAAGAACTTGCCTTGAAAACAATAATTATAATAATCAATGCCTTGTAATCCGAGGAGCACCATGTCCTCCCATAAACCTACAGCTGGTACAAATCGCCATTTCTCTAAGGTTCGTGACTTACAAACACCAGGCTGTAAAAATTGATGTTACATCTAAGAAACTGCAAATTTTAAACAAATGACTGGGGTTCATCAGGAAATTTGAAGAACTTCTCAAGAAAATGAATTTTGAAACAGCTGTAGAAGTGATACCTCACACGCCCAACCTTAATGGCAGATTTATGGATTGAAGGGATCTTATTGTCCCCTAAAGAACGAGAAACTTTGAAAAAACGGCTTAGTTCTGACTGGGACTTGCTGCAAAGACAGCCCTAAAATAACGTCAATAAAGTAACATACCTTCCAATATCTTCAAACGCGATAACTCGTGACTCTAAATTCATCATTAACATGGACTGCAATTGTTTCTTAGCTCGAGCAACTTCCTCCTGAAATAAACACAATAAAGTTTTTTGAAGTCCTGATTGGAGAGCACCCATGTTATGTGTCTTATTCAAGAAAGGTCTAAACCCTTGTCAGGTAGCAGCTCAAATTTTACTGGCTTACAGACAGCGAATTTTCAAGAGATAAATCTTATCTTGGGCGAACATTTGGGAGAGTTCAATTTTACGTTACAATGATAGACGTGGAAAGTGCTAATATTTGGAGGAAAACAACAATTTAAGGAACATCCACCACGCCTATTAACAGCAAGGGATAAATTGATGACACCCTTTTTTGTTAAAAAGGCGCATTTTCCATTAGACAATTGACAAGAGATACCGCGAGTCTTCAAATTAGCCTCCCAGGCCTTAACTCGCAAAAAATACTTTGTGGTAGGGGCAGATCTGAGTACTCACAATAACAGTGTAAGATATTTTAAAATTCACAATAAAAGGACGTCGTTAAAAAAGTCACTTAAGAATTCATCAGTGCCTGTATTTAAAAGAAGTAGATTTTGGACTGGAACTTTTGCATATTCCCTAAAATGTTAGTGGGAACGGGTCCCCTTGATGATCACCTTGTTCTTAGGTCCATGCAACATGTAATTAATGGTAATTGATTATTATTTTAACAGTAATTGTTTAACATCCGGTAAATCATGTGATGCAGCCTGGTTTGTGGAATCAAACAAATTTCAATTTAACTTATAAACCTGTGAAAGTCAATTCTTGTTCTCTTGCCGCAAGGCCCTAAAAAGTTGACAAAAGCTTCAAATCGGTTTTATGAAAAGGAGACCAGAGGATAACTCTCACCGAATGCGGAACACTTGTTGCCAAGGTGATGTATTCTTTAATTACAACCTGTACCAAATCTTTGATCTGAAAAAAAAAGAAATTCGGATTTATCTTCATTTACTTCTAAAATATATTATTTGACGAGCTGACAAATGCTTAATAGTTTGTGTCTATAATAACATTTCTGCTGTGAGAAGTCTTTGTAATCAAAGGACTTCCAAAATCTTCACGAAAAATATTTCAGCGCTCGATTAAGACCCAAGACCTCCTGCTTAAAAAGGGGCCTATGGAGGGGGTGAAATGAGATTACATGTATATCAACAAGTCAATAAATGCTTGTAGACAAACTGATTACGAAAATCAAATGAAGTTTGTGAAATAGCTAAGATTAGTAAGTTAAAAAGCCTAAAAGCGACAGCATTCATGAATTCACCTAACTGTGTGTAGTGTTGCTGTTTTACCAAGAATAACTCATCATTTTGTCGATCATAATTTTCTTCTAATCAAAAGCAAAAACTTAGATACGATATAATCTCATGAATATAAAATCTTCTGATCATTCCTCTGTCAACAAATCGTTTATCTTAATCACAGAGCCCGCAAAACTCTGGGTCCCAGATTCACACTATAAAAAAGTAACTCTCTCTCTTATTTTATATAGAGTGGGTCTTAACTCTCTCTTATTTTATATAGAGTGGGTCTGGAATCCAGGGTAAATGGTTAATAACTGTGAAGAAAGCTAGTGATAACAAAAAAGTTAAGCAAAAGAACTATAAAATTATGATGCGATTCGATGATTAGAGAAAACATGGGGATTTTAGGCACCGTGGATATTGAAATGAATCAGTTCAAAGAACATCTTGAAACGATGGGTAACATTCAGAATGCTCTTCGCTGGCGCAAGATACTGCTCCAAATAGCAAGAAATACCTGATTAGGATTTGAACTGGCATTGATGCAAAAAATTCCACTGTCTGCGTAGCTGTGGTTGTAAGCAGTAGCAGAATACATCCAATGGTGTCGATTGAGGACATTAAGGTACAGTCTTGAGTACATTCCTTTGCCAGGCCCCCCAGCAGAAAAGGATCCACCTCCACCGAGCAACATATTTAAAACAGCAAAAGCAAAAAAGTCAGGCTCGTTGTATGAGACACTTTCAAATCCGATTGACACGTGGGAAAGTTCTGGAAGCGGGTTGGGTCCTGGCTGCACACGAGGTTCAGGCCTATGGTCCTGAAAAGAAAATACGTTTGACTTCGTAATACTCAAGATGTTGCTTATTTCTTGAATTGAGGTAATCAAAGCTTAAGATGACAAAGATTCCTGAATCTGAAAAAGATTTCTTATTTGGGCATAACAGTAATAGCACAACAGGGTTACATCAAGAAGTGTAGGAGCTTCTTTATGTAAAAATTGTCTTCACTAACTAGATATAAATGTTGCAGTCATTTAACAGAAGATAGCTTATATAATGACAAAAGGCAACTTGAAATTGCTTGTGATGGATGCTCGAGAGTAGAAATGTGACGACATACCCGGATAATACCTCCAGTGTACTGTGCGATTGATTGGTCAGGAGGAGGGATGTTCTCTAGGCCTTTTGCCCAGCTTGGAGCCTGTTCAACGAAATATTTCTCTGCCCATTTTACTAGTTCACCGTGATCTGCATTTACAGCAGCGATTGTCATTCTTTCGGGAGAGTAGTACCTCTTCATAAAATGTTGCAGGATTTCTGCGTCCATAACCGTCAGATTTTCAATTGGACAGATCTTAGGAAGACCCAGTGTATTGCCAGAGTACGCAGCCTGTAGATAAGAACAGATCAATAAAACATAACAATAAATATCAAAATTCATATCAGGGTTTTCACGACAATATACCTCATTTTCATCAGATTTCTCAACAAAAACTCTCTGTTTTTATACATTTTTTCTGCACAAAACTTTTTTATGTGACGTAAAACGCAGTTGTTTCGCGATAAGTCAAACTCTCAAGGGAAAATAACCTATCGCCAGCCCACCGGGAGAGGGGGGCAAGGGGCTCATGGGCCCGTAAGCAAACAGGGGTCCTGTGATAATTAAATTGTGTATATTTATAACACAACGCTTAATAGCATGGTAATTACAAATCATATCTCTACTGGACAAGTCTAGCAATTGTCAACGGATATAAATGAAAAGTAAATAAAGAAAATTGTATGCATTTACGCATTTTAGTATTAAATCCACAGGTAGGGGGACCCAAACATTGTGCCTACTCTTGGGCCCGGCTTGGCTCTCTGTGGCCCTGCCTGTTGCACCAAACAGCATACTTCTACCGGAAGCTATTTGTATTCAGTAGCAGTAAACAGAAAATCAGTGCAAAACTTAGGAAATCAAACTCACAGCATGTATCATATCATGCATCTGTGGCTCTGGCTCTGGCCTAAATTCCAAAGATTCGATTTCAAAGGCGATAGTCTTTTTCTGCTCTTCTATCTAAAATAAACTTACTTCTATCAAAATGTAAAAGTAATGAAACCAAAGATCAAAAATCGAAAAGAAACATAAAAATATCTAAAATATTATATTATATTATATTAAATATATTATATTATATTATATTATATTATATTATATTATATTATATTATATTATATTATATTATATTATATTTATATTATATTATATTATATTATATTATATTTATTATATTATATTATATTATATTATATTATATTATATTATATTATATTATATTACATTACATTATAGAAAAATCTAAAAAATCAATGCCAAACGCTTATATGATTCAATCCAAATTTTTTTTAGCAAATATATAGGAATAGACAAATTTTAAAACTTAAAAATGGCTGGAGTACCACACAAAGTCAACTAAAAATTGAGAAGGTCTAAAAAATTGATTATCAGCTGTAACGATCTTATCAGGGCTGCTGCATCTTTCTTTTGCACTCCCACTTACAACTTTATTAAGGACATTTATAAAACTGTCTCTGGTCAAGCTCTAGAAGTAACTATAGAATATATAAACTTATGGTGTATGATTTGACGAGGGGGAAATTCACTTAGTTTCAGAGAAGATTCATTCTTGGCAGGTATTCGGCTATTTTGGGACAAAAAGAAGTTTCTGGAGTCCTTTAAAATATATTATAAATGCTATCATTAATCTAACAAGGATCCTTTTTCTTTTTCTTTAAGCTAATGACATAAGCTGAAAAGTGATAAGCAGATTAAGAAAACGAAAATGAATAAATTACTTCTTCATCAGTAAGCCGTGGATGCCATGCAGCTTCAGATAATACTTCCAAAGCTCCTCCTAAGCTACTTGTAAATGCAGATGCTGCATAGACTGTACAATCCCTAAAATGACAAAGCCTTATTTCAAAATGAAAAATAACCATTACATAACCTTGGTTATTAACCTTACACAGTATTTAGGAAGAAACAACAGAAGATATTTTACACAAGCTGATACTATTTTTCTGTATCAAACTCAGTTCATTGTTCTGATTTCATCAGACTCTTTCATTCCATGTTTTACCTATTGACTTGCCTAGCAAAATCAATTTTGGTTGTAGTAACAATCACAAGTAACAATTGAATTGCACAGTGACCAGAGTGCAGTAATCTTAAACAATTGAAGCACAAACATGTTCAAATTGCTCTTTTGTTCCCATCAGTATAGTTTCTGTTTGACAAACATCAAAATAAATTGCTTGTGCTTACAAAATGGCACTTTGAAGAAAAGGAAAATGCCCTTACAGGACGAAACGCAACTCAAATTTCATTGCTAAATGCTGCATTGTAAAGTTAAAAAAGCATAATTATATACAAATCTGAGTAGAATGGATGCAAGGTTAGCCCCTAGTACACTAAGTACAATGTACAAACCAGTACACTAAGTACAGCTATAAATATAGTTGAATTATAAATAACATTTAGAAGTTATCTATGTTACTAAACTGGTAACAATGCTTGTTTGCAGATAATAAGGAACAATTTAACAACATCTTGCTATTCGCAACTTTCAGTGCACCTGAATGACTGGCAATCTGCATTCCCACCCAGTTCTTCCATTCTTTCATTAACTGCCTCACAGTCTTGATATTTTCTCGAGCTCTGTAATTACAAAATGAATAGAAGCTAATCACAATCTATTCATAAACACAGCGCAAAACCAGGTACTGTCCAAAATGGTTGGAAAGTGCATTGCAGTGATATGAAGCTTTATAAAGTATCATTTCAATCAAGCATGAGATCATAGATTGAGCAAGACATAGTAAGAGTTTAAGGACAAAGACTGCACAAAGCTTTCTTTACTAATGTTATAGATCCCTTTTTTTCTATAAACATTACTCTATTTGTTTATTGGAAGAAAGGAGTTTCTGAATTCCATCTCTTCTTTTGTAGGTATAACACAAAATGCTGTTACTACAAGCCAACAATCAGCAAACATAGTCTTCTGGTAGGATGGAAGTATTGAGACTAGGAAAAAAGTTTGCATCAACTAAATTTCAAGTCCAGACCATAAATCGGAGCTCTAAAATTTTGTGTAAAAAGGGAAAATTGAAGATAAAAAAAGCAATAGAATTAGTTAAAAAGTGAAGAAAACAACAAGCAATAGCAAACATTTGGATAAATAGCAAACTAAGTAAAGAATCTGAAAAGTTTTCTATTACAATTCTAATTAGCAAATTATAATGCAAAAAGCACTGCAGTACCTGAAAAGCCATTTTTTCCAGCATATGAGAAACGCCACTTGGGTAATCAACTTCATGCCTTGATCCAGCATCAAATAGAACTACAAAAGGAAGTAAAGCATTTATCATTCCGTTTTAATGTTTCAAAATTTTGAAGTCAGAACTTTCATTTTACACAATTGATTGCTCACAGCATGGCCTTTGAAAAGCTATCTTAATGTGCTAATAACAGCCTTTCAAAAAAGGTATGATGAAAGATGCAGTACTGGTAATTTCAGACCAGTTGAGGTTTGCTTAGCTGCCAAGCCAGGTCCATGACAATAGATGGTGTACTGAGCCGTGGCTTTATTCTACAAAAAGCCTTGTGACATTAGAGTCAGTTTTTAAAAGCAAATTCACCAATAAGCCCCCAAAACAATGTTTGTTTGCAATAAAATGAAGTAGGAAAGAACGATGTAGGGATATGATACTTGTATGATGTTTGATAGAGTCTATTACAAATTTGTAATAGAGGCATGCAATCGCATGTACATATCTCCACGCATGCCCAAACTGGCACGACACACAAAATATCACACAGGCAAAAGAAAAGATATGCAGGAAAAATTTCTTAAAAATTCAGCAGCCTTAAAGTTCATAGATATCTTTCAAATGTTTATAAAGCAGCAGGAAGTCAAAGTTGCCAAATTTAAAGGAAGTTCTGTCAGTTTCCAGGGTGTCAAAGTATGTACATGTAAAGGATTTACCAACAGTGACTTTAGCAATGATGGGGAAGTCAGTCATGTCAAATGGCAATATTGCAATGGACAGTAGGGTCTATAATTATCGAGAAATTAAAAAAAAAATTGTTTTATGCAGTTTTTGAGAATCTCATTCACTAAGCAGACAGTGCTACCATTACCAGTTGAGGCTAAATATCAGCAAAAAGGCTAAATTAATGTAATTGCTTATTAAGGAAAAACATCTTGAAATCAATTGTTTTCACAGTAGTCAGCCATTTTATTCAGAAAAGTGAAGCTGAAGGCCATTTATCAAAATCAGTAAATAAGATAAAATAATTTTTGCTGTGGTTTATGAGCATGCATGGGCAAAAACTATTTGCACATGAACATACACTGAGGCCTGTACAAAACCAACAATTCTATCTTTATGTGTCAAGCCAGAGCTGCATGGTTCATACAAATGTTGAAAATCCACATGAAGGCAGACCTGGCTGTTTGAGGCAGGCGACTGCCTACACGTGCCTCCACGCTCGTCCCAGGTTAGTAAGACAAGCTTTTCATCACTCGCCTCAATGTCAGTTTGCACATTAACCGCCCACCTTGGTCTTCCTTTCATTTCTCGACACCTCTTGGGTAAAACTATAATATTGATAGGAATTTGATCCCCTATGTTTTGACTTCAAATAACATTAATCACCTTTCAATCTCTCAGGAAGCCATCTACTCCTGTAAACTGGTTAACTACTTAGCAAGTCATGCGAAAAACAAACGAAACATTTTTAAATGCAATAGGGAAGAGAATCCTTTGAACGGTTTCATTTTCACCAGAATGCTATTTCGAAAGGCCAATTGAAATGTCATTTGACAGGGTTACCTTTAAGGTATTCATAATATTCTTAACGCATGAAACCTGAATTGTTTCAACATGGTAAGTAACCAGAAAGGATCGACTGTTGAGCTAAGAACTTTAGAGCTAAGAACTAAATTTCCTGTGGCCTAGATTTCTTGTCAAAATTATTTGTGTAAGGGCAGCTGCACTTGCATTTGCATTATTCTCCCTGATGTGCATGCAGTGAGCGGTTGTTGACCAGTATGCAGAGCATGGAGATAAGGCACTCAAGATGCAGACATTGCATTATTTGCCAAATATAATGCTTTGCCATATATATTTTCACAACTAACCTCATGTTATAATATCTTGCACCTTGTTGAATATAGTGTCTATTCCCCTACTCTGAAGCCATATATTGCTATATTGATAATTTGTGTTTTCCATAGTTTCCTATTGGATATTTTGTTTGCACCTATGTGAAGATGGGCGTGATCATATGAAACCACACCGTTTTTTATGAAATCACCCCTGGAGCCTCTTTTGTTAATTTTTTTAAAAATCACATCTGAGTTGTTGTGTTGTTCCTACAATGTAAAACATTCAATGCATAAAAACAATGATATCCATTTATTTTCCAGCGTAAAAGCAATTGAATGAAGTAGAAATAGCATTATAAAGTACCTCCAAGTGTGCAAAACGGCCCGAAAGATTCTTCTGATGCCACCTTTATACCGTTTGACAGCGTTGTTATTTCTACATTATTTTCACGTCGAATCTTGCCTTTTTCTTTGCGTGTTCCGTCAACAGGAGTTGCTGCTACACCTGGTAAAGCTACATTTAGAGGTGGAACTGCTGTATTGCTACTACACTTTCGAATCTTTATTGTTCTGTCAATGCAATTGTAACAAATTTTTTTTAAACATCTATCAACTTGCTTGCAGCTGTAGAACGCCATGTTTCTGTCACTCTACTCTTTTGCCTCAACCTCGATTCCGTCTCAACCTCGAGCCTCGATCAACAAGGCAATCCTTTTTCCCAAGACGACACAAGATCACAGAAAAAGAATATTCTCATTCTATGACAAGATGACACAAGATTATACAATATTATACAGGATTACCACTGGTTTTATGTATTTCCAACTTGCTTTCCGTAGCCTTTCTTCATCATCTGAAATTGAATTCTCGAAAGGCAAAAACAAAAAATAAGGCAACAACCTTGTAACTAATTGTCTGATTTCATTGATATAAACATTCCTTGAAATTAAATGCATTGCTTGCTGAAAACATCCAACCAATAAGAAATTGATAAAAAATAAAGTACGTAAATTCAATTCTTTACATCATTTAAAAAGCAAACGAAAACAAGACTCTTCAAATAATTTATCTTTTACTAAGAAGTTATTGTTAAAAAATCAGATGAAGTTCGAGTCTGAAAACTTCAATACAAGGACCTCTACAGATTCTTTTTATCAAAGGAAACTCACCCAGCAGCACAAAAACAACAGAGGCCATAGCCCTAAATATGCAGGGCGATTAAGTTCAGCTACCATATTTACCTGAATCGTATATTTTTCCATCTAGCAACAGGGTTCTATTATAAAAGGAAGCGGTTGTGGTTTTTCTAACTGAAATATTCCAAGTGCTACTGTATTTCTGGGTTTTGCTGAATATAAAAATTGTAGTTGAGCAACGCGAGCTCTGAAGAACCCAATGCCATTGTTCAAGTTGCTTCGAGAAGGTTGGTAGAATGCTCATATTCCACAGGTTGCGAAGAGCGCAAAAAGGGTTGGTAGCCAATAAGAGATGGGAAAACGTAAGTGAAACGGAGAATATTTAACCTATTTGTTACCAGGAAGGGAGGTTTTTCGATGGTGTTTTAACACGCATCATAAAACACATGCCTAAAGGAAACTCTCGAGTGGAAAACGAAGGCATGACTGCTCTTTACTGCAAAAAATTAACAAACTCCGGGCTTCTTGCTAAAAAAGATGAATTTTGCTTTTACTCGTTATCATAAGACAAGCGTTATCCACTACCTACATAGAAACAATTCAATATTTGGATATCTTATTGATTCTCAACGATTTAAATAAAATTTGAATTGTTGAAAGCAAATTGCCAGAAATTCTAATGTTATCATTTTTTAATATGTTAATCTTCTTTCTACGTTCATGCGCACATTCAGCGATTCCTGCTAAAATCTTGGTAGACTACAGTAAATCAGGAATTCAAGAAGTATATTATGAATCTTCACTAGGCTCCTCGGCGTTAACTTCTTTCTGTCGGATCAAAGAAGCATGCGGATGTGTCGATACTTCAGGAACTGCATGAAGCAAGACCGTGTTTTCATGAGCCTGATCATCTGAAAGACTGTCTTCTTCTGCAATAACAGAGCCAGCTCGATCGTCTTTGACTGGCTCTACTTCACAAGGAATCAACGGCAAGGAAGCAGTGTTTGTGTCGCGTTCCGCCATTTCGATCTCTTCAGCGTGCCCATCCACTTTGAATACGATACCCACTTCTTCTATATTGTCATCTGAGGCCCCTATCCGACCACTTTGTTGCATGAACGTCGGGACAGCAAGCAATTTAGGATCACTACGTTTTCCACTGGAACCGTGGTGTCTTCTGCGGTGATGATGCTTGTGTTTGCGGCTGCCAGAACGCATGCTTCCCTCTTGGTCAACTGAGGCGCTGGTAGGTAGCATACGTGCCAGGGCATTCCGCTTTCTAAAAAATCGACCCGCAGTATAGTGAGGCACAGTGATAGGAAAAGTTAGCCAGCACACTACAAGCTATTTTGTGAAACAACTAACAGAGTATGAAGAATTAAAGTTTTCAAGTACCTGAATCAATACTATGCAATTCAATGATTTGATTAAAACTTAGTCCCTCAAAAACAACCGAGGCCTGTTCATTTTGCAGTAGGTAATTTGTTTTACGCAATCCTTGTAATAGCTTCATTTTAGTCTTAGTTAGTGTACGTTCACTATTGTAAAAACTAACATTAAATAATCTTTACAATTACAATTACAAAAATAATTGGCTGACGAATAAAAGGCAACATACAAACAAGACATCGCGTCAGAGTAAACCAGTACACTCCTCTAGCTGCGTTATTCATTATTCCGTTTTTAAACTCAGAACTGGGTTGAAAAAAACTGGCTTTTGGCACATGAGTTAAATTCTTTCGCATCAGTATACAACCCTTGACGTCATGAATTTGTTGCTATTTCAACTTCAAAACAACGTTCTAATCGGTCAAGAAACAAGGTGACGACGGTAACAGCAATGAAGTGTTCTTGACATTCAGGGAAGCTTAACAAACTACACTCTTTTCTTTATAAGAACAATTTTATAAGAACACGAGCCTCAAAATTGGTCAAAAGTTAAGAACAAATTAAGAACAAGCTGAGGTTGAGCTTCTGCAAAATGCAATTTTGAACAACGTTTTTTCTCAAAATCGAGGATTTTTAGCGATGAGTGGGTGCTTTTTCATCGAATATTCAAACTTTTCGGCAAATGAAGGTTGTTCCACTCACTTTGTTGGCAAATGAGGCCTGAACACCTCCCTAGAGCGAAAAAGCTAGCACTCGCACTGCTTACACCCTATTAGATTAAGAACAAATTAAGAACAATCAAGCCTCAGATTTTCGAAAAAATTAACAGTCAGCCTGAACTGAAATTTACTGGTTCTTATAAAAAAAAGAGTGTAACGAAATCTGTTGCTACCTGTGATCATATGGAATTAAAGTTTTCTTAGATGTGTGTGACGTTCATAGCTGAAAGTATAAAAGAAAACAACAAGTTTAAAACTCACACTTTGCTACAACGGTACGGTATTTCATCATCTGGCTCATCAAGAGACTCCAGCGTATACTTTCTCGTCGACAAAGTCCGCGCTCGCTAAAAAAAGTCAAAACAACATGCTGTTTTACTACTGGCAACAAGAATCTGTCAGTGATACCGTCACAGCTCTGGCCAAGGATAAACTAAAAGAGCTCCGTGTCCAAGATATTACAATACGAAATGTGCAGGAAAAAGTTTTAACTTCATTGTTGCCAACAGCTTTAAATCGGTGCGAATTTCAAGCAAAGCAAACTTTAACTGTAATAAGGCAGAATTCATCTGAAAACAAGGAGACACCGGATAAACATAAAACATAGTTTTTTTCTCAGTCATTACAAAAAAGACCTACCCGACATCGCAATTAAGTTACGATTCAAATCATGGTGTTATTTTCAAGAGTGCACGTATTCAAAGCATTCATTTAAGTAGATGATTTGAAAATCCAGTTTTTTTGTACTTACCACTGAAAGTTTGGGTGCCCGAGCTCTTGGAATAACAAATGATATATTATGAGGTAGTCCTTCGTCCATTTCTCCCCTCGTACGCTCTAGACAAGAAACAGATAATGTAAGGAAAATGTCTAACTGTACAATAAGTTCTTAATAAGTGGGCTAGGTATATAAAGTCTTTTCTAAACCTTCCCAAGAATCATATATTCTTCATTTATGTTCAATTTAACTGGTTAATCAAACTCTCTTTTACATGCGCTCATAGACGAGGAGAAGTCTCAAAGATCCATGGTTGT
Source organism: Rhopilema esculentum (assembly GCF_057945365.1). NCBI lineage: Eukaryota > Metazoa > Cnidaria > Scyphozoa > Rhizostomeae > Rhizostomatidae > Rhopilema > Rhopilema esculentum. Next base: position 3,994,959 of record NC_142825.1, read on the forward strand.
TTGATAGGCCTTGGCACTTTAGTAGTCTTTAAACGCTCCTTTCTATTTTATTACCTACGAGCTTTGAAATTTCCGATATATCCAGGGACATGACGGCAAAACATAAGAACCCTCATTGACTGAGTAGCTTTAACCATAGCCTGGTGATCGCAATAAGTGTCAAACTTTGAAATAGCAACTTAGAATTGCCCTGTTCTTTACACCAAAAGCGTACCTTTCTACTCTATTCAAATACAGGCAACATGACTTTATCCCAGGATTGACATCTTGCCTGTCACTATCCAACTTTGACAGCATCATACCCTAAATGCTATTGATATCAATATGGTACACGACAGGCTCGCAAGGACAATATATTTTTAACTCAAAAAAATACCAATCAATATGGTCTCAGATCTATACATCACCGTGGATCAAAGTGCTGGAATGAAATTCCTTTAGATATAAAACGGTCACCATCTGTTCATATCTTTCGTCAGAGACTCAAAGCCTTTCTTTTTGAAAATAATAATTGTAGCAGATTATAGATAGTAATCATCACTATTTTCCTCAACACGTTTCTTAGTTATATTCATCAATTGAAATTTTCCTATAAGGGGGTGGCCTCTCCTCGATTAGCTTTGCTACTGAGAGACCTCCTCCTCAAAAATTCCTCTTCATGCAAATTTTCTAAATTTTCTTTAGTTGTGTTTAGTCTTTAAACTTGCATTGTAACATGTAGCCTGTAGTGTATTTTAACATTTTGACAAAATTTGTATGTAGTGGAATTTAAAATTATATATGAACTGAACTGAACTGATTTTGTCTGAATTGTACGTCGATAGCTGCCTTGTAATAAACTGCAGTTAACAAAAACGGCAGCAATCAAGAAAATCGTTATATTTTGATTTAGTACAACTGGATGATTGCTACATGCATTATCGAGTTGTTGCCCTCTGCTGTATTTCAATAAAAATTTCACGTAAAATAATATTCAACTGCTATAAAGAAAAATCGTGTTTAGAATTGCATCTTTCTTACAAAATTACATGTAATCGCATGCTCGTTGTTGTCAACAACAAAGATCACTCACGATTTAAGACGCCAGTATCCAAGCGAGGCTGGTTTTCAGAAATATCACTGTTCTCCCTAAAAGCGAAAACGAGATTGATGAGATTCTGTTAACTTATTCTTGCCGATACTTTAAACATTCACCAGCCAACCACGATTCGATGGAAACGGACGTTTCATCGTCTGTTCTATGCAGCTGGTGGCATTTCGATTTAAAAATCAGAAAAGTACAGTTATGGAAGATGTGGAGTTTGCTGGCTATTCTTTGTCATAGCAACTGATAGATTTTGACGAAATAAGGTACCTCAAAGCAAGCGCAACAGCATACGAAGGGTTTCTTTTCACTGCAGACCATTCATCAGTCCTAAAAATGATCGCAAACGAAATAAAGTGGATTTGATTGGGAAACTTTTTATTAAGTCATAATGCCACAATTTCACGAATTTATAAGCGATTGATATTCTGCACAATAAAGCTTAGTAATAGGTTCAAGAAATCTTTTCACAAGAAACTATTGGTTGCAGTATAATAATATAAATATTAGACTTATAATTTGTAACTTGCTTTAATAGATTAAAACTTTTAAAGACAAAAGAAAACATGTAAGAGTGAAAAAACGATCCAGCTATAAGTAGAAAGGAAAGTCAAAAAAGATATAAAAGGAACTCACTTCTGAAATAATGCTGAAGGGTTTTCTGCCATACTGAGGGCACATCTGGTGGATAAAAAACACAACAGTTGACGCCATAGAGTACCTTATTTATTTTGTTCGAATAATACGTAAAATTTTGAATTGTCAGAGTGATTTCGATTGTTTTAAAAGCATTATTCAACTAAGATTTGCAGTTGAAAAACTACCAGTCATCTATTCTCTTTCTGCTTTTATCAGAGCAATAAACTTTATCAAAAAGGATTAAATTTCATACTCCGGCAAGGGTCGAAATATAAGACGATATCAATGTAAAATCTTAGATGTGTCTTCATCTATCTTAGATGTGTCTTCATCAAACCCGACATCTATCTTCATATAAGCAAAAGATCTGGCCTGATGTGAAACGGAAAAGTTCTTTGTTAATTAGGACTGATTTTTAATCATTTGAGAGAGTTTAGAGGACATTGTTGGTTCAAATGCCGCCAATAAGGTGTGCCTTCTTTCCTACCAGTTTAGTTTGGAGTCAAGTTTTGGTTACTGTACAGATGTGCTAGATGATATCAGATCACATCTACAGGTGAAACGGCTTTACGAACAGAAAAAGCTTTCCAAACATGGTAATATTTCCAAAGAAGTACCAATTATAATGATTTTCATCACTTTTAAAACTGAATATAATCCCAATAAATCTGCTAACAACGAGCAAATTGTCACTGCAAATTGTCCAAACCTACGCAAACAGAGTGAAATAGAAAATAAGTTCTTAATAAGGTAAAGTGTAAAGTGTTAGGGGTGGAAAAAGTGTGTTTTACAAGCCTTCCCCAATTATACATAAATTAGACTTTTTGCCCTTCTTATTAAATAACAATAAATTGGTAGTTCAATAGAAAAGAGACGAGTAATTTTCATACTTATGAGAACAACTTTGCATTTATCTGGAAGTTTAACAGCATAAACAAAAGTAGGGAAATAGGTTGAATTGCTCATGCGATAAAGCTTGAGTGCGACAAACTGTTTGACCGTTATTTTTCAAAACATACAATCCTTGCCAAAAGTAGCTGGAACGCCTTCCCATTGCAGCATGCAAATATACAAAGCATGTCTAAAATTACCTTACCAAAATATCAGCGCCGCTCCTAAAATTTCGACCCCCTCCCCCCGTACAATGTTGATTTATTTTCACAATACTTTCATACAGCTTTCAGTGAAAAAATGTTTACCCTCGGCATCAAAACATCCGAATTGAACAAAACTGTAATGAGGGGTGAGGGAGGGGGGAATTTTTCAAAAAAAGCTTCAGCTCTGCACAAGTGTTCCAACAATTTTGGCAAGAATTGTAGCTATTCAAAACGGAAGAAGAATATACTAACTTGTAGGCCATTTTCCGACTTGCGAGCATGATTTCTTCATCAAGCGCCTGGTCTGGCTCTCTTTCTAACCATTTTCGTAAGTACGTCTTGTTCAAATGATCGACAATCTCCTACATAAAATCAACACAAGTTACGTTCCACCACCAGATAATAAAGTCATATCAAAATCGACTCATCTAAAAACGTGGAAATATAAAATTTGAAAATGGCTTCGAAAAAAAAAATTTCACAACATACTTAAGCTTTTTCGTCTGACACTTCTCAAAGTATAAAACGTCAGAAGAAGGGTCCGAAATAACACGATGGAAATATATACCCAGTTGTGGATCGAAATAGGCCAATCAGAATCTTAACTAAGATTACAGAATCTACAGATTAACTAAGATTAACTAAGAAACAAATAATCTTAACTAAGATTAACTAAGAAACAAAGAATCTTAACTAAGATTAACTAAGAAATAAAGAATCTTAACTAAGATTACAGTCAATAGAACATAAATTTCAGACAAGCATACCCGCCAATAACCATGGCCATGATGTCCTAATACTTCTTCCATACCAGCATTAACGTGATCAAGAATCTAAAAAACGAATTTAAAGTCTTTTTCTTCAAATTTTAATGCAACGTAAACGAGAACGAACGTACGCAGCAATCAAGTCTTGGCTTTTTGTATGAAAACAAAAGGGAATTCCCTATATTAAAAAAAGCTTATGCATACGCCATACCACACCCCGAAGAATGATAGCAGTATAAAAATCCGTATTCTATTAACAATATGCACTAAACAGGAACGTGCTAAGGAGGGATTCATGAGGTGCCTCAAGACAAAAATAACTCACACGATCATTGATAACACAAGTCATAGTCATTTCCTGTTTCTCTTTCCTTTTGATTTTCAAGAATCTGACCAGTGGCTTGATCGTTGTTCCCTGAGAGGAAAAAAAGATTGTTATGTTCAATTGCTTAAGCTGCATAAATTATAATTATGTATTACTCGTTACCAGCTCTCCAGCTGATTAATGTAGATATGTAGTTAGAGATGGAGGGTGGATGATGTTATGTTTTGTTAATAAATAAAGATATAGCAAACGATGTTGTGTTTTAATGTTTCCAACCTGAGCAACAATATAAAAGAGATTAATATTCCACAAAATACAATAGCATCGCAAATCTTCGAACTAGCCCCCCCCCCTTTCCCTTTTTCTTTAACAAGCAACCACATAATTTGCACTGCCTGATCACTTTCCAAATAACATTTATTTACAATCAAATCGCTTTTAACAATTCTTTTTCTTTCGTCAACTTATCTGAATCTCTGCTTATTTATACCATTCACACCCTGCGGTGAACGCATAGAGACACAAAATCTCTCTTATGGTTTTACAAACATAGATTGACTTTGAAACCTCTTTAAATATCATAACATACACTCTTTTTTAATAAGAACAATTTTATAAGAACACGAGCTTCAAAACTGGTCAAAAGTTAAGAAAAAATTAAGAACAAGCTGAGGCTGAGCTTCTGCAAAATGTAATTTTGAATAACTTTTTTCTCAAAATCGAGGATTTTTAGCGATGTGTGGGTGCTTTTTCGGTGACTATTCATATTTGTCAGCAAATTAAGGCTGTCTCACTCACTTTGTTGGCAAATGAGGCCTGAACGCCTTCTTAGAGTGAAAAAGCTAGCAATAGCACTGCTTACACCCTCTTAATTTAAGAACAAATTAAGAACAATCCAGCCACAGATTTTCGAAAGAATTAAGAACAGTCAGCCTGAACTTAAATTTACTGGTTCTTATAAAAAAAAAGAGTGTACACCAAGAAGCTAGTAGTTAGCAAACCTTTATATAAGGTTATAAGATAGCGAAGAACAGATTGCAAATATACAACGCGTGGTGACTCTGCACCTTGCCAAGACGATAACCTACGTTCTGAGGGGTAAATGGGAATCCCCTTAAATCAAAAAGGGGGAAGGGGGCTCAGCCGGGAATCGAACCCGGAGCCTCTCGCACCCAAAGCGAGAATCATACCATTAGACCACTGAGCCATCCATACTTGATTTAAATTGTTTATCAATTTATTTTCAGGTACCCGTGCAACGGCTTTAGAAGCGCATTTGATCACGCCCAGATTCTCTGTGTAATGGCAGAGTACCTGCTGGCTGCACATCAACCGCCTTCGATGAACAGACGGCACTAGCATCGCTTGTCGTTTCTTCAAATATCACGAAAATTAATTCATAATGAAAAGATGATACCTTAGCAATGGAGTCGGAATCAACTGCTATGTAGAAGATGCCATGCCTTCAAAAATTTCTAATGAGCCCCCTATTTCAACTTCAAACTCGCTTCGATATGTTTAAAAGTGCCCTTTCAGCTCCGAAACGTTGCCGTTTGGAGAACCATGCCTTTCGGGTGAGAGTAACATCAGTTATTTGAAATAGGTACACTTATAACGCTAAGCCGAACCACAATGTCTTTAGAAGCAGGAACTCGAAATATCCTCTATTTTCATATTTTTGAAGAGAAGGGAATTGAAGAATCAAAATCATTACGGATTTTGGTTGAAAAACATTTAATCAAACAAACCTACGGAAAATTTTAATCTATATGCTCAATAGCAAAGGAGGCAAAAGAAGGACTCTTGTGGGATTCCCTAACGTGCGAGAATCAAGACGAGTAGCTGCGAAGCACTCAAAGCTAATTTTCCAACCGGGTAGCCAATGTTCTACTGGCGTAGTAAAAGAAGATTGATATGAGTGTGAAGGGGGCTGTAGGTTTGTTTTATGGAAAAAAGGTTTTCAAGATTGCACGAATAATTAGATTTATTCATTTTTGCTTTTTCCTGCAATCTTAAAATTCAGTTAAAGTTATTCAAGGATTTTATCTTTTAGTAAACATCGTTACAGTTGATTTCATTTGTCTGAAGACAGTATTTCCTTTCTTGGGTTGCAGATAGATGTGCGCATGCGCAGAGGGGAAACTGGTCAAGGTGTACCTGAGCCCAAAAGATGAAAAAAGGGGCTCAGCCGGGAATCGAACCCGGAGCCTCTCGCACCCAAAGCGAGAATCATACCATTAGACCACTGAGCCGACCTGGCAAATTTAAATGTTGTAAAGTAGAGGCTTTCAGGTACCAGTACTAAAAATTCCACGTCGATGGTTAACCAGTATCCGTGGTAACAAGCTCGTTGCGTTATTAACAATGTTGATTATGCATTAATGTAAATAAACTTGATAAATCGTGGAAATGGCGGTCTTGGATGTCAAATGAATATAAACTGACAATGACATGATCACTTCTTTTTTCAAAATGGTGGAATTACTTCCCCAGTTTTAAACCAAAGAATCTACGATGAGCCTCGTTTCGAATGCATTAGCAGCCACCCTTTTCGATTAAGAAATCCCGCTTTTCCATCATATTGATTGGTTTTGGCCTGAGAAAATTAAAAATAGCAAAAAACTTGATTCTGTTTTGATATCTTAATGCTTCTCTTGGTGGAGTCAAAAAAGCATCTGACATATCTTGTTGTCTGTGGTGTAGTGACAAAAAATGAAGCGCCATGAAAATTACGAGAAAGTTATCTGTTGGAAAAGGGTACTTCACTTCAATCTACCAAAAAATAAAACAACTGTCTAGAAGTCAAAGAAATAGCTAAAGTTAATGGTAAATAGCGAGTAACGGTGTCCAGTATCTGAAAATGTCCCATTGACCCAAAACAATGTCATAGCTTCCCCCTGATACAGCAAAAATAGAAAAAAAGGGGGCTCAGCCGGGAATCGAACCCGGAGCCTCTCGCACCCAAAGCGAGAATCATACCATTAGACCACTGAGCCGCTATAACCTTTCCTGATATTAGAAACAACTAGTTCTCGGGTACCAGTACTAAAAATTCCTAAAAAACCATTACTGGTTTCCATGGCTGCAGGCAGGTAGCTGCGCAGATTGGCGACACTGCGATGGATAATTGCTCTTTAATTACGTACCTCGTTTACAGTCTACTGTAGTATTATGTTGCTTTTGATGAAGAAAACGCTGTGAATGATTGTGGCAAAATCATAATTTGTGGTGACTGTGGTGAAAGCTGCCCAATAGGTTTGCGAAAATGACATCTCAAAATATCAGGCATCTCTTTAAACACTTGCCTGCCGTTGCCTCTACTTTCTTTTTCACTTTCGAATCGATTAAAAGTGGGGCTGGATATGGGAGTGAGGGGAAAGGACAGGTTTATATAAAGTTACACTTAGCCAAATGAAGCTAAGGAAAATTACCAGTAGGTCGAGCTCAAGGATAAATGGCTGCGAAAGAAATGGTGCGATGTAGAGATGTGAGAGAACTGGAACTTAGTTGCTAGGTTATGTGTAACCAGAGAAACGGAAGGAACGCAAGATGTGTGACTGTAGTAGAGTTTTGCGAAGAAAAGTTTAAGAAAAAGTAATTGTTAAAGTTCGTAAGAGAGACTTTATAGAAGTTAACGAGAAGTAGATTGATGGAAAAACAAAACTGTAAATATAGTGTGTCATTTTGGTAATTTCCAGGTCGCTTCGTCACAGCGGACGAACATCTTTTCAGCCTTAATAATTCGAAAATCTGAGGGTTGATTGTTCCTAATTTGTTCTTTAATTATTAGGGTGTAAGTAGTGCAATTGCTAGCTTTTTCGCTCTAAGGAGGTGTTCAGGCCTCATCTGCTAACAAAGTGAGTGAGACAACCTTCATTTGCCGAAAAGTTTAAAAATTCACCGAAAAAGCACCAACGCAAGGCTAAAATTCCGCGTTTTTAAGATAAAACGTTGTTCAAAATTGCATTTTACAGTAGCTCAGCCTCAGCTTGTTCTTAATTTGTTCTTAAATTTTGACCAACTTTGATGCTTGTGTTCTTATAAAATTGTTCTTATAAAAAAGTGTATTGGGGTCTAATGAAATACCCCAAATACACAATGCTTCCTTGACCCAGCCTCACCATCTTTAAATCAGTTCCACTGAAACTTTTAACGATAAAACTCATTTTATTCTTTAAAAGTTACCTGGACAAAAACAGTGAAGAGCACGACAACCATTGTCGTGGTGACCAGCATTTCTTTAAGATCGCGATCCATGTGATTGTCATCCAGCAAAATAGCCAGGCAAAATGCCACAGCTCCGCGCAACCCACCATAACTCTGAAACAAAAATGAAGATTTTATCATAATTCATCTAAATCACAAAATTCTTCAATCCTTTATAATAATATAAATTATTCGTATCCGATAAAGATATACATTGTTTTGCCGAGATTTTGCATTTCACACTGCTCACATCGCCGTCATCAAATTAAATTTCAACGATGTCAACAGCGTAGCTGTTCGATAAAGCTCTCATCAAGCCTACACATATATAAATAATTACAAGCCCACCCAAAAAATAATTAAAACTCTGATGCATGAATACATTGATATACTGTAGAAAGATAAGACAGATAAGCCTATAATTCATTAAGGAAAACTTTTAAGGAACATAGTTTTGAAGATAGTTGAAGAAGATGTTAAGATAACAAAATCTGGTGGATTGAGGTTGAGATACAAAGTTACAAAATCTGGTAAGGAAATAATTAACAACATTGCTCAGGCTCGGAATGTATTTTTGCACAGTGAAAAATAATTTTAAGAATCATGTATTCAAGATGAAATCGGAAAACATAAATTAATTAGTAAAATATGCTTGCCAAAATTAATTAAACAGCCCACAGCTTGAGTTTAAATTTTTTATTTTTTATTTTATCTCTCAATTACTACTACCTTTTTCCCTGCCCCCCCCCCCCCCCAGAAAAATGTTGAAAGTTGAGGCAAACATAAAACACGCCAGCTGGAGAAAGCTACAATGTACGAGCACGAGGCTGTCACAATCATTATTGAGGTTACCCACATCACTTACAATGCCTGCCAAAAGTACTTGGAACAACCACCAATTTACGCTGCATTTGATATCTTTCATTCCTTTCATTCCTCAAACAATGTTGATGATTTAGAGTTTTATCATAAAAGAAGCGCAAAAGAAAGTGCTTCCTAAAATCCTAACTCGTTTGATAGTAAACCAACATTGTTCCGTGGGGGAGAGGGGGATGATTGGTCTTGACCTTGGAAATTGATGTCAGTGTTCCAAGACTTTTGGCAGGCATTGTAAGTGATGTGGGTAACCTCAATAATGATTGTGACAGCCTCGTGCTCGTACATTGTAGCTTTCTCCAGCTGGCGTGTTTTATGTTTGCCTCAACTTTCAACATTTTTTCTATGTCATTTTGTAGTAAACTAACATTATTTCAAGGGGGAGAGGCGGCTGAATTCGAACTTGAAAACTGACGCTAATGTTCCAACACTTTTGAATGTGATGGGAAGTTGAAATTTTGCAAACGGATGACAATTTATAAATTTATATGAGTAATAAAACTCGATGTTCTTTGTAGAATCTGATGTCGCCAAATGTTCATGCTACTCACCATAATGAACTGCTCGGTCTTGCCAATGTTTTGTACCCTGCCATTCCAGTTGGCAAGCGCGGTCAAAACTATAACGCCTAAAATGACAAAAAATCACTTGATCGATAATCATTAATCAAAATCACTTAATCACTTAATCATTATCAAGCAATCAAACACCAAGCAGTTTACGCTGCATTTCATGAAAAAAATCCTAACCCGTTTGATAGTAAACCAAAATTATTCTGTAGGGGAGAGGGGGATGATTGATTTTGACCTTGGAAATTGATGTCAGTGTTCCCAGGCTTTTGGCAGGCATTGTAAATTCAAACACAGAACACAACTTATAGTAGCTTAACGAAGCATTTGAAGATCACTGCAAATTTAAACAACGGAATTTGTTGACTGAGTAACAAAATAAAAGCTTAAGAATAATGTTATGTCATTAATGTACGTGAACAAAAATCCTAGTTCTGCTGATTGGCCAGTTGAAACATGATTTCAGAACAATAAATCTTTGCTTTGTTTCTGTGTAAAAGTTGTAAGAAGCCCAGGTTGTGTTCCACTGAGGTCTATAACATTTAACTTTGACTCCAGAAAGGTGGTATACTCTTTGAGAGAGTAAAATTGCTAACTAAGGCTCAAACCTTTCTAACAACTTGAAGACGTTTTTGCTTTTCCTCAACTTTGACATAATATCGAATCTCGGTGCCCTTGGTAACTAAGCTATAAAGATATAGCATAGTATGGATATAGTAAGCATCTTACCTACAGTCCTGACGACTAAAATCAAGACCAGAGTGATAATTATAAAGACTGGGTTCCACAAATGCTTGTTCATCACCAAGGAAACGCCCAGAAACATGAAAATGATTGTCTCACAGCAAGTGCTAGAACAAAATGCAAAAATTGATTTCCATAGGTGCTGGAGAGATAAAATTTTGCAGCATGATCTATTATGATCTTAATGTTCCCAACATGATATTAGATAATTTTGCACAACAATGTGTAATAATTGCGAAATTGTGATTATCTCAGCACAAACCATATACTTCACAAAATCTATGACAAAGAATGCTCTTGTTCTCACTCTAGTATTGATAGGCCTAAACCTATAACAACTATCGCTAGACACTAAAAGAGAAAAGTCGACTATAATATCTTTTAGATAACAATTTGTTTTGGTGAGAATTTTGTCAGTGAATTTATTTTATTTAAATAAAGTCAATTTAGCGTATGAAAATTTTGAATTGCTTTACATTTGTCCTAGGAAAAAAAAGAAATGTTATAATGAGCACGAACATAACAATATATCATTTATCTTCAAATTAAAATTCTCAGTTACAATGTTCATATCAACAAATAAAAAGGGTACAGTGTTTTTTAAAAGAACCAGTAAACTTAAGTTCAGGGTGCCTGTTCTTAATGTTTTCGAAAATCTTTGGCTGGATTGTTCTTAGTTTGTTTTTAAAAGTAATAGGGTGTTGCCACGTCCCTAAGCAGTTGCTAGCTTTTTCGCTCTAGGGACGTGTTCAGGCCTCATTTGCCAACAAAGAAAGTGAGACAACCTTCATTTGCCGAAAAGTTTGAATATTCACCGAAAAAGCACCCACACATGGCAAAAAAGCCTCGTTTTTGAGATAAAACGTTGTGAAAATTGCATTTTACCCCAGCCTGTTATTAATTTGTTCGTGATTAACTTTCGACCAATTTTTAGGCTCGTGTTCTTATAAAATTGTTCTTATAGAAAAAGGGTGTGATAATTCACTGACCTGGAAATGATGGACAACAGTGTTGATTGTTAGATTGTTAGATAGAATTCAAAACAGGAATCGAACCTACGAACTTACGATCACAGGCCGAACACTTTGACCGCTCATCCATACCCTGATAAGGAGTATTAGACCACCGTGAGGGTTAAAGAGAAATTAACGATAACTTGAACCAACATACTGTAGTCTTTCTCAGTCCAATTCATAAGAAAATCAGAAAATTGATATCATAGACAAATAAAATATTTGTTTATTCGTAATAAACTAACCTCAGAAGTTTGAGGAAGTATTTGATCGTTGTATGGGACTTTCTTGATACATTTGATTCGACGTAGGGTTTCATGATAATACCACAAAACAATATCCTGTGAATGTAAAATGTTGTCTACCTAGTGAGTAAGGTATTACCAGTTAAAAGTGTATCAGCATTACCTTGACGTTTCAGATTCAAATACTTAAACTTTACTTTTAACAAAATTGTTACTAGGCTCTTTAGAAACTTAAAGGACACTTAAAAATAATAGTATTATATTCTTATTGCGTAGTTAGTAGAGAGGACCCTGGAGAAGATTAGTTATTAGGCTAACCAGGTTTATCCTCTGTAAATAAAGTTGATCTATCTATCTATCTATCTAAATCTTTATTAACAACAAAATACTTTATTAACATGTGTTGATAACGAAGATTGTGATCAAGATGACTTTTTTAGAAAACACCACACCAGTACAAGGACGCAGATAAAAAACAGCTTATTATTTTTTACAGTATATCCATATATCAAGAAGAAAATTCAAAATTGTCAACAAATTTGGACAGCAAATCATTATTTATCACTGTCCATTCAGTTCGCTACAATAAAATCAGCAACATAAAAGTCTTCGGAAAAACCCTCTTCGCTTTTTGGCAAGCAGGTGCTCGATGAGAATTTCTTTCTCTTCCATCCTTCTATCAAGAAAGCCCATCTGAGTCTCTAAGTTCTTTATCTCGTTCTCTCTAGAACGGTATCTGTCTTTATGAGCCGTAACCTCGCTTTCCAATATGCTATTGACTCGGTCTGCTTCTTTGCATTCCTTCTCTAGCTTATCAATTTTGTCGGAGAACGAGGCATTGTCTTTCGTACGAGCATCCATTTCATCCGCAAGACTTCTTTCCAGTTCAGCCTTTTTGCTACTTAGCTTAGTTGATTTAGCTCTGAGGTCCTCGATAACCTTTTCTCTCTTACATTTTTCGTCCTGCATGAATTCTACCTTACGCTGCAGCTCGATTAATTCCATTTCCATTTTATCGTTCTTCTTCTGCTGTTCCTTGATGGATTCCTCTGCTGTTCCTAGGCTATCTTCTAGACAATGAATCTTCTTCAGATAGCTTTGAGATTCACGAGCACATGTAATGTCGATGGCCTTATACAAGATGTTGATTGTAACATGCATTGCCTGTTCCTTTGCTTTCAGTTCTTTAATCTCCTGTTCTTTCTCGTTTACTTTGGCTGTTAGCAATCGAGTTTCTTTGTTCCACTTCATTTTTTCTCGCATCAACCTATGAGTGTTCTTCTCTGCCATTGCCTTTAGTTTGTCCTGATAATTAGCATTAATCTCCTTAATTTCATTCTCTTTCACTTCAATATCAAATTCAAGGCCAAAATTCACATCCAAAACCTCTGTCACTTTATTTGCCAGTTGCAATGAATGATCTTGCAGTGCCTGGCATTGATTTTCGGATGCATCCAGATCTTCGGCTAACTCATCAACCTCTGCAGCCTTTTCTTCCAATTGTGCCCTTAAAATCGCGATCTCAGTTGTGAGATTCTCGCTCAGTGCTTTAAACTTATCACTGTCATCGCGCAAAGGGCCTTTTTCTTGGATCTCAAGACCAGAATCCTTTTCAATGACACTCTGCTTTGCAGAAATCAAAGAGCATGCAGATGGTACTGCATTCTTCTGCTTACAAGCTAGCAGTTGAATCCAGCCAAGTTTTTCTACATTTTTTGCCATCTTTGATACCTTTCTATCCAAAGCTAATCCCGCCAACTCTTTGTACTTATCTGCATCAAGTCGACTTTTGAATGTCTGAAATAAAACAAATTTTCATTAGGTTTAAATTCAAACTATTTATACTTTAATAATAATTTGATTATTTGCTCATTTTGAATAAACAAAATCATCGTATACCTCTATTCTTTTCTGTTCTACAAACTATATCTTTACATCTCTGGTTATTATTTTTCTCAAAACCATGATCAAACAACAAAGCTCGTGAACAATCTCAGAATTTATACTATTGCGCCTTTTATTCAGAAAAAATTTTCGAATATAGAAAAACAGTAAAAATGAAAAACTTGAGCAGATCAACAACATACCATAAAGGCTTGAGCAAACGGGCGTTGTTGCTCCTGCTCGTACTTCACCCGATCGATAAGCTGGTTGTTCAACACAACCAAATGCTCCTTCTCTCGCTCCAACGAGCTATTCGATTCAGTCACGGCTGCTGTATGTTCACTCAACGCAGCTAGCTCATCGCGTAACAAAGAAATACGATCTTTGTCGCGTTTTCTTACTTTCTGATTTCTCGTTAAACTCATGTTTACCGATTCTCACTTTCAACACACAACACCTTTCGATAAATTACCAAAAGCAATCAAAGAACAATAATAGAAAACTTGCAATTTAAGAGAGCCGTAAATTGATGTGACGTCATATTAGATAATGATAGGATTCGTCACAAATGCGATCGAGATTGCCAAGTGCAATAGAGGCTTCGAGGTCAGCTGGTCTTTTGCTTAACAAATAACCCAACATTTAACTTAAATATACTGCAATAAAACTTTTGAAAGTACATACTGTTTTTACAATAGAGCCTACGAAACATACTTCAAGAAAGTTTTAAAAAGTTCTTTAGATCGATCTCATGTTGAAAAATTTTAGTCCAAAGTTAACGTTTGTAGAGTTTTGCTGTTCTAAAATTTGCGCTTCTACGAGGCAAAGCGAACAAACACCTACAGAGAAATTGTAGATGGTTACCCAAAACAAGAGCGTCAAAGCAAATGAATTCTACAAGGAATCTAGAGAGGGGAAAACAGACAGAAGTGTCGGCGTTTGTAACACACAGTTTTCTTGAAAGGACTTCAGTATTTCCTTCCACACTTATTCAAGCATTTATTTCTTTCAAAAAATATTTCAAGATTCGGAGGATTTGACAAAAGAATGCAATGATCTTTGAACGGCGTTACAAGATATCCAATGATAGTGCAACCTAAGAAAGGTAGCCAGCCAATAGATGTTGTTGAAAATTTAAATCGGCATAAACCTACCATCAGCGATGCATTGGAAAAGATTAAGATAACTAAAAACATTCCAATGAGGTGAAACTTTGTATTCAGAATCTCAAAAATTACTGAAAAAGACGATCTACAAGCGATGTTTAATTTCTATAAAAAAAGAACAGATAACGCGGAAACGGGCGGATGAGATAGCCTTTCCAATATTCTTCAAAACTGCACTTAAAACAATACAAAAATAACCTTGTTTTTTGTCTTTGCATGTTTAGCCCTCTCCCCCAAAAATATTATAAGCCCCACTCCCAATCCTTAACTTGCTCTGGGGGTGGGGGTAGGGGTGGGGGTGGGGGATAAAACATTATTAAATCAGTAATGAGAAACTTACGCCATTATTCCTGAGAAGTGAAAGATCTCTGCAGTCAGGTACGCCATGTAAGACATCACAAAAATGAATATAGGTTCTATTACTATAAGAGCAAACGGAAATGAATGTAATAAATGATGCGATTGGCACTGCAATAGGAGAATAACTAAAAATACTGCTGTTGGAACCTAGTCATAAAAACATTCAAACATAATACAAACATAATAAATTGTTTATTCAAACATATAACAGTTGTCTTATGAACAGTGGCCTGATCATTGCACTGGGCGCGAAACTCGGAGTAGCAACTTAGAACCGTCCTGTTCTATACACCAAAAGCGTGTACAGATCTTTCTATACGGCATCAAGCACTTTATGACAGACAGGCAAACCGTAATTTTCGTTATCAAAACATATAGATACCTTCATACATTGCTAATTTCGAGCTTGCAAATTATCTTTTTTGGCTATCAAGATATACAGTTTTTTTGCTGTTCGGCCATTTGAATATGTTTCCTATTTAAAAAACATGAGAAGGACATAACTTGATTTAACAATAGCTTATAGCCTCTCACTAAACTCTCAGCCACTCGCCTACGTACAGCTCCATACATCTCTTATAGCCCCTATATGATCTCACAGCCCTACATCCCCTCTATAGCCCCCCCCAATCCCCTTAGAATTACGTTTAACTATAATTATAAAAGTTTCAATTGTTACATAAATCAACATTACAGACCTCTGACGTGCTCCGTGAAACGCGTCACAAAGCTGGCAGCGATACCCCAAACAACGCCAATAAACGTCCCACCGATGCTCACAACAAAAAACGAAACGAAGGCAAGCGCTACCTGTTAGGTGATAAAACCAGACAATCATCAATTCACTAGCGATAAACAACTATGAGAGACGATAAACAACGATAAACGACGATAAACGACGATAAAATTTATGGGTTGAAAGAACAGATGCAAATAGTTTTTAAGACGATAATTGGTTTCTTTAAAATAGGTAATAACAAAAGCAGCCCAACTACTGCCAATTTATTTCTTCTACGATGGGGACTTAAATATAAACGGCAATCCCTGGCAGAAGTCCTATGTAAGCCTTCTTTGGAAAGAATGGGGAACCCGCTGAAGACCTATACACCAGGGACATGGTAGATTTTACGTACTATTCCTTCATTTAATCAGTTATCAGTCAATTTTATGTCCTATTTACTTCAACAATTAATTTTCAGTTCATAATTTGTAAAAGCACCTGGGACAAGTTGGAATTTCGGAGGTTTTTTTCATTCATCTCGTGGCTTTGATCCATCAAGGTATAGGCAGTATTCAAACTTAGGTGGGTTTATAACACTAAAAAATCCGTTGTAAGAAACCTTGAATTGGCTCCGTGTCGTCTTCAACTAGCATACTCAGAATTCATATTGCCCGCAAGGCTTGTGACGTAAAACCGTATTAACGTTAGCGGTGCAGCGGTATTAATACTTATTAAACAACAACGAGTGTAAACAAAATATACCTCTTTAAATGTGACAAGAGACATGTTCGCCATTGCTTCGAAGGTATGGTAAAGCACAACAGAGGCAGCATCTGCGAATTTTGTGAATTTTACGATAGTTTAATACACACGTCACCATTCAAGTTAACAAGAACTTATCAAATTTCGGATAAAACTAGCATGCCAAAGCAAAGTAGAAATCAGGCTACAACCTTCAACATATATATGAAATTATTTAGAGATAACTTTCAAGTAAATAAACTATAGAAAATGCAAAGCCGTACAAAGCTAAACAAAAACAAACATTGCTTAAACTGCTGTCCCGTTTATAAAAATCTGGGTGGTTAGAAAAAACAATAAGATGGTTAGGAAGAGATCACGGGAAACGGCAAGGTAGGAAACCAAAGTACTTTTCTTCCGTATAGAGTAACAAATTCTGAAAAAGACTAAAGCAGAAATGTGCGGGTGCGATTCATCAAAAACAAGAAACAAATCGAATGCACCATTCTTCTGCTAACCATTGGTCATTATCAAAAGTTTATACTCTGAGGAGTTTTGGAAAAAAATACTTTAGAATGCTATGTTCCGCTTCTCCGTACCTTTTCAAATTATGCCCTACCAAATAAAATAACTCCTACTTATAAAACTGACTTAATCTGTGGCATATTTATTATTCCATAACTTGAAAAGGCTTGCTCTTTGCAAAGAAAAATGTTACGTTGCATGTTTTTTGCAAATTTCGATTGAATACAACCGCAAAAAATAGTTTTACAAACCATTCAGCACAGACTCTCCAAAAACCAAGATGTATAGAACCTCATGGACATGGACCTCCTCAAAGACAGCAAGAACCTGAAATAGGAAAACTCAAAATTACATAGTTCAATTTTTTTGCCAGAGAGGCAGCTACTAGAAATTTATTATCAACTTGAATTAACAAATTGGTATGTTGCCTAGATATTTATCGGCTTTAAAATTTTGTTCACAACTTACCAAGCAATGCAGTTTTTAGAGGATTGATAAAAAAGTATTGAGCTAACAAACAGTTTCCAAATTTTCATGTAAGTATGATTTTCAAATGTGTCAAATTCCTAGGTTGACCACCTTATCTGACCTGGCTGCTCCCAATTTCAGGTGCAAATTACTGAATACATGCGCTGCCAGTGGATCATAAAATTCCTGTATTGAAAACATATCAGTTTCACTCCTTCGCTGCTACAAAAAAACACCCTTGATGTTAGGGGTTATTTTATCCATACTAGCACATACTTGTATAAATTAAGGAAAAAGGAAGACATTTATCTCAAATATTCTTAACTGCAAGCGATGGAGGGGCAAGCTAACTATCAAACAATTAGTGGTGTGTCACATTTTCGTCAGCTGACAGTGCACATTATTGCGCTGACCAAGAATTTTTTTCAGAGATTGATGTGCCTGTTTGATGTAAGCACTAAGAAACGGCCCATTACTTCATTACATATTTTGTCACAAGACTTTTTATGTCACTCTGATTATCGTTTAGCTGCTTGAAAACTCATCAAAACAAACATCAGAAATGTAAAAATTCACGTAAACTTCTATCTAAGAAAATAAGCATAAATGGAATATTGACTTACAGCAACAGGGTCAACAGCAGATATTAAACTACCAAAAAGAAAGGCATGCATCAGTGAATAGCTAGTTGATGTGAGGCCTTGCAGCCCATACAACACAGAGCCTAGACAGGGAGAAGAATCAATGATTGAAGTTCTCTACAGTTGCAAAGCAAAAACGCTCTAATTAATTGATTAGTATTTTAAAAATGGAATAGTCAAAAACAGTCATGTCTTAGACCAACATGGTATAGTCAAATCTACTTTCATGGGAGGTTGAAAAACCACACAGCATTCATTTCGAAACAAAGAATGTATCACATACATCATCATATCATACCTGAAATCAATGCAATATACTAAACAACATTTAAAAGTTTATACAATTACGTGATCCATCAAGTATCATGCTTTTGTATTTCTCAATATAGTAAGCTGGATCAACCTTTGTTGACAAGAAAATTTGTTACACTATTTGTCGCTGCGTGAGTCAAAAAACATGACATGTTGCTTCATATATGAAGAGATTTCAGGCTTAACTAAAACCTTTTCATGCTGGCTATTTGATTCGGAATGATTTGATCTATTGCTGAATAACTTAGTCTAAACACAAAGTGATAATCAAAAGAGCTGACATCAGCATGGTTCCTTGAATTTAGACAAACAACAATTTAAATTTTCAGTAATTAGTCTTTTAGTACTCAAAAATCTTGCACAACAAGCTAGTGTTCGCTACTGGCTGATTTCACACATGGCTTACCATACAAACATGTTTTTTTAGCAAAATCCAGTGTGGATATTATAGTTTTGCTATTTGTTGTATATGAACTCAAATATTCATTCTGTATGAAACAATGAATAGCATTTTGTATTTTAGATGGACTCCTAGCCAGACCATAAGTCAAGCTAAATGCTACTAACAGAGTCCTGAGGGGTTTATGGTGCATGATTTTCACTAAAATTAAGAGATAAATGTGTCTTGCCTTGTAGCCTTTTTAAAGGAAAATTAACTGTGTGGGCAAGACATTGTCAATACAAAGAGGAGGACAATAGCCTATTGTTTAAAAAATGGAGGCTTGAGGGGCAATTGCCCCCTAAATAGTATGTTGAAAAAACCCTGCTGTGCTTTAAAATATAAGAAATATTCAATATGTTTATGAGCACAGCTTTGCCACACACCTAACGCAAAATATTATACCTTTTCTTGACCAGAATATGAGTAACAGATAAAGAGTGTTTCTGCAATTCAGTCAATCTAGAAGTGACTTCAAAAATTCTGAAGCATAAGTCTCCATGCAAATGTAATTTGGAATACACCTCACTAGATGAATCATAGAAACAAAATAAGTAACAATAAAATCTGAAAGGGGGCAGTAAAAATATCTACTTACCTATAGCTAATGAATTGAATATTGTTCCCTGGAATAGATAATTCAACAGTCTTTAGCTTTTTGTATCAAAAGCTAGCATGAAGCAGATGATTCAGAGACATATTAAATTGTTTGTAATTGATACACTGTTTCATTCTAAAAATATCTGGCATGACTGACATAAAAAGTGATAAACATAATTTAGAGAATCAAAAGTTTACCAAAGCTAGTTGGAAAAAGATGTGCCAAGCTTATATAATGATAGAAATAAGAATACTTTTTTACATTGCAATTAAAGGTAAAATTCTTCTTCCCAGAGCTCAATTTTTAAAATTTTCAGTCAGAAGAAAGTTGCACTCACAATCTAGGGCATAATATTTTTCTATCAGCACTCATAGATGTGTTTACTGTATCAGTGTTAATATTGTAACCAGCTTAATTAACTGAATTGGGATGAAGTGAGCAAGGCTCTTATAAGATGTACTTAGTGTGCAAAAAGGTTGAAAAGAAATTAAGCATCAATACTCACAATTGTAGCATACAGCAAAATTGTTCCAATATTAAGATAAAAAAGTCTGACTGGCATGAAATATCCAGCATCCAAAATTATCCTAATGAATGTGAATGAAAAAAAGAAATGTTGATTTCTTTTAATACAAAATATAATGATTAAAATAGCCCAATCTTCATAATTCATTAGCTAATAAATTACCTAAAACAATAATTAAAAATCCCATTTCTTTTAGGAAATTTAAATTTACCTAGCTTGGTTTCAATGCAATAGTTTTTTGTTACTTGCATTGTCTTTGTGAGCTATGCTCTTACAGAGTCATATTTCAAGGTTGGTAATTAAGAAGAGAATATAATGCTGTTAACATGGTTGAAATACTGTAAATCCTTGAACTGCTTCCCCCCCCCCCCTCAAAAAAGCCCCCACTCTAGAACTACAAATTTTCAATAAGCCCCCTTGTATCAGGCCCAACTGCTACCATATATTCTCAAATTTTACAGCTCAGTTTGATGGCTTTTGCCATCTGAGGCAGCCTATGGCGTTTTATTGAATAACCACAACAAATTCGTACTTTTGGTAGTAATTAATTAAATGCTCATAAAGAAATTTATACTAAAATAAACAAGGTCTTTCAATAATGTCTTCTTAACGTTTACAATAATTTTACAAGCCCCCACTTGTATAAGCCCCCCTCTCGAATAAACCCCCATCCAAAAATATCAAAAATAAATAAGCCCCCAGGGGGCTAATTCGAGGATTTATGATAATGAAACTTACGGTGGGAGTAAAAACAGAAAGAATAAATTTGAAGTGAAGTAGAACTGTTGCATGCCAGCTGCTCTAAAATAAAGAACAAAAAAGTGATTAAAATTTCATTTCAAATTTAGATAACATATACTAAAAAATATTGTATCATACATCAAACATTTCATACTAAAAATGTATGACTTACTTTAGGATCAAACCAACTGGGACACCCAGCAGTATCAGCAAGCTAAAAAGACAAAAATTTTTATTGGTATGCATTTCATGTTCTCATAAGGTGACATGTCTCCCAAGCAAAATATTTTAAGATATTAGCAATTAAAGGCATTGAATCATGGTAAATAGGCCTTCATAATAGGGGATTCCTGTAGTTTCATGTGATATCAGCATCTGTTGTTGACAATTTGCTAACGATGGGTACTGTTTTGTAAATCAGTACAAGCTGAGTTCATTTGATCAGTGTCAGGCGCACCAATAGCATTGCAGCACAAAAATCACGACTCTGCGAATTTGGGTACGTTTGGGTATACCCTCTCTTTTTTATCATGATTCAATGCCTTTAAGTATTTGTCCTTCACTAAAATAGTCTTCCAGAATTTTATTCAATTGGGTTTATAACGCTTTTCAGTGACTTGTAATTATGTTCTGTGATCAATTTAATAATAAATGAAAGATACCCTTTCAAGAGCAGGACATTTCAAGCTTCATTGGAAAATTAAGAAGTGGTTATGAATGAAATCTCTTGGCTAATCCAGGCATATGGCAGCATGTGATTGTGTGCGATGGCAAGCTAACAATTGGCCAATGATGAAAATTGTTTAACACTTTTCATTAAGGAGTGCTTTTGGATAAAAAAAATGAGGAATCAA
This sequence comes from Rhopilema esculentum, assembly GCF_057945365.1. Classification (NCBI taxonomy): domain Eukaryota; kingdom Metazoa; phylum Cnidaria; class Scyphozoa; order Rhizostomeae; family Rhizostomatidae; genus Rhopilema; species Rhopilema esculentum. Next base: position 4,016,503 of record NC_142825.1, read on the forward strand.
TTTCAAATTCTTTCAAAGTTTTAACAACATGTTAAGATATCCATAACTTACCAGGATTCCGGCATAAGTGATGAAACACGAGTGAAAAAATGAAACACTGGAACAGAAAAACAACTGACTTGATATTGATATTCACACAAAAAAATCCAAAAAGAAATAAACATTGATTTCCACAATCTCAAGTTGTCTCAGTAATGATAATCAGATATTGACCAAGGGGTCCTTCACTTCTCTTTAAATTCAACTGTGGACAACATACCATGATAGCTTTAATACAAACTACATTTAATTTTACATTGATTATAAGATACACAAAAAAGGCAAGAACATATTACAAGATTTTATTTAAGATTAATTGACTAAGGAGGAACTCTCTAAATAGATATAATATACTAATCGAGAGAGAGACCATAAGAAACAAATAGTGTTAATTTCAAGATTATGTCATATACTTTCAAATTTTCCAGGGTAAAGATAAAGGGAAGTTTCCATAGTGTATTTAAGTTGGAATTTTGTAGACTGAAATGTTTTCATATCTCTAAAACTGCAAAGAGGTACAAGAAATTTACTATTGAGATATCAGCAAAGCTGAGGGGTCAACTTTTTCAAGTGCATTTATTGTGCATACCTAATTTTGCAATGCTCCCAAGCAAAATCCATAGACATACATTGAAAGGTGTTTCCACTCTGAAGAAATCAAATTTTGCAACTTTAATGCCTTCAGACTTCTTGTGTTTGGACTTTTCGTGTGTTTTCGTAGTAGAACCATTTCCAAAAACCGACTGAGATTTATTTGAATTCAGTGCTGCAGATGAACGCTCGTAAATTGCTGGTGAAGATTTCGTAGGCAGATGTTTTGTGCAAATCCCATCACTGCAATTCTGTAGAAGTGGATTGCAGCGACTAAGTTTCCAATTTATGGCAGCAGCAATGAGTAGCAACAACATTTTCGGCATAATTTTTCCCTCCATAGCTCTTGTCTTAACTGCTACAAACTGTTGTTAACACAGCAAGTTGAAGCAAATCGACAACTTTTGGGAACTGATTCTTTAGCTTCTAACTAGTCTTTGTGTCAATTTAAAAACAACTTTCCCTTCGTTTTAATATTTGCTTCAAGTTCGGCACAGTAAAGCAACAATCCATCGACGTTGTCTCCAAGTCGGCAGGTCAAAAGACTAAATACCAATGTCTTGGTCGCCGCCATAAGTAATTTGTACGGTAAATGTATAGCAAACATATATGTTGCCTTAATTTAAGCTTGTCTCAATTAACATCTGAAAAACCCCACTTTCTTTGCTCTGTAACAAGCAGTTCTGTCCGCCCACATCTTCTTTGGAACCCAAACAAAGTAAAAGGTAGCCGATTCCTCGTACCCCTGTGACCTGAAACCGCCAAACAAGATGTTCCGGTTAAAAATGTTCTTACGTCCCGGGGGGGGGGGGGTAACTAAGCCTAATTTTGGACAGGGACGTGCCATTTTGGTTAAAAAATTTGGACCTATAATTTTGCACATGTCTGGAAAAAGGTGACCAATTATTCCGCAAAACTATACTCATAATTCCGCAAAGCTAAAAAACATTTTTGAACAACGACAATACCATCAAACAAATTTTGAATGTCCAAAATCTCAACATTACACATATTTCATTCTTTCATTTCTAACTCGACATTCATTTTGTTAATGCTAAATCTCCCTTCTAATAATTTTGCAATATTTTCCCAAAATGGTGCCCATAATTCTGCATGTTTCAACAAATGATAATTCCGCACTTTTTGGAAAAATGTACCCCTAAATAATGGCATGTCCCCGTACCTTCAAACATGTTAAGGTACCTCCCCCCGAGTCTTACGGGGCAACTGCCCCCAAATCCCCGCAAATGCAACATGATTCGAAACGCATAATTCTAAAATCGGATATTTCGTTTAAAAATTAGAAGGGATGAGGCTGTTTTAACAAGAAACACAGAATACTCACTGTGCTTGGCAATGAGTCTTCTAAGAAATTTCTACTGGTGGGGATTCAACAGAAAGAGCGAGTATTCACCATTGACCACAATGGATATGTGAAGCTCTAAAAATATTAGACTGGTAAAATATTCACAGGATAACATAGGACAAAAATTTTTAACAGCTTCTGAAAATTTTAAACACAGCAGCACTTCTTAATGGGGAATCAGGGGCCAACAGGGGGGGGGGCAAAACCTTAGGGCTAATTGGGGAATTTCCCCACAAGTTTGTTGTTAAAAGTTTCCTTTGGTACCTTCCCCGCCACTAAGCTCAGTCATTATCACAGGCTAGAGTTAAAGCTAAGCTGCACCCGTTTCAAAAGCACCGGTAAAATGAAGAGAAATTTCTAATCAATTAGCTGGCATGGCCAACAATATGAGCGACAAAGAGTTGTCACAAGTGGCGAGCTATCTATAATTAAAAGCCTACTTAAACTTGTCCTCTAAAAACAAAAGATGTTCATCACATACACCGAAGGACCATCTTGACAATTCTGCTTATCTGAATACAAAGTTCAAAAAAATTTGGATCAAATTGAGCTATTTCTATCCTCATAAAACACTTCTTAACTTATTGCAAAACAAGAGAAATTCAGAAAGAATAATAATTCAGATTTTAAGACGTTAAAAAACGCCGAAACCCATAAAACAACAAATATTATTTAATCAGACACATCTTATTAGAAATCAAAGAAACAGAGTTTTAGCAACATCTCCACGCACATTGAAAAGGTGGCCTGAAAACAAAGATCTGGTTTTCATAAACATTTGTTTTCTATTCGAGGGCGGGTGTTTCTATTCAGGCTCAGAACGAAAATTACTTAAGAATGTCGAAGCTAGACAAAATTTAAAGTGTTTTCTTTAGAAAAAGTTTACAATATGCCTTAAAAGTGTTGGAACACCCTCGTCATCTTTCTTACTGAATGTCCCTCTCCCTTCCACAATGTTGGATTCTGACTAGAAAATAACGACAAATTAATTTGGGGATGGAAATGGTATTTATCTTTCTTTCCAACCTTTGTTTAAGGGGGAAGGGGGATTGATTCACTTGAAGTTAGATAATAAAGGGAAACATGCATTTATTAAAAGTGCAGTCTCGGTGTTCCAAGTTCTTTTGGTGGGTACTGTAGCAAACGTAAGGCTATGACTAGGAATACAATACAATATGATACAATATGATACAATATGATACAATATGATACAATATGATACAATATGATACAATATGATACAATATGATACAATATGATACAATATGATACAATATGATACAATATGATACAATATGATACAATACAATACAATACAATACAATACAATACAATACAATACAATACAATACAATACAATACAATACAATACAATACAATACAATACAATACAATACAATACAATACAATACAATTAATATCACTGCTCCAAAAAGGCAAACCGTCATTTTTGAAGCAAACAAGGAAACAAGAAAGAAAATATCAATATTTTATCTATTTCTTTTTAAATTGGCTCATGAATTCATTTTCTAATAAAACTGGCATTAAAGCGTATGAATAACCACTGGGAGGATTAGGATCAAAGGCTCCAATTGTTACGATGGGTGGAATCTCTTGATCAAAATCACTTTCCACAACTTTATTCAAGGAATGTCTCAAGGTAATTTCATGGTTAAGTACAGGAATACGAGTGTTATAAAACTTCTCGAATTTAAACAGCCTCGATTCATTTGGCAATTCTACCTCGTTTGACAACAGTTCCTCCGCAGGTGATCTAGAAGTCGTGCTATATGACGTCACGCCTTCAGAATCCTCCATTGCAACATCATTATTGTGGTATTCGCATTTCACATCATCAGCATCAGAAATATTCCTTGACAATATCTGAAAACTATGTTCTTCTAATATCGCGTTTTTATGTTTCTGTCCTTTTCCTAACGTGTTGGTGTTACTGAGGTTCTTTTGGCCTAAAACTAGATGGCAATCAAGACCAGATCGTTTCACCCTTTTGTTGTCTTCTGTTCTTTTCTTATCACAACATACTGCAAGGCATTTCTTTTTCATACGATGAGTTTTTTCTTTATCCAACCTGCTATCTACTTCTGAATCAGTTTGATTTCCTTTAAAGGCTACAGCTTTCCTAAACGAAGATTTCTTCTCTAGCAGCTTCAAAGACCTCAACGCATTCTGGCTTTCCAAGACACATTCTGCTCCCTTTGAAGACATGTCTCGCTGAAGTTTATCCTTCAAAGTTATATTTGTGACGTCATTAGAATCCAATTCATTTGAAGTGCTGCTTTTTGCCATAAACGTTGCACCAAAAACTAAAGGCTCTGCTGCCAAGTTCTCTCCTAATTTTCCAGTCTTGTCATTTTTATGCAACCGTTGTATATCATCTCCTTCCTTTGAAGAAATGTGATTTTGTAAACAAAATATTGGTTCTTGTTTTGATGTGTAATCCTGAATCTTCGTAAAACCAGCCTTTGTATTCTGCACATCTCCTCCGAACACACATTGATGAACTGGATCTACAACACACAAAATAACTTGTTTAGCCTTTCGATGCTTGAAAACACCGAAAGATCCAGGATTTCCAAAACTCTTTGCTTTTCCGCTGAAGGTAAAGGAAGAGCAATGCTGAGAATTGGGAGTGAGAAAGGATTAGGTATATCAAGCAAAAATATTTAGATATGGAGCAACGTTGTGACCATAAGTTTATCATAGTTAGAAATATCTGAAGCCTTCACTGCAAAATGGACGATCAATTGAAGATGGCTGTGATGACGATGATGTTGATGATCAAGGGCGTAGCTAGCGGGGGAGGGGTTAATATATGTGAAAACCCCAATTCTTCATGGGTTAGTCGGAAAATCTTTATTTCTTCCACAAAAATCCTTAGTTTGTAGGTAAAATTGTCTATCGGTTGGTGAAGTAGCACTTAAGTTTTACTTCATCTATGTCTTCGTTGGTAAAGTTAAGTATCGATGACCCTACACCCCCTCCCCCCCCCCCCCTGGTCTGGAAGGTCAAGCAACGCCACTGATTAGGACGGTAAAAATTAAAACAATTATGACGAGGACAAGTACATCACTTCAATAACCCATCTCGTTTGGGGCATTTAACAACATTTTTGCGTATGAAACTTCTGAGTTAACTTGACTAGACATCACAGATATAAACTTTGTTCTGGCTATATAAACTGACAGTACGCATTTATTTGGCTATTGCAAGAGATTTGACCGCGAAAATCATTCGGGGCGTAATTTTAGACTCCCGGACACTTTTCACAAAAACGTAAAATGTAAAAATTTGTAACTATGATGAATCTTTGGTGCTAAATTCGAAGCTAGTGCCCAACCTCTACGGGAGCAAAAGGGAGAATGTTTGAATAGTTTTCACATCGAAGCTGCTTAATTGAAGTACAGTATAATCCGGTTATAACGTACTTTAAGGGACCAGCGTATTAAGTACCTTATATCCGAAGTACGTTGTAACGAGGGTAAGTAAAAATTGATTAAAACCAAGCACACCTTTTGCCGGGACCAAGCACACTAGTACGTTATATCCGAAAGTACGTAATAACCGAGTACGCTATAACGGGATTCTACTGTAGTGTAATTTCAAGAAACTTATGACACACACCTGTAAGCTCATTCCTTGATGCAGTCCTTTTCATTACGCTCTTTGCAGCATCCTCATTAGAACAATTAATGCCATGATACAATCTTAAATGCCTTCTGGCTCCTCGCCCAATCACAACTTTCTTCTTACAAAAGGGACAAGCAACACAACGATCTGCCTTACCGATGTGTGTTCTTTTGTGATAGTCTAGATTGAAAGAAGCCCGAAATGTCTTGGAGCAAATCTCACATTGGTATGGGCGTTGGTCGGTGTGAATTTTCAGATGACGCGTCAAGGAATGGTTTTTATCAAAGGATTTTCCGCAGAGATTACATCTAGAGAAACGAAAAGCACAAACCATGGTAAAATGGAACAAATCAAGCATTTAAACATTCAAGTTTATATGACACTACCGATCGCAGAAGGTTTATCCTATATTGTATCACTTCTCAGAAAAGTTTGTAACAGATAGAAATCGTAGCTGGGTAACTTCCTATATCAGGCAGGTTTCAGGTTAGTTCTGAACTGTAAAAGAACTGCACTGTCCGCTTTCTCGATAAATGTTGATTCGCGACACGTTGTTTAACACAAAGGTAAGTGAACCAATTAAACACTAGCTATTCTATTAAGTATAGCTTTTACAGCTGCTTAAAAACTGGAGCACATTTGCTTATGAACGGGAATCTGTCTATATAGGGACTTAAAGTGCAAACGCTTCAAACCAGTACACTTTTCGATTCATATACCCTTCCTAATTGCCAAAATCTTTCCTTACATTGGAACAATTTCGAAAAAACTTTCATTTCATGCAATCAAAAGTTCAAAAAATCATCCAATGCCATGTAAATGGAGTCTTAATCAAAGATAAACTAGGATAGGTGCTAATAATTCTTGTAATTGTGCTAAAAAGTCCACATATATTATCGGAATATCCTAAACAATCTACACAAATACTGTAATGATACTGTTATATTGCTAAATTCCACCAGGTTGCTCTACATTGAAATGGCACCAGCCAAAATAAACCCTCTTTCTGTATCATTATCCAGTTATTCCCATTCCTAAATATAAAACCGATTTCTGGTTTCTCGTGTCCAGTCTTGCATTATAGTTGCAAAAAGTAGCAAAAGAATAACAACCTCAATATACCTTAAAAACAACTAGAAGCCTATAAGTTGACCCAGCTCGAAATCTAAGCTAGCAATGCTGGCATTAAACTGTGTCACAGGAGGCTAGACTCTACCAGAAAGATTTATAACTGTACGCAATAAAAACTCATGAAAATGAAAACTAATTACACATACGTGAATGCTTTTTCTTTCTGTTTGCCTGAATCTTTCTTTTCCTGACTTGATTTCGCACAACTAAGAAGACTTTTGTCAATTTTATTTGGTCCAGTTTCAGGGCTATTCTTCTCACCACTAGTGACGTCACAACCCATTTTTGGCTCTTTCTCTCCATTTAGACGCCCCTTATTTGTACTGGCCACTTCGCAATGCTCATTATACTTCTCACCCTTCGCAGAACCTAGAAATTGAGAAACACGTTTTTATCTTTTTAGATTTACCCTGGATACTTTAATGTCATTTAGGTATAAAAAGTCATTTAATAAAAAAATCAAATTATAAAAACACTTTACTATAGCAAAAGAAGAACTATACAGCTGCCTATGCTACATAATGATCAATTCTAAGAAGACATACCAATCCCTTGCTCCTTTGCGATCTTGTTACCTTCTTGTTGTAAAGATCTAGTAAGGATTTTTCCCTCAGCTTTACTGAAACATTCTCCACTATGGTACAGCTTCAAGTGTCTCTTGATGCCTCTCCCAATGGTAACTTTCTTGTTGCAAAGAGAGCACGGGATGCACCGACTTGATTTATCAATGTGTGTCCTCGTGTGACACTGAAGGTTGAAAGCATTGCGGAAGCACCTTTTGCACACGTGACATTTGTACGGTTTGTTGTTTGCATGCACCTTTTGGTGACGTTGCAATACATGTTTTTGGCGAAAGGACATTCCACATTCACTGCACCTGGATAAGATTGTTGACAAATACGTATTAATCATATCCTTAAATAACTGAAATTAAAACACTTCCAAGAAAAACAGAGTAAAATAATTAAGGACAACTAAGCAAGCATTTGGTACCGTAAAAGTTGAAGAAAGGAAAAGCATTATCCGACATTCCTCAGAATATAATTGTCAAATAATGACTAGAAGGCATGTAGAAATTTTTATCAACATTCTCTGCACATTATCGGGTAAAAAGTACCTGTGTGCCATTTTTTTGCATTTCAATTGTATATTGTAATCATTAAAAAGAGAACAGCCTCCTCGATCTTGTAGGTCTAGAAACACTGTTAAAACAAGTGATTCTGCCATCGGTCAACATCTTTTAGAAAACCCAGATTGTGCAAAACTCTATAATGACGACATGTTTCGGATAATTGGCAGAGCCCGGTCGTCCTTCCATCTAGCAGTTTTGGAGTAGATCTACATAAAAACGAAAAAGCCACCATTGTGTAGACAGTAGGAGTTCGTTTTCTCTCTTGGACTCCATTGGTAATTTTTCTTTAGGTTCGCGGCACTGATTGGTCAACCATACCGGTCTTGTGCTTGCGTTTTTCTGATTGGCCTATTTCGATCCACAACTGGGTATATATTTTCCATCGTGTTCTTTCGGAACCTTATTCTGACGTTCTATGCTCTGAGGAGTGTCAGACGAAAAAGCTTTTAGTATGTCGTAAAATGTTTGCTTTTTTCAAAGCCATTTTCAAATCATTAAAAAGCATAACTCGAAAACTATTGCGAGATTTTTATCAATTGGTTTGCATTTGCAATATTGCCATTACGTTTTAAGAGACGCCTTTTGCATTTGTACCTGTTGGGTATTATTGGGTCAAACAACTATTAAGTGGTATGAAATGTCAATCAGCTGTAAAATACCATTATCATTGTGGATCAAACATTACAAAAAATGCTTTGACAGTATTTGGCATCGCTGTATCACAGAATATGTTAGTTTCTGATTTTTAGATTTTTAGATTCTGATTTTAGAATTTTTAGATCAAAATCACAATTCAATAAAAAACCATGTCGTAAATGTTTGTTACACTACCCTAGAGGTTTTACTACCCTAGAGGTTTTACTAACCTGGAGGTTATAGACAAGATTTTAGTAAAGTGAGCGACAACAACCAAGTCCTGCGAACAACTATTGGAAATGAGAAGTATTGTTTTATTGGACTCTCACATACACACCTCTTTATAAAAGAATAAATTCTATATAATAATTAAGACTCAAAATCGCTGAAATTTAAGAATAATTTAAGAATAATGCAAGGCTCAAGCTTCATAAAGAAACAATTTTTTGTTTATTTGAGTTTTCTGGAAGGCAAAACCAATGCGAGTTTCATACTACCGGTTTTGACATAGACGCATCTGATCTTGACTTTTCGTTATGCGTGAAACTCGGAGTTGCAGCTTAGAATTTTCTTGTCTTATACACCAAATCGCGAACCACTAACGGTGTAGAATGAGAAGATTGCTGTGTTTCTAGTTCAACGTGAGTAGGGAGAAATGTGAAGGTCTAGATATTCCTCAGTGCTAGAAGATGATTAGCCTTTTTAAATGGATGTATCATTTTCAGTTGAGAGCTAGAGTCCTAAGCCTCTTGATGCATCTATTGTGCCAATGAATAGCACCATCATCTTTTTGAAAATGTACCCTACTTAACAAAAGCATCCGAAACTGACACTTATATCAAGAAGAAGTCTTAATCCAAATGTTTGCGGGGATTCGATCAGAAAAATTGGGATTTGGAGGCTGTCAAAGTGTCTACTTTGATTAAAATAATTCTCTGTATCAAAACGTTGGGACATACTTCTTCAAAACTGTGGTTTCGGGGGATGGGAGAAGCAAGAAGAGGAAGCAAGGAAGCAACAAGATTTCTCGTACTAGCAATTGTCACTAGACTGCGAGTAAAAACCGCGTCGGAGAGTATGTCCTTATTTCAACGTGTAGGACGGGGAGTGAATGGCTTTTCCTACTCTGTAGCCCTTTGCAATGGTGTGACACTTGCCTTTCTTGCCTTTCTGAAGCTAATGCGACTGCCTGGAGACAGTCCACGTTAGCAGATTTATCGGGAGCTAGTACCAACTAAGTACCAAAAGTACCATCTATGAACTTCATAGTGATAAATAAGAAAATCAGCTTACTTAAAGGGTCTGACATCCGAGTGCTTCTTTGCGTGTGACGTAAGCTGGCTGGATGTAGGAAACGATTTGCTGCAAGATTGACACACAAAAGGGCGTTCACCCGTGTGTGAGCCACGAATATGCCTCTCAAGAGAAGATTTATGACCAAAGATCTCCGGACAGAAAGAGCATTTCATGGAACAAATACCTGTCAGATCAGAAATCAGGCATGGATATCAGGCATAGGGAGGTAACAGGGACTAAATCATATTAATGTGTTAGATATACAGTCGATATTAGCTCTGCTTCAAGAAACAAACAAATATCAAAACAATGTTCACGTACTAGATCGCAATGAAGTTTACACGAATCAACTATCACGAAGGCAACCTGTTCTTCTTCAATTATTTGATCACCTTTTGGTTCCCTGGAGCTAGCTTAGTCAACGAAAAAAGTCACACAAAGTTGCGTTTCAACACGAGTCGAATTTCAACGCGTTCGATAGAAAATCATGAACTCTTTGGCGCAATAATTTATTTGATAAAATCTAGACCTGTGTTTGTGTGTGTTTGTGTGTGTCTGTTACCTTAACCTTTGTTGAAATTTCGCACTGAGCATTGAGACATTGATACACATTGAGCTGAGAGTCAAAATGGCTGGAAAACATTCCAACTTCTTTAAAAAATCAATACTTTCATTGCTCATTAAATATCAAACAAAAGTGAACTCAGCCCGGGACGACTTATATCAATAGGTCTCGAATATTTTACAAATACAGCCATTATAACATGCTTAAAGACAATAATATCGATAAAGAACACAATACTTACCCTTATGTCTCCGCTGATGCGCTGCTAGGTTCCCGGCAGAAGTGTAATATTTGTCACAGATTCCACATTTGTACATTTTTATGCCTTTTAAAATAAGTAGTCCAATACAGAGCAGGAAAAGTAAAAGGAGAATTGGCATTCACAGAGAACTAAGGGGCAGAAACGAGGTGATTGATATTATAGGAGTACCCTGGTAATTGACATGTACCTCCCTTGTAGGTATATTCGCGTCACAGACCATGACGGAAGGGGAGTTAATAAAGAAATCCCTGGGAATTTTCGACTACTGTTAAACTATCGATCAAAAATATCAGAATTAATTAAACACAATGAGATATTTTGGGTTAACCACAACTATAGCTCAACGATTGATGAAACATTCAGCCATGTAAATTTTGATTATTGCTAAAAACGAGTATATGTTTGCAAAATCTTGAGATGCTTCTTGCTAAACCAAATGTAAAATAGCTTGTCACGGTGCCTTCGTACCTGTATGTCTCCATGTGTGTTGAGACAGTTCTTTTCTTGTCGAGAAGGATTTTATGCACTGCTTGCACTTAAATGTTTTACAACCAAGATGTAATTCTTCTCGATGTTTGGCCAGATCTGTATGACACTCAAAGGTTTCCCCACAATAGCTACAAAGATAGGGCTTGTCATCTGTGTGTCTCCGTTTATGGGACTGTAGTTTGCTGTTAGATTTAAATGGAATCAGGCAAACGTCACAAGAAAATGGAAACTCCATGGGTTCTGTGTCGGCAGCTGCAAGAAAAAGAACAAGGTGAAATGGCGCCGTTTTTTTCGGGTTTGACTCACAATACGAAGTAGTTTTAAAAGAGGTTCATGTTTCAAACAGGTTATTTTGGTATACCAACTTACTTGCCTTGTGTCAATTTCAAACAAAAAAGTCCAGGTCTACACTAGGACAATAACTAGTCGATAAAATATTTTGTTTTTGACATAATAATTAACACAGTGACAAGATTGATAAAAGATAAAAGACCGGGCCTTACTCTTTTTTGATGGCAACTTTTTTCGCTGATGAGAATTACCAAGCTTGGCATGGATATCTATCGTAGTAGTAGATTTAACTTTTGCTTCATCATTGGCCAGCAACAATATGTTGGTTGAGTCTTTTTCTTGGGCATTTTCACATTCATGTTCTATAACTGAGCTTGAATTAACAGCTGCTTCAAGTCGCTCTGCTATTGACACAGGCATTTGTGACAAACCAGTAATCAATGAACCTTCATTGGTAGACAAAACACCTGATTGGCATACATTTGTTGAAGACTCTATCTGTTGGTTCCCAATGCCATTTTGAATTGTATTTGGGAACTGCTGAGACTGCCTGTTAGATTGACTATTAACTGATAGCATTGGCAGTTGAATTTGAGAGGATGTTTTTTGGTGTGGAAACATAAAGCTTGTCGGGAACTGTCCTAAAAAATTCTGTATACTTGCAATTTGCCTTGCATTTATGCCAGAGAGTGGCATGATACTTGTGCCAGGGGTGTATGCTTGTGGCAACAGATCTAAAACAAGGGGCAAAAACAAGAATTGAAAATTTTTAACATCCTTTGTGTACTACGTTAACATGCTCAATTTCATTACAATCTTTTTCAATCTTCTCTGTGTAATGTCATTACAATCTTTTTCAATCTTCTCTGTGTAATTTCATTACAATCTTTTTCAATCTTCTCTGTGTAATTTCATTACAATCTTTTTCAATCTTCTCTGTGTAATTTCATTACAATCTTTTTCAATCTTCTCTGTGTAATTTCATTACAATCTTTTTCAATCTTCTCTGTGTAATTTCATTACAATCTTTTTATTTCAACTTCTGCCCACAAAAAACAAGAAGCTATCAAAGTGATGTAGCAAACCTCTATGAGAGAGATCATCTGTTTCTAATGGGGAAGATTACCAATAAACACTCAAAATTCTCTAAGCTAAAATGCCCAATCAAATTGAGAAACATTATAGGAGAGTTATTCGTTTGGGCAGAGAGGGAAGTGAAACTGCACCTGAAAGTTGCTAGAACATTTGTTTCTAACTGTTAATATGAGGGCTAAGAATGGGGGGGGGGATATAAGTCAAAATTTTGAACAATTTTGAACAAGATTGAAGGCTGCTTATATAGGAGCAAGGAAACAGGGTGAAAATCACTTCAGATTGCATGTTTAAATAGGGGGTAATCAGGGGCGTAGCTTGCAGGGGTGTGGGGGTGTAACACCCCCCCCCACCCTCAATACTTCAAGAATTTGTCTGTAAATCTTCAGTTTGTCTACAAAACCCTTAGTTTCTCCGTAAAATCATCCATCAGTAGGTGAAATAGCATCTAAATTCTTCTCCCTCTATGTCAGTAAAATTTTCTTTTGATAACCCCCCACCCCCTAGTCGGAAAGGTCAAGCACGCCACTGGGGGCAATATGCAAGGCAAAGCATTTTCATTGCACCTCAAAACCAGCATGACTTTCACTCTCGATTGCCAATGCATGGTGTAACTGAAACCCTTTTCTAAAGTGAAAATGTATATGAGGATTCAAATTAAATAATGTTTGTAGGCTTTAATTTAATTTTCAAGTTGAAACAATGATAACCCAATGGCATGCTTGCACAGGGAAATGCAAGGGCCTTTTCTTCCTTGGGTTTAAGAAAATTTCAAAAAAGTTGCAATGCTGCATATAACAATTTTGCAGCATTTGCAGAGGTGCTATAGTGGGTGAATACACTAGGAGTTGAAGCTTCTAAGATTCCCATTACAACATCATTCGTCATTCATCAAAGGGGCTTAACATTTTTGGGAGGTGGGGGGGGGGGGGTTCATTTATCATAATTTGTCAATACCAGCAGAGATTGACAAGTGCTAAATGGGCAAATGGTATCAGCTGCTTGATGACAATAGGATTTTGGAAGCAGCTAAAAATTTTGACTGGCTATCAGAATCTTGTCCTGAAATTACTTCTAAAATATTTTTAAAACATAGAATCATTGGTCAAGCAATAGACATCTTGCAATTATAATTCAAACAAAACTATGTGGCAGTTTAATATTTGCCTGAATGAGAACATCTAGCAAATACAATTCAAACATAACGATGGGGCAGTTTAATATTTGCCTGAATGAGAAGATCTCGCAATTACAATTCAAACATAACGATGGGGCAGTTTAATATTTGCCTGAATGAGAACATCTTGCAATTACAATTCAAACATAACTATGGGGCAGTTTAATATTTGCCTGAATAAAAACATCTTGCAATTATAATTCAAACATAATTATGGAGCAGCTTCATATTTGCCTGAATGACTATAAATAGGAATAGGAAAAGAAGATTGCAAACTATAAAAACCTGTTGTGATAAGATCATATTCTGGTTTATCAAGAACAGCATTATCAGCTGAAATAATTTTGTTGATTGGATCACCCCTTGGTCTGACTCCAAGCAAAGTGGTGCAACCATTGACATTATCTGCATTATACAAAAGACTGAGAAAACCATATGTGATTCCTCTGTGGGTAACAAATGCCACTTGGTTTTCATTGTAGAATGCAATCTAAAAGGGAGAGAAAAAATGAAAATGATATTGAATATACCTTGCATGGAAGAAGAATCTAGAAATATCTAAGACATTTTCATACCATATTCTTGAAACAAAATATATATGGTTTAAGTTCTTATTTTGAATCCCTTTTCCCAAAATCCAGTTTTATTAGTTGAAATGATATTAGTTGAAATGATCCGAATCCTCCTATATTATGTGTCCTTTTCTTAACAATATTTCAAGCCAGCTCTTATTATTTCAGTCAACTCTGAAGGCTTGTTTCAAGCAAGTTTCATTAATTGACTTCCTAACATATAATTTGCGAAATATGGAAAGCTTAATAGCTCTCTCCATCAATAAACGTTACAAGAAGTCTTGGGAGTATTTCTTAGACAGTTACTCTATTATATGTGACAAAGATCTTGAAAACAACTGGGGAATTAAACATGCAAATTCATGCAATTCAGCAAACATATTTACAATTTATCGAATAAATGTTAAACAAAAATATATTAATAAAATATAAAAAGTTAAAGATTGATGGATACAAGATGCTCTATCTATAAAACAATTTGTAGTAAAGTTTGACAACCAATTGGGAATCGATTAATCAGTGCCCTGATATAGTTAATGCTACACCTACCTCGTTTTCTGTAGATATGCTTCCTTCTTCCCTCACACTATGTCCTCCCCAGTTTTGGTATAATGCCATGATAGGTTTTATTCGTATACATGTGTTTTGTGGCACTAAGCCTTCTCCCACATTTCAATCTTGTTGTTGATGTGTATCCTTTTGGAGAAACCTCCTATTGAATCAGAGGCTACAATTCTTAGAACTTCAAAGCAAGGGTGCTATAGATTAAGCAGTGGTGCCGTAGAGGGGAGGCTCAGGGGGACTAGGCCCCCTTGTCAAAATTAGG
This sequence comes from Rhopilema esculentum, assembly GCF_057945365.1. Taxonomy (NCBI): domain Eukaryota; kingdom Metazoa; phylum Cnidaria; class Scyphozoa; order Rhizostomeae; family Rhizostomatidae; genus Rhopilema; species Rhopilema esculentum. The sequence continues at coordinate 4,031,616 of NC_142825.1, forward strand.
AGGGAATTGAATGGGCTTGCTCCAATTAATGCTGGATCTAGAATAAAAGGACCGTTCTCAAATAGTCGCCGAGCAAACTTTCTAGTTTTGAATCAACGCGCTGCGTATATCTGAACTTGCGCCGCTATTGGCAATCAAGATTGCCGCCTGAATGAAAAAACATCAAGGTGAAATTGCCGCAAGGTGAAGGTAAAGAGGTGAAGCAAAACAGTATAGGCGTTTCAAACGGGAAAAAAAGATTATTCAACTACTAATTCAGCAATTCATCTTTCAAGAATTAAACAGACTTTTATTTTGTGCAGTCGATCTATAAACGCCCGGTCTAAAATAGATCCGAGTATTGAGTGAAATTTTGGAATAAACTCCCTGGCATCTATTCCACTATATTCGTTTTTTTTACTTTTGCCACAGCTAAAACCACTCCCAGGACCAAAAGCTTGAGCCAAAAAATGGTAGACCACACATAGCACCAATAGAAGGCAAGCAAAAGAATCATTGCAAAAATTAAATCGATGCCAATCAATAACACATTTTAATAATGATACACTTAATTATTTCTTTTAAAATACGACTTTTGTTAAAATAATACTTTCAAAGTTAATCTATTCTAACAACGTTCTGCATGTTTTCTAATGGAATTCGTGAAAATGTAAGACATGCCAAGTTAAGATCGTGGAAAATAATGCAGAATTTGAAACTATGCAATTTGTTGCGTTAATACTGTATTAATTTTTCTTCCAATAAAATATCCCTGCATTATTTTATGCATCACTTTTAACTTTGTTCAAATACTGTTGGGTAGGGGGCGTGGGTGTAGCTCTACCTCTTATAGTAGGGTCATTACTACAATGTGTGGTATGTTATCTTTTAACGAATTTTTGGGCACTGTAATATTTGAATTAGAATTCATGAATGATTTAATTTGCAGAAAAATTATTTAGTATCGCTTTAACAACATCATGAACTATAACCACTTATACATTATTTGCAAAGATAGCTCTTATGAACTTGCTCTTATTGTGCAATTGTTTGTACATTATACGGCACACGATTTTGGTGTATAGAACAAAACGGTTCTGAGGTGCTACTCTGCGTATCACGCATGGCCCGCGCCACTGATCCTAAACTAGAGGAGCCAGCAATGTAAAAAAAGTTAACAGGGCGCGGATGTGAGGTCAGGGCGCGGATGTGAGGTCAGGGCACGGACCTGAGGTCAGGGCGCGAATCTGAGGTCACCAGGCAACTGTTAAAACTGTTATATGACACAAACATGCTCTAATCATCTGGGGTTCCTAATAATGTTGCTTGGGTACTCTGCAGTATAAAACGAGCCCATGCTATGAAAATACTAAGGGCCTTCAAGGGACTACGTCGTAACCTACAACTATGTTATCTACCAATTTTACATAAGAAAATCTTATTAAATAAATAGAAAAAGAAGTCATAAGAAGTTAAACATAAGTAGTGAGTCAGTAATCGTTCGCAGTTAGTTGTAATGTCCTTGTCAGATGTTGCAGCATACTGTCTTGTATAGTATAGGTCAATTTGATCTTTTCTGTTTCTCAAAAAAGGTCCTTTGTATAGACTGGAAGTGAAACATAACTTGGTCATTATGTCTTTCGGTACTTTGTCAAAATCAAAAGACATTTACTTCAAAAAGTAGAAAACATAAAAGCATACGATTCGTCTTTGATTTGTGCATAATTTGTGTAATTTTAACATTATTTTAACAAATATCATTTTCTAACGCTCTGAAAGTCTGAAGTGGCCTAAAAAGAGTTATCATTAAAGCTGTTTTTAACAGGGTCATATCCAATTCTAGGAATTGTAAAGTCATTCCTGAATACCTTCAAACAATGTTCTATTTTGATCAGCTCTTTAAACGTTGCTCGGTTGTGATCATTTTCGCTGACTTTCTGCTTCAAAATAGCTTTCGTTGTTCCAGGACCTAGTCCAACTGAGTAGTTGGGAAGTCCATCAATGTGATAAAATTGTGCCTAAAATGAAGAAAAAGCTGCAAATCTCAATTCTTGTCTTAAAGATGAGAAAGAAATTCCTTAAGTGAACAGGATAATCATTAAAAAGTCGGTCGAAGGAGTAAGCAGGGACGCTGGAGAGGAGGGTGTAGTGATTTGTATATTGTAAAATAGGCCATAATCCTACTCCTTCATCGATCATCCATCACCATCCTAACTCATCCTTAGTCAGCAATTTGATTTGTGTGTAAGTCAAGTCAGTTCAGTTCAGTTAAGATCAGAATTATACAGCAATACACTGTCTCTCTCACTGGCTCCGTGTTCTCTGCACGTTAAATAAGAATCGAAGCGAACACCAACGATGGAAAGTCAAAAGATAGAAGATAGGGACCATAGCAATTCTTGCTAAATAATATCGTTCCTATAAGGGCACGGGAGGTCAACCACCCCTGTTGCCATTTGATAGGGAGACAAGGGGCATCAAAATGCTCTTTTAATAGAAATGCCCTTAAAATCGGCCGTTTGTAATTTTCAAATTCTCACCGTCCGGCCTTACTAATGACGGCATTTCTCAAAACTTTCTTTTGCAAAAGATCAGCCGATTTTCAAGATACTCACAGAAGGTCGAAACAAAATGCCAGTGACGAAAGAATTGTCAGTTGCTGGAAATTATTTTTTAAATGCCCTTTTGCTCAAGCCTGCCCCCTTGCCCCTTGGTCGTTCCGGCATCCCTGGGAGTAAGGGATTCACCTATAACTAAACTTCTGTAAACCATTTGGGAGATAAGATTGTACTCTGGATATGCTAATGGTAAAAATAGGTTCCATGGTTATGAGTAGCTATTTGTATAAGAAATTAAAAGTTAAAAAGGCTAGGTACATTTTAGACAAGGTGGCTCAAGTCTATAATTAAACCATAAAGATTTCGTTAAATTTGTGGCATGACAATTTAGATAGTTCGATACTTCAACTTCCATTATTTAGAACGTCAAAACGAAGATCGAGTCAAACTCAATTGAAAAACAAAACAAAAAAGTCAAACTAAAGATATAAAATTGAATGTAAGGAATATTTGGGGCATACCCCAATACCATAGCATTTCACGTGAGTAAGCATGACGTTAGTAAACAACTAATTTATGAATTGAATCAATAAATAGTGCATGATAGTAAGTCAAAGTACCCATTTTTTATTTTAAATGTCCCTCAAGATTCCGTTTCCCCACTATTAAGATGTCCTGCTCGATAGGTTTAGCATTATAAATACGTACCAATTTCCGCATCCCGGAAACGAGGTCTCGTAGTCCGAATTCGAGTTTCATGAATTTATTCGGAGTGACTGCTGATGTTGCCTTATCGATTGAATTCAGTGGCCTTTTCAAAACAGTCAATTGGGAACGCTGACCCTCTCTGATTTGAATATACTGTACTTTGTTTATATGTTTTTGAAGAGACTCCATTGCTTTCTTAAGATTCTTACCACACTGCAAATAAATTATGTAGTTACAGTTTTTATAAAAAGCAAAACTGACGCGCATTCAATACGTTTCCACTTGCAACAGATATTTTTAAAGGATATACAATGGACTTCAGCTATCACGAGCCCAAATTATTACAAACTTCTCGCTGTTACGAACTTAAAGTCTGGTTCCCTCTCCTAGTAAAACGAAGACCTCTGTACAACAAAATTCCGTTATCAAGACCTTTTCTATTGGTCCCTACATTCTTCTTAAAAGCAGGATAAAATGTAGAATCAAATTCTTCAGATATTAAAGAAACATTAAGAAGTTTGTCTTCCTTAAAAAATCTTTTTTTCTACATTGTCTCCTACCAAGCACTTCAGTACAATGGTTAATCGGAGCCAAGAAATACAATCATCTCGTTTGTTTAGTGCAAAGCTCGGGATCGAGGCTGAGTTTTCACCGCAGTAAAAATTTACGAAACAGAAATGAAAAGTCACGAAACAATGGGATTTAACTCTAACCGTATTTTTTGTAATAACCAACTGCTAGCGCGACATATGGCCTTAAAAGGCTTCAGGTTGGTATTACAATTCGATTCGCAATATTGCCAAAGACCGGGTGAATCTGTATATCAATAGCCCCAAGTTATTAAAAAATCAAAAACTGTTTGTGAGACGAACTGGACATACGGCTTGTACCTTAAGATTCATAAAAAAGCGAGTAACGCACCTTTTCAAAGCAAGCTTTACATAAGGGTAGTAACTGAATTTTGCATCTTAAGCAGTGGTGCAGAGAGGGGGGGCAGGTGGGGCAATTTGCCCCAGGGCCTCGGCCTGAAAGGGGCCCCCAAATTATTCTGAAAATTTTTTTAAAATATCTTTTTTTGAGAAACTGAAAATGCATTCAAAGATATATTTGTTAATATCGAAAATGATGGCAGTAATTTCTTGGGTCCGTACACTGAGTCTTGTTTGAATTTAAGGCCTATCAGCTGTATTTACTGAGTCTGGGGCCCCGAGAAAAGCTGAATAAGCCTCAGATTACATATTGTACGAATTCATATTTTAAGCTGAGTTTCCCTGAGTTTTGCAAAATCGTACTTATTGGTCAAAGGGAGCCCTGATAAAAAATTAGGTAACCCATATAATCTTGTTTTAATCTATGGCCCGTTCAAGTGAGTTATGTTTGCATTTAGACTCGTTGCATAAAGCTATATTATATTTTTGAGGCCCCTTTCAGCAAACTAGCATTAATAAAGAACCGCTTACGTTTAACAATGACTCAAGATAGACTATCGAGCCTCATGGCTCTTTCGATCGAGCACGAACTAGCAAGACAAATTGATTACGACAATATCATTAATCAGTTTGCAACTGAAAAAGCAAGAAAAATTAACTTTTGAAGGACGAAAGAACTGAAAAGCATAGTTCCGTGGGATTTTTTAAATAAAAGTGCGTAGAAAAAAAGTTTGCTTTCATTTTAAATTTTAATATTGCGTGGCTCACCAGAAAAAAACAGTCAGAATTGAAGGAACACATTTTGAAGCCCTCTTTAATCAGCTAAAAGGGTGTGGTCAAAGAGCGTATTTAAATCGCTTACCTTTAGAATTTATGCTTTTTATTACATTTTATGATATTTTAACCATATTCTATAACGTGTGCAAACGTTTGGAAATAATGGGCGTTTCCCATTTGAAAAAGGGCGTGGTCTCGAAAAATTTTTGTATCCGACTCTAGGGCCCTAACCGGGACTTTGCCCCAGGGCCCAGGCCGCCTCTCGGCGGCCCTGATCTTAAGATGTAAGCATTTTTTACAGGATGGCATTGGAGAAAACAAAAGACAAATTTTTTGATGAGGTGGGGTGGGGTGGGGATAGCAATAGCCTAATTGACACTCCTATATGTCTGACATTATACACAGATATACACATGTGTGTTTTGGTGGCTTTGTAATTTTTTACTCCAATCGAAAAAAATTGATATGCATATGCTCTTACCGACTTCCCTGCTCTTTTAAAAAACCAACTCACGCCTCTCTCATGTCTCTACAAAAGAAAATCAGAGTTAACCAATGCATAAAAAGGAATATTTCAGCAACCGAAATGGTGTTTACTTACAAGGGACACTTGGTTTTTGGTCTTGCATAGGCGTGTAGTAGCACTTCTGAAAAGAGCCTATTACCAATATGTTTCATATTGCTAGATACATAAAAACCAGTTCAGGTTTTCTCTAGGCTATAAGCCCCAATTAGAGGCACATTCATGCCACATGGTCCCTTATGCATAATGCCCCCTACTCATTATTAATGTACTTTTATGTATACCCTGTCTATAGGTTTGCAGACAGGGTAAGACAAGGTTGTTATACTTTGGTGTATAACCACCTTATGACATACCTTATGATATATCATATAGTATATTTATAAAACTAACACATATGAATTGATTTATTTGCATAGGTTGTCTAAAGCCTCAAATTCTAACGTTTTGCTAATCAATTTGCAAATAAATCATTTAAAAAATTGTCGTTAATACAAATATAATTTCCTAAAATTATTTTGATATGCACAAAATAAACCTAATTTCAAAGATCAAAACTGAAGAAAGGCAATAATGTTTACAAATTTGCTGGCGAGATCTTCTGTGTATGCAGTTAGGCTTTTTGCATCGCTATCCAACGTTTCAAGCGAGTTCCAGAAATTTGCTGCTTCTATTTGATTGCTAATGATGGCTTTCGATAGTATGAAACAATGTCCAAACAGGAGCACTACAGCAAGTCCTAGGGAAAAATCACAAATTTCAACCACTGAAGAAACTCAAAGCATCGTTTCAGTTTTCCTCACTTTTTTATAATTCTTGACATTGTTTATCTGGTCAGTTTTTTGTTTATTCTAAAGTCATGATAAAGGATAAAGGAAGTCTGAATGTTTAGTAGATTTCTTTATAAAATAATATGTTAATATCACCATCGTGCCAGATGAATAAAAGTAGAAAACCAAGTAGAATTGTCATGTTAGAACAAGAGATATATAGCTTTACTTTTATCCATTAGCTTGTCTGAATATACAATAGATAGTGACAAGACAGAAAAATGGCTAGGCAAAAATCACACCAGATGATTTGCATTGCTTACCCTTCATTTTATTCCTTTTAACAGCTTTCTCTTGTTATCAATCTCTTTCTGGAAAGTGTCTTTGCCACTTGAGATTGCTCTTCTGATTTCTATCATTTTGACTTGTCACGGCGTAATTTATAGCTAAAAGTCTTTGGGAAAACCAGAATGAACTCGCATCGAAAGTGATTACTTCTAGTTAAATTTGTCTGTAATGGTCATACTGAAAGAATTATTTTCTTAATGGTGTTTTCAATGAGCACAATACCTTTATGCTCGCATGAAGTAATACGGAAAGTTGCTTGCAAATCATCCATGAACATTTTTGGATGAAAACAAAGGGATTCTAAGAATTAGAGAACCACACTGAGGCCATCATCAGGGTCTTTATTTACAAAACAATAAGATTTCTCGAAAACAAAAACATTAATTTTACTTTTAGTCAACAAGATGAGGAATCAACCCTTCAGTAAGTCCCTTTTGAGCTATCAGATTCTACAGAGAGGCAACCACGGAGGGGAAAATAGATTTTAGGCAGCAGCTGCTTAGTTTTCGTTCGTAACTGAATCAAACCCTTGCATTACAAAACATCAAAGCAGAGGTTCTACGTTTAGAGAGCGAGCTCTGTCTCTATTGGTACCTTGTCCTGGGCATCTCCAAGAGTTGAATCACTCCCTAAAAATCTCGTACACCTTTCACAAATTACCAAAAAAATATCTTTAAAATCTCTTAATGATTGCCGAAATCTCAAAATATTTAAAATAAATCATGAAATCTAAGAAATCTTATCAAAAACTCAAAATCGTTAAAAAATTTTGAAATCTTAAAAATAAATCTTTAAAAATTTAAAAATAAAAATTTGTTGGCAGTGGCTGAAAAATTATACCAAATCCTGGAATATTCCAAGCTTATTTGAAACGAATTTCTTTGAAACGAGAAAAAGCTTTGCGGTTTATAAATCAATATCACTTAACGTGAGAAAAGCGTTCACATCAAGTACCCCCTGAAGCACCCCTGCCTATGCTCGCCTGCTCAAAAATAGCCAGCCTCGATCTGGCTCTAAAATTTGATGTGACGTCAGAAAATTGATGACGTCATAAAAACATATTTTCAGATTTTTGAATATTGTTCATTACTCCCAAAAAAGCATTAATGTAGAAAATCAGCTGAATCTGTTACAAATTGGCTGAGACATGGCCAGACACAGCGCAGCCATTGGGCTTGCAGGGGCTATAGGCCCCCCCTCCCACTTATTTGCAATAATAGGTTAAAAATTATTAGAAAGTTTACTCTAATGAATTTTAGAAAGTTAACTCTAACGGATCCAAAGTAGTAACAGTTCGTCTTGACTAAGAACCCATTTTTGCTCATTTCCTTGGTGTGTTATCTTGCTAAGTCTCTGAATTTTACTGTTAATTAAAAATAAGTGGAATGAAGCAAGTATTTTCTAAAAGGGACATTTTCCAGCGTTCTAAAGGGCGTAGCCTAAAAGATTCTTGGTCATGCCTTTTTCAGCCCATCCACTTTTGGGATGGTGCGCGGTGCCTGGACATGGCCATATCAGCACAGGTTCTTCCCATCAAACCTAAATAACTTTATGAACCAAGCCAGAATAATAGTAATCCGCTGCAAACTTGAAATCTTTCACTGGCCGTATCGTGGCCAATTTTGAACATAATTTTGCATGTTGAGAGGTATTTGTGCGGCTCTTGATAAAGAAGTTCAAAAAATAGATTTTTGATATCAGCAACAAATCTTCAAACACCAACATAAAAAAATTCTTTTTCCAACATCAAGTTTTGAATCGCCTTAATCAAACTATGACGGTAACCACTTTAAAGCAGCAATTTCATCTTTGCCAGAAATTCGTTCTTGTTTGGTGTACACGTTCCAAAAAATATATTGCATAAAGAACAAACTTTTTGCTGTGCACTGTTCGGTAGCAAACTATCATCTGAAAATCATAGTTATCATAGTCAATTTCCTAAATCACAGAATTTTCATTAAAAAGCCCAAAATCTTTGAGATCTTGCTTTTAACAATGAAATGTTAGATTTTAAAAATCCCAAAATCTTTAAGTTCCCTTGAAATCTCTGTAGACATTCTGAGCCTCTCTAGGTTGACGTTACATCATACTTTTGTTCCTAAATAAATTTGAAAAAGCTGTTTTGTCAAAAATAGCTACTGTGTGTTAGTTTTACTGCTATTTATATATATGACGTAGAGCTACAATCGATAAACTTTGGAAAGTATTCTTCGTATTACTTGTTCTTAACGCAAAATGAGCAATATTATATTGAAACTTCACACGTTAATCAAGAAGAATAAAATATCATCAAAATAATTACATTATTATGTCAGAGATAGTTAAATTTTTTACATTATTAATTGTAGGTTCGAATTACAGGCAGTTTTTATAACAAACAGCATGCAAAAAGAAGACTAAAAATTAAGAAACTGTATTACTGATCATTCTAGCGTTACGTTACGCTAAGCTAGGTTACGTTACGTTGTCTTATGTTATGCTATGCTACGCTACCCTATGTTATGTTATTTTATGTTACGTTATGCTATGTTATGTCATTCTGTGCAATATTATCATGTGTTATGCACTATGTTGTGTTATGCATTATGTTATGCTATGCTATGTTACGTTATGCCATGTTATGTTATGTTATGTTTTGCTATGCTGTGTTACGGTATGCCATGTTATGTTATGTTTTGTTTTGCTATGCTGTGTTACGGTATGCCATATTATGTTATGTTATGTTATGCTATGCTGTGTTACGGTATGCCATGTTATGTTATGTTTTGTTTTGCTATGCTGTGTTACGGTATGCCATGTTATGTTATGTTATGTTATGCTATGCTATGTTACGTTATGCCATGTTATGTTATGTTATGTTTTGCTATGCTGTGTTACGGTATGCCATGTTACGTTATGTTTTGTTTTGCTTTGTTATATTATGTTTTGTTATATTATGCTATGTTATTTTATATTTTTGTGTTGTGTTATATAATTTTAAGTTGATGTAGTTGTTTTATGTTCGTCGATAATTATTGTTATTGTTGCTTTTGTTTCAGTTTTACTTATCTGATCTTAATCACTTTAGTAATTTAGAAAACTTTGAGAAACTCGTATTACTAAATTAAACAAATAAATTTAAAGACTGAAGAATTATTCCGCGTTTAGTTTCTTGAACAACGAGTGTGGTTTTATTTAAAAAGTCAATATACCAACCAGCATTTTCTTGTTTTTGTTCTCAAGTTTGTTTTTTATAAAGCTTTTAAAAATTCTAACCAAGGTGAAAAAAACATTGAAAGTCTGAATATTTTGAAGGTGCGCAGAAGAATTTGTTTTAGTCGTGGCATACAAAAAAACTAACATTGAATAGAGTTCGTAAAGGTGGGGCTAAAAGGGAGTGGGCCTAAGTAAGGCTTTTACGGTATGTTCTTCGCTAACAACTAGAAATCTTAGCAGTGTGGGAAAAAATGGCCGGTGATCAAAAGGCCACTGCGAGGAGATCTGTCCACATTCAAGGGCAAACAGAGTGGCAATGTGTTTATGACATAATTCAAATAGTAGTTTATTTACATATTATTTAATGTCCGCAACGCCCTATTTCCTCGACGCCCCACTTGTTCTTGACGCTCTGGAAACCAGGGTAAAGAGCACTTGAAATCAGGAATTTAGGATCCGCTGGCAGCGCATATATTCAGTAATACACCGCTGACATAAGGAGCATGAATGTCAGATACACAGAGTTCAAATTTAAATTTCCATTCACAGCATCAATTACAAAGTACATGCAAGAAAAGTTTTGCCGTTACGCTAAAAGAAAATAGATAACAGAGATACAAGTAAACAATGTGAAGGTAACAGCGTAGGGCATGCGAAAAAAGTCACAAAAGCAATCTAGTCGCGTGCCTTATTTGTCATGAATTAGTGCATTGAAAAAGGAAAATTGAATCTTAATTATTATTAAAGAAATGTTAGATTGGAATAAAAATTTAGAATGGAATAAAATTAAGCATAATTACTATTTAAAAAGAACAAATAGATCAAGAATTATCAAAAATACAAAACAAAAACAATAAGGCGAAAGTTTTGAAAAATTATGAATAATTGAAATGGCAAAAGTAACGTTTTTATACTTTTGTGAATAACGTTTTCGTTTCAATTTGTTTATATTCAAAAGGCAAATCATTCCAAGTTTTGGAGCCTAGAAAAAATTCTTATTTTCTTTTGTATTAAGTTGGGTCTGACTGAAGTGAAAAATAATTGTTTGTAGAATGTCTGGTATGATAATCTTGAAGGGAAGTATACTTTCCCAAAGTCTATTTGGTCTCCTCCGCAGTTTAGAAATGCCCTTGCAGTAGTTCGAATGCCTTACTAGAAGGGAAGAGGCTTTGGCGAAATGTTTATCAAGTTAATCACAATACCTTTCGTGATGAATATCAAACGCAAACTTACATACTTCGAGTTTGTAAAGCTTATAATTTATTAACGAGTATCAGTGCCGTCGGAACGAAATATATATTGGGAGGTTGCCCATTTTATTGCTTCCCATTAAGGTTACGGTAAACGTTTTCTTGATGAAAACATCATTTTTTCGGGCTTAAAGAGGCTTATTGATCTTAAATCTTCAAGTGACTTGACCCGGATTACACTGTGGTTTACGAGTGTATCTTGCAAGTGCGATCAGTAAAATCCCGTTTTCTCCGGACTCGAAATTCCTCTACATGCAGGTACGAAAAAGCTATTATGTAGCCAAGGAACCAATCGAATGGCTCGAAAATTTGCACACGGCAAGGGCAGACGTTGGGCAAACAAAGTGTCTCAAAATTTTTTTATTTTCTCTGGTCCGTCTTTTATACCCAAATACAGCTGCGGGAGGGTGGAAAAATTATTTGCCAATTTTTGACAGGGTATAGTTTCATAAAGAGGAGGAATTTAAAAAATCTGAGACACTCTTTGGTAGCTTAGGACCTGCACTTCCTGCTGGTCTAAGTCAGATTTTGTTACCTCAAACGCAAGGGTACATAATAGCTTTTGAAGGTGGTACACTTTTTGACCAGTAAATTCGCATGGAAAATAACATTTAACATCATTTGCCAATAATTTTTATCTGGCTAGATACGCCATAATCTTGTGCATCGAATGATATATAGTTTATCCAGATTTCTTGAGCCGTTTGGCCTTTAGGAAGGAAAAACCAATTTTCGTGTTCAAAACGTTTACCGTAACCTTAAGTACACTGCTCCAGCAACCCCCCAACCCCCCCCCCACTTCCGACGGCTTTTAGTTATATTCTTAACTTTATGGTCTTGATTGTGGTGTGTGACGCAAACACATCAGAGGCTACATTTTCTCCATTGCTAAGGTAATAGTGAAGCAGAACTTTGAAACAAAAAATCTGAGAAAAATAGCAATTTGCTATATCAATTTTAAGATTCCAATTTAGACCTTCTCTTCATTCCAGTTATTGAGCTGACATTGTAAATATTCGCTCTTTTGTAACATTATGATTGCCTATCCATTATTCAGTCACATGATTTTTTTTTACAAAAATTTTTCAAATTCTACTGAATTTTGATACAAATTTTTTATAATAAAATAAAATAAAATAAAATAATATAAAGTTTTAAGAATCTTAAGACCCCACAGCTAGAGGGACACAGTATTCTGGTTTCTCAGTTTCTTCATCTTCAACTTGCTGTGGAATTTTGCTTTCCACCATCCTCATATTTTCACCAGCTCCAGGCTGAATTTCACCTTGATTTTCAGCATTCCCGGCTGCTGAAAGTTTCTTTAAGAGTCGCTTGAAGATACCATATCGATATTCCAGGACCCCAACAACTAAAATGGAATTACATCAAGTAAAACCAGTGCCGTCGGAACGAAATTCATATTGAGGGGGGCTGCGTATTGTTTTCCTTCTCATTCAGTACACTGTTTTATAGGAAACATACTACAGGTTGACAATTATTGGGAGGGCCCCAGCCCCCCCCAGCCCCCAGGTTCCGACGGGCCTGCCATCCCCACTCATCCATCAAAAGGGTCACTTATTCTAGCAAAGAGTAGCTAGGGATAGTCTGATGAAATCTAAATTTGGGGGAAGGCGCCAGGGAAGTTCATATTACAAACCCCTTACAAAATATTTGTTATTTAATTTTCTTTCCTTTGAGAAACAAGAGAAGGCATGGCCTCCCTGCCCGTTGCTCCCTCTCTTTATAGTCCAGGAGCTTAGAATATCAACCACTGCTAAAGTCACAAATATGCAAAATGCTTGCAAAAGCTGAATGAAGCAAAGAAAATGCAAGTGTCGTATATGGGTTAGAGAGTTTTGGGACAGTGAGTTCTGGAACGTGGGTTTTGGGACAGCGAGTTTGGGACAAAATGGAGGAATCAAACTCCTTCAAAACGGATTAGACGAAATAAAAACACCGTAACGATTTAATAAATTAGGTGTCTAGCAAAAATAGCAAAAAGCACAACAACAAAAACTTGTATGGAAACGGTCAAGGGGACATGTAAAAATTCAACTACAAATCTTTATGAAAAGAAGCTAAAGCTAAAACCATGTGAATAAAAACAAATAGAATTCAATTTACCGATTAGCAAAATTGCTGAACCAACCGTTCCACCGATTATGGCTCCGAAATCAATGTTCCTGCTTTTGCTGTCTGCTGGAAATTAGAGTATACGGATTCAGTCGCATTAGAAACTGCACAATCAAGGAAAGTGACACTTTACCGGACATCCTCTAGGCCACACTAATAACAAGTAAACTGTATCATCAAGGAATCTGATAGTGGAAATATTTCAACTAAATATCTGAAAGTAACTAAAAGCTGCTTGATTGTTGGAACAGGCATTTAAAACTGCTAGAACATTAGTGCAGTATTATTTTGTAATAATGACGTCAACAGTAACAGACAGAAATCTTGGCTGAGGAAAGTGTATAGCTCTGGTGATGCGTGATTCTGTACAAGGTCAGTGTGAGGTGCGAATCTGCATTGGGGATTCGATCAAAAGTTACAAATGTTTCATTACTTACCAATACTGCTATTTGTACCAGGAAGTGAGTGTTTATTTACGCAGCACTGATCTTTGCAACCTGGGAACCCAATGTCGCAGTATTCCTTGCAATCCCACAGTTGACCGTCGTAAAGGAATTTCTTCCCGACAGTTTTGCATCCAGGTCTTCCTTCTGTGCATGACACCATTATGGCCGCGATGATGACAAATGTCAGGACGGCCATTTTGATTTGTTACTGAATGGTTCTTTGTCAACTAAACATTGAAGTACTTCCAACGGCAGTTTGTGGGCACAGCCTAACATCAACTTCAATTAATTTAGAAAAAAGGAGAAAATTGATAACTTTTGCTCGTTTATTTTTTTTACTGCGCAGTCACCGACACAAAACTGGTTACTGTACTGTAGTCGAAGCTAGAGGCTAAAGCATAAATGCCTCTCTGACTTTCTGAATAGGCGTCACATCTGATTGGTTGTGAAAGGAATCGCCACAGCGGGTGCCTAGCGCAGAAAGGACGAGAAAAATCTATCCGGGAAAAACCCTTTGACCCTAAATGCGAATTCCTCGAAAATGAGCGAAATGCGAAAAAGTTCGCGCGAAATACGTCATAGGCGTGCGCAATGAACTTTTGCTGGGATTTCTCGTGAAGAATTTATCTGGGAAAAAAAGGTAAAATCAGTTAAAAGTATAAGGCTTTCCTCACTGGAGATTGGCCTTACCTTTAAAGTGGATCATTGAGTATGAGAAAAATGGACTTCTGCACATGACAAATTATGAGGAAGCATACAGGTAGATCTTGGGGGGGGGGGCTGGTGCGCCTCAAACCAGTCAGTTGCCTCAGGCCCCGAACTAAGAGTGAGAGGGCCCCAAAAAGTTACAGCAAAGTTCCTAAAAGTAACAGCAATAACATCCACAATTTTAATGATGTCATCACAGGCCCATCTTTCTTTTTGCCATGAGCGTAGTCAAGACGTTTCTATCACCTTCCCCGCCGCAACTATTGAAAGTAGCTAGGGAAAGGACTTGTTACTCTAAATAAGTTGGGGACAATGCTGCAAGTTAATCATACAAATCTTATCAAGCCCAGGCAGGGAAAGGAAACAAGTGCCCCTTGAATGTTGTGGGTGGGACATTAGCTTTGATTAAGCAGAAAACAAATTGAGTTGCAGCTGGGCAACCCCATAATCCCACAAGGGACATTTCGGGGGTTCGTTTGTAAACAGGTGGTAGTGACTATTCCTTTTCTCCTTTTCTTACTTTTCCTCCACGGAAATTCATAATGGGGGATTGGAGGCTGCACATTATATATTTTCATTCAGTACACTGTTATAAAGGAATTAAACTAAAGTTTAACAATTAATGGGGGCTCCTGGACTCAGAGAGCGTGCGTAATATTGGCTTCGTTCCATGCGCACGCTCTTTGAATCTAGGAAGGATGTCGTTCTCTCAAAAGAATGTTAGGCAACTAGCAACATGATTGGCTGGGACTTCTTCAGTTCACCGCACTTCCGGTCACCACTTCATATATCAAGGGAAGCGTATCTGCCTTCTGCCTTCTTCCGGAGAGTAATGCAATCGAAGTGGGGAAACGTTCAACTATATAAAATAATAATTCTTTTGGCCGTGGCTGTAAGCCACGGCTATGAAGCCTGTGATTTGAAGGAGTCAAACAGCACATTCCTATACATAGGAGTAGAGTGGGAATGCAATAAGTATTGCCCCAAAATACGCGGATGCCTAAAGCAATGTTGTCGTAAGTTTTTTCATTTTTTTCAATCATTCGCTCTTAGCTAGCATTTTGAGAGCTCATGGATCCCGCGTGATCAAAAGTTAACAATTATTTTCTGAGTAGCAGGTTGTTAGTATAAGCAAGATATCTTCGTGCCAGGTGTATTTTTATACCTGTAGGAGAGTGTAAGTGCTGAGGCGCAAATCACTCTATGGAAATCTCATACACCTTTGGTGGAAATCCTTTTGTTTTATCTAAAATCCCTGGAAATCCTATTGTTTTCGTGGAAATCTCGTACGCTATTTGTGAGAGGGAATAACTGCTACAGCGACAGCTACAGATTGAGTTTGCTTTTCGAAGTTATGTTTTCACTTTATAAAATTTCTTCACCTCTGGTCTTCCCCGACTATGATTCACCGGCCTCGCTGCGTATCGAAAGCCTTTCGTCCTTATCTTACCCCGCCTCCTATTTATTTTGCCTTATTCTTGAGGATGGAAACATAGTTTCTGACCATGATTTACACGTTTGATAATGTAGGCAAATATTGCTTGGTGTGACAACCCAGGTAATGACAATTTCCTCTATTTGTAAAATCTGCACGCAGGCTACGTGTTGGGTACGTGTTGGACTTTGCTCGAATTTTCGCTTCCTTAAGGAGGGGAATTCCCAGCAGCATATAAACAAAACACCAGACCAAGTTGTACCTATTGTTGCTAGAGTGGTTACTTCTTTCACCTTTCAGCAAAGACAACAAAGGCCAATTCAACCGCAGAAACGAAAATTGCCAGGTCCACGACAGGACCTAGCAGTATCGGATCCGGACACAGACAGAGAAGTCATGGTTCCACAAAAGGACCCAGTAGTGTTGGATCGCGCAGTGTCGTGCTTAGAAAAAGCCCGACTACCGGAACTTCTGGCGACGGAAGAAGCAGCAATTACTTGGGATTAATTGGCACCATCGTAGGCGTCGGCCTTATCGGTTATGGTACAGCTTTAAACATTTACAAATCTCTTAACAAACGCCTAGCCAAGAAACTAGAGAATCCTGATGGGATAATACGATTGACCATGTGTCATACACCCCAAGGAGTTTTTTAACTGTATTTACTAAACACATCACAGGTCCCCTATGATCAGGGAACGCTCTCCAACATATGACATATAACAAGACAAAATCTCTATCCGGATTAGCTATGTTTAAAACCAGGTTTTGACTGTTACTATTAATAAAGCATGAAAAATCCATGTTATTTAGTTACCTTTAAAACGTTTATGGAGAAGCTTACAGCGAAACGTCAACCAAGTTGTTTTTTTATTGAGTATCTATTTATATTTTAAAAAACTTTAAGAGTAAGGAGCTATTGAATATATATTTATAGAAATAATATAATTATTTAGTTGATCTGAAGACGACCAGGTAACGGTCAAAACATGTTAGCACAGCGCTGAAAATGAAAAGAGCGCAAAAACTCAATTCGAAGACTAGTTCTTCAAAGTGTATCTGCCTTCTTCTACTTGTTCACTTTAAATAAAATAGTTAAATTATATTTAATATTTAATATAATATTAATATTTATAATATAATATAATATAATATAATATTTAAGTTATAAGTTGTATTGTATAATAAGAAATTTGCTTATCTTTTTCTAACTTATTCAGAGAAACATAAGTATAATTTTACACAATTTTTATTAACAGTGGTGTTCCAGTTAAGCCGGCGTTATATTAGAAACTTGCGTCGGCCAACAAGTTCGTTGCAGCCAGCTGGAGTTCCAATTGAAACGATAGTGCCCCTCATAAATGGGGACGAACAGATTGCTGAAAATCAGCTCCCTGATCGTATTAATGACGGGGATGGAGAGATTGCTGAAAATCAGCTCCCTGATCGTATCAATGACGGGGATGGAGAGATTGCTGAAAATCAGCTCCCTGATCATATCAATGATGGGGATGGAGAGATTGCTGAAAATCAGCTCCCTGATCATATCAATGATGGGGATGGAGGAGTAGTGCCTCCAGAACAAAACAAGTACGAGGATGGAGTAGTTATGCCCATCCAAGAAGAAGAAGGCCCAGCGCCCTGCAAGTCCACAGACCCTATCCAAGGGAAGAGTCAAGTGGCTCAAGAAAACGTTGACATTAGAACTACTACAGTGTAGATTTCGAAAAAATGTACTTCTTGATCATTTTTGTTTGTTTTTATAGTCTTTCCTCTGCCAGTTTCTCAAATATTGTTATTTTGCACACTTTTTGCTCGAAAAAGAAAATACATCTTTTGAAGGATGACAAATGGTAGAAATATTCATGAATTCAGGATCAAGATTCAAGACGACCTGGTTATAAACAGCAAATGATTTATCAGAGAATTTATTCACACTATCAATTTATTTATGGAAATCAAAATGGGAGGGGCTAGTGGGTAGAGGGCTAGAGGGCTAGAGGAGAGGGACATGTGCCATACCTGAGTCCTTCGTCAAAGTAAGTTAAAATTTTACAAATGATTGAATTACCAATATATTTACAAGAAACATTAACAGGCCTTTGCTAGAAATAACTATTTGGAAAACGAGAATGCCAACAGTTACATACGTCTTGGAATTGGAATATCTTCTCCATTGATGTTGTCCTGTTTACTTTTAAATGATACTGTGTGATTCTGACGTCACGAGCAAGCTCGGTATACGATTTTCATTTAGCCAAATATTTAACTTGAAGAATTGGAGATACCAAAAAGCCGAACTGTGCCTGCATCCCGATCGTGCTTGTCCTGTAATAAAAAAGAGAATTGAGAAAAGGGTCAGCTAAAGACACCAAAACATGTACACCCTTGAACAATTTTATTAGAACACAAGCCCTAGTGAAAAGTTAAGAGCAAATAAAGAACAAGCCGAGGCTGAGTTACCGTAAAATGTAATTTTGGTCAATGCTTAGAAACTCCCTTAAAAATTTCATCTTAAAAACGAGGAGTTCTTTGTTACTGGTTCTTATAAAAATTGATTGTAAAATTACTCACATATTATATGCATTAAACGTAGAAAATATAAAGAAGTTTGAAAATACATCCTACGTTGTTAATTCTTTCAAGATTTTTAATATCATTCCCTTCTACAGGTGAGAAAAGAACAAGCAAAAAATCACTCGAAATTGTGTAAAAAATTTTTGATCAGGACTTTGCGAAATGATCACAGTAAACTTTTCTTGCCGAGTTTCTTGATTTTCAAATGATGCAACTTTGCGTGCAGAATAACTGCAGTGTATTTCGAAGCGGAAATATGAATACCAAAAATCCGAGGCAGGAAGGGGAACTACAGGCTCGTAACAAACATTCCTTCTCCTTTAGAACTTATTTTGCCTTTCAAAAGAGAAGAAGACATGGCCTCCCAGCCCCCCTCGCCACCCTCGCCACAGGCCCTGGAGTATCTTTCAGATTTCACACTAAACTCGAGTACAACAGTTTTTTATAAATACTTAAATCACTAGATAACAGCAAAATTTTCCAACAGAGTATCTTCATGACATTTTAACTTTTTAAGGAGTCTGAAGCAGCGAGTGCAGGATTTGGGCTATGTCCACACTGGAAGAGGGATTTAAGCAACTGGGATTGGGATGAACCTTTTTCTAAACTTCTGAATTTGAAGCCACGCTGTGAAAGAGGTTCACACAAGTCTTTGGTCTGTGACGCAGGCTGAGCTTATTCAGTGGCTGAACCACCTACTATTTCCATGGAAAATCCAAACAAAGGCGGCATTCACACACAAAATAGAGATTAATCTTTATTCTGTGATCCACCCCATTGTTACATTCAAGTTTCGAAATGGGCAACAGGATTTCCCCCTGGCCTACAGCAACTTTGGGGAATCTTCGTTAATAGGAAGAAAGTGGTGGCTTTCAACATTTTTACAGGCGTACAGACCGATATTGAAGAAAGTGGCGGCTTTCAACATTTTTACAGGCGTACAGACCGATATTGAAGAAAATTGTATCACAATGTTTCACAATACGAGCAAAAAAATTTTCATCGATGCTTTTAGTAACATGGGCAGTCACAACACAGGGAGAGACAGGCTCCTACACACGAGGGGCAAATCACTAAGAAAATCTCGTACACCTTTAATGAATTCCTGTTGTTTTATCTGAGAATCCCCAGAAATCCTTTTCTTTTAGGCAAAATCTCGTACGTTATTTGCAAGAGTGAATCGCCCCTCGCCTACGCAGGTTTAAAAGTAGGAGAGAGAAACAAAGGCAA
The DNA here is from genome assembly GCF_057945365.1 of Rhopilema esculentum. Lineage (NCBI taxonomy): Eukaryota > Metazoa > Cnidaria > Scyphozoa > Rhizostomeae > Rhizostomatidae > Rhopilema > Rhopilema esculentum. The sequence continues at coordinate 4,051,182 of NC_142825.1, forward strand.
ATAAAAGACTCGTGACATAAGAATTTGCAAAAACTCTTTCGCTAAAAAGTGAGGAGAATGGCCCTACGTCATTTTTGTCAAACCATTGGGTTATCAGAGGTGTGTCTGCAACCACTAAGCCCCTCTTTTACTATTACAAGATACAATTATTTAAGGCAACTTGTCTGACAATAGTCAATAGCAACTGAAAGGGCTTCAAAGAGTTTTTAAGGCGTGGTACGTGGTACACACATCAACGATCTCTGGTAGACTGTAGGTTGTCTGTGAATGTTAAACTGCGCTTGCGCCAAAAGAAAAATTACACCGCAAATGCTAACATCGACGTAGTGGAATGGCCACGAAAAAGTGCTCTAAAGTGTGACGTCACAAACAAATACTTTACAATTTTTTACTTTTACCACATATTCTATTTTTTATAAGAACCAGTAAATTCAAGTTCAGGCTGACTGTTCCTAATTTTCTCGAAAATCACAGGCTGGATTGTTCTTAATTTCTTCCAAAATTAAATAGGTGTAAGCAGTGCGATTGCGCTCTAGAAATGTGTTCAGGCCTCATTTGCCAACAAAGTGAGTGGAACAACCTTCGTTTGCCGATAAGTTTGAATATTCACCGAAAAGCACCCACACACGGCTAAAAATTCTAGTTTTTGAGATCAACGTTGTTCAAAATTTGCATTTTACAGTAGCTCACCCTCAGCTTGTTCTTCATTTTTTTCAACTTTTGACCAATTTTGAGGCTCGTGATCTTATAGAATTGTTCTCAGAAAAAGAAAAGAGTGTAGCCTCAAGGAACACGATGAAATACCTCTAACAATAAAAAATCAGTTAAATATGTTTTAAAGTGGGTGAGGTATGGCCAATGAAAGATTGGATATCTGCTAACGGATCACTGTTATTTTGGCTTCGCTTAAAAAGTTATGAACAGGAACCAAATTACAGTGATTTGATTGGACAAGAGCCTGTGCTTATGTGGCCATATCTCAGCCAATGTTTAACACATTTAGCTGGTTTCAAACATTTAGAGATACTTCGTGATGCTCTTTCACGTTATGTGGTCCAAAATAAAAAAATCTTAAAAAGGGTTTCCTGACGTCATCGCTTTGTAAAACTGAGCTTTTCTTCAGGCAACCGTTGCAAGAGCAAAGAGCTGAATGTTATACGGTGCAATCGGACAGCAACCAGTGGCCTAAGGGAGTCAGCCACTTGGTATATTTCAGTTCGGGGCCCCCTGTTAAAAGCATTTGTATAACATATTGACAGAACATAAAGGGTAATCAACAGACTTTCCACCCTTTTAGATTGATTTATCACACAGGCTTGAGGCCCTTGGTTTTTAAACTTAAGTTAACTTTAGTCCGTTACGCCACTGTCAGCAGCTTATGTTACCACACAACGCTATTGCCACACAAATTGCCAAAAATTGCGCCGTGTGGCAGTAGCCTAGATGACAAAAAAGTGAAACCTTAATCAATAGAAATGTAATTGCTTTGAAGCTTAATTAGAACATGTTCTGTGTGAAGGGCAAGGAGAAAAGGTGATAGTCAGAACATTAATTGCTATGAATAAGTTGTTTTCATGATATGTTAACAATAATCAATATCTGTAACACTTTGTACCAGTGCTGTTTTTAACGACAGAGCGGTCCCAGTATTGATTTTCATGAAAAGAGTTTTAGTGTGTACACGTCTTTACAAAGAGTGAGTAAAACCCTTTTAAATACATTTTAACACCAGGAATTGTCTTTTTTCCTATTAAATGAAGTCAAACTTGCCTGGAAAAAGAGATGGTTTGGTGTGACAAGTGACAACAAGTTAAAAAAACTTTATGTGTAAATGAAATGAGAAAGTAAAATAAGAATTTTTAAGAGTGAATTGGGGGCCAGCCCAGCAGTATAAAGGACGTTGGAAATTTTACACTCAAAATTGGTATAGTTGGAATAAAATTTAGCTTATATCTCGAAAATTGATTGAATCGAAAATGTACAAATGTACCGTATAGGGTGAAGCACACTTTTTTGGGCTAATGCGGACAAAAAGTGCTATAAAAAAGATTATAAAGATAATTACTTTATCATCACATGCAAAGGCAAGCAAGTACTTGTTTGGATGCCAGGCTACTGTAAACGTCGGTGCCAAACAGTGAACTTCGGCGATTCTTTCTCCTGTGTCCACCATCGCCTGTATAGTGACAACATAAAGGAAAAAACAAGCATTAAGCCCTGGCAAAACGACTAAACATTTCACTAAACGTTTAATTCAACTTGTGTTTTGTGAAATTGATCGAAGTTTAGCGAGGGTGGCAAAACGTGACTAAACTTTTCACTAAACTTCACTCAACTTGTTTAAACTGCGAGCTGTCTATGACGCTGTTGGGTTGTAGGGGATCTTGCATAGGAATTTGCTTTTGGTTTATTTTGTTGCATGCACAAGCAGTGGATAAGAATTGGATGAAGCGACGAGGAAAGAAAAGACTTTTTAGCACATTAACAACAAAGTTGACTGTTGAAGAAGACATAGTAACGTACAACGAGATATGCAGATGTCTCATAAAGGCTTTTTGGGTCACGTAGAGACAGGAAAACCAACGAAAACAGACGAAAACCTTTGGATTTCCGCAACTAGGGTGGCAAAACGACTAAACTTTTCACTAAACTTTTGACTAAACAAAAGTTGAGTGAAATGTTTAGTGAAATTGCATAAAACATAAACAGGTGCATTGGACATCAGATTTGAATACATTGTCGGTAAAAAGGCGTGTCCCCCGTGAGCACTGTTATGTAGGCTTTAGAGCAGTATTAAAGGGTTTCATATAAAGCCGATCAATGTTTGTTTATCAGACACAACTTTATGGAGCCCGTTCTCCATACAAAAAGTCCATGAAAAACACGAATGTAATATAGATTTATCTCTGATAAAACTAAAATATTTCCGACAGGATGATGTCAGGTTTGACGCTGAACCCCTCTACCCCTTTTACACCTTAGGGGTGTGTCGTGGAGGGCTAAGCCCCCTAATGAGAATTCAGAGAGATTTTGGGGGCTCAGCTCCCTTACCAACTAAATATAAACGTACGAAGGTACAGCTCAAAAGTATGGGGTACATGTAGCCAAAAAAGGGACACCTCTGTGAGTACGTTTTCCCTGTACTTCCCCGGTTCTTAAGTCCATTGAACTAAAATAATTTTTAAAGTCGAGTAAGTTATGTATATTTGATGGCAAAACTTAATGGCAAAACAGATGTTGCTATGGTTTGGTTTATTTCAGAGATAAACGGAGCAAAGCTACTCACAATGTCAATAAACAAATCTTCTGAAGCAGACGCAAGCATTTGTCCATCATAACTAAATCCGAGTTGCCGCACCGGCCAACTAGAATGATGAAATTTATATCTATAAATTCTTTTAAATTCATAAAAGACAAAATTAAATCATGTAAATGTTAATCATCAAAGCTTATTAGATCATATGAAATATCATAAAAATATATGTGATATATAGGTATTTATAAATAATGTGATATATAAGTATCTATAAGTAAGTAAACTTGAGTATCATATAAGCATTTCTAATTTAGAGGTAGATCAGAGACCTCCACTGAAGGGAGACTTCGCTGCCACGAATTGCCTGTCACTTCAACACAATGGTGCCGCGGAGGGTTTTCGGAGGGATCATCCTCCCTTGTAAAAATTAAGAGAGATTTGAAGGGGGTTCAGTGTATGTTTGGTTGGGCAAATTCCTTATGCCTGGTATATTAGATCACTATGTACATTTGCTTTCGGGGTATAGGTAGAAGGGAAGAGGCTGAATTAATGATTGACTAGTAAACGCGAAAGCCAAAGGGCCCTCTTTTTCAATCTTCTCTCTGATAAGCTGCACCTGTTTTTGTGCCTTTTCTGGTATTGTAAAAATTTATGCATTGAAAAAACTCTGATGAAGAAAGTAGACATTCCCTAAGGCTACTCAAACTGGTAGGGCACAAACAGATTGTATGGCAGCATCCTTGTTCCCAGGCCCCGCATCTACGGTTCCCTCCATTATCTTTTAATAAGGCGCTACCTCAATTTTCAACACAAACTAAGTTAAGGTCATTTTTCTTAAACTGTTATAAATGTCAGTTCAAAAAGATCTGAATATAGCGAATCTAAAGAAGTACTTGTCTTGTAGAAAACATGTACAAGAACGAACGAACGATAAATGGTAGAAGGTGCGTTTAACTCTTATTACAAACATGTCCTATTTACACATATGAATTTGAATTAACAGGAAGAAGAGTATCGGCTGTTGCAATACAGTTTCATCTTTATACAGTCTTCAATACAGTCATACAGTCTTCAATACAGTCTCATTTGTTCAGCTTTATATTTTTAATACGACATGTAAGTGTAGTTTTTATTAGGACTAAAACGCATGAAGATTTCTTTGGCACGGTTGGGAAATTTTTGAGAAACTTAAGTCTTCGTGCTACACACACACCGCCTTTTCGATGAAGTGCCCAGAAACAAATTGGCGGGAAATCATTACTCCTTCGAGTTTCTTTTACTTGGATAAAGCACGGAGCAAGAACCGCTTAGAAAAAGCGAATAAAGCCGCAGAAAATCTGATCAGACGACAAAAGAAATAAGAGCGACAAGAAGCATTCAAAGTTTACGGATAAAAATTGGTCTTGCGCAATCATATTAAATTCTGTGGTCAAATGTTGAAGTCCCAGAATTTCTGTCAAAGGGGAATCCCAAAGTAAACGGAAAATTCCAATGAAGATTGAAATCGCTCACAAGACGTTAGAGGACGTCGCTTTAAATTATTGCTGACGAATGGATTTTCATTTTTTCATTTGCTTGGACTCTTCCAAGTCCTTTAACAAAAAGGATTCTTCATGTTTTCATATCCTTGTGAAACAGATTTGACTTTAAACACTTCATAAAATTACGTGTCTTGTAACTTTTTATGTCCTACTTCATCTGTTTTGGTTGGGTTTAAAAAAACCGGTAAAAGGTGTTCGTGATTTACAGAAAAAACCCGACAGGAACACAATATCTTCCGGGGAGGGGCAGTACACTCTTAGAAACAGCGCACGAGATTCTCACGAAAACAAAAGGATTGTCGGGGATTTTCAGATTAAACAATAGGATTTCCACCGAGGCATACGAGATTTCCAAAGAGTGACTTGCCCCTTCAGGGCCTACGCCACGAATTTGAAAGTGGGGGGCCACGGCTAGCAAAAGTAGGGGGCCAAGGCTAGCAAAAGTAGGGGGCCAAGGCTAGCAAAAGTAGGGGGCCAAGGCTAGCAAAAGTAGGGGGCCACGGCTAGCAAAAGTAGGGGGCCACGGCTAGCAAAAGTAGGGGGCCACGGCTAGCAAAAGTAGGGGGCCACGGCTAGCAAAAGTAGGGGGCCACGGCTAGCAAAAGTGGGGGGCCAAGGCTAGCAAAAGTAGGGGGCCAAGGCTAGCAAAAGTAGGGGGCCACGGCTAGCAAAAGTAGGGGGCCAAGGCAAGCAAAAGTAGGGGGCCACGGCTAGCAAAAGTGGGGGGCCAAGGCTAGCAAAAGTAGGGGGGTCACGGCTAGCAAAAGTAGGGGGCCAAGGCTAGCAAAAGTGGGGGGCCAAGGCTAGCAAAAGTAGGGGGCCAAGGCTAGCAAAAATAGGGGGCCACGGCTAGCAAAAGTAGGGGGCCAAGGCTAGCAAAAATAGGGGGCCACGGCTAGCAAAAGTAGGGGGCCAAGGCTAGCAAAAGTAGGGGGCCACGGCCAGCAAAAGTAGGGGGCAAAGGCTAGCAAAAGTAGGGGGCGAAGGCTAGCAAAAATAGGGGGCCAAGGCTAGCAAAAGTAGGGGGCCACGGCTAGCAAAAGTAGGGGGCCAAGGCTAGCAAAAGTAGGGGGCCACGGCTAGCAAAAGTAGGGGGCCACGGCTAGCAAAAGTAGGGGGCCAAGGCTAGCAAAAGTAGGGGGCCACGGCTAGCAAAAGTAGGGGGCCAAGGCTAGCAAAAGTAGGGGGCCACGGCTAGCAAAAGTAGGCGGCCACGGCTAGCAAAAGTAGGGGGCCAAGGCTAGCAAAAGTAGGGGGCCACGGCATTTGCCCCTTTTACTGCAGCGTTAAAACTACTTGCTTCGCAAAAAGGGGGCATGGCCCCTCCCCTCCCCCCGATGGCATGGGCCCTTAAAATTTTCGAGGAGGCCGCACTTCGAAAGTGTCATCATCCTAGTCGACAGAAAATTAAGATTGGCTGATTGACTGAGAAATATTTACCAGACATGAATTTTTTTTACTTTTTCCGGAATAGACTTGCAATGGTATCATTCTTTTCGGGGGAAATTTGATTGCTTGCTTCTGTGACAAAAACCATGTTCTCTAATTTATTGCTAGAAAACGGTGTCGAAATTGTCATAGAATGGCATCAGGCAAGGTTAAAATAACGAAAGTTCAAATTGAGGTCTACAATGCCCACGCGTGGCTTCTGTTACGCTCGTCCTACGCATGACCTTGCTCGAAAAACTCCACAGTTGCTGAATATTGAAAGATACTGTTTGCAAGATAGCTGTCTAGCGAGTCCTGTTTCATTCTCTATTCACTGATTAAGGAAGCTACTTTGAAAATCTGAGGCTGGATTTTTCTTAATTTGTTCTTAAATTAATTTTTCTTAATTTGTTCTTAAATTAATAGGATGTGAGCAGTGCAATTGCTAGCTTTTTCGCTCTAGAGAGGTGTTCAGGTGCTCATTTTCTAGCAAATGAGCGAGACAACCTTCATTTGCCGAGAAGTTTTAATATTCACCGAAAAAGCACCCAAACATGGCTAAAAATCTTCGTTTTAAAGATAGAACTTTGTTCAAAATTGCATTTTACAGAAGGTCAGCCTCAGCTTGTTTTTAATTTGTCCTTAACATTTGACAAATTTTGAGGCCCGTGTTCTAAGAAAATTTTAGTGTAGTTGACTAAATCTAGAAACAAATTTGGCTGGCTAAGCACCTTTTTTGTAAGTTATTTTTATTATCAGTAAATCAGAGACGTCTGTAGGGACTCATAATTTTTAACTTCCTGGAGAAAAAAACCAACAATGGATCTCCAAAGAAAAAAGAACAAGGGATTCTTTAAGAATATGTCCAGGCAAGATAATTTGTTTGTTCCGCCCGGAAAAATCTATAGAACTTCGACAGGATTGGAAATTACGTCACTGGTGCATGTTATGAAGTCACGAAGGGGAGATTCAAGTTTTGATATCGAAAATGGATTCTTTCGGCATAGAAAATGGAGGAAAACAGGCCATTTAAAAAAGGAACTCGGAGAATTCACTGAAAATTTTTCGGATAAAGTAAACAATAACCAGTTATCGCATCCAAACTATTTCGATAAGAGTCTGTTTCGAAAAAAAATTAAGACTGAGATTTGGCAATATTTTAAGCACATCACATGGACAACCAAGGCCTAACCAATTACAGGAAAAATCATTAAAGTAGACCTTTTTCTAAAGATGTCTACAAGATGTCATTTGAAAACATACACATTTCACAATGACAAATGGCGTAGACCAGAACCTTGAAAATATCAATTGGACTGTCTAACAGTTATGACCCCCCTTTATCAGGCACGCTGGAGCCAGGACACACTGGGCCCAGTGGTGGAAATAATGGTTAAAATAATGGTCATCAAAGATAATAATAAAAAACTACTTTAAAGACCGCCAATTTGTCTAGAGAAACCAGTCCCCCACCCCCAAATGTGCTCAAGCATCCCTATTTATGACCCCCTGTTATCACGATAGCCCCCCTGCCACTGATAAACAGAGTTGGCACAGCCCTTGTTATTACAAGGCCCCTCTTATCAAGCACTTTAGAGTAGCTACACGATCATACACAAAGCTCTCTTCTTCAAAAATGGCTTTTTCACTGTTGTGCGTTTCATTCACACAATAACATGAAATTCAGGCACGTTGTTTCGACTTATTTTTGCAAAAAGCACAGTCAACAATGGCAAAAAATGTTTTAAAACTAGCAGGCTCCTCCTAAGTGGATGGTACTTACTCTAGACGAGAAAATGTTCGCAGACAGACAAGTTCTTCTAGGTCCCAAAGACTAACTAATGCGTCTGCACTTCCAGTAGCAAAATACCTGAAAAAATTGAAAGCAAATGCCAAAGCTAAACTATGGAACTCAAGTTTGAATTCAATAGAATAGCTCTTTACAAAGAATACATTTTGAACTCTGTTTAGAATTGTATCAATAAGTATAGCAGAATAGAATGAAGGATTTGAAATCAAACTTTGCAAGCCTAATGAAAATGTCTCTACAGCTGCAAAAAATGCTAAAGCCTTCATTCGAAATATAATTCCACAAAATGATTCGGAGGGGGGGGGGGGGGGGAGAAAGCATTTAGGTCTTGATATTTTTAAAGGGTCTGCCCGTCAGAAAATCGTTGGCCTAAAATTAAACAGTTTGAGATTTAAAATAGAAAACATCAATTTTCTAAATGACTTTGCAAAGCAGGGGCAAGTCCGAGAATTGAAACAAAGCTGGGGGGGGGGGCACAGCAAAACTCGTCAAACATTATAATATTGATCACTTTGAACACATGTTCGGAGCCCCCTTCTCCCGGATCCACCACTGTTGCAAATTTGTAAATTTGATAGACGAAATAACATGATAAAGATATAATGCGTAATTTAAAAGTAAAAAAATACGCATTATAAAAGTCAACGCGATATTATCAATTCACAGAACCTTCCAGCTTTGGATAAACACCACGAAAAAAGCTTAACATATTTCTCAAAAATCAAAGGAGAATTTAAGGAGGAGATAAAATACCGTTTCAATGACAGTTAGCTGTTATCCAGTCTGAAATAATTTTTAGCGAAAATATTGTGAAATAGGCAAGGTTACAAAAGGAAATACAGAATTTGCGACCTTCATTCCACTCTTTTGGATATAGAATTTTTAGAGAACTGATTTTGAGAAAGGAACTTAATCATATATCAAACTTCCAAAACGAATACACTACGGGAATCGTGGCGGAGGGATCAGCCGCCTTATTAAAATTCGGAGAAATTACAGGGAAGGAGGCTCAGCCCGCCTTTAACGGGGAAGAGGGCGAGCACATGTGTGGTTGGATGAATTCTGTGTTGGCAAACCTTTATTATGCAACAGATTTTCGGCGAATGAGAAGCTCGAGTCGATAAACAGTTTGAATGATTTTATATACACATCAGAGAATCTTTAGCAAATATATAAATATATTGGGTGTGTTAAAGGGATGTAGTCATGATTTTTCACTTTGTGGTTGTCTATAGCACAGACCCCCTTCCTTACTTTTCTGGATGGCACCCCTGATATGGTGTGCTAAGCGCTTGTTCGAGAGAGAGGGAAGAGGCCTATATTAGGGGGCAATTATTGGCTTCTTTTATTTCTGCACTTCATCACACTTCTCCCTTGTACAGACTTTTTTAGAACATTTTGGTGCTTAACGGCTCATAGACACCCCAAAATAACCCCCATTTTATCTGTTGTACATGTATTTATCTTTTAACATACTGTTTACAAATATACTGGTTACAAAATATTTCGACAAAAGTGAATAGCTTTTTATTGACTCGGCCATACACACAGTAAAGACTTAAATATCTTTTTGGACAATATGGTTTTAAGCCTTGTACAAAATTCACTCTATATGATTTCTACTTTCTGTACATTAACCTATATTGTTGGTATTACGTGTTACATTTAATCAAGAAACACAGCCGTTGGACCCTGGCCGCTTGTAGCCAGAGAAGTCAGAAGTATTACGAGTTGTAGGGGCACAGATAGAGGGGCATTATGTCTCTGAAAAGAGGGCATAAAAGGGAAATTTTTGGAAAAGGGGAATTTTTGGAAAAGGGGGTTGAAGGGGCACAGGCCCATGGTTACACCCCCTGTTCCGACGTCGCTGTATGAAGGGGCACAGGCCCATGATTACACCCTCGTTCCGACGTCGCTGTCAGAAGGGGCATAGGCCCGTGGGTACGCCCCCTGTTCCGGCGTCGCTGTCTGAAGGGGCACAAGCCAAAAAAAAGTAAGAAAGAAAAAAAAATTGCTCAAGAAAGAAAAAAAGCCGATGGGTACACCCCCTGTTCCAATCTCGTCGCTGTTCTAACGTCAACTGTAAAAATATGTTCATTCTGGCCATGATCTCGAGTTCTGAGGCTTTAATCTTCCTCCTAAGCCTGCATTTAAAGTTTCTGTTTAAATCATGTGCGTCCATTCCTTCAGACAAATCGGCCAGTTTGCATATAGCAAATAAGCTCTTAACTGTGAACCAGTAAAAATTGTAACAGAAATGAACTGACCTTCCTTTAGGATCAAACTTGATGCAGATGCAGTTTGCTGGGTGTGCATTCAACGTATGTATCAGTTTAAGATCAGGATAACTAAAAGAAATTAATTCAACTGAAATTGTGAAAAGAAATACGTAAGAATGTACTTAAAAAGATCTAGCCGTTTGTAACTTCAAAAAACAACCACCAAAGAAGTCGGCATCACAAATTATTTGATTATCTCATACAGACAATTTTAAAAAAGGCTAGGATATAACGAGGATTGAACGGAAAATATTTTAAAACTCTGAATTCTAAAACTGCGAGATAGAACGACTACAGGGTTCTGCCAAGTAACCGAGACATGTTGCCATTATAGTTTTTGCACAATCAGAGTTTTCTAGTAAATGCTGCTCCATAGCGGAATCTCATGTTTTACTAGTGGTTTTTTACCTGCAAGACTGAAGAGACTGTTCTTTTTGGGGATAAGTGTTGTTTTTAATGCTGGAAGGGACATGCCGTTCTATTCTATCTCCCAATCTTTAGTTTGTGCGTCCTACGTAGCCAGAATCACACTGGTATGTATTTTTTGGCTGGATGGAGGTTAAAACATCTTTAAACGGTACAATGCCTGCATGAAGAGAGATACCGTAAATCCTCGAATTGCCCCCCCCCCCCCCTCGAGAGAGCCCCCCCTCGAATAAGCCCCCACCCTAGAACTACAAATTGTCAATAAGCCCCCCCGAATAAGCCCCCACTGCTACCGTAAATTCTCGAATTGGACCCCTCCATTTGATGATTGTTGCCATCTGAGGTTGCTTATGGCGTTTTATTGAATTACCACAACAAATTCATACTTTTAGTAATAATTAATTAAATGCTCATAAAGAAATTCCTACTAAAATAAATGAGGTCTTTTAATAATGTCTTCTTTAGTGTCTACAATAATTTTATAAGCCCCCCTCCTCGTATAAGCCTCCCCCCTCGAAAAAGCCCCTATCCAAAAATATCAATAAATAAGCCCCCAGGGGGCTAATTCGAGGATTTACGGTATAATGCCTACAATAGGCGATCATATGCTCATGTGTTTAGCAAACCCTTACTGCTGCATTAAAAATGGTGTCATTGAAAAGTGTCTTTTTTCCAGCATCCTCTTGCTAACTTTTACATAAACATCTAGCATCATCACGAGAGAAAAATTTATTATCAGTACCTTAGAATATTGATACATCCATGACCGTTTGTTAAAAAGAACAAATCATTGGTGTTATTCCAAGATATTTCATTTACCTGTAAAAACAAACGATATCACATATAGGCAAGTCAAAACTGTTTCACATGCAGCTAATTTATTATATTATATTTATTAACTATATTGCAATGAATCTATTTTACTGTGGTTTGCAACTCAAAAAGGTATTTTGGGCAACATATATTTATCCTGATTGAAGCTTCGTGAAACTTACGTCAGAAAAAGTAGCCTAAAACCTAGTATTTTATGTGTACGAAATCTGCACAAAATTGACTTTGTTTGTCTTAACCAAACAAACAGGCAAATAGTTAAGATAAACCTAGCATAGGAAAAAAAGTGGATAGTACGAAAAAATCATAGTTGTTGTGACCCAGACGACCAAAGTTAAATCGTTTCGCCGAGGTTGCATTCACATGGAAACAACGTATGCGGTTTTTACCAAAACAAAAAAAAATTTCTAGGTATTTAGAGATAAAACATAGGATTTGCACTGAAGGTGTGCGAGATACCCAAGGAAAGATTAGCCCCTTGGATTCTGCCATTAGGCGTATGTCCACAAAATTATAAAGATTCAGGGTGCAATTAGTCGAGACAATTATTCAATCTCCTGGCAACAGTAATGAATCGATTGTAAATGAAAAAGGAAACACTTTTCAGGCAAAATGAATCATAACTTTCACATAAAATTAGAATTCAGCGATGAATTATCGGACATACAGTGAATTTGAGGTGTTACCACAGCTGCTTATTCATGGGCCAATATGGCCCATAGCAATGTTCACGGTGAAATGTGTACTGCGGAGGTCGTGAGTTTGAAGAGACGTGCACTTTTGCCGTTCAAAAAAGCGAAATGATGACAGGGATGTGGGCTTTTTCCTTCCAATTCACTGACAAAACCCAAGCCAGAAACCCAGTCATAATGAATTGGAGAATAAAAACAGAAAATTCGTACGGGTACTGAGAGTTACTGTTTAGTAACCATATATGTTACTAAACAAAAACGCCAAAAGACTGGAAGTCTAAATTCTAGTCAGGCCTTTCCCATTGAGTTTACAAGCTGTACTTTCCATGCAAGCCATGGTTTATCTTAAAGCTCAAAAGCTTAGAGGCCGCATGTCAGTTTGCCGAAAGGTAGAACCCCCCCCCCCCCCCCTTCCAAACGGAGATAGGAAGATAGAAGTCTACGGTGTAGGCAAGGAAGTAAGAGACTTCAGAGCAATAAAGGACAAAGAAAAACAGTCGAAGTTTTACAATTAGTATGGAAAGAATCCTTAAATGTTGTATAGTGTTAAGGGGATCACTTAAACACCTTTGGACACATTTACGTCATTAGAAAGCCCTTAAATGCATCGGTTAGATAAATTCAGTACAAATGCCTTGATTAAGCTTGCGCTCTAGTTGAACAAAACAATTTTATTCGCCACAAATTAGCTTGGGTATTCAACAATATAAAATCAGTGATCAGACATTATCAAATAAAGGATATTAACAACAATCATTTGTCAACAAGTCAATTATCTTATCACCTAAAATCGCGTATTCAGTTTCAATGTGTATAATTTTCTTGATCAGGCAAATCAATTTAGTCTCTATTCATCTTTTTATTGCATCTAATTCGAAGGCAATGGGACATTTGTTGCTATGTATCTTTGGTTAATGGCTTAGTTGCACCAGATGGTGTTAATGATAAACGCCTCCACAGTCTCAAAAATGAAAATTAACATGGAAAATTCTCGGTTTAAAAAAAATAAAAAATTGCCCTGCAAGTGTAATTACAACATTCAGGAAACATTTGATTTCAGATTCACTCAACCCTCTAATTAGCACGCGATAATGAGGACAGGGCTTTGCAACTAGTTTTTGAGGAGCAACCTACTTTCGTTTTCCTCAAGGTCAGCAAGAAATCGTTACAAATGAATATTATCGTCGAGAAACAACGATATTTGACGGGGTGCGACTTTCCTTGAAGAGTTTGAAACAGGTTAACAACCCCACCTCCACCACGTGGTCCTTAAAACTTTCCGCAGGCAGGTCCAAGGACCCAAATAGATCGCATTTTATCTTCGCTAATTGTGTTTTAGAAAACAGTCCTACAATTGCGTCATCACGTTTGTAATTTGACACATGACGCCATAAATGGAGATTAAGAATCAGTTCAATTTCAATCTTGATATACTTTCATAAAAATTTAAACCATCTTCTTTCCATAATTTTGCAAATCGTATGATAGGCAAGTATCCCCTACTACTACTTTTAAGTACTTGTACTAATGCATACTCTGACGAGCATAGCCCCAAGCCCTCCCTAAGCACAACCCCTATTGTGTTACTCTATCTATTCCAATTTTCTACAGGGCTAGAATATCCTTTAAACTGTTGTTTTAAAGGCTCCCCTCCTCCCCTTAAATGTCACTGCACTTCAGCTATGGTAAGCCTTTTTTCATTGGCTATATCACTAAATTGCTGCCATTTGTGTGGGTAAACATCTGTGCTTTTTGGGGTTTGAAATTACTTATTCCATTATTTATTCAAAGAAATGACTTAATGTCATTTCTTATTTTAAAAAAAGACATAAAAATCATGTCAGCGATGATGTTAAGAGAGGTACTCTTCCCTTATTTCTACATTTTAAACAATCTGATTTTTTTAACAGTTAGTTTCCACAATCAGAACTGGCTCACCTCAAATTTAAACTGTTCTTCTGCTTTAGTTCGAAAAGTTTTGGTATCAACAAATGTTATGAGATCTTCCTGTGGGAGTACAAAAGGCATTAAGTACAAAGTTAAAAATAGCTACGATTGTGGTAAAAAGCATAACAAATAGTTAAGGAAGTTCAAGCAGTCAGCTACTTACTTTCCTCAAATTCTGGTAAAGTTAAAGCCATCTAAAACTTACCTGCAAATATATTACATTGAACCAAGCAATATAATTTAAGAAATCAGAATTAAAAAGTGAAAATCAGCAATAGCCTATTTAAGTCATGAAAAAATCGAACATCACCAGAAACAGCAAGGTAAAACAAAGCTTTCAAACAATGCAATCAAAATTTATGTTTGGTTTAAAAAACTTGCCTTGTTTCCAACAGCAATGGTTTGCCCATCTGGACTCCAACAAATATTGATATTTTCACCCCTAGTACTGACAACTTCCATGCATTTGCCGTTGGCTGAAATAAACATTGAAAACAAATAAGTAGAATAATAAAATGATTCAAAATGGAAACCTTTGAATTTGTCCCATTCAAGCTTGCCACAAGTCAAACTTGTCAGAAAATAAAAAGAAATTACCTCTGCCTTGTTACTGAAGCCAAACACAGGGATGCAAACAAACTCTCTTGCTGGGACAGCAGTTGAACAAATAATTTCTGTACTGCAAATTACCATATATAAGCCAAGCCTATTGAGCATTCTGGGGCCCAAAATATTAGAATATTTTCTGGGACCAATTTTTATATAGTACAATACTTTTTCTACCCATGGCATAGCAAAAAGATATGATTCACCAAGGGGTTAAAGGGATTCCGCTAGACAACCTTGGACAGGCTTTCTTCACAACAATAACACAACAACTTCACAACAATAATCTAATCAAAATTTTTCAACTCATTCAAGTTTCCTATGAGTTCAACACAGCTATGTGATTTTTCTCCAAGAGTCAAGAATAATTCTTCGCTTACAACAGATAGTCCTCCCATTTACAATAAAAGAAAAAATTTACTACTCCTGATCTCTTCAAAATAGACATGACCAAAAATGTAAGCATGGTAATTTTTGAAAGTGTTTACCTCTTGCATCCCAGACTCTGATGGTTTTGTCTCCAGAAGCAGTAACCAGAAGGTCAGGGTGACTTGGATGCCAACACAACTGATCAACACTATCAGTATGACCTTTCATGTTTGATTCTCTAAGCTAAGATAGGAAAAACCAACTTATATTAAATTATTCAGCAAAAGCATGATAAAATTGGACTATGAGAGAAGTAGATGTCAGATCCTGATTAGACAAAACCTGAAGTTGAAGGTTCAAACTAAGCATCATTGGAAAAAAATCTTTAGATCTCTTAATACCAGTCTATCTTTGTCCAGATTGAAAATGCTGACAGTTTTATCAAAAGAACCAGAAGCCAGATATCGCCCAGTGCAATTCCATGCCACAGAGTGTACCTGCAAAAGTGAAACAATTTGCAATCAAAGAAAATTATTGTAATACTGTTTTCGTTTTAGAGAAAAACATTTCTTTCAAGGGATAAACATTGTATGAACTGTAAGCATCAAGGGCATTTTAAGGTGCACAAAAATTTAAAGAATGGGACAAAAAGTCAAGAAATTTTGATATATGTAGGTTTTAATTATCATCCTTGTTGGTTAGCTATTCAAGGATGCACTGTGCATCAGTGGTAGCTTTAGAAAAAAATTTGAGTGGGTTCTTATATAGGCATGGTCCCATAATTTTTTCCTGGCAACGCCCTTGACTTTTGTCCAAATTGGGTGATGCCCATTTTCGCTTTTTGTTAAGATTCACAATTGCAAGATTTAATTTTAACAATATATATTATTTCATCATGATTCCAAGACAAGTAAAAAAAATATTTATCTGTTAACCAAACCAGGAATTGTCATTATGAATTCTAAAAGAATGGTTCCAATTTCTTGCCAAACAGAGGACCTTAATAAATTCCTCTAGCTGGTTACAGCAGGACATTAGCTTACTGAGTGTTGCAAGATTTGAGTGAAATTCATTCTATAAATATTACCAATTAATAATAAACAAGACAAATTTACAAATAGGTCCGAATAGTCACCAAGATTGTCAAAAATGGATAATGATGGACGAAGCCTCTTATCATATATAGCAAACAAACCCAATTATTAAAAAGTGCAAATTATGACATATTAAATCATCTTATCCCATTCTCTAAAGTCTTTCATTTTACCTTGACAAAGTTCTCACTTTATCGATAAATATATCATGTATAGGGCTTCAAGAGTTCTATAAACTTTGCACGTCAAAGAGAGAATATCTTCGACATTCCTGAGCTTCCTGCAAAGAATTCTCTCCTGGTTTTTGCAAAATCTCATGAATACCACTTTACAGCTATCTGAAATGGACTTTTCGCTTGATCCATGAGCAAAAAAGCGGTGATCTGTCTTCCCCGGGTTAGCTAGGCCAGTCAAGAAAAATGAGCAAATAGTTGGCGAGGCATGTTTGGAAAGCTGTATTGAAAATTTAACGCACTCTTCCATACGATTATCAACTTTCATTGATCTTCAGGTGCTGGTATCTTCCTGTTTGAGGGCTTAAAACAAGCTCTCGTTGTCGTGCAGTCAAAGCCTCCAAGCCTCCACTCGCAGCTTCACGTCACCATTATAAAAACAGGACAGTCAGCGGTTTAAATACGTTTCAATGAGTTCTTGAGATGGGTTCCAAGAGGGTTCTTTTGTTTGTAGTGAAAACAATATAACACAATCGATTGACATGGCTATGACAGGGTTCCTTTCTTAAAAAATACAATATGGTACAAAGGGTTGTCTTGGCTATGACAGGGTTCCTTTCTTTAGAGGAATATAATATGTTACAAAAGATATCCATGGCTAAAACAGGGTTTCTTCTTTCACCCTACCATATTTAAAGAGCAGCAAAGGTTTTGGTACAAGAGCAGCAAAGGTTTTGGCCATTTGACGTTGGGACTTGTTGTAATTTATTCGAAAGTAAAGAGAAAACTGGTGTTATGTGTCTTAGGAAAATTTGATAGGGTTCCAGAACCCTTGGAACCCGGTCTGAACCCGCCACTGCTGTGCATGATGGTTTGTACTGCAAGCCTGTATAAAATTATCTCTATGTGATTTATATTTATTTTAGCATGGCAAGGAGGCTCTCAAATCTTTGGTGCACAAAAGTGCCAATATGTCTCCGTATGACATATGCAGACTTTAAAGTATAGCAGTTCACAATAAGATTGGCAATAGCATGTTTGAAAGGTCGTTTGGCCCTGTTTTCGGCGTGAAAATAAGTGAACATTTGTAAATTCGGTGTGCACTGTGCAGCTGGATGTGGAATTACATTTAATGTCTTCCTAAGACTGTGAAACAAGTCTTACCTTTGCTGAATGCCCAACAAAATCTTTCGTTCGGGAATTATCTTGAAAATATTTCTTCATGTTTTCAGTATAGCTTTGGGTTTCCACGTCCATGTGAGAGGGCGCCATTTTTCCGGGTCGCCTCGTTTCAGTCGAGCCCACATGGAAAATGAACTCGTGCTGTTGTTGCTGCCCAAATATAAGGGACCGAAGAATACACACCTTTTTGAGAATTTAGTCTATAAGAATATTAAGGCTCAAAATCGCTGAAATTCATGAATAATTTAAGAATAATGGAAGGCTCAAGCTTCATCAACAAATTTTTTTTGTTTATTTGAGTTTCTTGCAAAGCAAAACAAATGCGAGGGAGTCATAAACACTATAATGCAACATAGTCTTTTGATGATATCATAACGAGTACATGCTCGAAACGCTGTGCTTTTAACAATCAAGCAATTTTATTTTCATTCTGGTACTCAATTCTGGCAGTAGCCTCTTGCCCTCACAAAATCTAGCAATATTCCTTTTTATTCCTTTTCAGCCATTTGCCCGCCTTGAATGGATGCTTGTTTGCGAAACAACTTCAAGTGAAACGATCCCACGGATCAAGAATGTGCGAGTAAAAGGAACACAAAATCAAGTTCGCAAATTTCATTTTATTTTGACATTAATAATCTAAGCAATTTCAAAGCATGAAACATATATATATTTATATATCTTTTAACCACTTACAATGTCAACCAATAAGGCACGATCGAAGTGACTTTATTTTTTATGATTAAATCAAATTGTATACTCTCTAATTCCGAATACTTAAATTTTATCAATTGAAATTCGCATTGCGATGTAGAACATTTGAATTCGATCACTCTAATGAATTGTCTATGACATTCAATAAAAATTGTTATAAAATAAGTCTATGACATAAGATTTTATTCGCAGGCATAGTTGATTAATTTCATGAAAATGAAGGTGCCTCGTTTACTAACGAAACGTTTTGATTGTTTTATCCAGGGGAAAGCGACATCTACAGAAAATAAATCAGATTTAGCATGCTAACCTAATTCTGAGGGGTTTTCGGGGAATTTCAATCCTGTTATTTCGTAAGGATAAAACAAAGTTCAGGATATACTCTAGCATTTCGTGCCATTGAGACGTAGGCTCTGATATTGAAGTGGTATTAAATTTATTAGAGACGGAGTACGCAATTAAAACGCAGGTATAAAACAAAGCAATGCTGCAGGCTTACCTGCAAGATACTCTCAAACCACATCCAAAGAGAGCAATTATTTTGGTACTTCACCGCAGTAGCAATTTTTATGTCGTTATATATTCCCCTGACGTAAGCATAAGTAGACCGGTGATGCTTGTATCGTGCCAAACTCTCCAATTGCAATAACATGCACAAAGACAATGTGGGGGGGAGGGGGGGAGGTTGCTATTCGAACAGCAAACAGCTTTCAAGTGTCTTTATTGTTTTCAGAATGCAATTGTTCATATCAAAACAAACACCTAAACACTGAAATTTCTAATGTCAAGCTCCAATGAAAACTCATTTAATACCGAAAAAAGTTCGTTTTCCGAACCCGCCTAGCAAAACAGCGAAAACAGCAGCATAGCACAAGTATCTTCACTCTCCAAATGTTTTCCTAATTAAACTGTCCTCTAATTTGTTGTAATACGGTTTCTGATAATTTAGGCATCATTATTGTATTACAGTATCTTACAATATGCATTTTTGACAACCTTAATCCAAATATAAAGGGAAAAGTTTGCACTCTCTACTTGTAAAGCAAGTGAAATTTTTAAACCTGTAAAAAGTAACTTTTTCCGGAATCTTGTCCAGATAAATAGCTTTTGCGAATTGTTTTTTAAACAAACGTTGTGTTATTCTCGAAACTGGGCCATTTGGTAATCATTTGGTAAGACTTTCAAATCGACTGACCTTAATGGGAGTACCCCACCTTATTTATCCTGTTTCAGTCTAAGCATTTCAATTCTAAGACTTTGACATTGTTCACAATTTTTATAGTCCCTTGTAAACAAATCTTTCTGAGAAAACGGGAACTGTTGATTTGTTACGGAAGACCACACACTCTTATCCACTTTTCCAAAGTGGGTTTAGGCTTTAGATAATGTTTTGTCTAAAAAATTTCCTCTTTCTAGATCAATAGTCCTTTAGACTAAAAAGCGCAAGACGTCCCACAGAGAAAAATTACCTGTGGTCAGCAATATTTTAGCTTGCTTAGGCACGTAACAGCAAAATGCAAACTCTACTGCATTAAATATCACATCCTCTACTAGCAATCTATCTAGATAAGAATACTTAAGTTACTTTGCATGAGGGGCAACTCACTTTTGGAAAAAGCGTTCGAGATTTCCATCATAATAAAACGATTTCCTACGGAATTTCTGCTAAAACAATCGGATTTTTACCCAAGAGGGTCGATATTTTTTATATAGTGATTTGCCCCCCGCTTTGCAACGCTTAATGGCAAAACCAGTTAAACTACCGTACTCCTTCGTTCGACAACCTTATAAATATTTTTCTAAACCAAATTGTGGGTCCTTTCATTTTCAGCAATTCGACGGCAACCAACATTATCATCTAGGCAGCGACTGCATTCCATATTGGATTGGAGAATCCTTTAGCGAGATTGCAGAATCCTTTAGCGAGATTGCAGAATCCTTTAGCGAGATCTTCGCTCCTTGCTAACTTTCTTAACTTCTTCTTTGAACTGAATCTCCATTACTTTTTTGTACAGCAAGCCACACACTCCTAGTTCATCGTATAATGTGGGACAGATTCGCGACACTTCACTGTCCTGTTTAGCAGAGCATTCCAAATACAAGCTGTCCATTTCGTTCATGCACCATTTCATAATTCTATCGTAACATACCCCATCATTAGCCAAGTCACTTTTGTTTCCAACAACAATAATTGGAAGCTCAGAAGCCCCGCTCCCTCTAAGTGATTCAATATGCAATCGAAAAACTTCCAACTCCTCAAAAGAATTTTTATCTGCAAGTGAAAATACTAAAATAAATCCATCTGCCTCGAGAATTGTCCGTCGTCTGGTCAAACAGAATTCAGCGTTGTTCGAAACGTCGTGCAATCGTAGAGTAACTTCTAGGTTTTCACCTACAACAACATGCTCCTTAACGTCAATTTCAGTTGGCAAATGCGTTTCTGTAAAACAGTGTTCCGTGATACGGTTCAAAATCGATGTTTTTCCAACGCCTGCGGAGCCGAGAATAGCAATATTCAATGTAAATTTGTACGTATTCAGCGATTTGTGTTTCTTTTTTCTATTGACATGATTTTTGATAAATTTGAATATTCCTTTCTCCGTCATTCTGGTTTTTGGCACTTCGACTCCTTCTTCGGCAGAAAGCCACAAAATGAGGTGATTTTCATTGCTTTTCGTATTATACTAACCAACCCATTGTTAACCGCACCTGGGATTTGATAATGAAAAATCAATGGAGCACCACGTGATCACATTTTATTTTCTGCAGGCTCGTTACGTTCTGCATGAGAACTAATCGATTTTCGATTTTCTGCTTTCGTGGCATTCTTTGAACGACCGGCTTTCAGGGTCCTTCGTTATCAACAAGCCATTTTTCAAGGGATTCTGCAAAGCCAAGGACATTAATGAATAGGGCACAACGAGTGATGGAGAATTCCAGAAAAGTACAATTTATGATCGAAAGCCAAATTTATTCCGTATTAAAAAATCTCAAAACCCTTTCTATTTTTGTTGAACTTGCGATCTTGTCATATCAAGATAAAATAAGGTACCTATTTTTATTTTATCTTGGTCATATATAACGAACTCGGACATTATTCGTACATTTGAACCCAGAATCAAGGGTATGAGCCCCAATCAGGGCCGTCGCTAGCTTTTGTCCACAAGGGGTTGCCCCGATCCCATTTGCCGACAAAGTAGGCGAGCCATCCTTTATTTGTCGAAATATCTAACATTGAAGTTTTCTTCCAAGAGGGGTGTCACATCCCCATCCAGCGCCCCCCAAACGACCCCCCTGGTCCCGACTGAAATGAGGCTGGTGAAGAGAAGTAAACATCCCTCAGAGTCACATGCACATACCATCATTAAGGCGTCACAATCAATCGAAACTGCACATTCCACACTAAATATAAAGAAAGTTTTTCCCCATTCGCATAGCTTGTTAAGTCAAATCATGCGACAACAATCGTATCAAAAAATCCCAACCATTCCAAATTGATTTAGCAATTGGCACCAAATTAAATAGGCTAATTTGCTATAATGACAAGGGAATGGGGCGAAATGTGGGCGAGATTGTGCTTGTCCTGCAATGACCAGGAAAAAATAATCAAGGTATGGTTAGCCCATATGATCAAAATCATTTTTCGAAATCCGATAATAAAAGTAGGTAACTTATTAGCTTATTATGTTAGCATTGTTGAGAAAGGATAGTTTTATTTAAAAGGGCAATTTCTTATTTGGATTGAACATGTATAGTTGATGGAAAGGACGCTCTCAGATGGATGTAAAACAGAGCTTCTCGTGGACCAGCCCAATACCCACGCCTGTTTCTTTGTAAGATTTTTAGGATTTCTGCCCTGCCCCCCCCCCCCCCCAATAGAGTTGTTAAGTATGATGTCATTAAATTTATTTTAAGAATTTTCAATTTCTGATCACACAACCTGAAAAGGAACCATGAAACATATCTAGATATGTATAAGAAGTCAAACACCCCTTACAGAGCTAATGCAAAGCAATAACCCCCGGTCGGAGTGCATTCGTTTGAAACACCCCCGTTTATTTTGTCCCCGTTTGAAACACCCCCCGCTGTTTGACAAACTTTTTCGAACTACTGAATAAACGATTCTCCGTTGCTTGGCTTCTTTAATAACTTCAGCGATTTTCACGGACAAAATTCTTGTTTCTCAAATGGTATTTTAACAAAATAATCAATGCAGCCGCTATACCCATAAAATGACGTAATCAAAATCCAATTTTTTCTAACACCGTTCCACAAAAAGAAATGTTGAGTTATGGAGTCATTGCCTCGCCGTATATAAATTGTTGGTGAGATGAGCCTTTTTAAAAGTATGGGAGCAGCAGATAGCACTGGTCATTCAGAATATTAAAAAGTGCAACGTTTGAAGAACAGAACAGGACAAAAAGAGTATCTTGTTGTCTCTATGTTAGATTCTATGTTGTACTCAGTATTTAGCTTTCATTTAATCAATCGTCTTCACCTTCACCAAAATTTCACCGCTCCCCAAACAATCTCTCCTCAGATCTAGGTGAATTACAAAAGGAGAGGAAAGGGGGCCGTTGACGTTGCTATTCGAGGACCGCGGAGCATAGTACAGATTGAGGGGGCTAAAACGTTTGGGGAAGTAAACAATTTAAAGACATTTTGGAAAATATTGGGGGGCTGAAGTCCACTCAGCCACCCCCACTACCGCGGTCCCTGTCGTCATTGCCTTTGTCTTTAGCTATATACTTTCTCAGTTTTTTAGTTCTACAGGACTTTTGCGATCTGGCGCAGACCATTTCGTCTAGCATTTCCATAATATAGTCTTGAATGCGAAAAGTCCGAGCACTTTCTATTCATTAAGGGCCTCATCCTTAAAAACGAAAAACCATTCGACATTCTGTTCCCAAAAAATATATCTCCAAATATTTTATAGCCGATCAGCCTTAAAAAGATATAAGAGTCATTTTTTGTAACCGAGCTGTCCATGAGAAAAACTAGATATGTTTTATGGCTCCTCGAATAACAGCTAGATTAGACAGTAGCCTTCTATTCTGAGCTCCAAAGTTGCTACCAGAACGGTAGCATTTAGTATAAACATTGTAGAGAACTTCACATAGAAGGTGGGGTCCTAAACCCTGGTGAAATCACAGGCGATATTGCAGGTGATAAAGAGTTTGGTTGTTCCACACTTGACGGCGTGCTTGCTTTAGAAGACGCAACGGCATCCACCAACTTTGCGTGGAGCTCGTGAAGGTTTTCTGCGTGCTGAAACAGAAACAAAAATTCATCTAATGATACTAACTTTGCTACAAGAGATAAAAACCAAGGTGGCGCTTGGAATACATGCCTTCAACTTTAAAAAAACCAGAAAACTTGCCTTCCAGTCAAGTATACATTCTTCTTAAATTCTGGGAACGCCCTCTTAATGAGTCCTTTTTGCGGAGTGCTGTTTAAATACCATTTTTATTTTAATTACATTTCACATGCTACAGTCTTCTCTTCAAAAAGAACCATTCAACGGTTATGTGTGACATTTTTAGTAGCACGGTTCACTAGCTGATTAAAACTGCTGTTTAGTAACATTAGAGCATAATTTCCATCTGAGGGCAGGCTCTTGCATTGCTCTTAATTTTTTGGAAAATCTAGCTTCGGTGTTCTCAAAAAAAGGATGCATTGTGTGTTCACATGCATTGTGTGATGGTATGCATTGGATGCATTGTGTGATAGTATGCATTGTGGATAGTATGCAAAAGGATGCATTGTGTGATAGTATGCATTGTGGATACTATCAATAATCCATTAAAAGGACCAGCTGGAGCAAATTAGTGAGGTCAATTTAGTCTTTGTTGAAAACTGGGTGTGATCAAACTTCACTGCAATTTCTGCTCCCCTCTACTTTTAAATACTTCCTACATGGTAGGGTATTAGTTTATTGGCTAGCAATTTACCTCCATAACAAATGTGAAACTGAGGCTGTCATATGCAGGGCGAGGCCAGAGTTAAAAATATAAACAGTTTTCGTTGCATTGAAAAGGAACGGGCAGCTTTGCAAGTTTGTGTTCACAGAGATTCAAAATTACACTATAAAGGATAATCGGTGCACGAATGCAGATCGATTTCAGATCACAGCTGCACTAAAAATCACGACACACTGCAGCAATCCATTTTATATTTGCCTATCTGGCCAAGCTCTCAGTACTAGGGTTTCTCAAAGATTCACATTACATTAGAATAAAAAGACAGGATACTGAGAGAGATGACAATTATGATAACAGACTTAAGACAGACATACCTCACTCGTAGGCTGGATGGTAGTCAGCAATCCCACCATTACGCTGCTCTCAATTTTCACGTGGGTGAACCAAAGAAGGCGAAGTGAGTGATGCAAGACGGATTCTTGTGGGAGCCAAGTAAAAAGAAACTGATCGAAAATCAAAGAGCAGTAATCAGCTGAATGGAAGTCATCGAGGTGACGTAACAATCCGCTGACAATGGCGTTTAAAAGACAGTCGTTTGGTGGGTTCGCTTTGCTGGCACGGCAAATGGTCGGCAGGACGCAGTGAAGCATTGTTCTGAGCAAGATGATAAAATCATTCATAGGACTTTCAATATTCTGCACTGGGACATTCTATTTTCATAAACCAAAGAAATAGCCCGTTACTAGGGGGGGGGGGGTGGGGGGGTGGGGGGGACAGGACTAAGCAGGGACGTATCATATTAACAGCCGAGGAAGTTACACCAGTAGCTAAATCACACCCTTGAAGTAAATGCAAAAAGGAAAATATGCGAGCACCTATGAAACTATGAAAACAACAAGCAAGATTACTAAATTGACTCAGAACGATAGAATTTCAAACTTATCAGAATCATCATTCTTAATACAGCGTGCTATTAGATATATAATCCTTGAAACAATTGTTGCATCATCCATAAGAAATCTTTAATGCTCTTCCACTCCCTTCATTACAGTGTTGCTTAATATCAATAAAGTGAGATTGTCAGTCCTAATCTAGCAAGGATTGGACGCATAAACACTTCTAATGAAAAAGCAACATTGTACGGGGGTGGTATAGCTATAGCATTGATTTCTTGGAGGGGTAGTTGAATCTTCGGGTTGTCAGCTATCGAATGTGAATATTGTGGTATTCCAACTATTTCTGACAAGGGTTTTAGTCAAAAAGGGTGCTAATGGACTCTCCGACACTGTTATCCTTGTACCCTTATTCTAGGTATGTTTTTGTTTAAATGTCTACATGCTTAAGGTGCGTTGTCACCATTATAAAGTAGTGCTCTTAGAATCACTGTTAAAATCTCTTACACAATTTTGAAGCATTATTTCCTCTAAAACTGCATTTCAACATGTGACTATTTTGTTCTTATTCTTGCACAAGCAAAATCGTTTCTACTATAACTTTCTAACTTCTCTAAAAATGTCACAGTAAAAATCTTCCAATAGTAACAGGCATCATGGCGGCACCCGCTCAAAATAAAGGAATTAAGATGGCGTAGACTTACCTTTTGGCATGCTGTATGAGGTATATTATGTAATACCAACCAAGCGTTGCTGCTATAAAATTGTCTTTCACATATTCTAAGAACACGTTTGGCAAATTTACTTTGCTGGAATGATGGCTGATTTTCTCTGAGATAGCATGGATTTGCTCCTCAAGCATCAAGGAGGCCAGCGAAGGCAGAAATCGAGTGATGATGTCATTATTCTGAGATAAAGGAAAACATCAATGTGTTGCTTACAATGCTGAAAGGAGACTGATTAAAGACCAGCAGTTTTTGAAGTGCCTAATCAGTACACAGTATCTACTGTCAAATTCAGCCTAAAACTCGATAGTATTCAGGGAGATCACAGGGAAATTCGTAGAAACACAGATTCTGATCTAGCTGAATTGGATAATAAAAAGAACGGCTTTTACTAGAGCCATCTTATGCTCATTCTAGCAAGACTTTATAATGGCTTCTATTCTATTAGCACATGTAGTCAAAGTAATTTCATGTTTTTAGAGCTATAGTGTAAAGCATTCATCTATAGGTTTCAGGCATCATCTCATGCCTAGGAACATTGCCTATCTTGCTAAAGATAAAAACCAAAATAAGGTGACGAAGAACTGAATTATTCTGTTGCATTCCATTATATTTTCTCCCTATCTACAAAATGCTTAGATCCCTTACTGCTGTGTTAGACAGGGATGCTTTGCCAGATACTTGTTATGGAAAACTATTTACAAACCACAAAACATAAAAAACACAGTCTGGGCAGGCACTGTGAACAGCATTTAGCTTTTCATAGGTTGAAAAAACCAGCAAAAAACTGTCACTGAAGAATTTTAACCAACTTGTGATTTTTGTGCTTTCCCTAATCAAGGTAGAGCAAAATCCAAAATTTGGGCTTGCTGATGAATAGAATACATGGTACATAATGAGTCAAAACAAAAATTCATAATTAAAGAATGAAGTTTTTACCAATGGAGGTTCTTTATATTGTTGCTTACTAATCATTTCCCATGCTGAAAGACTAAGAGTAAAGATTCTGACTAGAAACAAGATGTCTGGGGTTGCCTGTGAATGCAAAAGAAAAAAATTAAAAACCAGAAACAATTATAGTGTAAAGACTATTCAAAGGCAAATAGATATCTTTTGTACAATCTTGTAGATTTAAATATTGACCTTTAAAATAAACATTACCACACATAGGATCTGAGTAAGTAGGCTTTGACACTTTCCCACACTTTATCATAATCATTATTACCAATTAGAGTTTCAATAATAATAAAAAGCTTGAAATCTATTGCTGACCAGTAAAAACTATTGCTTGGACGTATTAAAGTTATTTTATGAATTAATAAAATCATTCTGTAAGATTATATATACTTTTTAACCATATTTATTAAAAATCATGACCATAGTCACATAGGAGTCACTTTACCAAAAAGACAGATTAATCATAATCCTGACAAAGGATGAGGGTTGTCTTATGACTAATGAACATTGATCAAGAATAGAACTTTGACACACCCTTGGTAAGGATTCTGTCTTGATCATTCTACTGCAGAGTGACAGAATACTTGTTGCCAAAGTATTCACAGCAAATGGATCACAAGCAATCATTGCAACATCCCTGAATAGTAAAACAACCAATATTGAAAAAATTCACTGAAGAAAGAAATGTCATGCAAAATTCTTTGAGGTTTAGACAGCTGGCTTAAATAAACTTTAGATCATGAAAAATTCATGAAACAACTACTTACACTAGAAGATGGTTCACAGTTTACAGCAGTCTTTAGTTCTGACAGACAGAATACTCATTCATTTTTGTTACTATATGCATGGAAAAGTTAGTACTTTGAATTTCATGTGTGCCTAATTGTATGTTGCAATTTTACTGCTGTGTGACTGAATACGTACTAGATAATACTTCAACCTTGCAGAAATTTTACTAAAAATATTTATGAATATAAAAATGATACAAGGCAATGTATAAATGCCCAGAAGCTAAAAAAATCATGAGCAGTGCAAAGTTTAGGCCATTTGATTCAAAAACAGAAATGCATTCTAGCAAGGCAACTTACCCAATAATTTCTTCTTCACCCTTCTTCATTCCATCAATAAAAGCCCTCAACTCTTTCAGCCTCCTACTATCTGGATTCTTTTCTCTAATGCAAGCATCAAGGCACCAAGCAAATTTGTGACAAGGATCTACAGCCCTAATTTCTGTGATATCGGCATCATGGAAGGCCATTAGAATCTCAGCACGTAAAGAGCAATAATGAACCTCTTTAGTCCTTAAGAAAAGGGTTCTTAGAAACTGCAAAAGTAAGTTGTAGAGCTCTATGGACTTCCCTACAATAAAAAACAAACATAACCTTGACAAAAACTTATTTTCAAACTCTGTTGTCACTTTTTTAAAAGGATTTTATCAAATCGTTTAAAAGCCAGTAACTCTCATCTCAGTATTAATTGAAGTGGATTTATGCAAATTGAAATGAAAGAAATGAGTTTTCTATCTGTAAAACCACAAATTCTTTGACATGAAACTGCCTAAGAAAATTCAAACTAGTACTTTGATGAAACAATTTCAAGAAACATTCTTCTGATTGATATGTTATCAGGCTATTTTGATTTGCTTCTGTTTTTCGTAAACATGAGCAAATATTTCCAAGAAAATGTTTCTAGAAAATGCATGATTGGGTCAGTTTTACAACTAAATATAAAATGCCTGATTTCAAAAATTATGATTGATATATTAGATGCAAATTAAATCTTGTGTTAGAAAACCGTCATAAAGAATGATTATGTTAAATGTTGTATTATAAGAATTTCTTGATAGCTTGGTGTTGCTTTTATGTAAATTTCCAGTCTTAAATAATAAAGAACACATGCATAAAAGACAATCCCAATAGAAAGGCAAATTTTTAGCCTAATTGGTCTTTTGCCCTCTTTAATTGAACAGTTTATGAAGATATTTATTCACTTGCAGTCTTAGTATAATTTAAAATTGCAAGAATGGTTGCCAGACCTATCATTGTTGCTAGTTCTTTCACAATCTTGTGTTGTCTCCTTTGTCTCGGTGCAATAACAAAAAAATTCTTTCCTTGATTTGGATCCAGGCTGAAAATTTCTGCATACTTGTATTCTAAATAATCCTTTAACAATGGGCCAACAGCATCTCCAAACAGAGGGTGTTTTCTTATCCAGATCTGTCTTTTTACCTCCATAGGACAATCGTCATATAGTTTGGAATTATCAGCAAGCTGATCTAGATAAGCAGGCTCGATTCCAGGTATCTCTTTCATTATAGCCATGATAACAGGCCTAAGCTGATCAACATGTACAAACTTGAATGTATGTTCCAATAAATTCTGTAACTTTTCTTTATTACAGTCTTTTATCCTTTTAAGTAGCTTATCTCTCAGCTCCTCTAGCAGTGACTGGTGGAAGTTAACGCGTGGGACATTCTGCAAATCTAACAAATGAAGAGCCGGATGAAGCGAAGGCAAAAGAACGCAGTTTTCTTGCTGAAAGGCGTTAATGAATTCAGAAGGATCGTGGCAGTTTGCAAAACCATCCTTTATGTACTGCTTGCCAGGGAGGCCGGCTTCGTCGAAGCCTGCCATAGTACTAAGCTTTTACGTATCTTCAATTTTTTTAAAATAAAAATTCAGATTTCTTTTTCTATCATGAAATTAAACTTTCTTGTCTCTTTGTTTCTTGTCCAACTATGTCCGCTGTCCGCCATTGTAGTAGCTCTCTCAGAACGAGGTGAAGTGGAATAGAGGCTAATCAACAACATCACATGCTACATGCCAAAGAAGGACGAAGTTTTAAAGCACAGATGGAAATAAACGATACCATATTGTACTACGAGTCTTTTATCAATGATGTGTTGAAACGGGATCTTAAAAAGGTCATTGACCAAAGAGATGAGATATATTCAAAAGTAGCGGAATATTTGCAGCTGAAAAGGTCGATAGAGCAATTTGAAAGCAAGCCACTGCTATTGTCAAAGAAATCAGCTAAGGTTATGACAGATATAGGATGCAATTTTTACTGTCAGGCCAAAATAACTGATACATCGAAGGTTTTGATAGCTGTAGGCTTTGGTTTTTTTGTGGAATTTACACTTAAAGAAGGGATAGACTTTATATCTAAAAAAATGGATACATTGACAAAGCAAACTGAGAAACTAACAATGGACATTGCAAAAATAAAAGCACTTATCAAGCTTGTTTTATCTGGACTAACGGATCTACAACATCTTGACTTTGCTAATGATGCAAAAAAGGAAGCCATCTTCTAAATATCTGTCTGAAATAGAAAGGCAATTACTATGTAGTATGATTTAAGACACAATTTTGTATTACAGTTGAGCAAGCTGTTAATAGACATTGGAAGAACTCTTTCATACTCAATCTATGTTGCAAAGACTATTTGAAGTGCAATAAACATCCAAAATAGGCTGGAATCTATTCTAGTCCTCAGAATTAATCTGTTTTTGTAAAATGTTCATCTGATTTTTAGAATGTGGTATTTCTGAATTCTTGCAGTTTGATACTTTTTTTGCGTTGCTTGCTCATCAGCTCAATGACAAGTTGGAAAGTGAAGGTATGAAGGTCCAAGGGCAAATGAAAGATACAAAGCAAAATATTTTGGGACAAAAGCTCTTATTTTTAACAAAAAGTGTTTTAGTTAGCACTCATCCAGGTTCCTGTAGTTAAAGGCATTGAGTCATGATAAATAGACTGGGTATACCCTGAAAGTGCCAAAATCTGCTGAGTCATGATTTCCATGACTGCAATGCTATTGGTTGACCTTGAATTGGTCACATGAACTCACCTCGTACTGATTAACATAACAGTTTCCATCAATAGCAAGTTGTCAACAACGGATGCCAATATCACATGAAACAGCAGCGATCACGCCGAAACCAAATGACCCCCTATAGAGAAAGCCTATTTACCATGACTCAATGCCTTTAAAAGAAAAAATGGGGATCTTAAATGTTTGGGGGGATCAAGCCAAAAAATTAAGATAAAGGTCTTCTTGGCCTGAGACTGAATTTTTCTTATGAAGGGTATCCGGAATTTCTAAAGTTATTACTTTTAAAAACACAATCTACTCCATGTGACTTTTTATCTCCTTACATTAACCCCTTAAAAGAGAAAAACTTCCCACAGCTATTGAGAGTCAACTTCTGCCCTAGGGTAGAACTTTATATAATTGCTATATAAATATTATCCTAGGTGAAAAAAACTTTCTTGGCATCATTTGCTGGTCAAAAAATCCCTTATAAAATTTTTATCTATTTTGTGGAGCCAAGTGAAGCCTTTCAGGAATAGACTAACTAAAACACAGGAACAGGGGGACACATACGCCTCAATTTTCAGAAACAAAGGTTAATTGATATTTTGCAGCTAACAGTTGTGCCCCTTTTCTTCTATGCATGCTCCCCCTTTTTTAAAAGCTTTCTGTGTCTATGCATTCAGGTTAAGAGGTCAAATTATTTTAACAATAGATAGTAAATACAAAATGGGTGTGATATTCAATTGGGTAATTTCTCAATCAAAGAATCCCAGAGAAAATATTCATCATATGAGGATCACCATATGTAGCCTCTAGCCTCGCCATCTATGCTTGGCTGAACCTCGTGTTGAATACGAGTTTAAGCTGGTAGTAATTTGGCGCGGACGACTCCTATTCGCCTCGTCTAGCTGATGTTGTGTTTTATTCTGCCCGTAAGTCTGACGTTCAGCTCTAAGTCAGGTGCCAAAAAGCGCAAGAGAATTTCTATTTGCTTTTACGGTAATATTTTATAATTTGTTTTGGTATGTAACTTGCCTCCCCATCCTTGAAGCAACTCGTATGGACCTTGATCGTATTTAGATCTTTGAAATATTGGTGATGATTTTTTCAACATTGAAAGAAATATTCAGTACATATAAATTAGTGAATAATTAAAATTACTGTTTACCGATGTGATGCTTTTTATGTAAAGAACAGGACGTTCTAAGTTGCTACTCCTAGTTGAACGCTTTGCGATCATCATGTTTTCCTCTGATTGCAACTAATCTCGATGGATGTTATTATATTTAGTTGTTATGTCCCTAGAGGTTTTGGAAATATTAATTCTCGTAGGTGGTAATTATGGGGGCAAATGGAAGATTTCGATGTATTTCTTGGGGTCTTGTTTAATTTGGATATATTGAGGGTTAGGATCTCTATCCATGGCGTACAGTAGCAGATGTTTAAGGGTAAAGGGGCTTTGGTGTGGAACTTGCCAAATATTATTGCTTCATTGAGAAAGATATGTTTGTATGGAGCATGTGTCATGAAGTGATAAATAAATACAACAAACTTTCCGTTTTCTAGATCTTTTCCCTTTACAAACAAATCTCTAAATCACAGCAAAAACATCAACTCTCTTACCGAGCTTACAACCAAAAATTGAATACACCCCCTATAACAAAATAATTGATTGTCCCTAAGTTACAGTCCACAATACTTTACGTCATTACACATGAAATGCCACGAATCATGTTTATTCGCATCCCATAATGATTTGAATACGGTATGTTTGGGATATTGGAAGCCCCTATTTGTAAACTGACTGACGGACATTTTAAGAACCACCATCTATACGAAAACACCTTATTGATTAAAAATATTTTTATTTCAACTTTTGGTTTATCAAAAAACACAGTATACAGGCCTGGCCATTTCAGGAGAACCATAGCTCTTGCTCCCCTCCAAGCTCTCCTCAAATGCTGAAGGGGAGCTACAGATTGCTCTCCTTAATTGCTTTAAAAAGCTAATTGCTCTCCTTGTAATCAATTTTTACTTTTGTTTATATTCTTTTTTCATCTAGAAATTGCTCGCCTGTAGATTACTAGGAGAGCTGTTTACAGCTCCCCTGCTAAAAGTCTTATGGCCAGGCCTGAGTATATGGCTCCAGTTTGCATGTTTTTAAGGTCATAACTACTCTTCTATTCCAATTCAACCTGGAGTCGCCAATAATGTCAGTCAGATTTTCAGGATCAGCTTTATATCCCCCTGTAAAAAACTATGTATTATGTTGAATTTTATCATTTTTATTTATTTTTTAGTGTTATATGATATTCTATTTAAGTTTCAAAGCTAGCAGAAAAATATCTTCAATAGCTTTTGTTGATAAAAATTGGTTATTAAATATTAGCAGCATTAGTACAAATGTATTGAACTTGTCATTTTTAGGTAAATAATTGCAATTATGAGCATCAGAAAATTATGGCAGCCCTTAGTAAAAACTAAAGCGATCCTGAGCAACATGAAAACCATGTCAACATATAATCCTACAGATAAGAAATTTCCTCCGGATGTGATAGAGAAATTCTTAAACCGTCTTTCAAAATATGGAAATGGAGACATAATTCTTGAGAAGGATAATGGCACTGGTATTGCAGTAGTCACTGTAGAAAACCATAAGAGGAAAAATGCTTTAACAGGACACATGATGGTTGCTTTAAAAGATGTTGTCTCTGAGTTGGAATCTTGGAAGGAAGGAAAGGCAGTTGTTCTGAAAGGTCATGGAGACACATTTTGCTCTGGAGGTGACCTTAATGCTGTTATGAAGGAAATTGGAACATCGGATGAAGGAAGAATGATGTGTGAGTACATGCAGGAAACCCTTACAAGATTTATGGAACTTCCATTGATAAGTGTTGCAGCTCTTAATGGAAAAGCACTTGGTGGTGGTGCAGAGGTGGGTGTCCACAAGCAAATTTTTGCCCCCAGTGGTAGCTTAGAATGACTCATTCATATGCTTGAGAAGCCTACCTTTAAAAGGTATTCATTTATGAACCCAAAATTTTTACACAACACATTATGCACATCATGTTTTTCCATGCTAGTCTTTCAAATATGGAACTTTTACATAACATATCTGTTTTTCAGTCCTGCCTGGAAAACATTCTTCATTTATTCAAGATTGTTGTTCTTTTAGCTACTGGTCCCTCTTTTTTTATTGCTGGCATCAACTTAACTTTTCAGCTAAATTCACAACCTTCCTTTCAAAAAACTTTTTAGGGATCGTAGAATTCATATCATTAAACAAAATTTATTTTCTAGCTTGCAACTGCTTGTGACTTCAGGCTTATGGCAGATAATGCAGGTTTGTTGTACCTAATTCCAGCCCAGTATGTTAAGTATAAAGCAGAGTATTTTCTTCCCTTACCCACTTTGTTCTGCCAGTAACACCATTTCCCACACCATTTCCCACTCTCATTTTCTCTTAAAAAAACTTTTATACTCTATAACACCCTCTTTGAAGTCCAAGAAACAACATGAATAGATCTGTGGGCTTTCTTCAGGAAAAATGGTGGCTTCTGTCCTTAATGTGTTCTTTCAGTTTCACTTCAGTTTCTTATGATTTAAATTCTCTACATACAATTTATAAACCTACATTAAAAAACAAATAACTGAATCACATAGATATAAAATAGTACAGAAAGTTGATACCATGTTGTACAGAGAATTAATACAGTGTACAAATGCGAAAGTGAGCAATTATATCCAGTTCTTTCTTTCTGATTCTCTTCTGACATCAACCAATATATTAAGATTTAAGTTGGTCACTTTTTCTTTCTATTTAATATAGAGATTGGTTTTGTTCAGTCAAAACTTGGCATATCAACTGGATGGGGAGGAGGCTCACGATTAGTGAAGATTGTTGGCAAGCGCAGAGCCTTACAACTTTTGACCACTGCAAAAATCATGCAGTATGAAGAGGCCATTAAACTTGGGCTTGCGGATGCCCTGCTAGATAGAAAAGAGGTATTTATCTTCTTTTACAACGACTTTTCCAGTATAAAAGCTTTTTTATATATGCATATTACATCTTTATGTTATTTTTGTCTTTATGTTTATGCAATGGGAAATTATCAGTGAAAAAAATCTAAGAAATATATGGCTAAATATGTTTGTGGGCCTCAAAGACTGAAAATTTGAAGTATGGATTGTAATTTTTTGTCAGGACGTAACTGCATGTTGTGTTGATTGGCTGCAAAGTGGAGGCTTCTTGCATGCACACCCAAAAGTTGTTCAAACTATGAAGCAAAT
This sequence comes from Rhopilema esculentum, assembly GCF_057945365.1. Lineage (NCBI taxonomy): Eukaryota > Metazoa > Cnidaria > Scyphozoa > Rhizostomeae > Rhizostomatidae > Rhopilema > Rhopilema esculentum. The sequence continues at coordinate 4,086,132 of NC_142825.1, forward strand.
ATCAGTAAATGCAGATGACATGTCACTTAGGGATGCCCTTGACGAGGAAAGGTAACTAATTTTTGTGCTTTGGCTTATTAGCTAGATAATTTGCAGTTGGGATTTACAATTTGCAGACAGGCAGCTGCTGCCCTTAAGTTTGATATGCTGTCTCAAAAACAATATCAGGCAGCAGTTATTACAAGCAGCCAATAGGAGTATCTGTTTAAATTACTGCTGAAGCTAGGTAGTCCTGCTTTTGGGGATTTCTCTATTCTGTACTACATCTCTCGTTGAACTAAAAATGTTAATGGCGCAATGATGATGATTCAGAAAAATTGCATGTGCGAGTGATACTAAGCTTATTGACTGATCAATTTTGATTGACAGGTGGCTTAAGCCACTTTATTATCTGTTGATTGACTTAAAAGTTTTATTTTTAGGCATTTGAAATTTTAACTCAAGATTGTACTTACAAGTAATAATTATAAAAAATTACCTATCACATTTTATATGGAGTTTTCCCCAAAGAAATTTAGAGGCCTGTTTTGCTTCTATTTTGTAGGGATCTTTTTGCAGCCCTCTGGGGAGGCGTGCTGCACAAAGAAGCCTTGGAAAGAAAAATCAAACATAGATAGTGGTATATTTTATGTTTTCAAAATAGTACTTTAGAATTATGCAATCAGAATGGCTTTGTAAATACGTGTCAGCAAGCATTCAAGTTCCATACAACCTCCAACCTCCATGCAATGGAAGGCTTTTGCATCTTGTTATAAAAACACTTGTAACTAATGAACAAGATCTAATTGGCACATGAAGTGTGCAGCTGGTCAGAGCAACTCATGAAAATAGTTAAGTTCAAAGTATTTTTGCGGATCTCTTGAAATTTTTTTATATAAGTGGAAACTTTGTTGGCAATTTTAAGTGGGAGAGCTAAAACAGTATCCTCCCACTGCCCTATTGTTCTAAACCATTGCTTCGTTATTAGAGTTGATATATACAATTTCATTGGCTATCCTTAAAGTTGTGTTTGCTCATAAGATATAATACATTTTTGATTTTGGCAATCAACTACTCACAAGATGTATTGTATTTCTAAAAATGCATTGATTGTAAAACATAAACAGCTTGCGAAAAAAGGATAATATACTTTAAACTCAACTATTTCCATGAGTTGCTCTGACCAGCTGCACACTTCACGTGCCATTTAAATTAAAAATTGAATCTACTTTGAAACTTCATCCTGTTACCTCAACTGCAGTTAAATTGCAAAAAAGGAATAGGATAGTTTTTAGTTTTCATGTTGCAAAAAATATCTATATGTAGCATATGACATATTGTGAATAATCCTAATTTCCCCTAAAATTGTTGCAAGTTATTCCAAAACCAAAAAGAATGCATCAAAAATTTAAGCCAAGAGTTCCAAAAATGTTATTAACAAATAAAAGCATAAATATTTAGAACATATAAAATTGGTAGATAAAGGTGTGGTTTTAACTCAGAAATGAAACTATGATTCTAATTCATTAAGTTCGGAAAATCAGTACCATTCCTTTTGGAACATATTGAAATATTGCCTTTGAAAACAACGAAGAGTGGTGTTTTGGTGTCAAAAATTATCACGAAGGTAGCACCAGGATTGAAAACACAGATCTAGGCATAAACACAGAGATCAGATATTTTTTTGTTTCCCTAAATTTCCAAACGCTAACAATTGAAGAGATACCCTCTTGTCAGAAGAAATTTGTCTTGGTGGTGTTCGTTTGTGTGATTGAAATATTCGCTATTGTTTTTATACCGCTGTGGTAATATTTCGTACCTTTTAAGTTATACCCTCTCTAAGACGTTCTTTTGACCCAGCTTGTAGACTTCTTCGCAAAAGCATACCAAAAAACTAAATTTTTACGAAGTAATTCAAATGGTTTGTTTTATTTAAACAGTATCGTTAAAGAGTCATAGTGTTTCAGAATTTATCAATGTATTTCTTAGAATATTGTATATCTCTGAGTCTCTTTTCTTGTACATTGTGCAAACGGTTGAGCATTCAAGTCTAGCGATAGTTTTTAGAGGGGGTTTTTAGAGGGGGTTTTTGGGGGTAATGAGATATATGCGGAATTAAAAATGAAAAACAGCGGGTGACATTCAGTTTGTGTTCGAATAATGCGACAGATTAAATTCGGGAAAAGCAATTCGCAAAGTGTATGAATCTGCGACAATGATCTCTCATGTCTTTTTTTTAAGTGTTTTTCAAATTCAACAAAACACATTACGACATGGTTTAAGATATTTCAGGAAACAAAATTCCTATCAAACATCTTCAAACAATCATTCAATGAAGTGTTTTCGCCTTAAAATTATATAGCAATTTTCAGTATTGTTCACTGGAGTGCCTTTCGTTTTCAAAACTCGTGAGTAACTTTATTTTGCAGAAACCCCGGTACTTCTGTCAGGATGATAAATGTAAGGAAATCTCGATTGGGGGTAAAACGGCAAAAATCCAGGTGCAGAACCTTTAGTTTGTGCTCTGAAAGAGTTGCTTTCAGATGCAGTTTTAGAATGGGGACAACAAACTGCTTTGTTTGTGGCTGACATGGATTCATGGTCCGGTTTTACGAAACACCTAATTCTCAGAACCCTTTTGTGTTTAATTTGATTGCATCCATTATACAGCATTGATTATAGATTATGATCCATTGTCTAGAGCATGTCTACAAGGAGGTTTTTGTGCCCTCTTGTTCTCTTTCGACTCAAGCCACTAGAAATAGAGTGGTTTCGATACTTTTACCCCTAACTGGTCTTCCCAACTATTTCACATATAAAATGACATCCCACTACTGCATCGACAGAATACTACAACGTCTAAGAGGTAAAGATCACAAGTGGAACATCATTAGAAATGGAAGGTGAGTCAAAATCGTAGCATTTTTATACAATTTTTTGCTATCAACGAATCAAACTGGGTTCATCACAGATATAGACTTTTTCTTATAACAGCCAGATAATTTTGCCCGATGCTTTAATTTCTTGATAATTGGAGGCTAGAGTGTTATTTCAACATTGTTTTCTCTATAACTACATACTATAAATGGCTTCCATGACCATTAAATGATGTTTGAAGGAATCGGTGAAGATTCTTTTGTAAACTTTGTGTCATCGAACATTATCATTTAAAGATACTATTCTCGAAATTTCTTCCTTGATTCTTTTCTAAGAATTGGATTCAAGAATAACCAGTCCGTGTCTAATCCTGTTAGCACAAACATAAAAATATATGCTTGAATCTTCGAACTCCCTCTTGTTTCGTCTTAAACTCTATCCTTCATTTACCTGAAAACCACGTTTTAAAGGAATTAATCCCAAGGGTGCTTTGACCAAATTTCACTTCCAATGATTGCCTTTTGAGATATTCTGCGAGAGCCCCATTCTTTCTTTCCAAATCACTACACCCAAGACAACACCCGCGGTGACCCCTGTCATAGGTTCGTTAGGTTCTAAGTGTTTTGAAACTTGACATAGCTCTTAGGCCTTAGAATAACTGTCTATTACGATGACTGCAATTCTTCTCGGGTTAATCACCCAAGACAAAACAAGGCTTTTAGCCTTAACATCTGAAGAAAGATGTAACAATTTGACCACAGAAACGCAAATTATCTTAGAGCCTTTTGAATATTTTTGCAAAGGGATAAGGAAACAACTTGTCTCACTCTTAAAAACACTAACAGATCAACTGATCCCAGGAATTGTCTTTCTGCCTTAGGCCTAATTGGAGTCCTCTCGATCATATTCTGTCAATGCTTCTTGTTTTCTGATGCTGTTATTGACAACAGAATTCCGCGGGAAGGAAATGTATGGAAATCACTCACAAACGTAAATGGGAACACAAGAAAGCTACTTTTATATGTTAAAAATCTGCGAAGAGACTTTGTGAGTACTTTTTTGTTGATGTCGCATCTGAATGCGGCAGTCATGTAGAAGTCAAGTCAACTTCAAAATAATATTCTCGTTTTTCATGACTGCTTACAAATTTAAAGGCTCTTGCTCAACCGGCATGCTTTGCGACTATAGTTTCAAAACCGGCCTAATATAATACTGCATGAAAATACAAAACAGTCAATTTCTCAAGACAACTGCCGCTAAGCATGCCGGTTGCGCAAGAGACTTTAAAACAAATGCAGACGTTGTGGCACGATGGAGCAATAACGCTAAAGCCCCCAAGATTAATGTCAGCCCCCTCCATTTGTCACCCTCTCTCGGTTTCCCAAACGGCCTTGGAACTTCATGGGCTTCTAAAAATAGTATATTTTTATTTGGAAAAGTAGATAAGTAAAAACAATCAACGCCTAGCGAAAATTAATTTCTCAATCGGGCATACATAACCCGAAAAACCAGAATCCAGAAAACATTACAGTTCCAAGGCTGCGAACCGGAAGAAGGGTTATCAAGCGATGCAGCAGTTTTGAGGAAGGCCAATGCATAACTTGACAAGAGTAAATAAAGCGAGACGAATTTATCGTTGTGATTGAGCTTTACTTTTAGCCTGTCAAAACCATAGATGATTTTACTTAAATCCATTCTAAGGAACTTTTTTTCGATAGATACATAGGAAATCTTGAGGAAGGCAAATTTCATCCGGATGAAGGTTTAGGCAATTTTAAAAAACTGCCGAAAACCCTCCTAGATACGTTCACTTTCATTTAGTATTTTACTGCCGGTGTAATATGCGTTTTGGTACCCTATGCAAAAGTGTAACATTGTGAAACGCAATGTGTTACAAATCATGTTGATTTATCATGGTGTGATGTTAGGACACAATGTGCGTTACAAATGGAACACAGTGCTTCCCGAACAATGCGTTTCCTATATAAAGGAAAATCAGAGCACCGCTTGTAGTTAGCACCGCCTTGTTAAAAATTAGTTAGATTGCTCCTTACATTCTGAACAATACGGACCAAACCGGAATGCAAAGAATATAAGAGCCAAAGCACAAGAACCGTATCCATAAACTCAGTTGCTTTTGTACCCTCTTTTCTTTTTTTACAAAAATTAAATAACTTGAGGTCAAGCTTTGTATATACGTTTTAGTCAAACAGGCCAACTTTCCTTGGTTGTATGTAGAACCATTTCGAAGAAATAATTTAGAACAAGCTGAGGCAGAATTACAGCCAAACTTTAAATTTGAACAAATTTACGAAACCCCCTTAAAAAGTGTAATTCGAAAATGGTTCGTTTTGGTTACCTCTTCTTTAAGTTCTTGGGTACGTTTTTGCATAACCAAAATTGCCATGCGTTTGTGTACCCGGACCGAAATGCATGCTAATTCTACCATTCGTTTTGGTTACCTATTGTTTAAGTGCTTGGGTACCTTTTTGCATAACCAAAATTGCCATGCGTTTGTGTACCCGGACCGAAATGCATGCTAATTCTACCATTCGTTTTGGTTACCTATTGTTTAAGTGCTTGGGTACCTTTTTGCATAACCAAAATTGCCATGCGTTTGTGTACCCGGACCGAAATGCATGCTAATTCTAACATTCGTTTTGGTTACCTATTGTTTAAGTGCTTGGGTACCTTTTTGCATAACCAAAATTGCCATGCGTTTGTGTACCCGGACCGAAATGCATGCTAATTCTAACATTCGTTTTGGTTACCTATTGTTTAAGTGCTTGGGTACCTTTTTGCATAACCAAAATTGCCATGCGTTTGTGTACCCGGACCGAAATGCATGCTAATTCTAACATTCGTTTTGGTTACCTATTGTTTAAGTGCTTGGGTACCTTTTTGCACAACCAAAATTGCCATGCGTTTGTGTACCCGGACCGAAATGCATAAGGTTACCGAAACGCATATGACACCGGCAGTTTTGTACATTGTTCATGTAGAAAAAACGCCGGCACCACGTGTAGCACCCTCCCCCGCCCCTTCCCTCCTGACTGATGTGGCTCACTCACCAAAGACCAAGACACTTATCAATTTCAAATTCAGTTTCATGTTAAATAGAGGTTGATTCCTTTAGATTATAAATTTTCTAATTTAAATAAATAATTTTTTTATAGAAAGCTGAAAGGCAGCTAAAAGACCATTTCCAGCCGATCAAAAAAACGGTTTGCACATTGGTTTATTAGTATGTCTTGAAGTCTCTCATCATTGTCATAATTTATGACAACCTCAAATCTCAAACATGTAGTAATTGCACTGCCCCCTTTTATATATATATACGAGATAATGTAATAAAACATTTAGGGTTTACCTCTTGATACATCGATTAGATATTGACCATACCTTTTGGAAAGAATTCCATTAAAATTATCTCATCAAAATCACAGAATAGAGATTAGATTATGTAATCTCTATTCTGTGTCAAAATACGTCAACAAACGTAAGCAGAAAAATTCACTCTAAAAATCATGCTGCCAGTTTGTCACCAGATCTGCAATTCAAACAGCTTCTGTCGTAGTTTAGAATGGTGTAGAATTTTGTGTATAGAGATTTGGGTGATGCACATTCAAACGGGCCTAAAAAGGCCTAAAATACAAAATGGGCCTATGTACATTGTACGTTGTATTTTGCCTATGTACGTTGGCAGCCAGGCAAGCCTTTCTTGACTCTTAAGAACATTCACAGCTTTAACAATAAAGAAAAAGTAACAAAATTTGTTTGTACAGTGTGGAAAGCATCTCGTGACAACTCTTGATATTTTACAAAATCACATCGATGACATCCAATGCATGCAGTTGACAGAAGGACATCGAATGCACGAAGAAGCAATCTTAGAGAAATCCAACAAGGTTGCAAGCAAAGCAGTCACTGGAAACACAAAAGCCGTTTCGCCCACAAAGTTCATGAAACTTGAGTTCGACCTTCGAGATCTTCTCTCAAAAATTCGAGAATTGGTAACGAAATTTACGAGATAGTTTCAATTCATTATCGTCTCTTACAATTGTTTATGATAAGTAAACCTGAGTTTCTACACTAAATTATGATTCTTCTGAGTTCAATGACATATATCTTTTTACTATAGCGTTTACATGACTGCCCTTAATTTTCAGGCAAAGCTCTACCAGTTGAAAAATATTCCCAAATATTCTGTTGGACTTGGTGCCAAAGTATCTACAAAAGAGCAGGACACGGAGTTGGATGTTTCCAAAAGTGCTCTGGATACATACAGCCATCTAGTCGCAATAGAAAGATGCTTACAGGTATCCGAAACACTTCCATATGATCACCGCCAAAATTGAAGGAACCCTAACATCAGTTTTTAAGGTCAATCTTGACCATTATCTCCCCCCCCCCCCCCCCCCGTTGCTTGGATGATATGTGCTGAAGCTTTCAACTTTGTTCTGGACGGAAGGGGTAACAGAAGGAGTAGTATTCGGGAAAATAAAAGAAATATATAAAAATATTACTCAAGCTTTTTGATGTTTTGGGTACCCAAGTATTTTGGGCAGGCATAATATTACCCTGGGTACCAGACTCACTCTATAAACTATAAGAGAGTGTCTGTCTCTTAGCTGCAAAATGTTTTGAGCAATGAAGAAAATATGAAAAGATAAGGTATTACAGTGCTTAGAAACGAGATCTTACTTCTACAATTACTTCTACGACTAACTTCTACAAGATAGAAGTTAATTTTATCAAATTTTATTAAATTTATAAGATAGAAGTTATTAAATTAAAGATGCAAACAATCTTTTGGTGGTACAAAACTTGAAAATGGCTTTGAAAAAAGCAAACATTTAGTAAACTAAAGCTTTATGTCTGACACTCTTCAGATTTTAAAACTCTGACAGTCATGTGCTCGTGTTTCTGATTGGCCTATTTCGATCCACATATATATATATTTCCTAACGTAGAGTTTTCGGTCTATGTTCTGACGTTTTAAACTCTGAAGAGTGTCAGACGAAAAGCTTTAGTTTACTAAATGTTTACTTTTTTCAAAGCCATTTTTAAATTAAAGATGCAAAGAGCGGGCTGATCATAACGCTGTCAAATATTAGTCCAACACACTATGTACCAATGAAGTTCTGATTTTAAAACTTTTTTCTGTTTTAGACATTTCAGAGAACTGTCGCTGACAAGCTCAAAACAAGCAGTTAATGAATGTAGAACAAATGCAATTTAAAGTTTTGTTGATAAGGAGAGTATTTATGTTAAAATTGATGGCTAATTGGTTTAGTTTTAAGTAACACAAATATACCATGTCACATAGAAATTGAGTTTATAATTTATATAAAGTTAACTTATGATTAATATATAACAGAGTTGATATTATAGAAACCTGAAGAACACTTTCTTTGAAATCGAATCTAAATCGTAAAATGAAACTAGATGTGATGGAATAACTTAAGCTAGTTTATTGTTGCAATTAGGTTTATTCGATCTGTAAGAGAGGAAGGAGTTTCATTTCTGTTTTGAGCATATCAACTATATAAGGGTTGGTGTTCGCTTATTGGTTGAAACAAGGAACCAATCAAACGCTTCATATCATTTTAAGGAACCAATCCAACAATGTTAATTTCGATCTGCACCCGGAAGTAAAACTCTTGTCGCTTAGTTGCTTGATGATCGCATTAAACTTGAAACTCGGAGTAGCAACTTGGAATAGTCCTTTTCTTTAAACCAATTTGCGTGTACAGCTCTGCCTAAACGGCAAGGAGCACTCTATGGCAGACCAGTAAACAGTAATTTTCATCTCTTGTCACTTAGGTTTTTGTGGCATGTTTCATATTTTGAAGTGTGTCGAGCAAAAAAATCTTTGTATTCAAACAGAAAAGTGTTAATTTTCCCTCAGGACAAAATTCTGAAACTCTGAAAATCTTCCTTAGCTTTCATTGGTTTTTGACACGGTTGTTTGCCATGTCACCGCCATGTTTCCTGGACTATATATATGGTGCCCATTTTAAGTTTTGCAGTAAGGATGGCTTGCTTGATCTAAACAGAGAGACCACTAGGCGAGGGTATTTCAAATGAAAAACATGGACGGGAATCATGCATCATGTAATGGACCGGAATCTTATTCTCTCAAGCATTTATTAAACCAGAATTCAAAAAACGGCTCAATCCTCCTCCAGATAAAACTTTCCAATATTTGCCCTTAAAAAAATTATTCTTGTATCGTTTAAAACAGTATCTTAGAAATAGAAACAAAAATAACAATTATCTATGGTTTAGTCTTTACGCTTTGCCAGAAAAAATAAAAGTTCAAGCAAAAAAGTAAATTCCTTGCACTTTATATAGTCTTGTCACTGATTTTCCCCAAAACTATTGCATCGTTGGACAACCTTTATACGGTTCATGACCGTGAAACCGTGATGTTTTCTGGACTCTGTACCAAAAATTTCAGTCGATTTCCTACCTATGCTTATAAGACAAAATCCAATGAAATTAATTTGATTGAAATTCAGAAAAGAGCAAATAAACTGAAATGTTGTCTATGTTTGACATCAAAGGTTAAAGGGGGGCTTAATAGATAGGGGGGCTTATCTAATGTTTTGCTTGATAAGGGTGGATACTTAATAGAGAGGGGAGCTTAATAGAGCTTTTACGGTACTTCATCAACTGGTGCAAGAAGGCAAATGCCACTGATTGTGATCAATTCATTGCAGTGAATTCAAGAAACAGTCATCAAAGATGTTTATCCTTTTTCAAAACTAATAAGCTGAAACTTTGACATTCTTACTGTGAACAACTCTGATGATATTACGAGGTGGTAATTGAAGCTTTTTGCTTTCTACAGTATCCCCATATGGTAACCATTTACTGAACTGTCTAGCGGATTTCAACTTTTTCTTTATGCACACCTCCCAAAGCCACACCAAAGCCCACCCCCCAGCCCCCCACCTTCCCCCACCCGAGAGCCCTGTAACGTAGGATCCTCTTCCATTGGATGAGGTGAAAGTATTACTGATAAATCCATCAAATTCTGCTTTATAAATGAGCCAAACAGGTGGATTTTTTTTATTGCATCAATATTATTACTTTGATATTTTCTTTTTCCTGAACCAAAATGTTGATCTCAGCTCAAACCAACATATGAATTATACTCTACCATGACCTCAGGGAAACCCCATTGCAACCCTTTTCAGTAGGCTTGTTCAAGTATCAATCATATTAAACTACATTCGCTTTTCATTTAATTAATATCCATGGTAATAACACAGTTTACCTTATCTGTCTGAAACGTGTTGAGCTTTTCAGAAAACTGAACCACAAGAGCTATGACATTTTGTCTCTCAATTCTTTTGCTCTGAGTATAGCAGTCTTAAAAAGATGACAGTAAAGCTCCATTGCATCTTGTGTGTCATCATTCCCAGGGATTGTGTAAGTTATAAGCCTTGGGTCACAATCAGTGTCTACAATACCAATTGTTGGGATATTACACATCGCAGCCTCTTTCAGAGGTAACAAATTTTCGCCAAATGAGTTTATACTTGAAGTAATTATAAGATCTGGTAACCTCACGCGTCCAAGCAGTTTTGCAGCATTTGTAAGAGTTCCGCCACGCCACTTCTGTGTAATGCAATATTCACCAGCCTCACGGGCTGTTTTCTGGTATAGATATTCAAAACGAGGATGAGTATTAAGGAACAAAACAATTCCGTTTCGATAAACCACGTGACATAAGACATTCAGTGCGACCTGTTGAAAAATTGAAAAAAATCTAAATAAGAGAAATATATAATTTGCAAACAAAAAGCTATGTGACAAACAAACAAACAATCAAACAAACAAACAAATAAACAGAAACGAGACAGGAAGAGAGAAGTTTTAAACTATTAGACAATAATGACGAAGAAAATAATACCATCTTTCATCTAAAAACAATAACTGAAACATTATATTATTTCTTCTTATTGGCTAAAATATAAACAGATTCCACAATACTGTGATTTGAATCCTTACAGAATTCGGGCTGGAATGGTACAATTTTATTTAAGGCAGAAGTTTAGAAGCAGAGCATCATTCGAGGAGTTTTGAACAGTAAGACAAAACCCCAAGGTCGCCTGTCTCTGAGCTTACTTTTATAAAAACAATGGACATATTTGGTGCTATTTGCAAGGGCGAATGGCCCCTCAGTTTTAATTTTCAGTAATTGGACAGTGAGTTGGGCCATGCTCTTTTCACCAGCTACCAACCATTGAAAAACAATACAATTTTCAAAATAATAAACGTATAAGAACCCTTTAACACAAAATGGTTTTAAAAGAAGGATATTTGTGAAACTATTGCAAAAATGTCTTTCTAGGTTGTTTAGTTTTAATGCTAAGTAATAAGTGATGAAAATTCACTTCAGATGATAAATTCTGTTAAACAAAAGTTTTGAAAAGTTTTTTTCAGAAAAGGCATTTTATTCAACATAGCAACAAGAGCCTTCTTTTTTAAGCACCCCAATAAGCAGGAACACAAATGTTTATATCTTTTTTTAAGTGCCAGGGTGTTTAAGTCAGTGTCAAGGAAAAAAACAGCTGAATTGACATCTTTTTATCCTACTTAAGGTAACCAACCTGCAAATGATTTATTGTTTTATTCAAGTCTATAATGTGATAATGTGCACATGAGCCATAAATGTATGTTTATTAAAGAAAGAGACATTGTCAAGAAAAAATAAACAGAGCTGAATTGACATCTTTTCATCCTACTTAAGGTAAAACAACCAACCTGCAAATGATTTATTGTTTTATTCAAGTCGATAATGTGATGATGTGCTCTTGAGCCATAAATATATGGCTTCATGTGACCATTCCAACATCCTTCCTGATGTCCTAAGTGCACTCTTGCATTGAACAAATCACTAAGTTTGACTAGAGACTTCACATCAAAGAAATCCTTGCTTTTCAGCATATTTTTGGTATCTGAAAATAGTAAGGTGCTACTTAAAAATTAACTTCTATGTCTTTTTGGAACACAAGTTTTTAATGGAAATGTTTCTGCTTGCTCTTTTAGACAGAAAAAAACCTTATTAGCATATGATTGTGTAAAAAAAAGTACACAAACAAGAACATGCATAAAAAATATCAGAATGTGATCCTCAAGCAATTTTTCTTGGTAAGATACCATTTACAAAGAATAAAAACAAAACAAAAGCATTGAGGGGGACTGTTTTGCTATTTATCTGTTACATAGAATTGACACTTAGCATTCCATAAAGTAAAGTTTACTCTGCTTAGGGTCACTTAGCATAACGTCACCAGACACACAAAATTTAGACCTAAACATGCAAACTGTTAAATTAAACTTCATTAATGGTCACACTCAGTTTATTGTCATGGGCTTTCAAGGATCAATTGGTGTAAGAATAACGGGAACACAAGAACCTGCTGCACAAGTGTTTAAATTAATAAATATACTGTCATCATTCAAGGAAAAAACATGTTTCATACCTTTGTCTCTGGGCTCAACTGAATCCAATTCAACTGCAGCAGATGAAAAGCATCTCTGCATATGTATACCTAAAGAATATAAAAATGAAAACGTAAATAGAAGAGAACAGGCAATATTTACAATCAATTACTATCTTTAGAAATTATCATGAAGTTGTGATGAAATAAAACAGACAATGTTTTTAGATGGAAGACCAATTAATTATGTTTGGTTCTTCCAGTGTCAGACCAAGAAACAGGAATTCAGTATTTTGAAGATATAACTGTAATAATATCAGCATTAATTTTGGTAGAAATACAAAATTTTCCTTTTTGTCTGTCTACTGGTGCAGAGATTTGTTAACCAAACCCTAAAAAAATTGATTTATAAATGCTTGGTTTCCTTCCCATCCTGTGTGGCCTTCAATGTCAATTTGCATATTCTTCAAGAGTATTAACAAGACATTAACTAACAACAACAAGAAACTTTGCAACGATCTGTAACAGACTGCTAGCCATCACTACAGTATTTTGTATGTTTTTCATGCTTTGTTATGTTGTGCTGGTAGTGGTAAAAGGACATTTGGTGACTCTTATTCATGTCGCTTTGGGGATATCATTTATCTTCAAAGGGCCCCATAATGTTTGCAACTTGCAAGTTTTCCTTGTGCAAAGCTTCTTTTAAACCTTATATTGGTTGCACGCAAAAAATGCACGCGAATTGGCGGAAAACTAATTGTGCATGTTCTGTGAATGCACCGGTTCTTGTTATGTATGGAAGAGCCTCGTTGCGCTCACAAGATCTCACAGGAAAGTGCTTTCATTCAGGAAGGAAGAGCAGGTGAACAAAAACCCTTGAATTTGGTGGTGACAGTGTCATACATCGTAAAGTTTCATGTTATAATTGTTTTAAAACACCTGAATTTAGATACCTTTCTGCAATGGTCTTCTGCACTGGGCAAATGCTGATCTGAGCCTCGCCGCCATCTTCTCAGCCATCATGGGAAAGACCTCTTTTTCATGTAAAATGCAATACTGATTTACATGAAGCATTTCAAAATTCTGAAGGCGCTATTACACTTCAAAATGGACGTCGAAGATAGTGAAAATCGGAAGAAGAAACAAGGCAACGCTATTCAGACATGGGGCAATGCAATGACCATGAATATAAACAATATGATTCATACGAATATCCTGTCATCGCCTTATTTTAAGACTGACCTTTTTACACTGAAAACATATCATGAAGTGGTTGATGAAATCTATTATAAGGTAAGGCCTACTTGCCGCGCTTCTTTTTTGTTCAATTTTTTCTTTTACTCGATCGTTTTCCTCTTTAGCTCTCTCTTTGAATTTAGCGTTACTATAAAGCCATTTCAATGAATACAGGTCATTGACATACGATAAAAATGGCGGATTATGCCGGGAACCTTAACTACTGACTGAAGTTAAGAAAGAAGACAGTCGTTACCAAAAGGCCCCGTATCTGAAAGGAACTGCATTTTTGTTTTCATTCAAATCAAGAGCACACGAGTGTGATATTTAACTCCGATGTCTTAAAAGTTGTTTATTGGCAAAAAGCAGAAAATCATGGTCCAAACTAGAGACTGGAGGAAAGTTTGCCTATCTTGCAGCATTAAATTTTCTTTGCACGATTTCAAATTTTTTTCCCACATTTGAAAAAGTTCAGTTGTGAAAATGTTCTCTGTTGTTCCAAATATAGAGTTTCTATCCAACAATTTTTCACTTGAATTTTACATGTGCAAACATCCATGGAAAGTGTCTGGACTTGAGTTTTGATCATCTTTGTGCAGTGGGCAGACTGGAAAGTGCGCCCGCGATATATTGCCAGCACACTCAAATTTTCCATCTGCACACTTTTGCATTTTGGCCGTGCAAAGTCCCTATTTGAATACATATCACATTAATAACAATACAAATTTCCAAAAAGTGTGTGATTTCAGGCGCACAGTCAGGTGCGTAAGCTTGCCCGCACAAGAAACAAAGTTTCCAGTCTTGTGCAGTGGGCTAATATCAACTTGAGAAGAGAAATGATGCGTTTTTAACATCTAAAATAATTCCTTGAATGTTCCATTAACGATAGATGAACTGCATCTTTATTGCAGCTTGGGAGAAACACCTTGATAGTAAAGACAAGGTTGTTTGGGATGGCTTTGCCATACAGGTTTCAGCTTGTAAACAAATACAAAAATAAATGCTTGTTAATTACATTGGTGATTGCTAGAGACCAGTCTCTTGTTAATTGCTAAGTTTAAGTTTGTGAGTAAATCAATGTAACCAGGTCTTATTTGAAGCCTGAGCAAGAAGAGAAATGTTTCTCGATCAACTTCTGAGTCATTTTTTGGCATTATGATCAAACAAGATAATCTTGTTAAAAAAAACTCAACCATGATTATAGCGGCAGATGGCAGGAAAAGATAATGGTACTAATCAAGTAAAAATTTGTGAGCGGCACCACCCTACTAGATGTTTTGTTAATTTGTTCTATAAAGCTTTTTCATAATAATTTAAAGTTTTAATTTATTGATTGCAACTATAACATGTTGCTTTGCAGGTCAGTCATCTTGAACCTTGGGAAAAAGGAAGTAGAAAGACGTCTGGTCAAGTTGGAATGTGTGGAGGGGTGAGTTTGTGTTTAAAATTAAAGGATCAATTTTCCATGATAGTTTTTGTATTTCCAAAGATATCCTTATTAGATGAGCGACTATTTGCAAGCAATTTTGATAGTCACTGATATTTCTGGACTTGCAGAGAAGAAGATTTCATTTTCTTTCATTTTACTAATGGCGTTTTCTTCATAAATTCTGAAAATGTAAAGTGCTCGGTAGCTAACTTGCCCAGTTGCTCAAGAATGAATTACTCTACATTTTATAATCTTCAAATCACCTTTAACCCCATACCCAGTTTTTGTAAGGTCTGTGAAAATGCAAAGGCTGCAAGAAAAATTTTTACAAATCTTGTGATTAAGTATAGTCAGTAGCTTGTTGCTCTTAAGCAAATGAAAATTTTATTGTTCTCTTGTTGCCAGTAGTAACACTGTGGAAAGAACTTTGTTATTAAATGCACAAATGCTAATGCAAATACTAAAAGGTTGCTTTAAGTATCAAGTAAACATCAAGGTACCAAATGTTTACTTAAGGATAAAAGAAGTAATGATTATTTAGCTACTGTTAACTACAGTATTTGTATATGAAGATATTCCTGATTGCAATGAAGCTGTGTTTGTCTACCTCAGATAATAATTTAAATGTGGTGTAAAGGGAAATCAATGATCAACACATCACAGTCAGGCTCACAGATATTAAGTTAAATATCTTAATTTTGATTTTGCCAAAATCTCAGGAAATATTTTATTGATGTATAATTGAGGAAATCAGCTTAACTATGTGACAAAACCTTTTTTTACAAGGGTGACAAATTACCCACATGGATGATCTTATCAGGGTGATCATTCATCCAGCAATGTTTGAGGAAGGAAATCCTCCAGAGCCTGAGGGGGTGTTTGGGTACCATCTGCCAATGACTGCCTGACCTTTGGCTTTCTCTGTGATTATGGGCCGTTTTTAAACAAACTCTTTCATGTAATGATACCAATTGTGAATAATGAAGCAAAATACTTTGTTTTCATTAGCAACTTGACATTTCATTTAGAAAATCCATGAGTTAAAGGAATTTATTTTTTAAAAAATGATCTTGGGCAATTACCAGCTGAATAAGTGATGAAACGCAAGAGTCTTTGTCGTAATATTACTCAAAAAATACAAATACCTTTTTATATATGTTTTGACAGCAAAATTTTATAATTTTCTTTTTGAGGTACGAGGTGTAGGAGCTGGTGGTATTGTTTCTTCATGCTACTGTCTGCTCTTCAAAATGTTTACATTGAAACTAACAAGAAAGCAACTGAAAGGATTGATTGATCACTGCGATTCCCCATACATTAGAGGAATAGGGTTTATGTACATCAGGTAACAAATTCATCAGAATGTCTGAGTATCATTGATTCCTTTGTAACATTTGATTTGCACCCTAACTTTGTAATATAAACCTTTCGTGTTGATCCAAGTTTTCTTTTCAAATACTTGCAAAATATCTGAATATTTTCGATTGGTTTTTTTTGTCTAGTTCTAACAGTCTTAAAGCTACTGTTTTCAAAGAATTTAAAATATTATTTATTCTGAGTGTGTCAAGTTAAGGGACAGAATAAGTAGAAAGCAGAATGGGAGATTTACTCATAAGAATTCAATGCTTTTGGAAGGGTATTAACAAACATATTCCCAATTAACCAAGTTTTTCATGGGAAGGGAATCTCACAAAACTGTCTTTAAAAAATTGAGTAGCAAAATTCTAGTGTTTTGATTCACCTTATTTTAGGTATTGCCTTCAACCAAAAGAGCTTTGGTCTTGGCTGGAACCTTATTTAGAAGATGAAGAGGTGCGTGGATATGAAAGAGGTTTGGGTGATTTTCAACTCAAGTTCATAAATAAAGAACTTTGTGATTAGTTAGACCAGAAGGAGTTTTATTGTGGCAGTCTGTTTACTTATTTTGTTTTGAAGAAAATATTTTACACTGAAAATGGCTGCATCAAAAAGCAACAATTTTTATGCTTCACTCGTGTTTTTATTTGCTCAATGTTAGTTTCAGTTGTATATCATTAGCTCTAGCATATTATATCATCTAAATATCACTTTTTATTCTTTCGTAGGAACTGGATGTTAAGGCTGGTGGGGGTTGCACAATGACAATTGGACAACTTGTCCGTAGTTTTTTACTTAAATTGGAATGGTATGGGACGCTATTTCCTAGGATCCCTGTGCCTGTTGAGAAAGACATTAGAGAGAGGCTGACAGAGCTGAATCTTTGTGATGATCACAAGAGGAAGGCTGATGAAGGTTGGGGGGAGGCTGAGCGCTATGCGAAATCAAAACGGGAAGAAGATGGGGAATATAGAACAAGGTAAGGCCCACTCAATCTTTTTATTCTTGGTTTTGTTTTGGTACTGTAAATTAATGATTGTTTTCAAAAACCTTTAGGCAATTGCTATTACAATGCTATTGAAAGATGGGATTTGCTTTTAATGATATGTATATATGTTTTTCTTTATGTCTCTATGTCTTTATGTCTTCTTTATGTTCTTTATATATATTATTCTTAATGATATATATATTTTTCTTTATGTTGAAATTTAGAAAGAATCTTGAAAAATACTTATATTTATGAATAAAAATTGTTCAAAAGGATTTTCAGTCTGGGGTTCCATTTCTTCTGCATAGCATTGGAGAAAAGAGATTAGGCAATAAATAAAATATGGCTTGCATTGTATACTCAGTCGATATTAAAGATTTGTCCAATAAAAGGAAACCAACTTTGATGTAAGGTTGAGTTTTTTTCATTCTTAGGCTGTTGGTGTTCTGGTTTTTTAAACATATGTTCAATTACTTAATCTAAATTGTTCTGAATTTCATTAATTATATACATGAAATTTACCTAGGTATGTAATTTATCAATTTATGCTTTTTGCTATTGTTAAACATGGTGTCTTTATCAGATTTTCCAGTTTTTAGTTTCAAATTAGTTTGGTGCAGTCTAAGCAAACAGCTTTCAATCTTCGTGGCTCATTTCTCTAGAAGAATTTTAATAAACCAATCAGCGTAGTAAGTTGTTACTTGAATGAGACAGTACTTGTGAAAAGAAGGTGCCTTGCGGATAGAGGAGGCATTAAATGTTCAAATTAGCTGATGTATCAGCAGTATGTTTAAAGACAACAGATGAAGCCTCCTATCTTCATAATGCCTTATACAACAAAGTGCAAAGTCCTCTCACAACTGCTTAGAGCAAAATTGAGTGTTTCTAAATACAGCTGTTCACATTTGCAGGTGCTGGTTTGGAAATTTCCTATTTCATGCTGATTTGAATGGTGTTAAAAACTGAGAGAGATAAAACAGTAAGGGCAAAGACTACTCATGTTAAACAAGTAGCTTGTAAATGGAATGCCCTTTTTGGTAGTTTTTTGCCAAAATTTAACCAGGGTATTGTCAGTACCTACTAGAGAGGGGGTGTTGTGACACTAAAGTTGTGGTTGTCAAACAAAGCTAGTCTTATCTGGTATTTGAAAAATAATTTGCATATTTGGAGAAGGTTCCTGATTCTCATAGCCATGACTTGGGTGGCCAATCTTAAAACCAGTTGCAATTGCTTTTAAACTGACACAATGCATAGATAAATAGATATATGCTAGACAAGCAGTATGAAGTATGATGTGATTGACTTTATTAGGATTACAAAACAGCCTATACGGTATCCTGGTTTCATCAATGTAAAATATGGTATGCACAGGTATCATATTTATTGCTCAAGAATGGTTACTATGGTATCAGTATATTGCACGATGCACTCCATTTTGTAGATTTTAGTTAACTGAATTTCAACACTAAGACACAGTTTGCTAGCATGCAACACAAGCTTAAATATTTTTAATTAAGACTTTTTTGCAAAGCTGCTTTTTCCGATTAGAATTTTTCTGTTATGCTGTTGATTTAGGTAAACGAGAGTTTGGTTCTTTGAAAAACTGACAGGAGATAGTTAGAAACTTACAGTATAAATTGACGTCTTTCTTGTAAAATAAGAAGGTAATAAATTTTGGCTATCTTTGTAACAAGGAGGAAGACAATAGTCATTTTGGCTGTCCGTTTGAGACTTAAACCACGAAAGCTCGAATATTACCCCTTTTTGGGGGTCGTTGATTTTAAATACAGTAGCACCCCTCTTTTTCAAATGCAACAGATTTTAAAACCAGATTGCCTTATGCTTTGTTTTACAATTGCAGCTTTAGTTTTCTATCTTAATGCCCGTGTTTAGTTTTATCGTTGAGTTTCCTCTCAATTTCAGGGGTGAAGCTGATTTTGGTGAAGCTGAAAAGTATTCAAAAATGCATCATCGGTATGTCTGCAACATATTTTTGTATTGGGTAATTACCTACAGTCTTTATATAAATGCGTTTTCTGCATGTTATATCCACTAGGCACCTTTACCCCCGTCGCTCGATGTCAATGCTAATTGAGATGGTTACAGTATAAGTGAGAAAGTACGCATTACAAACCGTTCTTGTAACAACATTGATTTTAGAGGGAGGGGATTGGTGGAATATTACTAGTTTGGTTTCTTGTTAATGTCTCAGCATTTTTAGCCATAAAACTTCTGTGTATTTTTTATAAAGCTCTTTTTGAAATTTTAAAGGCTTATTGGTGAAAGGTATTGACTTATTCTTTAATACATTTTCCTACCTTTCTCTAACAGAAGCAGAAGTCGGGATCGTTCTGTGCGAGATGAACGCCCAAGGGAAGCACGTAGAAGAAGAAGTCCCAGTGTAGAAAGACCAAGTCGAAACGTAGATAGACGAAGCAAAAGTCGCGAAAGGTCACCACGGCGGAGAAGCCCGCGTAGACGTAGCCGCAGTGCTGAACGTGCACGCCATAGACAAAGCCGCAGTGGTGAAAGGTCAAGAAGAAGTGACAGAAGAAGTCTGAGTAAAGAAAGAGTTAGAAATAGATTAAGAAGAAGTCGGAGTCGAGAGAAAAGAAGTCGTAGCAGAGACGCTGTTTCCAAAGAGAGGCAGGCAAAACATGGTGATAAGGTGCGTACGGGTAGGAGGTCAAGCAGAAGCAGAAGCAGAGACCTTGAAAGGACGCGAAGGAGTTTGAGCCGAGACAGAAGAAACCGTGGCAGAGACATGAGAAGCCGTAGCAAAGAGAAGGCTCATAGGAGTTACAGTAATGAAAGGTCAAGGGAAAGTAGAGAAAGAAAGAGCTATAGTAAGGATAGGCACAACTCCGAGAAGAAGATTCCCCGAGAGGATGATGGTTTGGATGCACAAAATGGTAAAGATGTGAATGACAGGAAAAGCACTTCCAAAGATCGGCCAAGATCCTCTGAAGATGATAACAGGAAATTGCAGTCGAAAAGGCAAGTACAATTTCTCATGTTTGTTATATAGAAACTAGCTGAAAATGAGGAATTATGTGAAGAAGGAACAGTTTTTTAAGAGGCATTGTTGAAGAGGTTGTACGGCTAATTTCTTAGAATCGTTATTAATCTTTTTAGGTTTAAAAAATAGTGGCAATTTTTCGCTCAGAAATAGAAGTTTTTTTAGTGTTTCTAAAGATAGCTAGCATACAATCTAAGCCAGTCTGGAAAAATCAAAAATGCCAATATCACGTGAAACAGCAACGATCACGCCGAAACCAAATGACCCCCTATAGAGAAGGCCTATTTACCATGACTCAATGCCTTTGAGGATCCAAGTTTAATCGTTAATTATGCTGGAAAAATTAATTTGTTGATTGGAAAGTTTTATTATGTTAACATCGAGCTATCAATCAAATTGAAACTTTATCAACAGAAGTTCATAAATCCAAGAAACACGTTTTGTCTCCTAAAATTGTAAGTTGGCGATATTAATGGGCTTTTAGTAAAGAACTGATGTTAAATTGTTGTAATATATGAATGAAATTTGACGAAATAGTCCTCCGCGTTCCTTGTCCCTCTCAAGATCCATGAATATTCAATACGATTTCATTTCTAATAGTAAAAATGATTAAAAGTTTTTCATTATTAGTAATTCATGATTTTTTCTCCAGCAACAAAAATAATCGTTTGTGATTTTGTTCTGAATAGGGACAGAGACCGAAGCTCGAGCTTAGGAAAAGACAAAAAATCGAGAGCAGCTCATGTTCAAGATGGTGTTGATGAAAAATCGCGAATAGAAGATGACGATTTAGAAGCAGGTGAATTGCGGGATGGGAGCGAGGTGGATGAAGAGCGCCATAAAAAAAGCAAATCGAAGCAAAAGAAAAAGAAAAGCAGGCGTAAAGAAGGAGACGAAGATGAAGACACCGGCAAAAGAAAGCACAGGCACAAGAAGACGAAAAAGAAGCACAAGGAAGACATTCTTAAGGAAGAAGAGAGCTAGCCTGTCAATGATAAGCTCTTGCAACATACTGAGATGAAATAATTGTTTTTAATGACCTGAAAAGAGGCATCTTATGCATGGGTTCTTCTTGCCGGATCCCCTTCCGTCGATTTGCTTACAGGCTTTCGTGAGTTTTTCAAAAGGACAGATGTCAATTTTATGGAGTCAGTTTTGCAAAATGGGATTCCTTGCAAAAAACAGTTGTTACTTTATGATTTTATCTTTTACAACTAAATATCAAGGTAGATTTTTTCCTTTTAAAATTGCATTGTATTATACTTGTGGTTTTTTCGATATTATGATTCTCATATGAAAACCAGGTTATTTTTTAGACTCGTCTTCCGTTTCCTGCTTGTTTTTTGTTATATGTGTTTGTCAAAGGAGTTGTTTAACTGGGGGCTCATACTGTTGTGAACTGTAAGAACTCCACTATCTCTGCTTAACAAATAGCTCTGTCCATGCTGTGCTACGGGATGAAGGTGGCTTATGACTGCCTTCAAGAGTCATGAATTGGCTTTTTACTTGGCAGTAGAATCCCGTTATAACGTACTCGGTTATTACGTACTTTCGGATTTAACGTACTGGTGTACTTGGTCCTGGCAAAAGGTGTGCTTGGTTTTAGTCAATTTTTACTTACCCTCGTTACAACGTACTTCGGATATAACGTACTTAATACGCTGGTCCCTTAAAGTACGTCATAACCGGATTATACTGTAGCTTACTCGGCAAACTTTGTTATCGGGATAAATTGTGAAATCAACCTGACATCGGATAAACCCCCCCCCCCCTCTCTTTATGTTCCGTGTTAGGAAAAAGGTTTTCTTATTGTGTCAAGCTTCAAGGTAACAATAGTATACAATAGGGGTATGGGTTATTGATTTTGGGGGGGGGGGTGTTGATTACGTACTTTGTTATGTTTTTTCAAAGGCACAAACAGCTTTCCACAAAACAAAAACAATTTAAATACCGTTTTCGTTTAGAATTGGTAGAACCAAGGCTAGTTCAGAACGCATTTCATTAATATTTTGTGGTTGAAGTAAATTTTTCTGGTCTGGTGTGATTTTATTGCATATAGTATGTTTAGTAGCTCAACTCTTTTGCCAAATAAACTCTTATCATAAATCAAATTGTAGTAAGAACTTCTTTGCTAAGAATTTTGTCGGTATGATTATAAGGTGCATATAATCAAGTTTATAATATTCATTTTCAAGTGAAATAATATCATCACGAGAGAAAAGATCAAATGGGAGCACATGATTTAAGAACATCAAAAGATCTCATTATGCGCGAAAAGGTCCTGAATTATGCTATTTGAAAGTCTAAAAAATCTACAAATTTCTGCTGTGATATGTCTAGAAACTATCATTATTCTTGCTATTGTGAGTTCCTCTGCATTAACTTTTCTCGGTTCGATTTGTTCAAAGAAGTCTCTACTTTAACCGTCCTGCCTTTTTAAAGTCTTTACAACAAAATAACTCCATAGAAACATGAATCGCCTGTTCTTAAAGCTTACCAAATATCCCAGTCAGGCACAGTCTGAAAGTACGGCTCCACCAGCATCTTTATCCTTAATTTCACAAACTGTTCCCGTCCAATTTTTTTTGCAAGTGCAAAATATCTTCCTGCACCTCTTGGGATCCTCAATGCAGGTTCCGCCATGTTGACATGGGTTGGGGCTACACTTCAGAGCTAGCCGGTCCTGTAAAAGACGAGATCCAAAACAGAATAATCGAACCATTTATACTCGGGGAGGGGGCGCAAAAGGTTGGGCTGCTTTAATGCTGAATATTTAAAGGACAAGTGACACGCTTTTGGCGCCAATTTTTTTTCTTCTTTTAACTTAAAGTTAAATGCTGTATGAGAGTGTTGTTGAAATATTTTTCCTTTCTGAATTCATTTTCCTACTTAAAAACCCTTTTAAAATTATGGCGGGAAATGAATCACGTGACACCATGACGTAGATTGTGATAATCTGTTATTGCTGCTACTGGTATACAGTGCAATATTAATGTTTACAACACGCTTCTAAACGAATTTAGTTCGTCTGGACCTGTCGCGTCGTGTTTTATAGACTCTCTAATAATGACAGGAAAATTCCGAGTTATCACAATGTACGTCATAGGGTCACGTGATAAAAAGCAAAATCGCGCCCCCTGCGCCCCCTGATTAGAATTTTTTGTTCTAAACCAGGAAAAACTTACTTCTAAACGATGATCTATAAGTTAATGAAAAGAAAAGATAGGGTGAAAAGTGTGTCACTTGTCCTTTAAGTAGAAACGCACGAAAGCGGTATTTGAAATCATTCATCTTACTACCACACCTTAAAGGATGAGACACGCCTTTGTGTCTGCATAAATTTTTCTGGCATTTAAGCAAGTCAACAAAACTACTCGAAATATCAGTTTTTGTCTCATTTCGTATTATATTTATTTTTCATGATAGCAGGGTCATTTTTTGAACTTGAATCTAAAATACAAATTTTTTACCATCAGTTTTAGTGAGCATATACCTAACATTAATGAGTTCAACTTACACTCTTCGTGAGAGAAATTTTCTTTAGCTAAAAGTGTGGGGCAGCTTAATACAAATCAATATGACATTGAAAAGACATTAGGCGCAAGCGTTGACACGTGACGCAAGTAAATTCAACCAAAAGCTGTTTTATTTTTTATGAATAGTTCGATTTTGTTAATTTCTAATGGAAAGCTTACTAGCTGTGTTTGTTTAAAGATAATGCACAAAAGAGTGTGTTAGAACCCTCTTTTATTGCTTATCGTCTAAAATCTTCTTCATTTTGTTTATATAATTCACGCTTGTGCTTATCTATCGACAACGACAACTTGCAAAGAAAAACGAGCCAGCTAGAACTGCATTGCTTTTCAAAGTAAATAATGCTAAATAAGATTTTGTATTTTAACATAACGAATTATCAGAATCGCTTACCGTTTTGCTTGAATGCAACGAACAAAAATTTCAACACAAGAAGACGAAAGGCCACTACGTAAGGCTTAGTTCTCACGTGACTCCTTGGAGACGCAGTTCAAAACGTAGGCGAAGCAAAGAAGGCCCCGGAGATTTCATTTAATAGCAGGGGAATTTATAACAAAGCAGTATTAATGCTTGTAGATAAAATGAAACGTTTGTTTTATGTCTCTTTTACTGGTAAAAGCAAAGAGAAATGAAAACTGTCCTGAAAAATAACCACATGCTTGATAGTTCTGATCATATCAAACAGGCATAGAGCATTTTCGTCATAATTCTTATTTACAGAATCAATTCCCTGATTGAAGGTTGAATCCAGTTTATAGCTTTATCAACAACTTAACAACTGCAAGAGAACTTCAATTCACATCTTTATCAAAATTATAAGACAATTGTGAACCTGTCTTTTTCACTATTATGCCAAAAATTGAATTTAAAACAAATATTTTAGCATATCTTTGATCTTGTAGACGAAATTCTTGATCTTAAATAAACTTGCTTCAATCTGTTTAAATTCAGATATAAAGATATGTTTTTAATTCAATTGGACACCAGGAAACATTATATTTTGATGACTGTATATTCCTAAATTGTTAAAATCGGACGACAACATTAACGACTTCTGCTTTCCTTTATCAAGCAGGCCGAACTACTTGGGTGGGAGGGGGAGGGTATAGTTTCTGTCCTGGCATAAAATGTCAGATTGTGTCCAAAGGTGAATGGATATTTACAAGTAGTTGAACGGATATTTATACATGTAAATTTCGATCCGCACTAAGACAGAAATCTCCCTTCATTTTAGTATCACGGGGCCCCCGACGAAGGGGGACCGGGGGCCATGTCCCTCTATTTTTTGCAAAGCAATAGAGCTTTCTTCAGAATCTTTCGCTATGACTGTTTAATTTTTCCTTGCCCCCTACTTTCCAACATGCGTCGGAGCCCATATATCACGCTGAACTTCAACAAATGTTTTTATATAAAAGCAGTACAGACCTGTTGGCGGTTGTTTGGCAAGATATGATAAAATTTGGATATTAAGTTGGACATTTCATATCCGATGTCAATTATCATTATGTTTTTCCTCTGACGAAAGCTAAACACAAAGGCATATAACAATGATAACACTGGTGACCAAAATCGTCTAATTTGTATCGATAAAGAGATATACTTACTCTTAGTAACAAAGTTTCATGTTTATTTGAAATTAGATGACACTTTGTCTTGCTGTCTCCGTCTTTCTTCTCCAATTTATACCCGGTGCAGTTAGTGCTACGTAGGCACAAATCTTCGCATTGCATTTCACTGTAAACAAACAGCTCGGCATCGATCGCCCAGATAATGGAGGCAAGGTAAAGACACAGCCGTATATAGCTCCAAGTCACCCGAAATCTGCTTTTGATAACCATCACCATTATGATGTTTGTAGCGGAAGATAATGAGAGGAGGCTGTGCTAATGCATCAGAAACTATTTCATATATCAATAGTGGATGTTTGCAGAATAAGACAATTTTGGGACCTAAAACGATCGAGAAGTTTGAGCAGTGTCAATAGTTGGAAACGAGATATCTTCAAGCCAATTGCCGTTCATGCAAGTATTGCTGACTGATGAAGACAACGTCTGCTGGTACTTGTCGTAGTAATGACGCTTGTCGCTGCCTCTAGCAAAACTGTCAACTCGAGTCAATATAAAAACACACCGTTACATGAAGTCCGAATCGTCAGTAACAATCCGTTCTATTGCAATTTATTGCATATGGGAAACAAAAGACATATGTTGACTTGTAGACAATACTTTACAATTCCTTAGGAGGAATTTTATCTCGAGTTCTTGTAAGAAACGCTGTAAGCGCGTTATTAATAAAGGAAAGCAAAATACAGATTAGCTAAACTGAAGAAAGAGTGACGACAACAAATATTGACATCGCAAAACCGTTTCATAAGAAGGATGTTTGATCAGGTCTTCAGTCTTTAAGGAAGCACCAATCCAAAGTGTGCTTACTGTCTATTACTGATTGTAAGGGGGTCAAGCATGGATAAATAACATAGAATTCCCAGCTGAAGAAAGCCAATGACCTTGTGCTAGAATATTCTTGAATTCATTCTCAGAAAATGGTGGTTCTAGAGTTCTAGATACAGCTACTTTGCTGAGAATCTTCTCTGTATAAATCGCCAAATATAGACCTTTATGAAGACAAGACTTTGGTTGACTTCAGTCGAGAACTTTTTGAATTACTATATCTAGATATCCAAAATCCATAGAGGCTGAAGGCCCTCTCGCGGAACCAAGACACAGAAAACAAAACTTGGAGAAGTTAGATAAAGCATTCGACACTGTATCATTGGGGGCTCTTTACATCAAGTAACCCCCCCCCACTCACATTGTAATTCCGTCAGCGTAAGGGGACAATGGGGAATAGGAAACAAAAGGACAAATACGGTGTTAGTTGATGGTCTTTATTTGTAGGAATTAAAGCGACAACGTCAAATCACTCGGCGAAAACAATTCACTTCAACTGATATGGTAAGCTTTCAAAGACCTAAAAATTCTTAAACTGGAGGAATTCGGAAAAAGCAATGTGAAATCACCAACCCCCCCCCCCCCTCCCCTCCCAGAAGGGAAGGCATGCCAAAATAGGCCAAGGAAAGCCATCCTTACCGCAAAAGATAAGAAACAAACAAAATTCAATGAAAAATACTATTAGTACACTTATATAATATTATCAGAGATAAATAAATTGTCTGTTTTAATTCTAGCTAATTTCAATTGGTCTAAGATAGAGGGCCGTCTGTGAAACTTAAAAGAAATGTAAAACTGCCTAGTCAATCAAGATAGAAATTTACTCAACGTATATCGACAGGCAGTTATCAAATCCCATAACTTCACTGTTTTTTACAACACAAAAGAGTTATCTTAATTAAAACAACGAAACTGTTTTCTATGATTCATTTGAACGGTTAATTATTCTCATCACCAGTTTACTCATGCAATTCTTGCAGTTTACTAAGGATGATAAATGTGATGAAAATTTGAGGATAGGCCATCACCCATAAAATCTCACTGTGCGATCTCTCTGCCTTCAAAAGTTCTGTGTAATATAGTTTCCTAATGTAAAATCAACTCAGTGCTAGTCGAAAAGCTGTTTCTTAGAGACACCATACTCATACCATTCCTTAATATTCCCCATCACACAACCATTCCTAAAATCAGCTCTGGAGGATTTAAATCTCACATTGCAATACTCTTCATGCACGCAACCAGGAATTTCAGAGGGCAGGGGTCCAAGACAAAAAAGGGCACTAAGGAAACTTTATTCACGTTCACGTTCAACAGAAGAGATGCCAGGGTGCATTTCGTGTACGCCGAAGGTCCATCGGGGCATTTGTTTAGGTACAACAAAAATATGAGCAGTTAGTATACCTGTAAATATTGTATGCCAGGCAAAGAAAACTGACCAATACAGAAAAATTGTGATGTATGAGTCTGTATTTTATTCCTTCGTCTATTTTCTCAAATCTCAGCGGACTTCTACTTTCTGTCTAACATCCAGGGCCGCCGAGAGGTTTTGGAGACCCGAGGGGGGGGGGGCGGGGGGGGGGGGCGGGGGGGGGGATAAAAGACCTCTGAAGACCCGAGGGGGGGGATAAAAGAAGCGAGCAACAAAATTTTGTAACAACACCCTTATGAATAGCTTGAGTTAATTCATTTGTTCAAAATGATTACTTTTTAAGTGTAATTTTTTTACTTTTATTTAGTTCTATGTTAAAGCGGAATTAATTGCTTTATGAGGTCCCTTAGACCTTGAGGCCCTAGGGCAATTTTCCCCCTTGCCCCCTCTCGGCGGCATTTTTAAAAATCAGTCCTTTATTCTCCATATCCGAAAACAATTTGCTCTTTAAAATATGAACGGCCTTAAGAACATTGAATTATATGCTTCGCATTACAGATGGGAGGAGGTTTAACAGGTCCATGAGCCTTGAGTTCAGCTGGTTTCTGCCTGCAAGTCTTGACTTCAGCTGAGCTGCAATACAGCTGAACATCAACTTCAGCTGAGGAATGAAACAGCTGAACATTAACTTATTGTGGTATCTTCACTGCTTGCTAATACCAGTCCGCGAGTATTTCTCTACATTCGCTTGTTTCATGCAAAGGTCCTCTACGAATCTTTCAATTATATGGGCCATTGAAACAGACTGAAAGATGTTTTGGTTTCTTTCTTCTGACTTTTTTACCAGTGGTCGTAGGGGCCTATCCCATTCAAAGTCTTGTGCCTTTATTTTGGTTTTTGAGTCCCAGAAAAATTCTTCTTCAAAACTAGTGCGTAGCGCATCACAAAACACGCTGTAAAGTAGAAGCTTGAACATAGACTCTATTACTTCGTGAAAGTCTGACAAATCATATATCTGTATTTCTGAGAGGTCCATTACATCGCCGGGATGTGTCATTTATGACGATTCTCTTTTGTGCGATCAAAAAAATATTCAAGCAATTTTTTCAAAAGAAGGGCACTCTTCTTTCTTTGAGAAAAAGGGCAGTGGTCTCGACCCCCAGGACCCCCCCCCCCCCTGTAGTTGCGCGCCTGCTCTTTAACTAGAAGGATGTATTCCATAGAATCTTCTTATGTTACAAAAAGTGCACGTAGACTCGAATTAGGAAAGCGCAAATCCAGTACATTTATTTCAATGTTTGAAAAGCTTACCAGATATCACAAAACATAATAGATATTTGCTTCATTAAAATATGTAAGAAAAGATTAAGCATCGTTTTTACCTCATGCCACATTCAGCAATTGTATAGTATGTACTTTCATTTCCCATTCACAACTAAGTTTTTGTTCTTTACATTTGATTAAAAACGGATAAGCGATTCCCTAAGTTTGTTCAATCCCTAAGTTTGTTTCATAATATCATTTGGTCGGTGCTGCAGAACCATTGGATACCTCGTCATTCTCGCCATAAAAGTCCCTGGCAAAAGTCTCAGCAACAAGCAGAGGGAAAAGAATTGAGGCTTCGCCAACAACCTGCAATGACACATAAAATTCTATAGCATATACCGTAAATCCTCGAAATTGGCCCCTCCCTCAAAAAAGCCCCCCTCGAATAAGCCCCACCCTAGAACAACAAATTATCAATAAGCCCCCCCCCCCTCGAATAAGCCCCCACTGCTACTGTAAATTCTCGAATTGACCCATCCATTTGATGATTTTTGCCATCTGAGGTTGCCTATGGCGTTTTATTGAATTACCACAACAAATTCATACTTTTGGTAAGAATGAATTAAATGCACATAAAGAAATTCCTAGTAAAATAAACGAGATATTTTAATAATGTCTTCTTAATGTCTACAATAATTTTATTAGCCCGTCCCCCTCGTATAAGCCCCCCTTCGAATAAGCCCCCATCCAAAAATATAAAAAATAATTAAGCCCCCAGGGGGCTAATTCGAGGATTTACGGTATTTGATATATCACTTTTGATAAAATATTTTTCAAATATATGAATTATGTAAATGATGAGTAAGTTTAAAATACAGAGATTGGAAATTAGCATTCAAAAGACAAATACGTAGACTGAATCTTAAACCCACAACGTCCCGACGCATTTCGCTGGCCATTTAAAATTCCCATTGGTTGGAATAGACAATGGACCTATTGTTACCTATCCAATCGGCAACGTAAGGTTAAATCTCAATGTTTTCTTGATGATAAACGCGCTGTAAAGTCAATTGTTAACTCTGAACAGTTGGCTGATGGCATGGCAGACAGCAGCACATTTAATTTGCTACAGACAAACAGACTATACAAATACTCAAATTTTTACAAAGCCTTGACAGCTTAAAAACTTGTGTAATTCTGTGCCTTAAATTATTCTCAGATCAGTCATACGAAGAATTCATAAGTCCTTGCTACTGTTTTTTCTCACCACAAAACCATCAAGGAAATAAAATCATGCTTGAAACAAACTTTATACATAAAAGTCACGCTTGTCTGATGTAGATAAAAAGTCAAAATGGTAATGAAATTCCAGCCTTGATATCAGTTATCGAATAAGTCCAACTTCGAGAATTAATACGCTTATAAGATTTATTCTTATAAAGTATGTTTCAACTTAGAAGCAGGCTGACACCAAAAACGTCAAATGAACAGAACGGATTCTAAAAATACAGAAGATCTACAGGTTGGGCCTACAATGTCTGCCTAAAGTACTGCGAACACCCAACAATATGCGATGTGTTTTAATATCTTTCAATTCTTTTCCGGAATACTTCTACTTCCACAGCCACTTCCCCCCAAGACAATATTGATAGTTTAGACAAACATCATTAAAGTCACAGGAAAAATGTACTTCCAAATCCCCTACGTCGTTTTACAGTAAACCAACACTGTTCAAAGGAGGGGGGGGGGGGTTGGGTTGGCTGAAATTGCTCTTGAAAACTGACGATGGTTTACGAAGATTATGACAGGCATTGTAGGACTCAAGATTGTGCCTAGTTTTGGCATTGTAGGAGTCAAGATTTGTGCTTAGTTTTGGCATTGTAGGAGTCAAAATTTGTGCTTAGTTTTGGCATTGTAGGAGTCAAAATTTGTGCTTGGTTTTGGCATTGTAGGAGTCAAAATTTGTGCTTAGTTTTGGCATTGTAGGAGTCAAAATTTGTGCTTGGTTTTGGCATTGTAGGAGTCAAAATTTGTGCTTGGTTTTGGCATTGTAGGAGTCAAAATTTGTGCTTAGTTTTGCAATTGTAGGAGTAAACATTTGAGCCAAAACAACAGAAAATCTATTTTGCGTCATTCAAAGTTGTTCAAAGATATTCAAAGGCAGTTTAACCTCTTCAGAAAATCTAGTTCTTACAAAGAAGACATGATGTTTAAATTGACGCAAAAGAATCAAGAAATCACATACCTTAACAGGCTTTGCCGTGGCTTTGATCTTGCCCCAAGAGACTGCTTCATTGGGGCTTGCACCTGCATCGCTTCCATCAAATGCCATACCAGTGTTTATGAAAACAGAATGATCAGCACCGCTCCTCTGCCAGAAACATAAACAGAAATTAGCCCCTAATGTCTCTTAGGCCCAAGTGATGGGCTGTAAATTCATACAAGAATGTGACTGCTTGAGACTGAAAAAAACTGTTGAACCAAAATTTTTAAAAAGGCATTTTTTGATGACAAAACCGTTTTAATGGTGTTTTATGACTGAAGCCAGAAATTTCCTTCTTGTAAATCTACAACACTGGAGAATCAATCTTCAAATAAATGTATATGTACATGCTGTTAATTTAAAAAAAGCAGATCAAAATGTTATCAAAGAAGGTTATATGTATGTATCTGGATTTACACCACTCTTAAATAAATACCCCATTATAAAGGTAGACATTTTTTGTAGAGCTATTCATTTAAATGAAATCATGCAGGAATATAAGTGTAGAATATGGGAACAATTAGCATACCATCAAATTAGCATTGCAAATATGATGTTTTGGAAGTCCACCGCCAAGTATAAGCATTCCAGTGTTCTTTGAATATACAGACAAGTCATTAATCTTTCTAGTATCTGAAAAAGCATTGTTATGTTACCTTGGTCTCAACAAATGAAAGTTACAAAGAGACATACAAACAAGACATCTAGATGAAAACAGGCCTGGTCATTCAAGGAGACCCCTCTAGGCCCTCCTCAAATGCTGGAGGGGAGCTACAGATTGCACTCCTGAATTGCTCTAAAAATTAAATTGCTCTCCTTGAAATTTCATTTGATTGAAAAATAAAATGTATTGCACATCTGTGTAAACGAAGGGTGTCTGAAAATCAGAAACATTTAGCAAAACTTACCAAATAATTCAATCAGCAATTTAAATTTCAATATGGTTACGGTGCTTAATAACAATCAAAGTATTAAAATTTAGCAGTGGCTTTAGGCTTTTGTTATCAGCTGTCCAATACAAAAAAAAGCAAAAGGAATTTTCAAACTGTTTTTGGTCTCAACAATCACAAATTTTTTTCTGAAGAGAAATAATTTTTTAGAAGAGATAATTTTGTTAAGAATGTAAAAATTGCTAAAATAATATATATACCTTCTGCAATGTCAATTCTAAGACCTGGATTTTTATAGGAATATGAATAAATGATATCGCCAATTTCTCCATCAGTTATTGCTGGACAAAGTACTGGGATATTGTTCTGTAGAAAAAAACATCATGTGATAAATTTTCAGTATAAAATTGCAATTAGAAATCATTTGGTGTTTATAAAGAGTTGAAAAATGTCTTGAGTGTTATAAGTGACATGTAAATAAGTTCATTTGACGATAGCACAGAAAAGTAAAAATATAGCATCTTTTGAGTAAAAAAAGTATGACGCCTCATTGTCAGAAAAGGAAAATTTTTTTCTTTGTGTGAAATCATAGGAAAATAGGTCCACATATACGTAAATGAAAAATGTTCATTGATTTTACTTTAAATGGTTGGGCATCAAAAAAACTAGTTCTTTATTTTTAGGCTTGGCCTAAACATATTGGAACTCAAGTAGCAATACACAACTGGTATGGACCATGAATAGGAGCCTTGATGCATGCAGTTTTAAGGTGACTGGTTTCAACTTTAAGGAAATGTATCTATGCCTATGCATAAACATACTGAATTTAGGAGGTACACTAACAACAGCTCTCAAGCATGAAAAATTTTTGTCTGATCCATTGCTGGAATGCTCCAGGCACTATTAGCTGCTGACAATCATGAAATGTAAACAGCAGTTCCATATCAGGTCAATGAATAGCAAAAACTGAACCTTAAATGCCCAGTAATAAATAGATTCTTCATTGTCTATCATTTCTCCCATGAGTCTTATCATCTTTGATGGTGTCCAATTCACATTCTGCAAAATGGCAGAGAAGTATAAATGCTCTGTAAAGCTAAAATATGACAGAGCTTATGCTACCAAAAATATTTACAGACAATGTAGACCTATATGCAAGAAAACTAGTTCAGGGTAGATCAGAAAATAAATGAAATGTTTATGTAAAATCTGTTAAGAATTGTATCATTTATTTTACAATAAAAGCCACTGAATTGATTGATAGAGGGGTGTTAAAAAGAAAGGGAATAAGTTTACATAGCAAAGCCAAATCAGTCTTATTAATATTAGGCATGCAAGGGCATGTGCACACCTTCAAACATGACCAAAAGGCGTGCAAATCATCCCATGTGCAAAACATATTATTTGCCATAAAACTTCTTAAAAATTGCTCATGTTTCGAAAATTTCAAAAGCAGCAGTAAATCAAAGTCACCAAATTCAAAGGCAGTTCTGTCGTTTTCCAAGGTGTTGTTAAAGTATTTCCATATGGGATTTAACACAGAATCACAAAGTAGTTATGACAAGATCACTTAACACAACAGTTATTTAACCAAGGGGGTGTCAAGGGGGAGCAATCTGCAATCAACACCTGGTGCTTTATAAACTTTCAAAACTCAGCAATTTAAAGTTTTGATCCAAGAGATGTCTTTACTGTTCACTTGAATATCCTGTTCTTAGGTGATCATGGTGAAAGGAAACAAAGTTGAGCTAGCGACATTTATTGGTTGGGGAAAGGACTGATTCCCGGGAATAGAAGCAATGGGAGCTGTGGCAAAATATCCTTTGTTACAGGGCAGACAAGCATTCTGGCACAGATAATGATTGCAATCTCTGGCTCAAATTTTTCAGTAGAGAGAGCAATCATTATTCAACAGGAATGAGAAACGAGTGTTAAAAAAGTAGTTAGTATTGCACGCCATCGCACTGGCAAAGTGCATGCAGCCTATTTTCATATTACAAAGACTGCCAAATGAGGGCTTGAATTCTACCTGGGTGCAGAGGATATAGCATCTATTTAGAGTACTACATAAGCAAAACACAACATAATATTAGGAGACAAGGGGGTACAGGTGCAAGAGGGTTCATGATAAGCAAAATTTGCTGATTGATACATAGATTAATACAATTCTCCTCTTCTTACCAGCAAACCATTTTCCTTATAAGCAAACTAGTGAAAAATTAGTAATGGGTATAACATCTCCTCAACTCCCATCATCAAATATGGTCTTAATGGGCAAGTATCTAGAACATAAATTTTTAAGTGTACAACGCAGTTAAGAAAAATATTACAGCCTTATCATCATATAGCATGGTCAAGAAAATAATAAAAACTTCTCACATTCTCAGTCTGTTCTGCCAGCATTCTATCAAGCACAGTCATAAACCAATCATCAAATTTACGATACCCATCATTTGGTGCAATTAGATTTCCAATACGATTCAATCCAGCCTTTCTGGCTTCACTTCCATTGTAATTAAATTCATCAACAAATGTAGGACCATGACATTTAACAAAATCTTCTTCTATTCCACCCCCAGTTGTTACAAGGCAGTCAACCAGATGATGTTTTGCAAGGAATCGTATAACATCTCGAACTCCACATGATGTCATATTTGAAGTGTATCCAAGAAATATTGTTAAGTTTTTTCTTGGTTCTACTTCTTCATCTTTGTTTGGGCTTACATCTGTCAAGGGTAGTTTCCTTTTTGCTATCTAAAAGAGAACTAAAAAATCTAAAGACATAGAATGCAGCAGTGCCTAATTTAGTGTGGTCTTGGACACTAATAATTGTTTTGAAAATCCAAATTGTGGTCTTGAAATCGTGGTTACTATAACGGGAAATGAGTAGAAACGACTAGAAACAAGAAGAAACAAGTAGAAAAACTAGGAAACAAGTAAGAAACAACTAGGAAACGACTTGGAAAAATTTAAACTGCGGCACAGTCTTATTTATTTAGTGGAAATCCTGCATTGATAGCTATGATAGTAGATGTTGATATGGTAATTTTGTAAGAGGAATTGACATATGGAGAGCCTGATATGAAGTGCCAGCATTGTAAGAGCAAATCTCACTGGCATTGGGATTAACATGGAAAAACTACTGGGAAGGTCGAAAGAAAGCAATTTTAATCCTCTGCTAATAATGAAGCCTTTTCCCCTGAATTCAACTGCTTTAGGAACTTACCGAAACTTTATAGAGGCTTCAGGGTTAGGCTCCCAAACAAAACATTGTTCAAGAAGTAGATTGTCAACCTATACAGCTTGTTCCTCTAGTATATTGGAGTTTGTTCTTTTAGTTTCTGTTGCTAAAATTAGCGTTGTAGAAACATAAGTAAGCATTATCACTTGGTTTCCGTAACCTCATCTAAGACAACAGCTATTGCGGTAGAGAACGACATGACCGCACACTTAGGCCGCTGCAACGAATGCCCACGTGGATGGATAAGCTTGCCTCGTTTTGGATATCTAGTCGTTTCTGCAAAGTCACAAATCGTTTCATGTTGTTTCCTTATCGTTTCTTCTCGTTTGTATTCGTTTCTTGTTGTTTCCTGTTGTTTCCTGTCATAGTAAACGCGGTCTTGAAATCAAGAATTAGTGGGAGGATTTCCTTGAAATTAAAACAAGGTTTTTCGAATCGTTCTGATGAGCAAGGCAGTAATTTTATGAAAACACTGGAAGAAAATTAAGAAAGTCAGACATTTTATAAAAACACTGGAAGAACATTAAGACAGTGTAATTCAATATTATTCTGTGAAAAAGCCACGGGCTATTTAATATTTACAAACTATTCTTTATCTGCCATGAGTCTGCCTCATTCCAATATAAGGCCTTGTAGCCTCCTTTGAGTTAATCACAATATAGTGGTATAGTGGTATTAGTGGTCTTGTGAAAGTCCCTTAAATTAGGCACTAGAATGCAGCAGTAACTCCTTTACTCCACTCGTTGCAGAGGTACTAAATTTGTAAAATTCTCTTTGCACATACATTTGCAAATAGCTTTAAATTTTGCGACAAATCAGAGTATCAATATCCAGCCCTAAGCTCGATAAGTTGGCAGAGAAGCAGCAAATAAAATGTAGACCTAGGAGAGCGCATAATTCTATTTGGGGCAAACGACTGCCAGAAACATGCATAATTCTATTTGGGGCAAATGGCTGCCAGAAATAAAACCCCCTTCTTGATTGAAATACTCTAAGCTTCGAAACAATCATGCTTGATTTTGTCAGACTACTGTAGGTAAATAGCTTTTTGATGCGAGGAGCTATCTAGTAAATTATTTTCATTCCGAGAGGTTTTTATTATTGAATTATATAGGCCTCACGATTCTGACGATTCGCTCTGACGATTCGCATGGAAACCGCTGTACAAAGTATCATCAATAACTTTTAGTTTAAAAGAGATATTAAGTTTATTTTTGTTTTAACAACATATTCAAAGATTGTTTCAAAGGAATTTAGCATTTGGAAACAGAAAATTTCGTAAGATCTGTTAGTAAAGACCCGGGTCTAAAATAAGAAATTTTTACAGATCCACATTTTTTATAAAAATTGGGCGTGGTACTTTGTTGGGATTGGCATCATGGGGGTGGCAAATATTAAAAACTGCCATCATATTGTAAATAGCATGTCCTAATTGGGCAAATTCTTAAATGAATGAAGTATAAGTAGCAAAAGCTGATTCTTTACATTATATGGATTGGGTTAATAAGAAAATTAGCTACATATAGCGATGTCTTAATATGTGAGCAAAAAGTTATCGAAAAGAAACTCTTTTACATGGTTTGTTCGGATCTCTGTCAAAGTTATTTTTTTCCTTACACCTTCAAAAACTCCCTTAAATCAGCCTTGTTTCCCAGACTTTGGTATTTTTTGGTTTTTTGGACCCATGTCTTTGCAGCTTTTCTCGGAACTCGAAACTTGCGAGATGAAGCATATTAATTGCAATATTTATCTATTTGATAAGTTTTCTGGAGCTATGCTGCTTTCCCCACCTGCTTCTATCTTGTTGTAGGTGGGAATCGGCTTCTCTGCATCGACAGAATTAGGGATTGCTGCGATGTCCGGGACAAAAGCTGGGTGAGCTTTCTTAAGTTTTGTTTACTTATGGAAAGTTTTTATCTGCATTCAGCCCATCAAATTCCTTGCCATCAAATCTGTTCTTCAAAAAGCTTTGATACTACAAACGAAAACCTCGTTACAGATGGCAAATAAACTCTTCTCTCACCGATGTACAAATTGTGCTTGTTTCTTCTTATTCTCTTTTCGCCCAGTTTAAAAGCATGATCTTTACCCCCATCTTGCTTGTAATGCAGAAACCACGCACCAGATCTCAATTTTGGAATTACGCCAAATTCGTCATAAGATTGTGCTAGATTTGCAAAAATTATGCTAGATTTCAAATCAAGGCAACCCTGCTCGAGAAAGAGGCTAATGCATGCTCAGAATATCAAAAGTGGCTAGAGTTGCAATTTGGCTTTTTTGACAACCCAGTGTACTCATTCTTCGTAAACAAAAAGGCAATTTAGATCCATGGTTTGATGGCCAAGTTTCTCCATTTTGGCAGTTTCTCAATAGATGTACAATATATTGTTCTCAGGGTGAGTTCTCCTTTTGTTAAGGCTAGAATTGTCATCGTTAGATATTTTCTTTCCTTTGTATATCGTAAATATCTTTGTATCAGATTCATTATTTCTTATTGTTCCATATTCATAATTAGGTGCGAGGATGGCTCAGTTGTTAGAGGCGCTGACTACAGACCCAAGGGTCCGTGGTTCGAGTCTCCGGCATGACCAAACGTTCACCCAGAGTGAGGAGAGTCGCCAGCTCTCTGTAAGTCCAGGCATAGGAATCACAAGGTGTGGTCACATCGAGAGGAAGGACCAGGATACTGCTCGATAAGCATAAGCTTATCAGTGTCCTAAAAACTACCTTCGGATGCTAAGTAGAAACAAATACAAAAATACAAAAAAATACAAATAAGTGAGAAAATTGCAAGATATCATCATGAAATTTGAATTAACGTCATCCCCCCTTATAGGGCCTCTATGGTGACTTTTTTATAAGAATACCTAGCTTTGTGCCGTGCATCAGCACTCTTAATTTTTTGCTTTGAGCGTTATATAATTCTTGAACTATTCATAAGTAACACAAGGTGTAACTGAATCGCATTAGTCGCATGACTCAAAGAAAGGATACTTCTATAAACATATAGTGCGGATAATATTTCTTTCTCTGCGACTTGTTTTAAAGGCATTGAGTCATGGGAAATACTTGTTCTCCGTGGGGGTTTGTCTGTTTCCATGTGATAAGTGTGTTTTCATGTGATCAGACATTCGTTGTCGCAAGCGAAAGGCATTTGAAAAGCCTTTGTGGCAATTGAAAGGTACAAATGGGGGAAGAAGTTTTGAAATCTTTTGTAGAGGGCAAGAGCAAAGAGAGAGAAAAAATAACCTTTTTAGAAACGGCGGAACAAAGAGCACTTGCACCATCGTTTGTGCAGTTTGCTTGACAGCCAATCAGATTAGCGAAGCTATCATAATGACTCAGCAATTTTTGCAATTTGGGTATACGCTTCCTTTTTACCATGACTCAGTTTGTTTCAATGCGAAGCTGTTCAGTTTCCAAATGCTAAATTCCTCTTAAACAATCTTTAAATATGTTGTTAAAACAAAAATAAACATAATATCTCCTTTAAACTAAAAGTTATTGATGACACTTTGTACAGCGGTTTCCATGCGAATCGTCAGAATCGTCAGGCCTATATAATTCAATGTTTTTATTCAGTTCTAGTTCTAGGTTGAGAAAAAAACACGATTTTCGGATAACTTACCATTGCATTGACTTCATTAACAGCTTTAGCAAATAGTGTCGACTGAAATCCATTGTTCATGAAGGACTTGAAAATCTCACGGTAATCAAGTCCTTTGTCAAAGTCATAGCCTTTCACAATCTCTTTGTTTTCGAAAAACTTGCCGGTTGCATGACCCTCCACGAGCATGGCTTCTAAAGCTTTCGAAATCTTTTCTGGTAGTTGCAGAGCCTTTCTTGTTGTGTGGGTCATCCTGTATGTGTTAGTTTGACCCTTAATAAAAATTATGGCAACATTATGTCTGCAAGGGTCTTTCGCCTGAAACCATACCCTTTTCCCAACACCAGTGATATTTTTGAACTTTTGAAACAACTTCATATTCAAACAAAGCTGACTCGCATTAAAACTCTCGTGACTGTTTCTTCGCTATATAGGAATCGTTGTGTTACATTTAATTCAATATCATTAGATTTTGACTGGCATTTATTCTGCATCTAACCAGTCTGACTTTTTTCAGGGTATCCGCCCAATTTATAAAAGCCACCCTTTTGTTGCCGCTTATGCATGTGGAAAACATTGTCAAAGGAACCATTGTTTCTATTGATCCATGGTCTATCGTTACCAAATGCAAACACTTTACACCAGCATCTGTGGTTTCATTTGGCATACCGGAAAACAAGGACCCAGGAGATGTGTGTCAAGAGAGGAGTGCCATTTTTCAAGTGATGGAAGAGGAGACCAAGGACTCACAACCCAGGACTCAGAACCTAAGGCATGCCTAGGA
This sequence comes from Rhopilema esculentum, assembly GCF_057945365.1. Lineage (NCBI taxonomy): Eukaryota > Metazoa > Cnidaria > Scyphozoa > Rhizostomeae > Rhizostomatidae > Rhopilema > Rhopilema esculentum. Next base: position 4,125,878 of record NC_142825.1, read on the forward strand.
ACTTAAATGACCAAACAACCTTCGGCTACAACTTGTGGCTGGCTGTTTGGGTCATCAGAAACCTTGCCAAGTCATTATGTACTGCAAATGTTCAATAGAAGATTCAAATTAGACGAACTGTCTCGGGACACCGCTTTATGGGTGTCACGATAGGGTTCCAAAGAAATTTCCTTGCTGCTCTTTTTCAGATGCACTAGTTTCTTTTTATTTAAAAGGAGACCGCTTTCAGAAAGATGTAGTGGTATTTTTCAGAGTAGAAACATTTTATGGAACAGTAAACCTTTTTCAAATCCAGATCAGGACTCTTGACACAATGGTTCAATCTGAAATGATAAAAATACTGGCACGGCGGAAGGGGGCTGTTCTTAAAACCATACAAAATCGCCTTGTTCTTGATTATGAGCATGCTTAGCGCCCCACCCCAAAAAAACGTTTTAGCCCCCTCACTCTTTAATATGCTCCGCGGTTCATGAAAAACATACCAAAGGGAGTGCAGCCATTCCTGCTTCTAGAGCATAGAAACGTTCTAATGTCTTGCTATGTAAACATATTAAGACTACTTATGCTTTGACGGCTTGTTAATGATGTGGGCTTACTAAAAATATAAGGTTTGCAGTGTGCATAAAAAATACCCCGATCCTACTAAAGAATAGCAACTGCTGTGCTAGCCATCTATGCTAAAACAACCATGTCAGGTTTGCATGGCCAATAAGAGTATTTCACATTTCAAGGCGTTGCTTTCGTTCAATCGTACATTTACATATTCCTGAGCTACCCGAGTTTTCGTTTTTCACACAAGGTCAGAAATAAAATCAGATTCATTTCCCCCTTACAATGATGTGCAGTCTTCTGTTCGATGTGCAGTTTTGGATTTTATGGACAATTGTTCATGGTATGCAATTTTATAACTTGGTATTCTTATAAATGAAACAGCGAGTGCATCGTCGAGAACATATACGCTCCTGGCTCCTGGTCCTGGGTTCTAGTCCTGGGTTCTGGTCCTAGGTCCTGGGTCCTGCCTTAAGGTCCTGGGTCCTTGTTTTCCGGTATGCCCTTCCAACCTTCAGGATTTTGCCAGTTGTTTTGAATGGTTGGCAGCCAAATGCAGCCAGCTAGACGCAGTATACAAACAAGCTGAATTTTTGCTGATTATTGGGAGTGATACCGTAATCAAAATTTGCTTTGTAGGTTACAAAAGTTTTCACTTGCTTTGATCTAAAACTGTCTGTTATCTTTTGCTTTGTTTCATCATTTGAAATTATTTTAAATATTTTTGAATATTATCTGTGCATAAATTTTTGTTTCCTATGCATTTTCGTTGTTTTTTGCAATATGCTGCCAGAATTCAGCCAAATTTTGCTTCCTTCGCCAAATCAATTTATGACGGCCAAGGGCTTTTGAGAAACTGCCAAAATGGAGAAGCTTGGCCATCAAACCATGGATATAAATTGCCTTTTTGTTTATGAAGAATGAGTACACTGGGTTGTCAAAAAGGTCAAATTGCAACTCTGGCCACTTTTGATATTCTGAGCATGCATTAGCCTCTTTCTCGAGCAGGGTTGCCTTGATTTGAAATCTAGCACAATCTTGCAAATCTAGCATAATTTTTGCAAATCTAGCACAATCTTATGACGAATTTGGCGTAATTCCAAAATTGAGATCTGGTGCGTGGTTTCTGTTTTACAAGCAAGATGGGGGTAAAGATCATGCTTTTAAACTGGGCGAAAAGAGAATAAGAAGAAACAAGCACAATTTGTACATCGGTGAGAGAAGAGTTTATTTGCCATCTGTAACGAGGTTTTCGTTTGTAGTATCAAAGCTTTTTGAAGAACAGATTTGATGGCAAGGAATTTGATGGGCTGAATGCAGATAAAAACTTTCCATAAGTAAACAAAACTTAAGAAAGCTCACCCAGCTTTTGTCCCGGACATCGCAGCAATCCCTAATTCTGTCGATGCAGAGAAGCTGATTCCCACCTACAACAAGATAGAAGCAGGTGGGGAAAGCAGCATAGCTCCAGAAAACTTATCAAATAGATAAATATTGCAATTAACATGCTTCATCTCGCAAGTTTCGAGTTCCGAGAAAAGCTGCAAAGACATGGTTCCAAAAAACCAAAAAATACCAAAGTCTGGGAAGCAAGGCTGATTTAAAGGAGTTTTTGAAGGTGAAAGGAAAAAAATAACTTTGACAGAGATCCAAACAAACCATGTAAAAGAGTTTCTTTTCGATAACTTTTTGCTCACATATTAAGACATCGCTATATGTAGCTAATTTTCTTATTAACCCAATCCATATAATGTAAAGAATCAGCTTTTGCTACTTATACTTCATTCATTTAAGGATTTGCCCAATTAGGACATGCTATTTACAATATGATGGCAGTTTTTAATATTTGCCACCCCCATGATGCCATCCCAGCAAAGTACCACGCCCAATTTTTATAAAAAATTTGGATCTGTAAAAATTTCTTATTTTAGGCCCTGGTCTTTACTAACACATGTTACGAAATTTTCAGTTTCCAAATGCTAAATTCCTTTTAAACAATCTTTAAATATGTTGTTAAAACAAAAATAAACTTAATATCTCTTTTAAACTAAAAGTTATTGAAGATACTTTGTACAGCGGTTTCCGTGCGAATCGTCAGAGCGAATCGTCAGAATCGTCAGGCCTATATAATTACCGCGTACCATTCAGCACCAGATTCATCCCCAGATTCATCCCCAGATTCGAAAACTTGCTTGTACTGCTCGGAATGTGTCGAGATGACAATGATTAGTAAGAAAATAAGTTATTTCCAGCGTTTCCTTTCAATTTCCACTCGATAAAATCTTTTCCTTGCCAATTCATTTTTTGATGTTTTTAGCAAGCCTAGGCATGCGTATTTTCCATCCCCAGATTCATCCCCAGATTCGCGTATTGTATAATATGGGTCTAAAAACAGCTTGAAATGTGTCAAAATGACAATAGCTTGAAAGAATGTGTAGAAATATGCGGTTCTCCGTCAATTTATACTAGATAAATGTCACTTTTCTACCACTTTGTCTCCAAAGTTGCTAGTTGGCCTAGTACTTTTCATCCCCAGATTCGCCGTCATAGGGATACCAAACGACCACAAGGATACCATTGCCAATTTCAAAAAATGAAACAAGTTCTCTTGGTTCAAGAGATTTTTTATCATTAATAAAAATATGATATAGCATTCTATGGAAGCATTCAAAAAGTGAAGAGAGGGATGACCTATATAGGCAATCAAAGGGTAATATAAGTTGTGAAATAGTGAAATTATGCATTAATTTTCCTTTAGCAAAGTTGGGAGGGGCCCCCGGTTTGTACGTCTTGGACCGTATGATTTATTTTATACACACTGTCGCAGCTGCTAGGCTACAGCATGGTATCCTTAAACATCATTTAGAATAATATAACTCAGTATGAACTCGGTAACCCTAATTGAACTCGGCATCCATTGCTAACTTTTTTAAAATGGACACTTTACTGTTCAAAATTTCCTTGAACCTTGTACTAAGTACTTTAAATTTTTGACCATCCTGGTATTAGTTTCTTAAATATAAGTTTCTCATACCAAAGAAAGGTGTTATACTATACAAGAGAAGAATCATTCTAAGAGCTTTGCACTAGCACATGGGTGGCTCCAAATAGGGGGTGGGGGATGGGGGCCTTTATTCCTATTGCTTGATTTGCAAGGAATAAGCCAAGGTCTATAGGGCCTCCAAAAGCACTGAATTCCATTTTAAGATTGGAATTGATCAAATGTAATAGAAGCATGCCTTAATTATAGCAAAAAATTTAAACGATTGCAAGAGAATGACTGCAACAAAAGTTCTGAAATCTCACATTGCAATACGCCTAGATCTCTTTAACTAGAAGGATGTATTCCATAGAATCTTCTTATGTTACAAAAATTGCACGTAGACTCCAATTAGGAAAGCGCAAATCCAGTACATTTATTTCAATGTTTGAAAAGCTTACCAGATGTCACAAAATATAATAGATATTTGCTTCATTAAAATATGTAAGAATAGATTAAGCATCGTTTCTACTTCATGCCACATTCAGCAACTGTATAGTAGGTACTTTCATTTCCCATTCACAACTAAGTTTTTCTTGTTTACATTTGATTAAAACGCAGAAGCGATTCCCTAAGTTTGTTCATTCAAACTTGGTGTGTGGCTGAATAAAAGATGTAAGACTTGGTTTAATTATCAATGTTGTTGGAAACTGCTGGACGGCGCAGGATGAATTTGTGGATTAAATTAAGTTAAAACGTACATCATAATATCATTTGGTCAATGCTGCAGAACCATTGGATACCTCGTCATTCTTGCCATAAAAGTCTCTGGCAAACGTCTCAGCAACAAGCAGAGGGAAAAGAATTGAGGCTTCGCCAACAACCTGCAATGATACATAAAATTCTATAGAAATATACCGTAAATCCTCGAAATGCCCCCCCCCTCAAAAAAGCCCCCCCCCTCGAATAGGCCCCACCCTAGAACTACAAATTATCAATAAGCCCCCCCCCTCGAATAAGCCCCCACTGCTACTGTAAATTCTCGAATTGACCCCTCCATTTGATGATTTTTGCCATCTGAAGTTGCCTATGGCGTTTTATTGAATTACCACAACAAATTCATACTTTTGATAAGATTTAATTAAATGCACATAAAGAAATTCCTAGTAAAATAAACGAGGTCTTTTAATAATGTCTTCTTAATGTCTACAATAATTTTATAAGCCCCTCCCCTTCGAATAAGCCCCCTCTTCGAATAAGCCCCCATCCAAAAATATCAAGAATAAATAAGCCCCCAGGGGGCTAATTCGAGGTTTTACGGTATTTGATATATCACTTTTGATAAAATATTTTTCAAATGTATGAATTGTGTAAACGATAAGTAAGTTTAAAATACAGAGATTGGAAATTAGCATTCAAAAGACAAATACGTAGACTGAATCTTAAACGCACTACGTCCCGACGCATTTCGCTGGCCATTTAAATTTCCCATTGGTTGGAATAGACAATAGACCTATTGTTACTTATCCAATTAAAAATTTGTGTGATTCTGTGCCTTAAATTATTCTCAGATCAGTCATACGAAGAATATATAAGTCCTTGCTACTGTTTTTTCTCACCACAAAACCATTAAGGAAATAAAGTCATGCTTGAAATGCTTGTCTGATGTAGATAAAAAGTCAAAATGGTGATGAAATTCCAGCCTTGATATCAGTTATGAAATAAGTCCAGCTTCGAGAATTGATACGCTTACAAGATTTAATCTTATTAAGTATGTTTCAACTTAGAAGCAGGGCTGACAGGGGGCTGACACCAAAAACGTCAAATGAACAGAACGGATTCTAAAAATACAGAAGATCTATAAGTGGGGCCTACAATGTCTGCCAAAAGTACTGCAAACACCAAACAATATGCAATGTGTTTTAATATCTTTCAATTCTTTTCCGGAACATTTCTACTTCCACAGCCACTTCCCCCCAAAACAATATTGATAGTTTAGACAAACATCATAAAAGTCACAGGAAAAACGTACTTCCTAATCCTCTACATCGTTTTGCAGTAAACCAACACTGTTCAAAGGAGGAGGGGGGTTGGGTTGGCTGAAATTGCCCTTGAAAACTGACGATGGTTTACGAAGATTATGACAGGCATTGTAGGAGTCAAAATTTGTGCTTAGCTTTGGCATTGTAGGAGTCAAAATTTGTGCTTAGTTTTGGCATTGTAGGAGAAAATCTATTTCCCGTCATTCAAAGTCGTTCAAAGATATTCAAAGGCAGTTTAACCTCTTTAGATCATCTAGTTTTTACAAAGAAGACATGATGTTTAAATTGATGCAAAAGAATCAAGGAATCGCATACCTTAACAGGCTTTGCTGTGTCTTTGATCTTGCCCCAAGAGACTGCTTCATTGGGGCTTGCACCTGCATCGCTTCCATCAAATGCCATACCAGTGTTTATGAAAACAGAATGATCAGCACCGTTCCTCTGCCAGAAACATAAACAGAAAATATCACCCACTTAGCCCCTAATGTCTCTTAGGCACCAGTGATGGGCTGTAAATTCATACAAGAATGTGACTGCTTGAGACTGAAAAAAACTGTTGAACCAAAATTTATTGAATCAAAAAGGCACTTTTGATAACAAAACCGTTTTAATGGTGTTTTATGACTGAAGCCAGAAATTTCCTTTCTTGTAAATCTACAACAATGGAGAATAAATCTTCAAACAAATGTATATGTACATGCTGTTAATTTTAAAAGAGCAGATCAAAATGTTATCAAAGAAGGTTATATGTATGTATCTGGATTTACACCACTCTTAAATAAATACCCCATTATAAAGGAAGACAATCTTTGTAGAGCTATTCATTTAAATGAAATCATGCAGGAATAAGTGTAGAATATGGGAACAATTAGCATACCATCAAATTAGCATTGCAAATATGATGTTTTGGAAGTCCACCACCAAGTATAAGCATTCCAGTGTTCTTTGAATATACAGACAAGTCATTAATCTTTCTGATATCTGAAAAAGCATTGTTATGTTACCTTAGTCTACACAAGTGAAAGATACAAAGAGACATACAGACAAGACATCTAGATGAAAGCAAGCCTGGTCATTCGAGGAGGGCCATAGCTCTTGCTCCCCTCTAGGCCCTCCTCAAATGCTGGAGGGGAGCTACAGATTGCTCTCCTAAATTGCTCTAAAAAGCAAATTGTTCTCCTTGAAATTAATTTTCCCTCTGTTTATATTCTTATTTCTCTAGAAATAGTTAACCTGGAGATTACTAGGAGAGCTGTTCATTGCTCCCTTGCTATTTGTCTTATGGCCAGGCCTGATGAAAGGATATCTAGCTAAAGAGGTCTATAGTTTATTTCATTTGATTGAAAAATAAAATGTATTGCACTTCTGTGTATAAAAAGGGTGTCTGAAAATCAGAAACATTTAGCAAAACTTACAAAATAATTCAATCAGCAATTTAAATTCAATATGGTTAAGATACTTAATAACAATCAAAGTATCAAAATTTAGCAGTGGCTTTAGGCTTTTGTTATAAGCTGTCCAATACAAAAAATGCAAAGGAATTTTCAAACTGTTTTTGGTCTCAGATGTATATTACTGTCTTTGGTCTCAACAATCACAAATTTTTTCTGATGAGAGAGTATTTTTTAGAAAAGATAATTTTGTTAAGAATGTAAAAATTGCTAATAATATATATACCTTCTGCAATGTCAATTCTAAGACCTGGATTTTTATAGGAATAGAAATAAATGTTATCACCAATTGCTCCATCAGTTATTGCTGGACATAGTACTGGGATATTGTTCTGTAGAAAAAAACATCATGCAATAAATTTTTGGTATAAAATTGCAATTAGAAATCATTTGGTGTTCCTAAAGAGTTGAAAAATGTCTTGAATGTTATAAGTGACATGTAAATAAGTTCATTTGACGATAGCACAGAAAAGTAAAAATAAAGCATCTTTTAAGTAAAAAAGTACAAAGTATAATGCTCATTGTCAGAAAAAGAAAATATATGTATTTGTGTGAAATCATAGGAAAGTAGGTCCACATATACATAAATGAAAAATGTTAATTGATTTTACTTTAAATGGTTGGGCATCAAAAAGCCTAGTTCTTTATTTTTAGGCTTGGCCTAAACATATTGGAACACAATACACAACTGGTATGGACCATGAATAGGAGCCTTGATGCATGCAGTCTTAATGTGATTGGTTTCAACTGTAAGGAAATGTATCTATGCCTATGCATAAACATACTGAGTTTAGCAGTTGCACTAACAACAGCTCTCAAGCATGAACAATTTTTGTCTGATCTATTGCTGGAATGCTCCAGGTATTATTGGCTGCTGACAATCGTGAAATGTAAACAACACTTCCATATCAAGTAAATGAATAGCAAAAATTGAACCTTAAATGCCCAGTAATAAATAGATTCTTCATTGTCTATCATTTCTCCCATGAGTCTTATCATCTTTGATGGTGTCCAATTCACATTCTGCAAAATGGCAGAGAAGTATAAATGCTCTGTAAAGCTAAAATATGACAGAGCTTATGCTACCAAAAATATTTATAGACAATGTAGACCTATATGCAAGAAAACTAGTTCAGGGTAGATCAGAAAAAAAATGAAATGTTAATGTAAAATCTGTTAAGAATAGTATCAATTATTTTATAATAAAAGCCACTGAATTGATTGATAGAGGGGTGTTAAAAAGAAGAGAATAAGTTCACATAGCAAAGCCAAATCAGTCTTATTAATATTAAGCATGCAATGGCATGTGCACACCTCCAAACACGCCCAAATTTTCCAAGGCGTGCAAATCATGGCATGTGCAAAACATAGTATTTGCACATGCGATGATTTGCACATAAAACTTCTAAAAAATTGCTTATGTCTCGAAGAGATGTCTTTACTGTTCACTTGAATATCCTGTTCTTAGGTGATCATGGCGAAACAAAACAAAGTGGAGCTAGCGACATTTATTGGTTGGGGAAAGGACTGATTCCCGGGAATAGAAGCAATGACAGCTGTGGCAAAATATGCTTTGTTACAGGGCAAACGAGCATTCTGGCACAGATAATGATTGCAATCTCTGGCTGAAATTTTTCAGTAGAGAGAGCAATCAGTATTCAACAGGAATGAGAAACGAGTGTTAAAAAAGTAGTTAGCATCGCATGCCATCGCATGTGCAAAGGGCATGCGGCCTATTTTCATATTACAAAGACTGCCAAATGGGGGCTTGAATTCTACCTGGGTGTAGAGGATATAGCGTATATTTAGAGTACTATTAAACAAAACATAACATAATATTATGAGACAAGGGGGTACAGGTGTAAGAGGGTTTCTGATAAGCAAAATTTGCTGATTGATACATATAGATGAATAAAGTGTTGCTCTCCTCTTCTTACCAGGAAACCATTTTCCTCATAAGCAAACTAGTGAAAAATTGGTAATGGGTATAACATCTCCTCTTCTTACCAGGAAACCATTTTCCTCATAAGCAAACTAGTGAAAAATTGGTAATGGGTATAACATCTCCTCTTCTTACCAGGAAACCATTTTCCTCATAAGCAAACTAGTGAAAAATTGGTAATGGGTATAACATCTCCTCAACTCCCATCATCAAAAATGGTCTTAATGGGCAAGTATCAAGTGTACAACGCAGTTAAGAAAAATATTACAGCCTTATTATCATATAGCATGGTCAAGAAAATAATAAAAACTTCTCACATTCTCAGTCTGTTCTGCCAGCATTCTATCAAGCACAGTCATAAACCAATCTTCAAATTTACAATACCCATCATTTGGTGCAATTATATTTCCAATACGATTCAATCCAGCCTTTCTGGCTTCACTTCCATTGTAATTAAATTCATCAACAAATGTAGGACCAAGACATTTAACAAAATCTTCTTCTATTCCACCCCCAGTTGTTACAAGGCAGTCGACCAGATGATGTTTGACAAGGAATCGTATAACATCTCGAACTCCACATGATGTCATATTTGAAGTGTATCCGAGAAATATTGTTAAGTTTTTTCTTGGTTTTACATCTTCATCTATGTATGGGCTTACATCTGTTAAAGGTAGCTTTCTTTTTGCTATCTAAAAGAGAACTAAAAAACCTAAAGCCATAGAATAAAGCAGTATCTCCTTTACTCCACTCGATGCAGAGATACTAAATTTGTAAAATTTTCATTAATTTGCACATACATTTGCAAATAAATTTTGTGACAATATTCAGTAATAATCAGAGTATCAATATTCAGCCCTAAGCTCAATAAGTTGGCAGAGAAGCAGCAAATAAAATGTAGACCTAGGTGAGCGCATAGTTTTACTTGGGGCAAATTACTGCCAGAAACATGCATAATTCTATTTGGGGCAAATGACTGCCAGAAATAAAACTCCCTTCTGAATTGAAATACTTGATTTTCAAGATACTTGAAATGCTTCGAAACAATCATGCTTGATTTTGTCAGACTACCGTATGTAATTAGCTTTTTGATGCGGGGAGCTATCTAGTAAATTATTTTCATTCCGAGAGGTTATTATTCAGTGATCCGGTTCTAGGCTGAGGAAAAAACACGATTTACGGATAACTTACCATTGCATTGATTTCATTAACAGCTTTAGCAAAGAGTGTCGACTGAAATCCATTGTTCATGAAGGACTTGAAAATCTCATGGTAATCAAGTCCTTTGTCAAAGTCATAACCTTTTACAATCTCTCTGTTTTCGAAAAACTTGCCGGTTGCATGACCCTCCACGAGCGTGGCTTCTAAAGCTTTTGAAATCGTTTCTGGTAGTTGCAGAGCCTTTCTTGTTGTGTGGGTCATCCTGTATGTGTTGGTTTGACCCTTAATAAGAATTATGGCAACATTATGTCTGCAAGGGTTATTCGCCTGAAACCATACCCTTTTCCCAACATCAGTGATATTTTTGAACTTTTGAAACAACCTCATATTCAAACAAAGCTGACTCGCATTCAAACTCTCGTGACTGTATCTTCGCTATATAGGAATCGTGGTGTTACATTTAATTCGATGTCATTAGATTTTGACTGACATTTATTCTGCATCTAACCAGTCTGACTTTTTTCAGGGTATCCGGCCAATTTATAAAAGCCATCCTTTGTTGTCGTTTATGCATGTGGTAACACATTGGGAGATTGCGACTTCAAGAGCGCAGTTGGGAAATAGCCAATCAGCATTGCGCTGAACAGGGAACAGGGAGGAACAGGGAAGGCGATGGCAGTGCATCTATAGAAATGCAAGAATGCAGCTGAATGCAGCAAGATTGCAAAAAGCCAGCTGCAAAAAAGCATAAAAAACAAAAGTTTACATCTAGACTGCATGCTGAACAGATCGTTTGCGACCTCGGATGGTTTTTTTGTTAGAAGAATTGGCATGGACAACTGCCTGCAACCTGCTTTCTCCAATATCCGCTTTATATATCTGAATAATCACTGCTTCAGCTTCGCAAAACAAAGCACTGCTGTGATTTTGACAAGCTCTAAAACAAAAAATTAGATGAGGATATGATCAAAAAGAAATCCAAACGCATGCGGCTTACAAAATTTCACTTCCATAACTCATCAAGTGTTTGCATATTTTATTATATTACCTTAAAGGCAATAGGCTATTTGCCAACAATGTTTGAAGTTTCGCATTATTTCTACTCTCAAGGCTTTTCAGGTTACAATAATTCGCTTTCTCTTAAGACGAACTCTCTTCTGAGACGAAATTTCGACAAAGCTGCACGGTGCCTGTGTTGTGGACCATAAATGTTTGGAGCCTTTATCTGGAGCCTTACTACCCCCGTCAGCAACTTTTTTATAAGATCTTATCTGTAATGTAGTTTCCTTCCTTGTAAAATGCCATAAGCAAAGTCTAAAGGGGTTTAAAAATTCCGGATCCACGCAGAAAAGAATAAAACAAAGAATAGCTTGTATCTGTAACAAATGCTATCAGAAAATTTCAGAAGATTGACATAGCTATACAACTGTTATAACAAATTAAAAGCACAAACCTAATCTTTACATTTTTTCATATAATAACTACACACAGATTTAAAATCGTATATACTGGGTGATATTTAATGAGCGACGCATACTTCTAAAGCTAACCGAAAATGAACACGTAGCAAAATGTTTCAGTTAGCACGATGTTGGAACATGTCAGGAAGGGTTGCTTGATTAAAAGGACAGCGTCATAGCTGCACCTTTGAATTGGTTTAAAGAAACGATAGTAATACTTAGCATACAGAGAAGAAATAACATATCAACTATCAAGGGAAATTCCCTTTGCGTGATTGAAACATATTTCAAAAGTGAAAATGATTTAAAGCCCAGTTGTAGGTCCTCATCGACTATATTATAATGATGTTTTGTTATAGTATTGAAAGATATAAAATGAACAACTTGGAAAGGCCTTGGAGATATTCATAATGGTCACAAGATATGAATTCGTAATCAGCCAGTTCTAGCCTGGGTGAACACTCTACGAAGGAAAAAAATAGGGAAATAGCCTATAGGTAGGCTACCAAATACAGGTTCATGCACAAAATATTAGATGGAATCTCTTTAGCTCTTGGTATTTCAAATGAGCATAAACGTAATGGCGATTTCATAACAAAAATTGTTTCTCTTCCTAATGGTAAATGTAGCTTTGTTGGTACTTTCTCTGTGACATTGATCCATTTCAATGACCTAGACATGACATAGCCTAACTTTGACTGTTTGTCCCCAGTTTATGTTGTTTTAGGAAATTGTTTTATAGCCGCTTCGATAATATCTCTTGCTGAAAACAATATCAGCGATAAAATATATCACTGATAAAATATATCACTGATAAAATCCGAGACAAGAGCTCAAATTCTTTATACAAGAAAATTTATTGCCTCTCTCTCAAAATCAGCCTCGTATCTAAAACTAAACATCCTCCATATAAACAAAAAATAGCGCTTAGTACAAGGATCTGTTACAAGTCACCATGCTTGAAGTATACGTTTCTTACTGCAATTAAAAGACAACGTAGCCACGAAGCCAATGCTTTCAGAAAGTAAGTCTTATATTTAGTTTAAACATACATAGCAGCCAACACAAGTATGATGCTTCTAGCGTGTTCTTCAGGAGAGAAATCCTTGACCATATGCAAGTAGAGCAGATTGGGTTTTTATTTTTCCAAATCCACGATTAATTTGAGGAGAGGCGTTGAAGTAGCCCTGTATTAATTCCTCTGTAAATGTCGATTATCGTGTGATGTCACTGGTAGGAGAGCAGTCACTGCAAAACCCAAGTGACTTGATATTGATGTTGAAAATTACTGAAAAGCAAATGTGTAGATATTGATTTTTTACGTAAAAGTTTAACTGATACTCAAAGCATTTGGAATTAAAATCTTAATTTTTTGTAGTGATACTAGCAGATTTTGTAAACTTATGCAGAAGCAAAAGTCATAAAACAACCTCTCTTACACGCTCTGTGTGTTCTGCACGTTTAATTAAAAAAGATTCACGGAACTTTTAAGGAAAGTATATGAACCAACAACGTCAGACTGCTACAAGTGTATCAAAGGAAAATGTGTCTTTGCGAATCAAACAGCAAGGGTACTGTGAAGGGCGTATGCATTTTTTATTCAAGAATCAAACAGTCCTCTAGTTTTTAGAAATCGAATGTGTTCCTAAAGTGCCCAGTTTTCCAAATCAAGCAAAGAGATAGCTCTTTTCTGTGAAAGAAAACTTGGAATCAGTGAAAAGTGGGTCCACGTTTTCTGAGAGGCGAAGAAGCATTTATGTCATTAAGAAAAAGGGCCACGGATTTGAAAAAAGGCAGTTTGGTAATATCTTAAATAATCATGTGCCCTTTTTGCGTTTCAATGATTTTGCGAAGTCTCATTCACCTTTGTTAGGAAGCTGTAAAATATTATTTTTTCAATACTGCCTCAAAAAATTAACGAAGTCTGTGCTGAGCTTCCAACCTTTCCTCCTTCACTTTTCACTTTAAAAGAAACACTTGCTAGGAATATAAAAAAGATCGGTTTAGGCCTCACCATGTCACAGTGATGAATAGGCATAATCTGCCTTACTTCCTGCTCGGGAAATTAACTCGTTGATCGTTAATGCGCTTCGACTGAAGCCTCAGTATAAGGCTGAAGAAATCTTCATCCGGCACGGTTGGACCACGGGGAACAGAAGGGAAATCACATCTTTGGTCTTCCATTCGTGTGGCCTGAATAGGGAGGAAAAAGGGAGTTACATACTGAGCTGACCTATTTGATAAAAAGCGCAAGGGATGATGTAAAAGTGATGAAAACATGAAAATAGCTAATCCATCAAAACAGTGGAAAGAAATAAGTACCCTAGGAATTTAGAAACAATAACAACTACTTTCAGGCTTCAGAAATGATGCAACTAAGCATCTAAAAGAACTAAGTGTAAGAACTAAGTCCCTCTTCATCAAGTCGAAGGCCCTTTTTAGGTTAATACGTTCAGTTCTGAGGCTGGGCCCCAATTAGGCTGTGTCTCAACTAGGCTGAGTCTTAACTGGGCTTAGTCTTAACCGGGCAGAGTCTTAACGGAACTGACAAGCTGTCCAACCTGATAATCACTGGCTGACGAAGCAACTGACCAAGACTGAAGCCAACTTACCTGACATCGCATAAGCATGTCAAGAAATGAGTCATCTGGAACAGTCGACTGTTTTTCTTTTGACTTCGTAATGAGCTGCTCTCGCACTAAAATTAAAACATATTCGCAATGTCTACGATTTTTGCTTGTATTAAAGGTACAAGTTACACTATTCATTAACATATTTATGAACTATTTATTACATTATTAATATTATTTATTTATCTATAATTGACAGTACTAATGTTTATGGATTTTACGATGTGACCAAAGAAGGGATTATACAGAGGATTATTAATAGAAAATTTAAAATGAAACTAATCAACTAGTGTTTTTCCATCTGATTAACTTCCTTTGGAACAGCTATTCTGGGTTTCTTGAATAGACAAGGGTTTGAGGCCAGCAAACACTCCACAAAATGGGCAACTTCAGAATGAGTATCGAAAATGTGATTCAGAAATATAACTTGTTGTGGATTGATGCTTTTGATGTATAGAACAGGACAGTTCCAAGTTGCTACTTAAGTCTCACGCTCGATGCGATCAACTGTTCTATAGTTGTAGATTGAGAAAGGCTAATCAGAAGCCTACATGGCAATCAGATTTAAAAGGGTAGGCAGATTCAATTAAACGCAGACATTTGTAGCAAAGGAAGGTCAAGATAAAATTCCTTGAGATAAAAACATACGTGCAGGATCAAGGCCAGGCAGAGGAGGCATTGAAAACCGCTGCTCATCTATACGACTCCCTTGAACTCTTTGCAGAATGTCAAACAAGTTCTCAGTACTAACACTAGGCTTCATTTCCGACGGGGGTTGTAGACTGTTATTTGGCTGCGAATTGTTGCGTTGAGTCGGAGGTCTGCTGTCAAGCGATGCGTTTGCCTGGTTTCCTGGATTCCGCTGTCCATTTCGCGGCAACTCACATCGCTGATCATCCATTCTTCCCCCTTGAGCTTTCATCAGCATGTCCAAGAAGTCATTCCCAGGCCCTTCTTCCAACGACGAATCTAAGCTCTGCCAAGAACATTGGGAAAAGCTCCAGTCTAATGACTTCACATACAAGGCATATACATGACGTCGGGGCCGCATGACATTTAGTATCACCGACACCTAAGACCTTCGATCAACATGAACATCACTCTCTAGGCCTAAGATTTTTCAAACCGAAAACTTTGTTAAAATGTGGCACTTTCTACGACTTTGCAATAAAGAAACAAAGCCAGAAGTTAAAGAATTGGCATGAATTACCTTCCTATTAATTTAAAACAGTACTTAGAACTTAAAGAAGATGCGATATTGTATATCAAACAAAAAAGGAGCTAACAGTTAATTTAAGGTTAAATAAACAAAGCGAAATTGCAAATTTTGCGAAAGACAATACAAGAAATAGCGACAAAATCGAATGTCGACTTGGTCTGTGCAACAAAGAGGTTTTTCTTGTTCCATCATATGACGCACAAAAGTCTCATGCATGTTATTGTGGTGTTGTTTTCAGTGGAGACGTACTGTGACGGTCGTTGGAATAAGTGCTACTTCCCTGAAACCCGCTTAAAGTCTAAACCACAGCAATGTTTTAGATGGTAGGAAATGTCAGTTGATGGCGCTGATATGGAGCGGGAAAGACCTGTCTGTGTAAGAATTAGTTTTCAAGAGTTTTGGGAATGGGAAAGGAGAAGCCTCCTTGTTAGCCAAATTAAGATTATATTCACTTTGGGATATGTTTCTTATCAAATATTTGAAAGACATTCTACATCAATATGCTTTCTGCCATTAGGCCATCAGTCATCGGCCATCAGACGGCCATCAGAGATTTCAATCCTATTTGCAGCTCACCTGGTCTGCTCGCACTCTAACTCTGACGTCACCTTGAGAAAGCGCGCGGTTATCAGAATGTGTAGTCAGATTTTCAGTACCATTCTAAAAAATTAAAGACCAGATTATAATTGAGATAACCTGTTAAGAAAACCTAGAAAAGACACAAGTATGAATTACTAGATAATACGGAAGAACAGATAAACAAATGAAATACTTAGACTGACATCTAGTCGATTCTAGGCAATTAACTTCATTAGAGAATTTAGATACAAATTTCCTCCTTTTGCTAATACATTTCGTACATTTTCTATTAAGCGAAAAAATTTGCCCGTGATTATTAATGAATGAAAATACTTGCCGTTACATGGTTGCTGTTTTGAACAGCTGAAAAACATGAGAAAATGAGGATGAATGAAGAGAAAAGTTATATAAGGGTATATTGCATATGACATAGGATATAAAGAGGAAATAAAATATAGCGAAAACCCGCAAACAAGAAACTCACTTAAATGAAGCGACAGGCTAACTAACCTGTTTAAAAGTATGAAAATTCTGAGCCTAAATTTTTCAAGTATTTTTAAGTAAGTTGCCTGTTTGATAAACCTGAATTTAAATAAATGTAGGCCTTAGCACAAATTTTCTCGAAACAAACAAAATTTCAACGTATTAATTCAATTACACTTCATTTCATTTTTAACTATTTAAACAGGGTTGAAGCGACAAAATTACATACCGCTTAACCCAGTAAATTATATCAAATGGAATAAAAGCCCTATATACAATGATATTTCAAACCGAAAGTAATATAAAAAAGAGAAAAGAAAAAGTATATATATAAAATCTATATTTCATATTTGCTCATGGTGATTTTTTTTGTAAGTAAAGAGGCTGGTGTATTTCAAATACTGCTCTGTGAGAAGTCATACTTTTAAAATGTTTAATTGTAACTAATTTCCAGGCTTTTCCTGCTATTTTCTTAATCTCATAGAAATCTCATCATCCTTTTTTCAAACTTTTTTCCTTTTACAAGAAAACGTACAATCTGATCCAAACGAACAAGCTAAAGAAAAGTATGTCATCATCCATAATTAAACAAAGGTAGGAACAGGTTAAAGAACATATCTGTACAGCCACAAAGATGAAGAAAAATTTTACAACTCTTCACTCTCTTATAAAAACCACAAAGATAATATTTGTAGATACTTGCAAGCCGACTTTGAAGGGTGGTATTTGATTTACAATTCAAAATCTTTAGACAATACTTATTAATTAATGCAATTAAGATCTGGACCTACCTGGTGCAAAAACCTTTGGAATTTGCGCAACCGAAGCCGTGCTTGTAGTCCTAGCAATTTGTAAAATACTATATTGCAACAATTATTGCAAAAAAAAGTCAAAATTGTGTGTAAAACGTAATCTTCCCTTGAGTAGTATCTAAACAAATATCATGAGAAGTAAGCAATGGTGGGGAGGAAATTAGGGAAAAATTCCATGAAGAAGCCGACCTTTGCAGATCAATGAGTTCATGACGTAACAATATGATGATGGCTATTTTGAAAAGAAACGTTGATGCACTCAGTGCTTCTTCAAAAACGCTCCTTGAGTTAAAGAAAAGTCACTTTCAATATTTACAGAACGACAAAATCAAACCCTTCGATTTATTATAATGATTTTGCAATTGTCTTATGCAATTGATCTTAAAAACTATTTTTGCAATTAAAGCTATAAAAAGAGGGACAAAACCCACATATCACACAAACACATAACAAGAGACGGGGCTTTCGTTGATAACAGCACTAAGTGTGTTTGGGGGATAATTATCATTACAATTATTAGTACCATACATACTCTCCCTTTTGATCTGTGATACCAAGAACAATTTTTAAGTCAGCGATGTTCATTTCGGCAGTGAGTTCACCGGTCCTGTCACCAACCTAAATTGAAAACATACAGAATTGAAGCTTGTGTTTTTTCTTGCAGTGACAAGTCTTACATAATGCCACTAAAAACGCGACCACCTGCATTAGCAATGGCAGAAATTGAAGATTTGATGTTAATTTGGAAGGAAACGTGCGATGGTCTAAAAGCAAACTGTGTTTTTGCTGTAACTAAGTTACAGCTCGGTCATACCCTAGCATGTGCAACAAGCTACATATTTGTCCTGACGAAAAGGAAAACAAAACAGTGTTAAATGCTCGTCGAAGAATACTGTAGTAATCTAGCAAAATGCTATGGTTTAGAGCTGCTGAGAAACAAATGCATTGAATAAACAGGCAACTTGCGAAGGAAACCCATCGGAATATTGCCTGGACTGAAGCAAGACTGAATGATATAAAAATTCTAACTTTAACAAAGCTGGTTAAACAAGTCACATGCTGCTATACCTCGTCCAGGTCCTGCAAATAACACTTCCCAGACCCCAAGATGGTCGTGAGAGTTCTTAGCTTTGAAATTTCAAACGTACTTGCAATATTTAATCATTGACAACCATTGGCAAGTTACTGATAGAATTTCGCTGAACGTCACATTTTTGACCTGAGATTTCCTTAATGATTAAATCATTGTCATTGACGTAAAAGGAAAGATGGAAAATCTGCCAATAAGCTTCAAATAACTGTTATAAGAAGCTTGTTTCAGCAGCCCTTTTTACTCCACAATATATATTATTTATCAATTTTTTTTTGGTTAAGCAAAAAAAGGTTTTTTCGGAAGTATCAAAAGTTTTTGTAGTCTACAAGCACACCTATATTCCCAATCAGCGTATAATTTTTTACATTTAACAAAGTGCGTCATACGTTAAATTCAATCTCTTTATCTTGATAAAAACACCTTGAAATGAACCTCACCTCTTTTGAAATAATTAAATGTTTCTCAGCATAGCCAAGGGCCACTTCGTGTTTGCTTATGGCTGTGTAGGCATTCCCCAAACTCCAATAAGCTCGACCTTCACCAACCCTATAAAGAACAGAATTAACATCTTGCATTTGTGCAAAATAGCTTTAGTAACGCAACTGAAGAGCTAGGCCAAAATTGCAAAGTTCTTTAAGTAAATTGCTACATCAGAACCACCCTTGAACCGACATTTATTATCATGGCGAGGAACAAAAACTTTTTATGTTTCCAAAAAAACCTTTTTTAGCCTTACCAAAATAAACTTGAGAAATAAAATATGTTGTGGAGTAAAATAGGCTAAATAAATTTCTACCCAAGAGGTAAGAGATTAACAGACATAAATATTTTCATATTCCGACAACTTGAAGCATATGGAGTTTAATTCCAAGAAAAGAGAACAGTTGGGAATCTCCCGCTGCTGATCAAACCAATCATAAGTCATAGATAACTTCCATTTAGAATGTACCGCGAATACTGATAATATATTTTATCGTGTCATATTACATAATTTTATGGTCCATCTTTAAATATTGTACTTATTAATACTATCTTTCTGTCATATTATATTATGGTGCATTTATTATCATACCATACCTATCACCAAGCTCTTTTGCAATCGCTAAATGACGTAAGTGGTAATCAGTTGCTTTTTCGAATGCCTTTAGAAGCGTGTACGTGTTGCCTAAGCTGTAGCAGGCCTGCGAAGCAAATACGATAATGGCGTAAATCATTGTGCGTAACATTCGTGAAAACGCTGCTTTACGTTTTAAACTAGTTTGATAAGATTATGCTGAAGCAGGTTGATGCTGAAACCTTTTATTTATATCAAGGCGAAGCAATCACTAAAAGCCATTTAACAAAGGATATAATACAAGAATATTTAGAGTGAAATGTTTATCCATGGACATCACAATCCAAATCAGACAGGTGACTTTGACGCTTATCTCCAGCAGCCAATGTCAAACACACGAGTGCTTGTAAAAAGAACACGAGAACCGCACTAAGTGAAGATATTAAACCAAGATACAACGCACGACACAAAAACGACAACTCACAACACGTAAATGTATTGGGAACTGACTTCGCTTCACAAGAAATTCTAGCTCATTAAGACTTATCCCGTCAAGGCCACAACGGGTTCTTGGGGAACACAAGCATGTTTTGATTAGAGGATGCATAATTAGTACAGAGAAGTCCTTCGATTCGGCTATTGCGGGATAGCCGAAACAACGAAGTGTAGTGCGTAAATATTCTGTTTGTTCAGTTTAAAAAGGGTATTTCTTTGTACATCGAAACAAGACGTTGCTGGTGCCTGGTCTTCGACCTTTAAAGCTGGCTCAAATTACAGCTTACAATGGATATTTCTTTGCTTGTTATGACTCAATGACTTTGTTGTTAAAGCAGTACTTGTGTCGTTAAAATGCAACCATAAAAGCCAGCATAATCTTTGAGGACAAAACAACCTGTCACCATTCAAATAAAATGTTAACTTGCACGTAAGGACGCAAAATTCACTTTAGGATTATCGACTGTGACAAACAATTGTCGACCTTGTATAACCGTTGCTAAATGTAACCAAATAGAAAAGTTAAGAAAACGTTAAAATAAACTGAGCAGTTTTGACCCTTTGCAAATTCAACAAACCTGGGCTTCGATGGCACGATCTCCAAGTGTTTGCGCAATCTGCAACGTTTTCCTGTGGTGCAAATGTTCCAACTTAATATTTATCGCTTAAACTTGGTAAATACGATAAAATCAGCTCAGGAATGAAACATCAAACGTCTGGGTTCGGAGCTCAACGAGGATAATAGCGGAATGACACGATGAAGGAAAAACTCAACTTTAAGAATAGTATGCTAATTACAGTGTCAGCTGCGGGTAAAATGATTCCCTAGCTAAGATTATGCAAAAAACAACTATATGATTAACACAAAATCCGACAGACTAGGCGTAAAACTAGAACATAATTTCCTTATCAGATTCAAGTAGGGGATTTCGGTAACTGAAAATAAGTTGAGCGATTTTTCACATAAGAAGGAATCGTCACAGTAAACAACGAGAACTCGCGTGGAGGAGCCGTGGGTATTACTTTCGAACACCGCAACACTAGATTGTCAGCTGCTCGAATGACTTTACTTGCAATACATAGCTATTTAGGGGACCGTATCAAGAGGTCATCTACATATATGCAGCCATAGTCGTTCTGCAACTGCTCATTAACCCTTAACTTAAAGCTTGGTTCGTCAATACGCTCTTCTATATGATACACATCCAGGTTGAAAATTCTGAAAATTCAGTTCAAATTTAAAAGTGAAATTGATACAGTGCCTGCGTAGAGGTCATCAAAGGTTTGAGTAATTTTACGCTGAACTAGAAATTCATATTATTGTTGTAATGGAGCGTCATATCATCACACTGGAATAACTAGCAAGATTTTGAATACAGAGGTTACAATGCGTCATTCGCTTCAGCAGAAAGCATAACTTGGTTAAAAAGGATATACTTAAAGGATACCAAATAGGATAGACTATAAACCATAAAGGACACCAAAAGCAGGTGTCAGCGACAGGGATGTACAACTCAACATGTACCAGAAGTACTGTTTCTTTTTGCATTTCTAAGATGACGTTACAAAAGGATGCAGCTACGATACTTACTTGTAATACTCTGCAGCAATTTCAAACTCCCCTAGGAAAACATGAGCATTTCCCAAATTGCTAAAGGCCCTCCTTTCGGCTGAGTTGTCACTAAATTGTCTTGCTACCATCAGTCGCTGGAAAATAGCCAAATATTTATCAAAATAATTTAATTACCACGCAAACATCCTTTAAATAAGGCCTCTTTGAGATTTAAGTTTTCAGTCTAAGAATCAAGTTAGGAACAAACTTCATATGGCTTTAACTACATTTTTTATGGTTATCAAAACGTCAGAAACACAACACATCAATGTCACTTTGCACAGGAGGGCAGAACAGGGACCGAGAAGTGTATTACGGATCGGGCTTCTAAAGGTGCGGGCCTAATTTTTTTAGCTTGTCAAGAACCCAATGCAAGATGATTCAGAGCTTCGAATCAGAATTAAAATTGGAGCCATGATGGGGTCTCCAGCCATTATGGGTCTTCAGCGGACCTCTCTTTGTTTTCAATGGTGATATTAACTCTTCTTATTGATACATTTCTTAGAAATTTCGGGCAACAGACTTCCAAAAAGAAAGAGACAGGGAGGAAGTGACAAAATCGGATGTTAGGAGAAGTTAGTTTCCAAAGAAGCATATCAAAACTTTAAGAAGGTACAATTTTTTTTGGAATTCAAGTACAATTTTTAAACTATCAAGAGCTGGTCATCAAAAATATGCAAGGACACATGTTACAGTGAGAAGAACGTGGATGACCAGGATTATTCAGATAAGGAAAAAGCTCTGTCGGATGCTCTTGGAAATATCAAAATTCGCAGATAAGCGTGGATCAAGGAAGTTACACGCTAAATCTTCGTGTGAAATACGTGCTGTAATCAGCTGAGAGACACCTATAGGTGATGAACGTGGGGATGTACACGATTTGATATCACTTAAGACAGGTCTTTTTTTAAAACAAATGTCTGGTTCACCGTAGGCCATGACAAGCCAAGGATCAGTTTCAGTCTGACTGACGCAGAGGCAGAAGCTGACAATGGATAAATGGATCCTAATACAAATAGGTACCGTTCACCTATGCTTGCTTACTCAGGGGGTACTTCACCCTACAGGTGCCAATAGCCTTTCATTTTTCTTCAAATAAAAACCGAGTTACCTCTTCGTGATACTGGACTGCTTTGTCAAAATTTCCCAGCAAATAGTGAGTATTGCCAAGGTTTCCAAAAGCTCTTCCTTCAGCTGCTCGGTCA
This sequence comes from Rhopilema esculentum, assembly GCF_057945365.1. NCBI lineage: Eukaryota > Metazoa > Cnidaria > Scyphozoa > Rhizostomeae > Rhizostomatidae > Rhopilema > Rhopilema esculentum. Next base: position 4,148,645 of record NC_142825.1, read on the forward strand.
CCTAGTTCGCGCACTAGCACCAAATTTGCCCTGGTGAAACAAAACATTGAAGCTCGTCATGTCAAACTGCACCAAATATAACGATAAGGAAAAGTCGTGTCTTGAGAAGTGGACAGATTGGGACATTTTTTAAAATATTACCTTTGCAAGACAGGAAATCCACTTGCCAAAAGGCATTGGGTTTCCAAACCGATCTTACTTTTAGATTTTACGAGGCATCAGATGAAATGATACATAGGAGAGAGCCCTAATTAGCAACTACTGTGCTGTTTAGGATTTAAAGAACTTATTCTTGAATCTTCAGGAATATTGAATGGGGAAGGGAATAAAGCTCCTGCAAGTCCAATCGTCTCTGTCAGTCTTAACACCCACTCAGTCTTATGTTAAGATTGATTTGTGATTGGGACTTGTGTTGATTCTTACGCCCACAGACCTGTACAGGTGATGAAACTAAACATCTTCGACAAAAGGGATTTTAGGTAGAAGCGCTAGATGCTAAGTTCAAGAAACTACTTATTACTGCATAAGTTCCGTTGAAATTCTTTGATCTAACAGTCGCCAGGGATAACCCCCTGAAAGGAACACGACTGAATCTGCTCACTTCATTTAAATCCCAACTATTCTACTCCAAGGCAGAGAGTAGAGAGGAGCCAGGGGGGCATGGTCCCTTCGATATCTTCTTAATGGAAAGTTTTGTCCATTTGTTAATTCAATAATGAAATGGCAGGACTATTTTTGTTGTTTTCCTCGTGTGTTTTCTCCTCCATCCACAAAACCTTCTTCCCAAAAATATTATCAGTCAGCCATGGACAAAGAATGAACTTACTCATAGAATTCAACAGCTCTCTCCAAGGCAAATCTAACTTCTTCTGGGAAATCCCCTGGATCCCTGTGTCTGCTCCTTCCCAGGTGTTTACCTTTAGCATGGTATACATTTCCAAGGTTATACAGAGCACGTGCTTCACCAACCTGTAACATGACAAGACTGTCTTAGGCAGTGCCAATAAGAATTACTAAAATGATCTCATAGATATTCTCCTCGCAACAGTCAATAAGTTTGGAATAAATTTTTCTGTCTTAGGATCCCCTTCATCACACTTTAAGGCCGGGATCGCAGAAATCTGTGCTTGGTGCGAGTAAACAATCACTAAACTCAAATGCTTTGTAAAAACTCAAACGCTCTATTTCTTACGTCAAAAAATTGAGTTTCATCAAGGGAAAGTCTCGCCTTTACACAGCCAGTATGTTATTGAATAAAAACACTGGACAACGTGACAGCCCTAAGTACGACCTGCTTCTTCACGTTTATTAGCAGTACATTTTTATACATGATCCAGTAATTAACGTTAGTTTATACACTTTTATTTTCATTATCATTTAGAAACTTTCATTCGTTAGGTTTTATCATACTAGCCCTGCATTTTGCTGCTAAGGATCTTTTCAAGGTTCGCAAAAGTCACTCTTTCAATTTGGTTACTGCTTCTTTTTTGTATTCTACTTATGTCTCTATCCTCATATCATATCCTGCACCGTTTTAGGAGCTCCTCATTTTAACTGGACTAGTATGACAGTTAAATTGAGTACAATGACAACAGAGGTACGACGAGGCCAGTACGAAAGCCGTTCTGCAGATCCTCAATAAAATTGGACATAAATGCAAGTGTGACGACTTCTTTAATCCGAATTCAATATTTGTTATTCCCGGTGATTATCACATGTCTCATACGTTGCAAAAACATCCTTTGATTGCGACGTCAACGTATCCCGAAATTGCCACACGCCTCAATCAACTATTTTGCAAAATAGCTTAGCAATGTTCATTTGTCGATTAATCGGCTTTCTGTTGCAGCTGTTTAGGAAAGGTATTTACATAGTTAAAATGCGAGCTCGTAGGCTTGGCAGACCACGATGCAATTACGTTGCAAAGAGTATCAAAACGGATCAGTTCAACTCCATACAAAAACGTGGAGCCCTGGTTTCACGCTTCTCTATGACACTGCAAAACCCTAATTGCACACTTTTTTATAAAGACAAACCTTTTAAGAACACACTATACAGGAACATACCATATAAAAACATCAAGTCTCGAGTTGCCAAAATGAAGAGGCATGGAGAATTAATGACAAAGCCTAGGAAAACTGTTTAACATTAAAAATGTAGGAAACAAAGCAGTAGAAAAAATAAACAAACTTTGTTTCACAATAACACTGACTCTTTTTCACATTTGTTTATTGTAACTAACACAAATAGCCTTAATATATTCTCCTATTCAATCTAATCTTAAAATTGCATAAAAACACAGAAACAGTTTAAATGCGTACCCAATCTATCAGTATGAGCTATGTGGTCATGTTTTTTCTCTAAAAGTCCTGTAATGGTTTTTACTGCCCACACAAATAATTATTCCTGTTACTGAAACACCTGCTTTGTTCACAAACATGGTCTTTTTTGAATGGTACAAATTTGCTTATTCAACCAAGAGATATTTTTAGGACAGGGAGCACTATACTTTAAGATTAAAGAATTTTGGTCCAGGTGATGGTTGCCAAACAGCTCTCTTATGATGATTTTTTGCTCTCTTATGATTATTATGATTCTGCTAAGCCCACAACCGGCTTTTTTAAAGATGAATACAAAAAGACAGTCCTCATTTGTCATAAAACATGACAAAATGCAAGAGGAAACCAAAAGCAATTGATTAAGACCCCGTTTACACTGTGCTGGATAAAATTTATCCGCATAAAACTTGTTCAGATTGATTTGCAATTACACTGTGCTGCACAAATTTTGTCCACTGTTGCATTTACACTGTGCTAGATAACTGCAGTCACATGACCTAAATCATGCACAGAGCGCCCAAAATGAAGTCTTCTCTGGGCAACAAAATAATAACAAAATTCCTGCCAACGTAAAAAGACTTCATTCTCTCTTCAGAATCATATGCTTCTCTTTTAGACCAAATCCAAAGATATTGTCAATACAAATTAGGCCTAGCTTGTTTTAATAGTTTATTCATGAAACAAAATGACACTGAACTAGCAACGAAAGTAGGGAAAGCTGACAAGGATGCCAATTTTACGTGGACTGGCAAGATATTGCACTTTCAACACAAGTGTATATCAACAAGAAGGCAGCCACTGACTTGCAAACCATCTGGCAAATCAATGGAAATGCAATTACAACTAACATAAACATTTTTATTGCATAAGTAGTATCCTATTCCAGCCTTCTGGTCTTCTCATAACAGCAAGGGGTACAAGAAAACACACTTCTGTAAGTAAGTGTTTGATAAAGCCATAAATGCAGGAAATTAATAACCAAGACACTGTTTACTAGCTACAATGAAGGTGTTAAAATCAATTAAAGAAATTTGAGATTGCATGTTTTAATCAATTTCATATTAAAACTTGTGTTGGGATGGAAGGATAAATAAGACCAGTGCTATAAAAGGGCTGATGTTTGAATAGGGGGTGTGGGTTCCAGCTTTCTATTATAAAATTCAGTTTTTGATTATAATTAACCATCTAATCATTATTGATTCAATCACTATAAGTCCAATCTGTTACTGCGTTGTGAAAGATTACCTATCCCTGATATGATAAAGAAACACTTTGTCAAAGAAAAACGTTTTCAAAAAAATGTTTTTCATTAATATTGTCATTAGTGCTGATCTGTTTTACCTTAGGCAGGGAAGCCTGCACCCAAACAGTGCAATAGGGGCAAAGTGCCAAGAATCTGGGCAAAAAAATAGTAGAAGAAAGAAAAAATGCTCAATTTTGCAAGGGCAAGGGGCCACTACCCCTGCTGCCACCTGGCTAAGGCATCCTTGACCTTAAGTTAAAACAAGATGCCATTAATTAAAAAAAAATAAAGAAATAAAGGTGCTTGTGGCTAGAGCTTATCATTCCTTGAATTTGAAAATCTTAAGTTAAGGTTGATAGCCCAAGAGGTGCAGCCTAAAAAATGAGGCAATTTATATCATTACATATATGTACCCTTATAAGAATTGGTATTTTATATACTAAATTCAGAACGCCTTGAAAAGGACATATCACTTCTATATTTCCAATTTTTCAGATCATTCCAATCCATACCATCTTTTTGTTGACAAAGACAATTTGACTTTTTCAGTACTTCTAGCATTGCATCATTAGGTATACAGAGTCATAAAACAAAAATCTTGCTTTGGGTTCCAAACCTTTTTCACACTTTTGAACACCACTCTTGAATTTGTTTACAAATTTCTTTAAAATGTGAATTTTGGATGCATTAATTATTGTAAACAATTTAAAATGTAACAGATGCACAACGTAGCTTCAAAGTTTAATTTCATATCAAAATTTTATTATTTGGATACAGTTTAATCTGACAGGCTATCATGCATCAATAAATCATCATCGTGGATAGCAGATTTATTTCTATTCTACTGATGATTAACTTATAAACTAAAGTTATTTATTAGTCAATGTCTTTATAACATAGCTGTAAAAAAAATTTTCTTTGGGAACATGTTACATGTAAGTAACATTTTCTGCTGAATAAAAGTATTGCATTAAACAGTTCTACAAAGATAAGCACAATAGAGATTTTCAATCTGGTTTTGATTTGTAAATTTTAAGATTTTTAGCTTCATTGTGAAAGATATTGTAAAGAAATGATTACATTTTCTTAAACTGAGCACCATTTTTTAATTTTACTGGTAAAATATCTTGATTTGGGTAAATTTTTTGCCAATCCTGGAACTTACCCCAGGCTCACATACATCTTGTAGCTCAGACTATTAACAATTAAATGATGAATGGTGAATTTAAAAAAAATGAAACTTGTCTATATACTTGATTTGAAACAAAAATAACCAATGCGTACATCTTCAAGGCAAAAATTTGTTATTAAATACCCAAAACTCAAACTGCTATATGTTCAACTGATTTTTCCTTTCCTAGCCCATCTAATCTCCAAGGCTTCGTTTCTGATTAGTTGCAATTAAGCCGCATTATGGGAAATAATAAGGCTGCATGTTAATTTATTTAGCAGACCAATTTCCCGATGAACACCTTTACGGACAGAGAAAATATCAGTTCTTTGTATCACTCACAGTGAAATATTTTTTCATAGATCACAAAACTAAGTTTGCGATCATAAAAAGGAAAGTAGGAATTACTGTTTGTTTAGGCAGGAGGACCTGACAGAAAATGAATGATGCTTGACGATTTAAACAGTTCATTTGAAAAATTTGCCATAAAATCCTATGTTTATGAAGAATAGACATGGTTTCAAACGGCGAAATACATTACTGGTCATTTTCTAACGATCCAATTCGATTACACATTTTATGGAGGCGCCATGTCAACATTTTGAAATCTTGGTAGAAAAAACCACGTATTCTTCGAGACATCTTTGTTAAAGTATTGTTGACATACGAATAGGGAACACGTCAGAAACAGAATTCATCTTACCTTGTCTCTCAGCTCCCGTGATATATCTAAGTGTCTTGTACAGCAAACGATCGCTTCTTCGAATTTTCCGAGAACTTTCAAAGTATTCCCAAGATTTCCACTCGCTTTTCCCTCCCCGATGCGGTCCCCTAAAGTTCTTGCTAATGTCAAATCGTGTTTATGAAATTCCAGTGCCTTCTCGTATTCCTGCAAATAAAAGTAGGCATTTCCCAGCTGACTGTATATGGCGCTCAATGTCTTTAGATCCTCCGTTCCTTTCTGGATAGCTGCCTCAAAATATGAAACACCACTTCGACAATCTCCACTCTTACAAAGCCGCTCTCCTTCGAGTGCAAGTTCCATGCAAGAGCCATCATTGGTCGCCATTATACATTGAGCATGAAATACAAATTGGACGGTCTGGTTGCACGATGATCTTTATAACCTCAAAGTGGGGGTCGGCCGGAGCAGCACTCACGTAGCCATAGGGAGTAAAAACGTTTTCTCAAACAACATTTGTCCCAAAAAAATTTGTTTTTGCTTTCTTGAGTTTAGGTGCGATTATTTTAGCAAATGATTCTTGAAATAGAAACAGTTTCTTAGATTTTGGTTTCTTATCTTTCTTTGAAATGACGAAAACAGCCAATCTCCTCTGGCAGAGTTTTTCGTATAACGATTTCAGTAGAAGGATTAAAGAATATTCTTAAAAGATGTTTCTTGTGAAAAAACTTGTTTAGCGCTGTTAAGCGACAGAGTAACAATTTATAAAAAACTGCTATTGTGGATACTGAAATCGATCTTTCTCATGGTAGGGCTTTTGCAGCACTGTTCTGTAGGCCAAAATTGTTCTATTTCCTTTAGAAAAACGACTGGGTGGGGACTTGGGGAGCCACACACAAATGGTTCACTCTTCTCTTAGCCCTACACCTTTTTTACATGAACTCCGTTTCGACGACAAGCATTTTGGTACTTTTCTATCTTGTACCGAGAGAAAGAGCTTTGGGACTGTTCTTCGGTAAAAAAGATAAAACTTTGATGATACATTCAAACAATAAAATATATTCTCTTCTTTGACGATAAATAAAAATTTTAATTTTTCACATAGCATTGACGTCAGCTAGTGTCATTGAATTCTGTTGCAATGTAAAGGTAGGCAAAAGAAAAAAAGGAGTTTGAATTTCGGCAGGGACGTTGGTGCACCGGGATGTACAACGGTTGCCCCCCTGTTCTCGCAAATTTGGCTATTTTCTTTATTCTGCTATCGTCTTACCCTTCCTCTGCTTGGTGCTTTGCCCCCCCCATTACTGATCTTCTGGCCTTCATGATATATTGCTCAGAAAACACTTCCAGCCGCCTTCAAAGCACCAATCACAGGCATAGCAATTATTTCAAAATGGTGGCGCACGATGAAGCCATCGGCGAAGAATTAAGATTTTCCGCCAGATATTTAGACAGCGGAGAAAACAGTGTTCAACGGACGAAGCGTGAGAAGCAGGCATATTCACTCTCCAGGCAAAATGGGTTTTGTGGGAACTCTCTCATTCCTAACAAACGGTGCTTGTGTTATATCTATTTACAATAGTGCTTCAATAACTTTATTTGAGCAGCAGCAGTGATTCAATACGATTTTATAAGACACGGAAAGCTTTGGAGACACCAAGGACAACAAGGGTACGGGTCTCGATATTTTCTTTAAAGTTGCAAGAGGCGTGCATTGAAATGAAATTTGTTTCAACCTAAGCATAAAATCAATCCGACAATTTATCTTACACAAATGATAGGTTTCCTTAATTGATAAAATGGGTGTGGTCAGACTGCCCCTAGTTTTTCAGGGCATGTCCAAAGTTTTCTGTAACCGTAATGCTACTCTAATTTCACTGATTTATACGACTATTATTTGTTCATAGTGTTGAAACATCGTGTGATTCAAAGTGCGTAATATAAAAGGAGTTGATCAGCTGCCCAACCTTTAAGGTGATAAAGAACAAAATCATTGAAGTAAATCAAGAACAATTAACGATAAATGGTGATATTCAAAGAAAAATAATGACGAATTTTTCCCATCACCAGTAAACAAATGATTTTGCTTCCAAAGGGAAAGCGTTAATGGTCACTGGAAAAACGCCAGACATATTACTGACGTATTTACATTTCTATGCTTATTCATCAGTGCAAGAGACCTCGTGACAAGAACACATGTTAATGTAAAAGCAAAACTTATCAAAATCAATTAGTGCCATTAAAGTAGCGAGAAAAATTTCGAACCATTGCATCATTCAAAACTAGCTTCAGTTTTGAATGGTTTATTGTGCTTACTTTCGTTCATTATCCGACGTTTTTTATACTCTGAAGAGAGTGTCAGACGAAAAATACTTAAGTATACTTTGTTTCATCTATTTTGTGCCATCGTCAAATGCTGAGGTATGATGCCAAATGTGGTATCAAACAAGATCCAGTTTCAGTAAAGCCGCTTTCTTGGATGTTCTTCGACAATCATCTCAAGCACCAACTGGGCTGTTGCTGTTCTTGTCACTTTTTTGTGTTTTTTCACCCAATAGATTGTTACCATATTACATTACTTCCAAAAGCGCTCACGATTACGACCACTTGATTTTTTCATCTCAGATATTTTTAAGCATGTTCAAAGTGTAGCTGTTCTTAAACCTTTGAACTGAAGCTCCCCCCCCCCCAGCACTACCGTCCCGTACACCTATGCTTGTGAGTCGAGAAGATATCATTGCTTATAATAATCATTGCTTCGTTGTTTATTTGTACATATCTAGAGGAGAATAAAACTGCGAATATTGCTTTGTGTATTTTTTTAATTTAATGTTAATGTTGTATACAACATATGATTGATGTAATAAGACATACTTAATTTAAGGGCCACTTCAGTCTATAGACTTTGTAACAATGATAAGTGGATATAGCAGGATAAGTCTGCCTAACCATATATAATGCTACTTCTGTCTTTGCACTTAGAATTCCTGGTCAAGATTTGGGAAAAGTTGAGACAAATTCGTAGGATTATGTTGCGAATTGCAAAGAGCGTTGTTGACAGAAGATCTCGCGATACGTGATTGGCTTTGGTAGGAGGAAAGAGGGTGGGGGGGGGGGGTGAATACTTACAAAATGATCCAGTATACAATCCCTGTTGCCAGGGCAAGTCAGCTTTACCAGTGCACACTAGTCGAGTCTTGACACCCGACTTTCATTGGTAGTTATCATTGAAATTAACAGGATACTTCGCAACCCAGAAATATTACAAGAAATACATTTCTAAAGAAAGATACAACTTTGATAAGTGCCTTTTTTAGAAAGCCAATAAAAGACAGTCATGAAATTTTCTGCAACCACATTACGTTTAACATATTCATTAAGATATTCTAACGAGAAAGTATTTCTTATTCTTATCTGCTACAATCTTTGGCAATTTAGCCTCGCTCCTTTGACATGTAGGGGAAAGTGAGGCAACTAAAAGTCATTGTTGTCCCCATCAGGAACATCGACATAACTCTTTTTGAGATGAATTGCTTTCGTCATCTTGGATTAAAGTTTGGATCAAGGTAGTTGTATTTTCCCTCTTGCAGTTCAAAGTTCGTATAGTCTCCATCAATAAATGATTGACTTTTCTCTGCTAGAACAACCCGATGTGTTGTTGAGTGGGTGTTGGTAAATATATGTGCATTCCTAGAATACAAAGCAAACATTAGGATGATCATTTTACGAAATTTCAATGGAAGAAGATACATCTTATGTAGAGAGCGATATACAATAATAACGAAATTACAAAATTTAATGTGCAGCCAAGTAAGAAGGCAGCTAGAATGCCGAGGCTGAATGCCGAACCTGAATGCCTGAAGAAAAATTCATGGGTATACTGATATCAAAGAACGACATTGTGTCTTTAATAACAAGATTGCATCCTTATAAATAAGTGATTTAAGGGACGCATTTTTCAATATAGCAACTTTTAACTAAATCTATGTATTGACTCGTGGAAACGTCAAAAGCCTGTTAACATTAAGCGGATGTCAATGGAAACCACCTTTTAACAAGCGTGTGATCTTTAAAGGAAGGTTCTAATTGTGTAAGATTTGTATAAGAGGCAAAATATTTTAGCACTTTTTGATTGCTTGCTGTTAAATAATTAAAAATCACTTTACAAACGATGCAGATAATGGAGCAACTCCCCTTTTGAGCAATGAAAAATAAATATTAGTTATACAAGTATAAATAAAAAGCGTTTTAGATCAGTGATAATGCAAGTTTTGTATTTTCCCTTACAAAGAGTGATGTGGTTTTGTTAGCAGTAACTTGCTTATGAGCAAGGTCATTTGACATAAGGAAGTAAAGAAAAAACATTAGGTAACAAGCTGACTTACAAGACAAATGTTTCTTACAGATTAAGGGTCGGTTACTTTTATCGTATTACATCAGGGTTTACAGTACACACCATGTTTTTAAAAGAGCACACCTTATATGAACACCAAGGCTCGATTAGTCAAAAAATAAGACCAGCTTAAGAATATAATGACAAGCCTCAGATGAAAAATTAGAAAAAAACAATGCGTTTAATTGAGAATTTTCTCTCATGTTAACAAAACAAAACAAAACAAAACAAAACAGATTTTACAGCTTATCTGCTATGCCACTAAAAAGGTATTGAAAAAATGCCATTCAGTTGTTTTAGAAACAGCGTATAACATGTAGATGTAGAACAAGAAAAGTGGAAATAAGAACTACATTAAGAAAACACGAGCCTCAATCTTTATAAGAACAATAAGCTTCAGCAAAAATTATCTGGTTCTTATATAAAAAGAATGTGATCCTTATTATGTAATTTCAAGATTAGAAAAAACCCTAAATCACATTTTATCCTACAACAAATTTTCTGTTTTTATATGACAACAGAACAGTTGCATTAGGATTAAATGCAACATAAACGATCCTACGTTTCACATAAAATAGGCATGTTTATATGTTTTGAAAGATAAACAAAACAAGTAGATCAAATATGATAAAACAATAAGCTTTAACAAAACCAGCCTGAAATGACAAGAAACATTAAAGCTACACATGAACAAAATTTATAAGAATTAATCCATTTCACCTTTCGTTGCACTCTCTACAAATATTGTACGGAACATCATCTGGACAATCTATACAGTACCATCGGGGCCCTTTTATTGGCTTTATGCCACACGAGCAGCAATGAAATAAACCCTTAAAAAGATAAAAAATATAGAACAAATAAGATTTTCAGCTACAAACATAAAGTGAACAAGTTCTTCGTTTTTTTGCGTTGTATCTTACAGGCTACACCATGGTAGACACGCCATTGCTGATATTTGAAGATATTATACTAATGCAAAGATCGGTTCCGTGCCTTCTAGATCTATCACGCCAAATGGCTAGCCACGTTTTGTTCCCGTTGTGAAAATAATCTTCATAAAACGCCGTTGAGGCAATTTCATATCCCATAACTTCAAAATAGAGACTTTGCAAACTTTCAATGCAAAATCTCTCTTCCCTCAGCAGGTCTATAAATAAAAAATCTAAACTGAATCATAACAGAAAAAATTGAGCTACCTCTTTGTATTCTTTTCGCAATCTTTTCAAGTTCATAAGTTCTTTATACTCTGCTGAATCTTTTAAATCAAAAGAAATAGCTTCTTCGTCCTGAAGGAACGAAAGTAGTATGACAAAAGCTTTAAAAAACAACAGACATTATGATTGTTATGATTATCAAAGTATTATTATTATTACAATCTATAGAAACAAACTCAATTTTAACAAACTCAAACCTGCAAAAAATACAAGAAGAAGTTTAAGGATCCTCAAATCACGGGTTACTCACAGGTCATTGCTTGATGTTGCAGTTTAAAGGACTAGAGTCTAATCTCAGTGGCATGGTTATTTACAGCTTCTAAGGTCATTATATTTTCAAACCATGTTGTAAAATCAAGGTATCTGCCAGGTATCTCCAACTCAAGAAAGGTTCATTAGTGTCCAAATCAACATTCGAAAAGTGAATAAAAAAACTAATGACATTTCATCTCATATCTTGTATCACATCTCACATTTTAAATACGACAGAAAATTTGTGCTACTTCTATTAATATGTGACACTTCTTGTCTAAGGAAAAACAACAGAAGAAAATTGAGACTTCACTCATTAATACCGTGTAATGTAAAGCCTATTTGAAACAAAAGTATTCATATGCTGGGGCATTTGTAAAGTGCTTCCACTGCAGACAGTTGAGAACATAAATGTCCATGAACAAATGGATACTTAACGACAAAACTATGCAGAAATTTCTTTTATGATCAAAATAGACGCAACAGTTTAGAATAAATCGTACACAAAGAGGTATGCAAATGAAAATGAACTTACAGATGGGTAGGGGGTATCATCCGATTGCATTGTGGTGACACTTGAAGCATCATCATCATCATCATCATTCATGTACACGCTTGGCTTCCATGATGGGAAAAATGTCGAATTTCGGTAGCTCACAGGATTCATTTTCGACTGCAATAGATAATAAGATGATTATTTTTTATTAAATGGTTTTAATAATAACTTAGTTTGGTGCTTTTTATACTTAACCATTTGTTATAAAAAGAACAGCAAAAAATTATATGGATTAAACATTGCCTTAAATTGTTCATTGCAAATCCATCACCTCACGAGTGAGCTAATTCTATGAAAATATACCGAAAAAGAATTTATTTAAAGAAACTAACATACAATAATTGATAAAATTTTTTTTTGAAAAGAGATTCTAGAGTCTATATGCATCAAAAGTATTTCAAACAACGAATTCAAGGAGTAATCAAATCCCACTACTTTGCATGTATTTCGCTCCGTTTTTCCTTGGATACCAGAGCCACAAAATATCAGGCAAAGACTTGGAAGATAGTAGCTCATCCGCATCTCCGTCGCTATCTCCTATTTCCGTGCCTGAATTCATGTGGCTCTGGTGCCGTGGGTAGCTTCGTTTGTGCTGTATCTTTGAAATCCAATTAAAAAATAGGCAGCTCCGTACGTTCTCAGAATATATTAAAAAAGATAAAATAAGACGTTCCAAAAATGATAACAACGCATGGTGATGAACTGGACAAAAAGTAAGGTGAAAATTCGCTTTGTAGAGGCGTGCAAAGTTTTTTGTAGACAATGTGGTAAAAACAAGCTGAAATGGCGAAAATGGGCCTAATTCTAGCTGCGAAGCGATTTAGTAGTGAGAATCCTGTGTGCTGATTGGCTTAGAACATGGTAGCGAACAGAGCTCTCAGCCAATCAAAGATTTGACCGCTATGCTCACTAGACTAGGAATCTAAAATTATTCATAGGTTGACACTAGTGTGGAATTTTCGCAATCTCTGTCTGCAAAGGTTCGCTTGCTCAAACAAAAGTTCAGACCATCCGTTAAACAGAGTCAGTTAAACAGATCTTACCTTCCTTTGGGTTGTCAAATGGGGGATTCTGCCTGGAATTGGTAAACCAGCTCTTGCCAGCTTGATGAAATATTTCTGGACCCGGCTCGAAACCTGCCATACAAAAACAGATGCAATTAAACGAGATACAGACACGAATTTTTCCAGTAGTGCATGCGGGCACATAAACTTGGAAATTTGAAAAATAGCGTTTAAACGATTGTTATGGTTTGTCGTAAAGTAAATATCAATACTCGGATATAGAATTAAAATGAAATTAGGAATGTCAGACAAAAAGAGCCAGCGTATGTGCTATATTTCCAATTTTTGCACTAATTTGTAACTTTATAGTATGAGAAGCTTCTTTTGCATAAAATAATTTATATAATTAGAAAATTATTACAAAAAAGATATCTGATATATATCTTATATTCTGAATATTTATTTTGAGCAAGATATTAAATCTAAATTAGTATGTAAAAGCTAATGATTACTCATCATCAGAGAAATTTCTTAGCAAAAAATTATAAGTAAAGCAGCTAATTTGCCTCAGCCTAGCGGCATTTTGATCGTTAGTACCCACAAGGAAATATAAGGAAGGAACTTTTTTCCATTCCTAGAGATTTCTGAAGAACACAGAATGAATGGTTAAGTTCCCATGTAATGCCTACGTAAGCATCTTTTAGTATTGCGAAAACAGAGAATGAATGGTCGGATTTCTGGGAATAATGTTTGCACATCAGTGGCTCCCACAACTCTTTTCCACACAAACGATATACTAAAAAATTAATGCTATAGCGCTGATGTTCACTGAATATATAAACTGCAATCGCGCGACTACTGTTGCCAAAAATGTGTTTTATGGTGATTTAAGTCGCCATGCATAAATTTCTGCAAGAATGGGAAGATAAAAGAAGAGTGTCATGTGCCATAAGAGGCCAATTCGATGTTTTTTGCATAAACAACAGATTCTTATCGCTTGAATACAATATACAGCGATAAATGATTTTTCTTTTGCGTGAACAAGCACGATTTCCTGCTGCAATACAGCATTTTCTTGTGATGTTTGAATATTCAGATCAGTCAACAAGAAGCATTACAGTAGTGGCCGTTTAAATACACGAAACGCTGTTGGAGCTAAGAAGATTGTCCGAAAATAAAAAAAGCTTTTGATCTACAATAACATCTGGCCGTTTTGGAAACTGCAGTTCAGAAAAGAAGGAAAGTGAACAGAGGTTTAGTGGGATGTACTTAAGATAAACGAAATCATCTAATTAAACCTGTAAAGCATAATCCCCTTTCCCGCCACTAAACCATCAAATGACAACTTACTGATTGCAAAATTTCAAAAATTCTATTAACATGCCCTTGATCGCTTTAGGACAAATTGATAAATGATTAAAACCATAACTTTCAAAGTAACAGCTTTGTTTTTGTAATTTTGAAGTTTGTAAAGAGGAATGTCAACAAGAACATGAAAGAAATATGCTTCAATTGGAGCTCTTTGTTTCAATTTTAGTTACTGGCAGTCTCTTTTGTCTCAGGCGATTCCAACAATTCATGTTGGTCAGCGCTTGTCGAACTTTTGCACAAATTCAGATTAATTTGAGTGCAATGGTAAAGAGTCCGGTGAAAATGCTGAGCAAGGACTAAATGCCCAAACTGCCAAAAACATTAATATGGGTGTGGCATTGAAAGACTGCAGAGAATATCATGGGGTGGGCAGGGCATGAAAAATTTTTTCCTTCCTGTGACCAGACAAAAGCCATGCATAAATTTCCTGCAAGAATGGGAAGATAAAAGAAGAAAGTGTCATGTGCCAAATACCGTAATAACGTGTCACCAGTTTTATAAAATATAGAAGCTTAACCAATTTTACTACCACTACAAGATCAGTTTTTGTTTAGGTGACTGAAAACAATAACAAAGATTCCCAAGCCAGATGAAGATTTGTAAACTTTTATCGAAAAAGAATTTTCAAAAATATTCTCAAGGGTTGATAATAATTATAATAATACAATATATTTATACAGGATAACCTTTTCAGTATAAATGATACTGCTATCGAAAAGGATCCTGTGAAAATCAAAATTTTTAAAGTAAAAGGATCAAAGGTTAACAACATTTTAAAAATAGTGAGTGTTTATTCTCCATTTAAAATTGACAAAGTACTTCTCATTTCTGATGTCACATGGTAAGATGTTATGAATTGACGCTCCTCGGAAAACTTGTTAGGTAGGTTCTTAGGTAGAAAACCCATTTTAACCTGTACAGGACACATACATAAGATACATTTCCTTTGTCTTCATGTTTTTTCTTTCGATAAACATGAAAGAAACAAAGATGCTTCTTGCAAGAGTGTATTTTAAAAAATTTCCTGCAGAACTTTATTCATGAAGAATTTCCTCCGACCGCCCGGTCATATGGTCGGGTGGGTTTCCATGCCCTGGGGGTGGGTAAAACCATTTAGGGATAGGGATCCCTGATAGCAGTTGCATAGGTCAAGCTCTTCAGTGTTATTACTATCGGTGATCAACTAATGAGGTCACCTGTTTTGGAGTTCTATTCCCGAGTGCTCTAGCAATCTTCTCCCATCTTCTTGCTTCAACATCCTCCGGTGGATAGATGTGCAGAAGTTTTTCTAATTTTTCCTAAAATGCAAATTGATCGGTAAAAAATCAGAGAGTAAGTGATAGCAAGTGCGTCATAAACAACATGGTAAACTTTAGAATTATAGGATAATCACTGAAACAGGAAACAGCGCCAAAATGCTTAAACATATGAAGCTTTACGGGAAACAAGCATGCAGATTAAAAATACTGAAGATTACTTTTAACGTCAGATGAGAAAAACAAACGGCTTAGGAGCCAGTTCAGCCATCTTGAAAATAGATCCGTCATGTTGAGGTCAAACGCATTTTAACTTAAATTATACAATATTCCTACAGAACAATTGTTAAAATTCTTATAGGTATGTATTTTTATAAATCAATTTTTGTACAAATATAGTTAACATACAATTAAAGGTATATATTGAAGGAATTCTTCTAATAAACTTACACGTTTGGCCTAATCACTCAAAGCAGACCCAGTGAAATGAAATTAAAGGGCGTTTAGCAAACCAATTAAAACATGACGGGAGAATATCTGTTAATATATAGGCTTTGAAACATCTGTTATAATTGGCCAAACGTTTGGCCTTATAACGTTTGGCAATAATTGGCCTTGAAAGACACGAGGAAGCTCGCTCAATGAGCTCAGCAGAACAAAGGAAGTGATGTTTCAACTTTTCACTCGAAATATCTACGTTTTTTTCTTCAATAGCAAGAAATTATACAGGATAGGGTAATTAGAAGTAAACATATTTATTTCTGTTATCTAGGGCCGGTAACAACGTGCGTTGGGCGAATGTCCTCTCTCCGCTCATGTTCGAATTATGCTTGCAAGAAGTTAATATTATGGGGGCAGGGTATATTGTTTAGCATATATTATATAGGAACAACGCATATTTTCGGTATATTTTTTATAAGACAGGTTTATGATCAAAATGAGTTTTTTACAAGACACTGTCACTTCCAGAGAGGATTACCCCCGCAGGCTTTGACAGTAGGATGAAAATTTAGAGAAATCATTTTCCCGGTCGGTTGCAAGAGTCTTTTATTGAAAGTTTTACTATAATAGCCATTCTGTACTAACTTGCTCCTCCGTAGTCCAAAGTCTGTTAAATGTCATTGCTTTGCTTTCGTCGAGTATTCTCCCTCTAATAATTTTCTGTTGGTCTTGAGAACTGAAAAAATAAATGCTAATATCATACCTCAATCTTAAAGTAGTTCTATATTGATAATAAATTCTCTTACCACTCCTACAATCCCTGACAAACGGTGTATGATACTTTTTACCCCCTCCCCCCAGTTCAATGTTGATTAATATCTCTGCTACTGAAACGCATATGCTCCAATTTTGAAGAGGAGGGGGCAGGTACATGTAGGGCTTTACATGCATGCTACATGGGAATTTGTTTGGGGTTTGTCTCAACTGCTCTGTCAAAATTTTAGTTGTTTGTTTCAAAATCTGTAGCGATGGCGATCAGTCTATGTAGCTTAATGAATATTTTGTATTGGTTTTTGTACTTAACGCACAACTGCTAGCCCAAGATAAGCTGGTTGACCGAAATTGCAGCTGCAAAAAGGAAAATACGCCCTGGTTAAGATTCAAACTGCAGAATTGTCACATTGATTATACTGAATAAGGGATAGACACCCAAATTATAAGGTGATATTGGGTTTTAATGTACGTTAGGTGTCTTATAAAATTGATAGCAGAAAACAAACCCATCTGAAACAGCACATTCATTGTCTTCTTGGATGTTACCATATGGCTTCATACGATCTTCTTCAAGAGCCGAGTCGCCTGTGACATCAACAAGAGGAAGCTGTTTCATAATAGTTTCATTACCATTATTCTTAATCACAGCGGCCTGGACTAACCAAGCTTTGCTTTCACTTGTCGCGATGCAAAATGCATCTCTTTTGGGTTGCAGATCTATTGAGGGTTTACAAATTTAGTTCGTTCATGCCAAATGATGCAAATATAATCTTACGGGGAGCGAGTAAATCAGAATATTTTATACATGTTAGAGTCACTCAGATTATTGAAACATGCATCATGACCTTTCTAAGCATTCAAAAACTAGTTCCAAAATATGAATAGAATGAAAAATGATATGAAAATTCACATAATGCACGGATCTTCATTTTACTCTAAAAACCGAAATAATGTCAAAGCAGTTATGAGTTTCTGTGTGAAACGATGATCAAACCCTTGCAGAGGTTCCAAAACAAATCAGCTAGAACTGTTTTAGTCAACCATATGACTGTCTCGCCACAGCTTGTCTGAATGAACTAGGGTGGCCCTTTGTGATGAATCTAAAGCTTATGGCAAAAGACATAGTGACCTTTCAGTCCATGACACCATTATAACTGAACAATATATTTCATGACGCTTGTATAACACTGAGATACTGAGCCCGACCTTTATGTTATAAATAGCTGCAAAATACAGAAATCTTGCTATTTTTATGATACCAAGCTTTGGGACACTTTGAAAAATGTAATAAAACATGTCTCTTGCCTGTGGTACTTTATCTAAATAGCAACAATATAGGAGTAAAAAT
Organism: Rhopilema esculentum; assembly: GCF_057945365.1. NCBI lineage: Eukaryota > Metazoa > Cnidaria > Scyphozoa > Rhizostomeae > Rhizostomatidae > Rhopilema > Rhopilema esculentum. The sequence goes on from NC_142825.1 coordinate 4,166,692, forward strand.
TTAGGTGCCAAAATAAAAAAAACTGTTAACAAACCACGTTTTGAACATGTCCTCAACTTTGGTTTTCACAGTCTATTTCATTTGGTATTTTCTTAATTTATTTACTCATTTTATTGACATTACGTTGAATAATGAACTATAAAGGGCACTTTCATCAAAACATTTTAGAAATTGTCTGGCCCTGATCAGCTAGCAGTTATTTCTATTTTTGTAAATATGTTCCTTTTTTAAAACATTGAAAAATAGAATTATATTTCTTTTTATATAGATTACTTTATAACATTTTATTGTAACAAGGTCATTTTTACTGCAGCTAAATTTTGACATACTAGGATAGATAAGCAAAAATAGAGAATGGATGAAAATGAAACCTTTTGTGCGAAAGCTTCTCCTTGTGCTGATCTGGTTCCCACTTTCATACTTCAGTGAATCAGCTGATGTCAAATACTGCATCCAGTCAATATTTGGCAGCCCTATGATTTGCCTTCTCTCTGGTAGTTGTGGAGGGTTCTACAAACATTTTCATCAAAGCATATTTCATTAATTGCATATTTTATTACCAAATTATTGATTAGTTTGATTGGTGCGAGAAATTAGTATGCTATATTAAAAATGGCTTTGAAAAAACAAACATTTGATAATATATTGGCTAAAAGTTTTTTGTCTGACACTCCTCAGAGCATAAAACGTCAGAATTAGGGCCCGAAAGAAATGATGAGAAATATATACCCACTTGTGGATCAAAATAGGCCAATCAGAAAAACGCAAGCACAAGACAAGTATAGTTGTCCAATCAGTGCTGTGTGCCAATAGAAAAATTACCAATGGAGTCCAAGAGAGAAAACAAACTCTTTCTGTCTATACAATAGTGGCTTTTTGTTTTGTATGTCAGATCAATTCTAAAGCTGCTAGATGTTATATTGTTTGCTATCAAATTTCTTTCCAGCTGTGGCAAACATATCACCTACAAAAGTCAAATTCTTATAGCCTGCCATCAGTGCTTGTTCACGTAAACATTGCATGTGGCAATGGTTATCAGACCCTGTTAGGGTCATTTGACAGTTATTCAATATGACTTGAGGTGATGACATACCTTTGATTGCAAGGCCTCAATGAATGATATTGGGTCTTTCAATGCCTTTTCCTTCCATAAGTGCAGCTTCTCAAGATCCTAAATCACATCAATGAGCATCAAGCAAAAGTAATACACAATAATTTTGATGTGAAAGTTCAAACTGATGGCAGAGAAGCCAATGTACATTCATTGCAAGGAGTAGATTAAACTAATTTGCAAAAAACTAACAACCAAAATTGTAATAAGATAGATTCTTTTAAATCACTTAATCACAACAATGAGCTAAATATAAAATGAACGAGACAATGATAAGAAGGATTATTCATTTAAACATGAGAGAGTCTTTTCAGCTAGATTTTTAGTAAAGAAACAGTAATAAAATATAATATAGAAATATAATACAGAAATATAACAAAATACCTTTACAGAATCCATTCTGGCTGCCTCTAACACAATCAATGTTTTTAACATATTCTTGTAACTATGTATGCAAAAGACACAATTATTATTTTGAAATGCAGGATCAATTTTCCCATCAAATTGACACATCAATACTCTTTTGGCATCTGGCATTGGTTTATATCTATTCCCCCTTTAAGACTTTTATGGCCCCAGGTCACATACTTGGGATTATCATTAAACCAAAACCCTTCATTTTATTGAAGAAAAATGAATCCCTAGAAAATATCCTGAAAAGATAGGGGATGGAGTAAGCCTAATGGTGTCTTTGCACCATTAAATTTGAGGTATAAGCAACATAAATCAGGCGTGAAAAGGCTGGAGCAAGTTTGAAACAAAAAATTTAAAGACTCACTCTTTGTTGTGCTTGAAAGCAAGGTGATCAGACTCAAAATAAAATCTATCAAATACATCCCCATCATCATCATCATCATCAGAATCATAATGACAACTGGAATCCTCATCATCACTTGATTCACTACTGTCGTTAGCAGCATTTTCAATTGACATCATCGTTGTCTGACAATTGGACAGATCTGTGTCTATATTATCAATATTGTTTTCTTTGGGTTCATTCTCTGTATGTTTTGAGTTCTGTATAAGGGTAGGCTTCTTAAAATCATTTATGTCTTTAGGAACTTCTGTGACAATGCTGGCGGAAGATTCTATCTGCTGAAGTAAAAAACAGATTTTTGGTGATAATTCTTACTGTTTTTTCACAAGCTCTTCTCAAAAGCCACCATACTCTACAGGAAGATGTCTGGAGAAATGGCTTCACGGTCAACTAAGCAAAATACAAGAACAGGCATTAAAGTAACTCTGAAAAATCAAATAAATGATCAAATTATGATTACTTAGGTATGAACTAAATAGATAGAAACAACCCAAGGTGCATTCCATGTAGTGTTGGTGTGGAGTTTTGTTTTTTCATGTGGCATTGGTGTGAGATGAGCATTTTCTGGTGTATGACATACACTGGAATTCTGGTGAAATTGGGCTCTTATTCTGTAATTTTCCTATGAAGTTCATCATCATCATCCTCACTGCATCAATAATCTGCCTTGGAATTACAGAGGGAGGATGAGGGGTTTGGTTGAAGTAATGTTCCTTGCTTGGGTATTGGACCTTGCTTGGTGTACTGCCCTGACCTTGGCCTACCTTCGGCCTTAGGTTTACATAGAATGCACCCTGGGTAACAAAGGGTTTTTACACATATATTACATCTCTTTGACTAGGCATTTATTGGATAACAGGTGAAGGGTAAATTATTTGTTTAAAAAAAGGATTTGGGCATGTTTACAAAGTCACTTTTTTCGTTCTCTTCTGGTTCTGTTTCAGTGCCTCTCCGTGAATCTTCTTCCATTTCTTCATCATGTTTTGTTTCATCTTCATCTACTACACATATTTCAACATCACTCTCTCCATCATTGGTAATCTGGCTATTATTCATATCGTCTGCTCTCTTTTCATAAATTTCGATACTTTTTCATGTGTTTTTCGAAATTCTGCAGAGCCATTTGAAATTGAGGCTAGAAATCTGTCAGGGCTTTGAAATCGAGGTTTGAAAGAAATAGTAACTTTCAACAATCACATTTTGTTTCGTTGACAAAATGGAAGGGGGTATCCACTGGTCAGCAGTGTCCTTTTGCAGAAATTGATGTGGCGAAAATCTTCCTATAGCTGTTGACTTGACCGAAGAAAACTTTGGGTAGGCTGCTTAGTATCTATGAAAGAAAAAAAGGTAACTTTAATGTCATATTAAAGTTTTTGTTTACTTTTTGATAGTGTGGCGCTACAAACACACACTTACCCAATTATTTCCTATTCTCCGTTCCATATTGAGGTCATCGAATTTGCGTCTTACTATCTACAAACCTTTCTCAAAAAAGGACTTGTGATTTGAAATCTTCATCTTGAAATTAGTTTAGACTAAAAATTTCATGTCGTTTGGACAATTCGGTCGCGAGTTAAGTCAATTTGAATATTTAGATATTTCTTTAGATTTGACCGGAATTCGCTGAAAAGCTAATTTTTAAAAAGTGGGCTAATTCGCTGTCTGACGGGCCAAACAACATGAAATTGTCTAGACAGACTAATTTGAACATGAAGATTCCAATTCTCTGATTCATTTAAGGCAAGTGTGAAGATAAAAAATTTCCAGAAACAGTGAATAAAGGCCATTTCAAGTGGATAGTGTTTTATCGAACAAAAGCTGTTGCCAATATTCTCTTTCTAATAGAAAATAACGGCAGATCCAGGCTGCCGCAAGCGCCTTGCATAAGGCAGTCAGAATTGTCAAAGAATGCGCAAGAAAATTCCAGCTGAACCTGGCTAAACCTGAGATGTCTTACCACTTTATACCTTCTCCCTTTTGTACGGTTTTATTTTTGCTATGGCGCAGCAGCGCCCCACCCCCCCCATAAATCTCGTGCTCAAGTTGCTAAGGAGAGACATGCCAGTTTCATTCTGCATCTGGCTACCCCTTTGTAATCATTCTTAATTGTGCAGGCCTATTTAGCAACTCTTATTGTGCAGCCCCCTTCTTTGTGCAGTAGTCAGGATTAGTTCTGGATCTGCCCCTAAAAAAAGACGTAGCTTCTACTCATGTTTTACTCTAGTGATTAATTTGAAATGTTAGTCTTACATACCAAATAGCGCATCACAAATAGGCTTTCCTGTTGTTCAAGTTTTATCCATCTGGATCTCTATGGCCGTGCAAAAAGCAAACAGTATTGATAGATGTCATAACTAAGAATGTTTTATCTTTTTTACCTATGGAAAATTGAAGCCTTTTTAAATAAGCACTAGATGCAAAAAGGTCCCAAACTGCATCATTTCTAACAAGGCTCCTTGCTTTAAGCTCTAAAATACAGCAATTGAATGAAATATTTACAGTACTGTGCCAGTGTAAACATTTGCTGCATTTGCCAAAAGGAATTCAACTCAGCCAAACAAGTCACTAAAAATTTCAACCTATATTTCAGTCAAATGCCCCCGGTGAAAAATCTTCTCGCAGGATCCTCACAGGATATTGGTAAAGGATCCTACAGGATCTTGTGCAAGATTCTGTACAAGATCCAATAGGATCTTGTATATATTCTGTTGCGTTTGTTTGTGTTTTTTCCCATAAAGTAGCTTTTTAGTTCTTGGTATTAAAGCAAACTTTCAATAATAAATTCATTAATAAGGTTAAGAAAATTTTAACTTGTAGTTTGCTTAGTTTCTTATGAAAAATGCGCATGTTAGCTTTTGTGATGTAAAAACTTGGCTCACTAGGAACATTTAAAACGATACAAAGATTTCTAAACTTGGTAGCAAATTGGCTGTTGGCGGTTTGAAACAGATTTTGAGCAATTTGAAATTTTAAAGTGCAATTTTCAAGGTTCACACAAAATCTACTCATTTAAAGTGTTTCCTGAAATTAGCCTTCTTGGCCTTTACATGTTTTAGCAGCAGTTTTAGGTCAGACTCTAATTTTTTTAAAATAATCTCTGGTCTAGCACAGTACCAAAGAAGAATATTCATTTACCTGCTGGGCTGGATCCATTCTTCTCGATTCTTTTGCTTGCAATCTTGACTTTTTGGAAAAAGCGCCTGACAGATGTTCAGCATTTTACATCTCTGGAAGTCTTTTCTCTGTTCTCCACCAACAGATTGTCTCGTTCAAGATGTGACCTGCTGGACTGCCAAGTGTCCTCTGATTGGCTGGTAAAAAAGGCATGCGACAATTCACTTCATTAGCGATGGTTATCGCAGTTTATGAATCCCCGTACCTACCAGAACACCGGTTACAGCACGATCGTTATTTGAAAAATATTCTTTCCAGTTCAACATCGTTTTCTATAACCATATTTACCCAACAGCATATCTAATTTGGGGTGCAATGATAACCAATTTGTGCAATGACAAAACGGTTTTGTGCAGTGCTAAAATGGAAAGCTGCTCCGTTATAAAACTGGTGCTTTAATTATGGCGACGAATTTTATGCCTTTTAGATAAACTTCAAACTTTTTGAACCTTAAAAAGAAAATTGATAGCCTGAACATGCCCAGGGCCCCCAAGAGTTGGGGAAGAGGCAGTAGTGTAGCCAAGAAAATTGTTTAGAGGGATGAAGAGGCGATTTTTGCCGACAAAAAAGGGCGTGTTTCAATCTTTAAGGGTGTGGTCAAAAGATAAATACTCTTGCATGCTGCTTTTATTCCTTTCTGTTTCAAAGTTTATACTCTAGTGCCATACTTTGATAGTTCAACTACACAGAAATGTTGCAAAAAGGTTGCAGAGCGAGTGCCCAGCAAAAATCCTTACTGTGCCGACCAACAAATTGTTGGGATACCACACCCCCACCGTACCCCCCTATGCTGACGCCTCTGGGAAGAGGGGGCAAACTGCAACAGAGAATCAACGTCTAGCATCTAAGGGGCCACATAAAGTAATGAGTTCCATTTTAAATATGGAATTAATTCAACTAGAAGAGTATGCCTAGAAATAGTAAATCTATTTAAGCCAATACATGAAAGTGACATGAAGAAATAATTCTGAAATGTATTTGAAAAAGCTAAACTAAAGGGTGTGGTCTTTATATACATCAGAGATTGATATGATCATATGTTTTGTTTTTCTTGCGCTTTGCTGCATCAAAAGTCCACGAAATCGATTGAAATACACTTAGGATCAGGGGTGTAGTGCTAGGGGCTGAGCCTCCCTTGTTAATGCCAAAAACTTGGCAAATTTATATTTTTCTGTTGTTTTTTGCAACTTTTTGTGCAAGAGCCCCCCTTGTTATTTTGATAGCACTACACCACCGCTTAGGATTCAAGATGTTGGTAGGATCCTGGTCAGAATGTAACAGGATCCTCTTTAAGATTCTACAGGATCCTATCGTTATATTCAAGATCCTGGCAGGATCCATGTCACAATCAAATAGGATCTTGGAATCGTTATGTGTAAGATCCTAATCTAGTTCTTGTAAGATCCTGCAATGTCACTATGGATCCTAGCAAGATCCTATTCAAGATCCTGTTTTAGAATTCTGTAAGATTTTTGGTAGGATCCTGTGTAAGATCTTCAGTTGTTTATCTCCTACAGGATCCTTATGTAAGATCTTGTATAGGATCCTATACATTTAGGATTCAAGATGCTGGAAGGATCCTGGTCAGAATGTAACAGGATCCTGTTTGACTTTGTACAGGATCCTATCTTTATATTCAAGATCCTGACAGGATCCATGTCACAATCCAATAGGATCTTGGAATTGTTATGTGTAAGATCCTAATCTAGTTCTTGTAAGATCCTACAATGTCATTCTGGATCCTAGCAAGATCCCATTCAATATCCTGTTTTAAAATCCTGTAACATTTTTGGTAGGATCCTGTGTAAGATCTTAAGTTGTGTTTGTCTTACAGGATCCTTATGTAGGATCTTGCATCAGATCCTATGCACACAGGATCTTGCAGGATTTTTGGTAGGATCTTGTCCAGGATCCTAAAAATCTAGGATCCTCCTAGGATCCCACAGGATCCTGTAGGATCCTGCAAGATTTTTCACCGGGGGCCTTTTTGATATCCGTTGTCTTAAATGCCAACTCAATTGACCGTATCATGTTTGATCACTCAACAGTGTTGACCAGTATCCAGTATGCAGAGCGTGGCAATGGCGTGCCAAAGATGCAGGCATGGTAGTGCAACTGAATAGAGAAAAGTGGTAGTGCTAGGGCACCCCTAAAAACTATCTTTTAATCTATATACTATGGAGGTTGAAAGTGCTGGCACACCTGACATTTTTAGATGTTTTATGCACACCCGCACCTGAGGCAGGGGCTGTTGGCACACCCGAGATATTGTTAAAATGGGTCATACTCTGCAAACTGCAGCCATATGTTTGTTTGAGTTGTTAGATTGATTTTTGAGTTGTTGACTCAAATGTTAGCTTGTTTGGCTAGCTGTTCTGTTGGAAACAGTGGCTAAACGGACATATGTTTTGATTTTTTGTTTCTTAGATTGAGAAAATATACAATTTTAAAGCCAGGGGTGACTAAGCCTTTTTCAAAATTTACTCAAAGGGAGCTCAAGCTCCAAAGCCAAATGAATTTTCCAGGAAGTGATTTTCACACTTTAGGCCAAATGCCCTTTTATATATTAATAGCTAAATGTTCCATCAAAAATTACAAAATAAGTTATTAATTGTTATCATTTGATTATTAAAACCTAGATACAAATTTGTTTTTTAATTGAAATGAACTCTCAAGCTGAAGGGAAGCACTGAAACATCAAAGAAGTTTCGAACACAGTCCCCAAGGTTGACTTAGTCCATCATAAAACAGCTTCTTCTACCAGTAAAATTAAGTAAAACAACGCTGGCCACATTCCTCTCCCTTCTTGAGGGGGGTTATGAAGTTATAGGATCCTGAATCCCACAACCAGGTATATGAAATCAAACCAAATGCAAGAGGCATGGCTTGCAGCTGAAACAGCAATTATGCAAATGGGTAGGTAGGGGAATGGCACTACATTATTATTAAGTAGCAAGGTTGTCAAAATTTCCTTTAATGTTTAACCTACTATGTTACTAATTAATCGTTACAGATAGCTCTTATTTTTCCAATATACATCTTTTATATTTGATATTTTATTTTAGTGCGTGAAAAGTGCTGAGTGAAGGATGGAAAGATCAAACAGCAAAATGAACTTCATATCAATAGACACAGCATTTTATGACAAATATGATAAGTCAGCACAAAGTTTCTCATTAAGAAGGGTAACATTTGCCATCTTATTAATATTTGAATGTAATTTATTCAGATAATTATATTGTAGCATATAATAGGTATATAAAGGACTTCTTTGGAATGCCATTACCTTAGTTTGACCCCTCTCCACTCTCCTTATTTACAAAACATTAAGATTTCTCCTTTTCAAAATATCCTTTTTAAAGGAAATGATCAGTAGCTATAAAAACATTCTTTCCTGTTCTGTATATACTGTTCTTGTTAACCTGGTAGCATTTGCAGTTTAGCAATATTTTGTAGGCCCAGGAGGCAGAAACACTGTTAAGACTTGGACTGTTTCAAGAGGGTTGAAAGTTTTATTTTTTCGAGAATTTGCATTTCATCTAATGGTAGGATTCAAGTAGAATATTTTGAATGTTCCTGAGTTATTCAACCACTATGAATCCCCTGTCTCTGATGTTAGGTGAGTTCTTACTGTTTGATTAATGGCATTTTTTTAATCTTTTAGTTCTGGAGGAAGATTCCTACTTTTCAAAAATGCACAATTTTTATGATATTTTTCGTAATTGTTCCGCTATTATTCTTGTTTATCAAATATACAACACCGAATATACAAGCCATAGAATTGGACAGGGAACACAAACCACACAAAGAGTCAGATGAAGCCAGAAGAATTTTATTTCCATTAAAAAAGGGTTTACTACAACCAAAGACATTAAACTTTGAGCCAAAGAAAATACAACTCAAACATGGTCCCCCTAAACTAGCTCCCAGGAATAAGTTAGAGAAAATTAGGCAAATAATGGAATCAAAAATAACTTCTAAGAATCTTGATACAATGTTGAAAACTGAAGCAAATACAGTAAGTTTTAAGAGTGAAGTGGAAGAAGGAATTTTAAAGAAAGACCTTGCAAAGCATCCAGAGCTTGTAAAGCAAACCAATAGGCAGAAGGAAGTTGTCAAGGCTTTCTTGCATGCATGGAAAGCCTACAAAATATATGCATTTGGACATGATGAATTGAGACCAATTAGTAAAACCTTTAGTGAATGGTTTGCTCTTGGATTGACACTAATTGACTCGCTTGATACAATGTGGCTGATGAATTTAAAGGAGGAGTATAAGGAGGCTAGGGACTGGGTAGCAAATGAACTACGATTTGACAGAGCTGGTGATGTAAATTTGTTTGAATCAACAATCAGGATCCTTGGTGGATTACTTAGCATATATCATCTTTCTGGGGATTCCATGTATCTTCAGAAAGCTGTGAGTTTTTTTTCAACAGTATTACTCTATTAATTGATTTTTTTTACCCCCAGGGTTTATAATAATTTTCATGCCGAAGAAATAAGGCTTAATCAAGAGGGAGAAGCTCTCAAGTTGAATGATATGAAACTACACGTTGATGCTTTAATGTAAAAAGCGCTGTTAGTTAGTGCATTAAGCTGTTTCCAATTTGATTATTTTTTAAAAACCTGATAGTACAAAAGTGAGCTTTTTTGACTGGGGGCTTCTTAAAGATTTAAGCTGGGGGTTTTATGAAATCATAATGTGTGAATTTAAAAAGTATTATCAGTGAAAATTATAATGCATTATTGTTCATTGTTTTCAAAACAACTCAATTTTTAGTATGCTTACAGAAGAGTAAAAGGTATACATTCAGTTTATTTTAGGGGCTCAGTTGTTACTTGTTAGCAGGAATTCTGCTTACTAACTTGCTTATCAAATTAAATAGCATACATATATGTTTGTGTGTATAAGCCCTTTTTCTTTTCAAATTTAAACTGATTCTTTGATGTAATTAGTATTGTAAATTTTCAGAAAGAACTTGGTGATCGACTGCTGAAAGGTGGCTTTTCTAGTGGTTCCAAAATACCATTTTCTGATGTTAACTTGATGACACAAACAGGCCATTCCCCTCAGTGGAGTCAATTTAGTTCATTGTCTGAAGTATCCACAATTCAGCTAGAGTTTAAAGATCTCAGCAAAGCTACAGGGAATAAAGCCTATGGGGTATGTTATGTACATAGCTTGTATGTTATCTGTCCTCGTGTAGATTAATGTTTTCATAAATTGTTATTGTTAGATGGATGAATCAATATGTCTTTAGAACTTTATTAATATCACTTGATTTGGAGATAATTTTCCAAAGTTCTTTGCAACTTACAATTAAAGTTTAAAAAGGTTTTTTGAAAGAAAGATGTTGTATTTATTGCTTTATCTTAGAGACATTACATGGCAATTGTTAGCTTTGTCATTTATGCATCACTTGACCCACATATTTTGAAACCAATGGTCTGTCACCTGTGTTTTTTTCCTCTATAACCAAAGCTCATACGATTTCCTTCTCCTTGTTGCTAAAAAATCCTCCATTTCCATTATTTGTCCTAAAAAACCATCCTTCAGTATTTGCATAATTTCCCTGAGAGATATAAAAAATGTGTCCTTTTTTAGGAATAATATAGTTGCTCAAGAAAATTGTCATAGCATACAGACCAGAACCACCACACCTAAGGAATCTTTCAAGTTGATTGCTAGATAAATTCTTCAGAATATGGAATTATAAACAAAAAATTAAAGGATATAATATACTTTAGAAATTAATGCATGATGAGCTCTGTTTTGTTGTTTCACAATCATCTTAACTTGTTTTTAGGAGGCAGTTGATTCTGTTATGGATCACATTTTTTCACTACCAATGAAAGACAATTTAGCTCCGATTTTCATCAGTCCAATGAATGGACAGTTTATGAGTGGAGCAACAATAACCTTAGGAGCTAGGGGTGATAGCTACTATGAGTATTTACTGAAGCAATGGATCCAATCAGGCAAGAAGGAAAATAAGTATGTTGTAGAAAAAGACAATATTGTATTTTGAAAATTGATTTCATGCTTTGGGCAAAATACTGTGTTAAGCTACACATTTTTATCATTGAGTATTGGAATTGAAGACCTCTCAAAAGAGGAATCAAGCCAGTAAATTTAATCAAAGATTTAAAATTTCATTAATGTTTCATCAATTCTTGTGATAACCTTTTTGGATATAGTTGTAGCTTGATTTTACTCAGCAATGTATTTTCTGCTTCTTGTGTGGTTATTCTTGTTATTGGCAAGACTTTCAGTTCTATTTTGCAACACCCTGCTGTGAAACTCATTTACTTTGCTATTTAGGTTCAAAGACAATTATGTTAATGCTGTCAACGGCATCTTTGAAAAGCTTGTTAAACATGCAAAACCAGATGGTTTGGTGTTTGTTGGTGAAATTCTTAATGGCTTGACATTCAGTCCAAAAATGGTATGTCATTGACTGTTGTACACACATCCTGGCTGAAAGTTTGGTAGAAACAAGGACTTGGACTATAGGAAATATATTTTCAAAATATTGATAAACCTATAAAGCAATTCATGCTAGTTTACAAAAAAACAGTTTAAATATTCTAATATCCATACTGATTCTAATGTTTTTTATCAATGTCACATGTCAATATGGTAAGACTAAACCATTTCTTGTGGTGAAAGCTGTTTCATATAAAATAATTTATAAAATTCAGCGCAACAACCCAAAGTTTAATAATATTTCCTGAAATCCTGAATGCCAGGATGCATTGGGAAAAATTGTATCTTCTTGCGTGCTTACTGTTTTCAGGGTACTTTTGATGGACTTTCAATTCGATATCTAGTTTTGGCTTAGGATTTTGAAAGGTTTAGGGTTGAACTGTAGAACCTAAGTCACCTCTGTGTTATCATGTTATTAGAAAATTATATTTCTGTGCTATTTTTGGAAACCATAACATATTAGTTCTGCCATAGGACCATCTTGTTTGTTTTCTTCCTGGAGTTCTGGCATTGGGCTTTCACAATGGGCTAGATGTAAAGCATATGAATTTGGCAAAAGAACTCCTTGAAACATGCAACAGAATGTATACAGATATGCCAACTGGTCTTAGTCCTGAGATTGTATATTTCAACATGGATAACAGCGGAAGCAAAGATATAACTGTGAAGGTAGCATATTGCATTGTGATTTCAGTCTTGTAAAAGATGTCAGGTGTATAAAAATGAGCAATTCATGTCTTTTATATCTTGACAAGTAAATTTCAAGTGGTTGAACAGGTTTTATCATCTTTTAGTGAATGTCTCTCCTCTCCCCAAAACAATGTTGGAATCTGACTACAAAAGGGCGACAGTTGAAAGTGGGGATTGAAACAGTGCATTGGATGTTTAGGGAAATACTTTTCTTCCTTTTCAACATTTTTTAAGGGCGGGAGGGGGGTCAGTCCTCTTGAAATAGAACAAATACAAGAAGAAATGTGCATCTACTACAATCAAAATCTTGTTGTTCCAATCTCTTTTGGCAGCCATTGTAGCCTGCATAGAAACTATACATTGTAGTCGAGCCAAAAGAGCTATAAAACCTTTAGGAAAATTCTTGGAAAAATATTAGTTTGATTGATGAGAAACTTGCTTTTTATTGCACTTTGTCTGTAATTGTTTTTTGTAATATCATTCAACAAATACTAAAATGGAGGTCACCAACTACCTTTTTTCATTCTGTTTTTATCAACATTTTGCCAAAATCATGCATAATAAGAAATTATAGTAATTTGAAACCATGCCTGATTCACAAAGGATATATTGCTAATTTCATTAGCAATGCCAGAAATATTTTGCTAGATTCTCAAATCTGACATCTTTTTGTTTTGCTTTTTTAGCCAGCAGATACTCACAACCTTTTACGGCCAGAAACAGTTGAGTCAATGTTTGTTTTACACAGTCTTACTGGTGACAAAAAATATCAAGATCAAGGATGGAAAATCTTTCAAGCATTTGAAAAGTATACTAAGATCAAAGATGGAGGGTACTCAAGCATAAACAATGTTTTAAGCCCACATTCACCTGACTACAAAGACAAAATGGAATCATTCTTTTTAGGAGAAACCCTGAAGTATTTGTTTTTATTATTTGGAGATGAGAACCAAGTCTCATTGGATGACTATGTATTCAATACTGAAGCACATCCACTCCCTATTTGGAAGTAAGAAAATTGTAGGTGTATTTTATTGTTGTAATAACTATATTTTTGAAAGCGATGCTGCTCCAAATCACAAATAACAAAAAGCTAAATTTATAGGACTGAAAGCAACGTATCTTCAAACTTAATAATCAGTAATGACAACGTTTCATTAGCAAATAAATGAATCAAGGCTGAATCTGCAGAGAATGTGTAAGATACACTTTGTGCAATAAAACTTGAGAACTTTGTACAAAATGTTTGATATGTATTTTTTCATTCTAAAATACTGCAATATTTGAATTTCATGATGAATATTCACAATTTTTGATGGTAGGAATAAATAACGCCCGAGCAAGATAAAGAAAATATATGCTTTTTAAGAATTCTGTTTCCTTGGTCAAAGTTTTGAGAAGATTAACATTATAAAGAAAGGCACACTTTTAAAGATAATACTTTTTAGGAATGTTATCAAAGACAATTATGTCAGAGATAATGTAAAGATGTATTGATTCTTCATTTTGCAGCAATTCTATAGGTAGTCATTTTTTTGATAATTTAATAAAATGAAAAGCAACATTAACGAGAACAAAAATTTTCACAAGGGTGTATCATACTGATGGTATTTGTAAGCTGTTTTGATTATTTATAGATTGCAAAAAGTGTAGTTGAAAGCAAGCTGTTAGTTTAAAAATTCTTCTATATTATAATCCAAAATAGACAATTTTAGGGTAATGAATAATTGGGAAGTTTTACTCAATCTAAAAAATATGATGATAAATAATTATGATTCAGAAGTGATAAATGCTTTTTTCTTGATTCTTATTTTATGCTAATAGTCTTTTGAGGTACACCCAGCCCATTTGCTTTAAAGTGGGTTGCCTGCAATTGCCTTAGTTATTTTATGCATGTGATGGAAGCCACCTAAATTGAAGTATGAAATAACAATACAACAGAATGCACAATTCTTCTAACGAAATCAATGTCTTCTTGTAATTCAAAGATACAAAAAATTAAATAACTATAACATTTTTGCTAAATATTTCAATTTAATTGTTTCTTGGTCCCAAATAATCAAAATTTAAAATGTGAGAGTAAATCTTTTCAGGGTTGGAAATTCTGGTGCAATTCTGGTTTGATGTCATAGACTAATTCCAAAATTCTGTTTATTACATCACTTTTGTTCTGGTTGACCATGTTGCTCATACTGTCAAGTTTATTTGATGTCTCATTGATGATTCTTGCTTGGAAATCATCCTTGCCTTGTTGCTGAAAGTGGTAAATCAAAACTGCAAAACATGTTGGTTACTCAATTTAATGTTTTCACGAGCTTCAAACTTTCTATTAATAAAAATATTTGTCAATAAACTGAAAAAAACATGAAATCTCTGATATTCTATAGCAAGGCATTTATTGTTCAAAACTATGATAAATTGATATGCAAAAGGGCTTTGGAAAAAGCAAACATGTCTGAAGGAATTATTAATAAAAAAATTATCAGACAATAATTGTAAGAAAATAAGGAACAATGCAACACAGAGAATAAACAACAACAAATACACATAAATTAGAGGAAGCTATTATTGCACCTTGGCATATTGTAATGTTTAATATGTTAAACATATTAATAACATATGAAAAATGTAAGTATGTTTAAAAATGTTTGCCCTCTTCAAAGCCATCTTAAAATTCAGTACTGCTCAAAATTGTCATAGAAACATGTTCATTGATATAGTTTAAAAATATTTCCATTTTATCCTGTTTCTAGTGAGTATGATTAATAATTTACATTGAACTTACACTTCTATGCTTTTCCCTGAATTTTGCCTCACACTCATTCCTATACTGCTCAATGTCTGCAGCTGCTTCCTCTTTGGCTTGTTTCAGCTTTTTTGTTTTGCCTTATCAGAAAGAAAAAATACTAAAAGGTCATGTTGTCATCTATTACATCCTGAAAACCTAGCAGTGTTATTACTATTTGGATCAGAATCACAGATAAAGGGAAGATTGCGGACCATAATATCAGCCTTACACCAAATATAATTTTCAAGATAGCATAGAAAACACGAAATAGCATGCTAAAATACTTTTATCTGCCACTTCTCAGTGTACTTTAGTATGATATGGTTCTGATATTCTCCATATCAGGTTGATGTCATCAATTTTATATCTTGCTATCTATGGATCTTTCTATATAAATGGACTTCAGAATTGAAATCCTCATCTTTCAAATATATTATACTGAAAAACTCATGTTGTTTGGACAGTTCAGTTACGAGTTACTTTGTTTTGAATATTCAGATATTTCTTTAGATTTGACTGCAATTTGCTGCTGCAGTGAAAAAGTTTCATTACAGCAACAAATTCTATTGAAGTGTATAGGAAAAGCTAAATTTTGAAAATGGGTTAATTCGCTGTCTGACAGCCCAAACAACATGAAATTTTCGGCACAGACTAATTTCAACATAAAGATATTAATTCTATGATCTTTTTTTGCCATATGTGAAGATAAAAATTTCAAGAGACGAATTTTACGGTAAAGTGAAAGACAGCGTATGTAGTGTTACATCTCGTGACTGTAGACTATAATATGAAAAACGCACATTACCTGAAAAAAACTCATCGATTTTAACGACGTACTTGGCTTTTGAAGGCACGATTCGTTTATTTAATAACATCAACAATTATAAAACGTAGAAGTGCGAAGAATTCAAAACATTCAAACCAAGAAACGCTCACTGAGATTGGCAATGATGGCTGGGCCTATCTAAAATTTGCGAAATATGGGGCAAGGCCTTTATTCGGAACGAGCATTATTTGACTTACTTTTTCTGGCTTCTGCGACAACTTCTGCTGCTTTTTTCTCTGCTGCTAATAGCTGCTGAATTCCTTGTGACTGTGAGGCCATTTTCAAACTTTTTGGACGAGTTTCTGATTGCTTTTCTTGATAAACTTTACCTGAACTCAGTGACCTAATACAAGCAGCCTCGAGGTCAACCCTATTTGTGCTTCGCAGTTTCGCAGTTACAATATCTCAGTAACGCAGCTCTGGACTTGACGTCCACCATTTAAAGATGGCTGAGAAGTCTGCATGTACTCCAAATAGTATGTGGAAGGATATGTTTTCTCCCATTGTAGAACTCGCAACGTTGGCTTTGATAATATGGAGCAATCGTGGATCAATTTTTGTGCCCTTTATAGGCGACTTGCACTCTCATAAGGTGACAATTTTTGCTACTTCCTTGTTATTGGTATGTGTTCACCTTGCCGACAGAGGTAGAAAAAGCAGACACAGGGGTTTATTATATCGTGAAACGTCTAGACAAGGAATTGTTGTAGGTGCAGTTATATCACTAACATTTGGCTTGATTCAAATAAGTCATTCCTCGCGGCATTCTTCAAGCAAAACGATATCCTCTGGCCCAGAGATGACAAATCTCTCATACGTTTATGCTCAATATACTTTGGCAATGTTTATTGCGACGATACTTTATGGTTTTTTGTTCATTTTGAATATAGACATTACATTTGCTGCTCCTGTGATAATGCTGTCGCTTGGATTTCTCCAGGATCATTTCACAGATACAAATTTCTTGATTCCACTAACTGCAGCTGTTGTGTATGTTGCTGTGTATATGGCCGTTGTCAAGCTTTGTCCAAGAAGTTTGTCTATTGGAGAAGCAGTCATTCTTTCACAAGGCCTCACATTTTTGCTTATTGATTACACTTTTTTGCTTCTGCTAAAAAGTGGTTATGGTGAACTTTTAGGGATGCAGAATTTGGATATGCTAGAGACCAGAGTACAAGAAACATTGTTTCTCTCTACTTTGTTGGCCTGCAGTTTTTTCATATCAGTTTGTCTGAGCCCAGTTTTCTACTGCCTTGCATGGTATGCAAAAACAGCACATGACTCATTGATATATAGCACTGCCTTTTATATTGGTGGTGTAATGAATGTAATAGCAATTTTTGTGCCATCCAGCTACATTGTCCTTGGTGTGAATCCAGTTTGGTATCTCATTTCATTTGCCAAGCCATCAATCATGCTGATTGTCTGTTATTGGGCTGCTCTGCTTGTTCTTGCAATATCGGTTGTCGTATGGAATAAAAATTACAATACAGATAAAAACAACAAGAAAATACCAAACATAGTCATCAGGAAATTTTTTCATTTCATTGGCATACTTATTTTTGTCCCAGGTATATATTTTGAACCAAACTTTACGAAAGTGGCATCTGGTGTTGCTGTTGCTGTATTGGTAATTTTGGAGTATGTCAGAATATTTACAATATACCCTTTTGGGAATACTTTGAACAAATATTTGACAACATTTGTTGATGAAAGGGATAGAGGCTATCCTATCCTGACACATTTATATTTGCTACTCGGTTTCTCTATACCAATCTGGATATTTCCATTCAATTCAGTTCAGCCTATCAATCAATTACTTCCATACTCTGGAGTCATATCGTTAGGTTTTGGAGACACATTTGCTTCTTTAATTGGTAGATTTTATGGAAAAACAAGAATCCCTGGTGGTTCAAAGACAATTGTTGGAACATTTGCCTGCTTTTTGAGTCAAATGATTGCTTGCATTGTCCTGTTAGCATGGTACAGTGAAAAATTCTATTTGGCCAGAGCTGCAAGATTGGCTTGTGCAATTTTGGCAACTTCAATAATTGAAGCTGTTACTGCACAAATAGATAACCTGATTCTGTCACCAGTTTTGTTTATGAGTCTTTTTCTAGTTGAGATTTAGGTTAAAGCCTGTTTTTATTCAAAGTTATAGTGATAATTTCTATTGAAATCATTTATTTTGTAATTTTTAAAATTATTGTCAATTATCTTTAGTACTTAACTGAATTGTGAAAATGAAGATTAGATAGAAAAATATTTGATATAAATGAATGATGTATTAATTAATTTAAGAATTTTTTCAGTGCTTAGTAACTGTCATTTTCTTATTATTTTTCCATTAATTTCTGGATTCTACAGGTCCTTTTGCCTTACCCCGCTTTTTAATTAAAGATTCCAGCAGGGTTGCTGTGGCACCTTAGAAGCACTTAATACATGTTATCAGAATTAATAGCACCTTATCAAAGAATATTGACTCCTACTGCACCCTTGGGTTCCAGTTTTGACTTGACCAAATATGTAAGAAGGTCTTAAGAACTTAAAGTGGGTTTAGAAAAATTTTGGCTAAAGTTTTCTGGACAATTCAATTTTTGATGGTCTGGATAAGAAACAAATTTCCAAGGATATTCAGTGCAAATATGAAACCTTGTTTATAATAAAGTAGCATATTGGCAAGACGACATCAGAGATTGGACCAAACTAGAATGTTTGCAGGCTTACCATCAAACCCCAGGGGGTCCATTCGATTTGGGGTTCTTTCCAAATGGCTACTAAATGGCCCACTTTCCATAATAAAACTACCACTTGACATAATCTTATCTTTTTTTATAGAAAATTAAGGAGATCTTATCTTTCCCAAAGCACAGGCAAGCACAAAGAAATGGATGCTACCAAGGGCACAATTTCGTTTCTTATGCTACCATTTGAGGGTTATTGTCAAAAAAAGACTACCATTTGAGGGTAATTTTTTGACACTTTAGCTTTGGTCCTTTTTACTCCTTAAAAATTTGGGTGTTCTTATTGTTCGGGCTAAAAGATGATGATGATGATGATGATGATGATGATGATGATGATGATGATGATGATGATGATGATGATGATGATGATGATGATGATGATGATGATGATGATGATGATGATGATGATGATGATGATGATGATGATGATGATGATGATGAGCATATGGGGAAAATATTTTTGTGTGCTGTTATGATGTGTAGGAAAAAGCAATGCTTAGAATAGAAACCTACTTTTAGAACTTAATACTTTTGAGCTAAGATCAGAGAGTCAAAGATCGATGTTGATAAGGTGGTATCGCCACCCCGCCTGAGTACGAAAGAACGTCGAGTCTCGGGTCCCTGTGATATTTCATGGCGGGAAAACCTATTTTTTCAAAAGAGTCGCATTTAAAATTTTTTCTACATGTAGGAACGATTTGGGATGAAAGCATATTGCCTTTGTTTTTTCACATGTAAGTTTATTGTGAGTTTTCGATTTGGATAACACAATTTTGTATGAAAGAATTTTAATTGTGGTAGTTGTACACTGGGGTCGCAAAAGAATGGAAATGGTAGGTCAAAATGGCGGCTCACAGTGACCACGTTCTACATTTTATGTTAATGACTTGCTTATCTTAAATTCTGATTTACACTTGACAAGCAAAAAATTAAATCAAAACGTTCAGCGTTTTTTCTGCCTTTAAAATTAATGGGAAAAAATCATCTACACCCAAAGCGTCTATGTTATTTAGCAAGTAAACTATTTTGATCACCAAACGAAAGCTTTAGAAATTATTCACCCGATATCACTTTTGATAACCTAAAGCCTGATATCTCAGCCAAAATGATCTTCTTGATAATATACTCAAAATCAGAAGAAAGGTGCACGTATTAAATTTCAAGCCTAATTAAATTATATCATGCTTATTAAGGTTCGTCTGCACTTTGAGGCATTTTTTTATGAATCCTTCGAAAATATTTTCCAGAAATTTTCTGAAGCACCGGTCCAACGTTTCCCTGACTTTTTACTCATAAAACAGTAAGGTAATCTTTCAAATTTATTTTGACTCAAAAGCAATTGGAATTACGCAAAAAATTTCGTGGCAAAAGCGTTCATTACAAAAAACCCTTAGCGCTAAACTTCTGTTTTTTAAAAAACCTGTCGGCTTCGGTCATGGCTTCTGTAAGCCGCCATTTTCAGCACCGTTTCCATACTTTTGTAACCCCAGTGTATATATATATATATAGACTTTGGCTAGAAAGGCGAGAAATAAAAGATTTTAAAGGCGAGAAAGTCGCAATATGAGTGTTTTACAGGAGTTGATCAATCTTTTTGCAATCATTTATTTAAAGGTGACAATATGTAAACCTCCAACCACATTCGAAGATGCATGCAACAGCCATTCCTGTTGATAATAGCAAAACCTGCTGTTTATGAAACAAGTCTAAGTGATCCCTTTTTGATAAACTGTTCTAAAAGGTTTAGAGTAGAGTAGGAAACACTGGTAGAAAACAAAAAGAGAACATTTCTTCCAGACAAATCGGTTATTACAACAATTAATACTTCCTATAATTGACGTAGGAACTGGGAGCTCAGCAAGTGCTACCACTTTTCAGAGCCATGTCCCTTATTTGCGTTCTAAGTGATCTTCAGCAAGTTGACTGGAAAAGAATTGTTTCCAACAGTGTTGATTTATATAACATCGTTGAACATTTCCTCATTGGTCCTGTATAAGCACATGCACCTTTGCGCTACTGGATGGAGGTTTCAAGAAAAGCGTACCCATGGTGGCTGGCTGACTTGGGATTTCAAATGTTTGTCTGCTGCAAGTGACACGATCGAGAATCAGAGCTGTACCTTATTTCGAGGTTTAAATGTTTAATAGATGCTTATCAATGCCCAGGGACAGAGATTTAAAGGGAGACGTTCTAATAACAAGATTGCCCTTTGTCAAGGTGTTCTTGAAAGTAGATTCTAAACTTTTAGCATGAGTCTCAACAAAAAGTCAAAAACGACTAATATCCAGTCGCTTGATTTAAACTGTAAGCATGTAACAGACAATAATGCTATCGGCTAAGCTAATTAATGATTCCCTTTGCGATATGACCAATCGTTTTCGTTGCAAACCTTACAAAAAGTAATCCCCCTCCTTGACAGTGAGCTGGAAGTCTACTCTGAAAATCTCAAATTTAAGTCAAATCCTTGGTAGATTAAAAACTTCAAAGGGTTTAGGCCCTGATATCAACGCTAACCAATCCCTGAAGATCGGATTATCGGTCATTGAAAAGATTCCTGTTAGTGCCGCGGGCCGGCGGTCTACTGGCTCGGCGTGTCGCGGGCCGGCGGTCCACCCAAGCATCTTTCTTAAAGACTGAATGACCGCTCGGTATATATTGATTTCTGTGCTCCAATTTTTAGCGAGACTGTCGATAAGTTGATTTTCCACCAACAATATGATTATCTGCGCAAAAATGAACTCCTGTTTTTTGGTCAAGGAAGCTTTGGAGCACTTTATACTGGAATATGCCAACCTGTAATATGCTTGCTCTCTGGCATAAATGACTGGCCAATGATGATGATATTGAGAGTGGAAAAGTTGCAGCCAAATGCGAGCATTTACATAAAAAGGCGTTAAATTTTTGTTGATCATGCCATTCTTATACAAGAGCTATCTAAGTACGCTATTCCAGATCTTGACCTTTAATGTCTCTAATCGTATCTTAGCAAAAAGCATCAATTAACCAAAGTCAATAGAACTGATGTACCTAAATCGGCATCATCAGATGTGGTGTTCCGCAAGGCCCTTGATTAGGTCCACTACTCATTCTTATCTATACAAGCGACATGCCACTGTTGCCGGATGATGAATTAAGCTTGAAACTCGGAGTATCAACATAGAACCGTCTTGTCCTAAACAACAAATAGATTTCTGCCTTAACGGTATCAAGAACTTTATGACAGACCGGTAAACAGTAATTTTCATAAACGATGGGCTATATGCCTTCAAAAAATTGCCATGCAGCGTTTTGAACGAGATCGTAGAACTTGTATAATTTTAAGAAAATTATGAATTTGTGAATGAATAATGTTAATAAAACATTCTGTATCAGTTACACAACATTCTGAAGTAGTGCTGTATTGAAAAAACTAATGATAAAAGTATAAACAACAACCAAATTTCAGATAACTACGATAGATTTACTTGCGTTCCGATAAAAAACAAATTCAACCGCAGAATTTATGCCATGCGTTAATAAACCCGCTTTCAAGTAGAATACATCATAGTTTAATGATATAATGGGATTGTTTTATTTGAAATCAAATGAAATTGCAGCTTCCATTGAAAACAACCTTGATAAAAATGTCTGGCCATTATTAGATACACTCATTTTTTTATAAAAAACAAAGGTCGATGTTGAGTACTCCAGTTTCTTAATGTTCTGGAAATTTCAATACTCACTGCTTCTTAAGAGTTTCTCAATTATGATGTCATGAATGATGTTATTAAATGTTCGGGAACTTTTTTATCACGTCAAGAGATTCGCTTCCGTTCTGATGCTGTATTTAGATGTGCAAAGTATATTTTTATCACTTGTGTCTTAATTCCTAGGCCTTCAGGGCAATCTTGTTCTTGGATTTTACAAAATTTCGTTGTTCTCAGTTTTATCACGATTTAATAGTTTCTTAATCTATTTGCTTCGAGCACTGAAGTTTCTCAATTTTTTCTGACTGTCCAGTACTCGTTTCTTATAGACAGTTTCTTATATAAAAAAATGAGTGTATTCATGGTCGTTTAAGCCTGGTTTCCATATAGCTGTGATATGCCGTAAGGTTGCCGCAACAATTTCAACTTAAATGGAAACACCCTCTCCCAGTACCGCTGGAAGCGGCAACCATGATGGTGCTGACAAATTGAAACGTAGCTAGATCGATGACACCTAGAGGGGTAGAGAATAAACGCCAAACTGACGCAATGCAAAAAAGGATTTATAATCTTTCATTATTGTTTTACAGTCAATTTGAATCAGCATTCAGTAGAATTTGACAAGATCAGTTAAGTCATCTGGTGCATTTCAATATTATAAGACAAATATGTTGAGCCGTTGTGACAATTTCCACAATCGGGACAATTTGCCAGGGTCTCGACTGTTGGAGGTGCCCAACTATTGTCATCAAACAAAAAATATTCCCTCTTTCAGAATTAAAATTAAAAATACTCTCCCGTCATAATTCTTAAGCTATAAATCGATTTATTGCCCGCAACTCGCGCGCGATAGCGCGCGAGTGAAGGGCTTATAGTCTGCCCCGCGTATAAGTAGCATATGGAAGCTTCAGTTCATGTTGTCAGCACTTTTTCAGCAGATTTTGTCACTTTTCTGCTGCCATGACAACTGTCAATCAATTTCATTGTCAATCAATCGGCTTTGTCGAGGAGGTCGTTAATCGCCACCTCTTTGTGCGGAAGGGAATTATCTTCGGAGCGTTGCTCTGCCAAGACTCTGTTAAAGGCCTTCGGTTTTTTGGCACGAAAACGGTGCTGCATCACAGCTCGGTTCTCCGCAATGGATGGAAGTTTTGATTCGAAGTTTTGGGAATCAAAACCAGTCGAATGCCACACTTTTCTCCCAAAAACTCGAGACCGTACGAGCAAAAGTTATGATTGTCGTGATTATCGAAAAATAAATGTCAAACCCTCGAAAAACTTCATGATTTTCAAAAGGGCGTTGGACTTAAATCAAAGGCAAACTGAAAACCAAAAATTCTTGATAAAAAGAATAGTTTAGCTTCAACTAGAGCAGCTGTTTTTATAGAATTGTGAAAACCCAAGATGGTGTCTTCTTCGAATATCCTGACCTACATTTTCAAAACAATCATTATCAAGGAACTAATTGTTTGCGGGCAGTACTAGCAAGAGCTATTTTTTAGATTTTTCTATTGCACAAAAATTGTAAACAAATGAAAAGGAACCGACAGTGGAGCCTCGATTTCGATCTCGTTTCTCACGTGCGTAAACAAAATGGCTGAATGTTTGGCATCAAGTTTGGAAAACGAAATGTACGCAGCCCTTTGCTGGATGATAAATGCACAAGCTACTAAAAAGTTAAAAGTACATTGTATGGAAATATTTTTACGGTTCTACAAAATATAGTGGATTTACAATAACAGTGTCACAATCATGTTGGCAGAACTCAGGGTCAAATCACTGATCTCAAAAAAAGACAAACAGTGAGTAAACAATCCTCCTTTCTTTAGTGAACAAATAGCGCATAATTTCCTTACTCTCATCACATTTAAGGTTTTATAATACGCCAGTTTTTGGATTAATATAATTGAAATGTGATTGATTAAGCAGTTGATTATAAACTAAACTATGTATGTATGTATGGAAAATATGTAAAAGTGCAATAATGTACCATACAGCAAACATCATGTACCATACAGAGGCCTCTGGCAAACATTGTGTCTGTGTTTGATTTCTAGTGGATATTATTATAAATTCTATTTGCTATAAATTTGATTTGACAGCTGCCCCTCTTGTCTTGTCAGACACCAAGGAGGGGGGGGCTATAGCCCCCAAACCCTTCTCTGCAGTACCTGCCTTTGATAGGGGCAAAGTTGACCTAAGTGCCCTTTTAATAAAATTTCCTTTGGCATCAGCCATTTGTAATTAACAAAGAGATTTCTGTGAAATGCCAACTGTGAGCCTTATTCATGACAAAGTATCTCAAAACTTGTAAAAACGTTCTTGTGACAGCAGTTCACCCATTTTCAAGATGCCTGCAATAAATTGTATTAAAATAACAACCCTTTTACTGAAAACTGTCCCCTTGCCCCTTCACCATTCTGGCATCCCTGAGATACCATGATGACATGAGTGCCAGGATGCATTCTATGTAGCAAATCATGATAATCTTGGGCATGGGTTTATGTTCTTTGATGTGGCATTTGCTTGAGATAAGCATTTGCTGGTATGTGGCATACACATGGCAGTTTGAAAGAAGGCTCCAGGGGGCCATGGCCCTAGGCTTATAGGGGGGGGGTCCAAGGGGGCCCTCACTTTAGAAAAAAACATAAATTGTAAAAAGCAAGGGCCCCTCAGATGTTTTGGCCCTGGTCCTTGCATTCTCTAAAACCCCTGCAGAGCATTCACAAAAATTTTGGTGAAATGGCATGACAGCACAGTGAAAAGCTCTTTCAGTGATTGTTTGTTTGCATTATCAGAAATGTAATCCTCAATTGCATATGAAACTTGACATACACATGGTTTATCCTTGGCAAATGTTTGGCACAAATGGAGCTATCTTGTTTCATTCTTAGGGGGTTGGTTCCCAGTCTGCAGATAAGTGGTATGGCCAATTTTTGCAAGATTTTGGGTGCATAACACTTATCAGGTGCAGGTATGCAAAATTATGTGAAAATACCAGGTTTGCTATCACTATCAACTTTTCTAGTACAGTCTGTAATATGAAAATCAACTATGTGTGGGGTTTTCCATATTTTGTTTGATTTGCAGATGCAATCAGGGTTGCCATTTGGCCATTTTGATGGCCAAATTCCTCCATTCTGACCATTTTTCAAAGCTGTTGACCGACCAAAATTGATTTGGCTGAAAAAGTGAAAATTGGTCGATAATTTTGGCAGAATTTTGGCTGCAAATTAAAAGCCACAAAAATACAAAGAAAACAGCAACTTTAGCACAGACAATATTCAACATTTTGTTAAAATAATCTCAAAATTGCAAATAACAAAGCAAAAAACAAAGTAAAAGATAGCAGAAAATTGAAATTGAAAGCAAGTGGGAGCTTTTTGTAACAAACAAAGTAATTTTTGATTACACTATTACTCTACAGATATAGCAAAAAAGGAGCTTTTTTGTCTGTTTTGTTTGGCTGGCCGAATTTGGCCGTCAACCATAAATTATTTGGCTGCCAACCATTCCAAGTATCTGGCGACCCTAGATGCAATAGCATATGATCTGTTATCAGGAAATATAGGATGCCTTGAAATAAACTGAACAGAAACCAAGATAATTGACTGAGAATTTTCTATAAAATTGTTATATGTTCATAGATTCCATGGTCTGTTGAAGCATTGCCATGAAATGTCACAGACTTAGGTATCATAGCAGATGTTCATAAAAGCATATTTTACCATTTGATCAGGCTATTTTGCACTATAATATGAAAATCGCAGAATGCATAGCTTCTATGTGACGCTGTTGTTGTATTGCATGTTGGTTTATTTTGACACATTGCTAGAAACCAAGAGAACTGCCTTTAAATTTTGAGACTTTTGCTTCCTGCTGCTCTAGAAGTCTTTAAAACAAATTTTCTTATTTTAGGGCTGCTGAATTCGAAAGAAATTTTTCCTTGCAGATTTTCCATGTTGTATGGGGAACAGCAAATTTTCCTTGCAAACCGTTTTAATGAGGAACTGCAAATTCTTTTACAAAAAATCTACAAAACATTTCCAACTACTTCCTCGTTGAACGAATTCAATATGTATATTTGGTTATTGAGCCAAGAAGATTATATTACAACAAACCTTTTAGGGACTTTCTGCAAAAAGTCCATTGAAAAAAGATCAAAATTTTTAAGCGACCCCACAAGCATTTTAGATTAACAGCTAATAATTTTGTAGTTTAGTAGCTTTTGCTGAAAGTTTAGCTTTGTATTCACCATAGTTGTTTTGTTATTGATGCATGGTTTAAAAATTGTAATTGTAAAATTGTAATTCGGTGTAGTACTGTAAGCAGTTAAGGGCAATCTCGGCCTAGATACTTGAATTGCAAAAAAGAAAAAGTATGTGCTATGGTTTTCTCACCTTGGATATTTTAGGTGTGTTTAGAGGCGATCACATGCCTCATAATGTGAAGACAGCCACTATAATATTTTTTAGTGTACATGAGAACAGTAATCTATGTAGGCACTAGATAAATCCATCCATCAACTAATCTAACAAAATAAACACTGTACATTATACCAGACGCACTGAGATTCTTTTTTGCATAATAAATAAACCAGCCACCATGTCCATAGGTTGCTATGCTGGGTATTGTCAGCTTACAATATTCAAACAAGCATTATTGCGTTTTTGATTTCTCTTTCTTGACGTTCTTGGATTCCCTGTTTCAGGTTCTTGCTCAGCTCCTCAAAATTGGTATGTCAATTTCACCCCTGGTGGGTCTTTCAGACATGTTGCTTGAAAGGTGAGTTGTATTCATAGCCCTCCTTAAGAGATATAATATTCTTCTGGTACAATCTCAATTTTCGTTCCAATATTTCAAGCTTCTGAAGACCATTTATCTGGATCTTTGTTTTCAGTTGAAAATATTATTCATCTTTTTCATTGCAGGTCGACTAATCAATTTGCAGATCACTAGGTGATATTAATGACATGGCAAGTCACGTCTTGATTGACAAGGCAGCGAGTAGTTAAAATTTTAGTGTCTACTCAAGAAGAAAAATTTTCTGATTCAAAAGTAAGTTTTCTGGTTTTTTTCAGCTTTATATTGACTGATCATTAGTTTTGTATCCAAATAAGTCTATGTGTGTGTCGATATGGCCTTCATTAGACGAAGAGAATTTGACTTTTATTTAACTAAGGGTTGATAAGTCAGTAGATTCTGATGAATATAGCGTTAGTTTGCTGTCGTAATCATATTCACTAAAGAAGAGTTGGACAGATCACTCAAGTTGCAGTAGAGGGATTTAAAACCTACAATAGGCTCAGTGAAGCAAGCTTTTACCTGTTTGAGGAATAAACTATGCCGTGTATATTGATGACATCAATCTTTCGGCAGGCCCGTAGCCAAGGGGTGGCATGGGGTTGCAATGCCACCCCTGGAGCAAGAGAGTGCCGGCTGTTTGCCATTCCCGAGAATTTTCTCTTCATTTCTAGTGGAATTTTTCTTCGTTCACATTGGATTGCCGTGAAAATTTGATTCAACCTAATACTGGAAGAAGGACAGATTCTTATTGGGGTCTATTATTACCCATGTAGAACTTAAGATTATTCCTGGCGCTCAAAAAAACTTTCGCTGCCAGGCAAAAACTCCACAGTGGTCATGGCATTTCAAATTCACAAGTTATGTGAACAAGAAATTTTGTGGACAATATTATAGACACCCAATGGAACAATCAGTGGTCAGCAACATTCATCAAAGAAGGGCCTTTGTTCCCAAACACTTTGATGATTTTATCAGAACCGACAGTGATATTTCTAGTGTCAGTATTTGTTCCCACTAACTCTAGCCTTCGCCCTCTCCCCTACCCCTACAAAACTTCACTTTAAGCTTTGCCTGCATTGAACACGGAGTGTTTGCCACCCCTACTCACCACGCCTTACTACGGGCTTGTCCTTCAGAGTTCTAGGACAGGCCAACAATGTTGTGCAATGAAATGATTAAACATATCTTAACGAGAAAGAGACACTGGTCATTTGATGCTAACTAAGGAAGTAGTGTTTATAGAACAAAAAGTCATAATTTTCTTCTGATTTGAAAGCGCTTTCTTGCCCAACAATAGGAGCCAAAATAGCTAGTCACATTTTGAAAAGTTTGTAAATGAATAGCGATAAATTCTTCTCAATACAATTTACCAGTTAATGTCACCAGATGGGTTTGTCCATGCCCTTTTCGCAGAAACGGCAGCAAATATAGCAGATGGAACTTTATTTATCAAAGCAGAAGCTGTAACATCGATTGTACGACCGACTCTCTGGCCTAAGAAGATCACCTGCCGGTTTGCATCTTTTGGGAGACTTTTATTATGACCGTTTCAGGAACGAGTTTTAGGACAAAGAAGGTGCGTGGGACCCCTACAGCCAAATATAGGGGCTGTCAGAGGCAAAAAACACTTCTGAGTCACCGGTACCCAGACCTGCTATATTGTAGGTTTAATCTCTTCGAAAACACTAGGCCCACCGCCTATAACTGTTGTTAACGCCAGTAAGCATGGAAGGTAGGTGCAATGTTTGGTAGACGAATAGATATGTTGATAGAGTTAGTGGGAAAAAGGTTTCTATCTGTTTAATTCAAGAGGCAAGGTGGAAAAAGAAAAATCCATTGATGGTGCCAGATTTATTTGGGCTACAGGAGAAATACGATAGACCTATCAGGTCATGTATACCAAAGGCAGATTTTGCAACGGGCAAATTTTTTGACAGGAGCTTTTTCTTAAAAACAACAGCAGAAAGTGTAAGCTTGATTGTTCCATTCAAAGATGCAGTTTAGGTAAAAGCTAGATTAAAAAGTTTCTGTTCTTGCCTTTATTCGCCCAGACCCGAGAGAATAGTTCGACTGCTGGGATAAGGGGACTGGCTCTTTTGTTTAAAAAGTGGTGAGATTATTCACAATTTTATAGAAGTGAGGCACCTACCCCACCTTCGAGAATTTTGTAACTCCCAGCCAAGCTCTAAATACAGTTTAGCACGCAGTGTCTCTCTCCATGCCCCTGTAATAGCAAGAGCTGAGTACTGGACTGACTCTATTTTTTCCATTAGTTTTAATAAAATTATAATTTGACTGAATTCACAAACTTTAGCTGGAATATGATAGAAAACATCCCCATAATCCAGGAGGGATCGCATATAAAGCTTATATATCATTAAGGAAATTCCTGGGCAAGTAATTAGAGAGATACTACAGCAGACCAATGCCCTTTCTCGTTTAGGAGATAGCAGATTTAATATGTGAAAAGAATGAAAGCTTCGAGTCCAGGACGATACCAGGATATACTTCTTTACTTTTTTTACCGTATGTTTATTTTCTGTAATGGGAATAACAATAGAAACCCAAGACTTTCAATATTTACATATTTTGAGTTTTTTTGCTTTTTTATTAAATTATTCACAGGAAGAATTGTTTAATCAATTTTAGCTGAAAAAGACCTATGGCCATCCGCTTCTCCATTTAAGGAACGTTTTGGGAGTATGTTCTCAAATATGTTCAACTCAAGACAGAGATCAGTTGACTTTTCTCAATACTAAAAAGAAAGGAAATTCATGTTAATAGAGGATCAAGACTCTCCTACATAAAAACTTTATTTTAAATTGACTATTCAATCATCTATGATGTGACAGCTCCTTTAATTTTTACCCTAGCATGCGCCTAAATTCCAATTCCTGTTTCTTTTTTCCTCAGTTCGTCAACAAGACAAGGTCGCACTAGTTATCTGTTACCGATCTCATCTTATTCCTCAAAGGTAACAGATTCTTTATTACATTATCATACTTTTTGTGCTTATATTTTTATCTATTTTTATCTAATATACTTCTATCTTAGCTGGTTGAAAAAGACCATTCTTGGCTAATCTTGAAACCGGTGCCGAGAAATTTTTATTGTCCTAAAGACTTTCAATAAATATTTTAGTAACTTTGATTCTGATCACATTTATACTAAGAAATATCGTGTGTATAAATTTGCCATGTGTTTAACCATAATTCGATCTTAATTCAAAATTGAACTGTTCAATAGTTTGATGAATTTGATAGATTTAATGTACGATAAAAGCTGTTTCAAAACAAT
The DNA here is from genome assembly GCF_057945365.1 of Rhopilema esculentum. Lineage (NCBI taxonomy): Eukaryota > Metazoa > Cnidaria > Scyphozoa > Rhizostomeae > Rhizostomatidae > Rhopilema > Rhopilema esculentum. The sequence continues at coordinate 4,197,121 of NC_142825.1, forward strand.
CTTTAAGCCTCTGGAAATGGCTGGCTGAATTTATGAAGTTTTTTTAGAAAAAAATTTAGGCTTTTGAAATGTTTTTCCATTTTCTGTATCTACTTTTCTAGATATGTTATTCAATCTCTACCTCTAATTGAATGATGGTAGTTAATGCAAATAACACTGTACCTGACTGAGCTTCTCCAAATTGTTAGGCATTGCAGAAAGTCTGTGATATTAAGAGCCTTTAAAGAATCAGATTTTTGCTATAAGGATAAACAATTTACCACATTATACATTTTGCTTTTACATTTCTAGTTATAGTTAGAATATTGGCAAGAGTCCAAAACATCAATATTGAAATCCGGCAACATTCTAAAATTGCAAGTGATAGGTTTTCTCTGACGACAAACAGTGATATATCAACATTACAAAGACCTCTCTTTCTTGCAGTTTCTCGGTCTGTTCATTCTTTTTAAACCTAAGCGTATTGTGCATCATTCGTATCCAGTTCATATGTTTTTGCTATTTATATTTGTGTCACTTTCAACCACATTTCTACATCTCTTTCATCTATTTACTTCACCTTCCTTTTTTGTAGCGTTTGGCAACTCCCAGTTAATCCATTTCTGTTTTTTTTTGTCACATGTGTCATCTTTAGGTAATTTCTCTCATCTTCTACTTAATCTGTTGATATTTTGTTATATTCAACTCTTTACGGTCTGTTTAATGGCATCCCGCTCTTCCTAATCTCTCCTCCTGCTTGATACATCATCATTTTTGTCAAGATCTTTTCCTTTAATCGTTTTTCGCCGAATTGGCCCCGATCCTGTGTTTCATCTCTTTTCTTTGCCATCTCACCTGTCCATCATTCCGCTCTATTGGTCGATTTTCCCTTGTCTGTGACTGTTTACTCTACATTTCGTTTTAGCATTGTCTATTCACAAAAAAAATGTACTCTCTTTTCTCTCTCTATATTCTTTCTTCTTGTAAGGTAACTCTTCCCTCTTTTTTTACTTGAGGACTTTGATTATTAAATCCATTAAATAATGAAGAAATGCAAGTGATAACATAAGTTGGGTTGCTTCCCATTGGTTTTGAAAACTCTGCCTGAGTGTCAGTGATATTTTTGCATGATTTGCTATCAAAGAGACTTTGAATCCTAAGGTGCTACAGCTCCAATGCTTTCCTTTTTCGTTTTCTTATTTATTTTAGGCTTATTTCTTGTTATTGCTCATTCCTTCATTTCTTTTTTCTTAGCCTTGTCTTATTTTGTTCCTGTTTCTCTCAAACCTTTTTTTTTCTTTTGCCATCTCACATTTCAAGCATTCCGTTCTATTGATCGACTCGTCCTTGCCTGTGATTGATTATTCCACAAAATCTGTCCACAAAGAAAATTTACTCTTTTTTATCTTTCTTTCTTCCTTCTTCTTGCAAATCGATTATTATCCTTTTTAATCTCAGACTATAATCATTGAATCCATTAAATAATCAAGGAAAGTGAGCGAGAGGTTTTTAAAGTTGCTGGCCTGTTGTGTTTTAAAAGCTTTCATTTTTTCTTGTCTTACTTTTTGTTGATACTTTTGCTACTTCTGCATCAGTTTTGTCTATTTATGTTTTCATTTTGTCATGCTTTCAGTGTTCCTTTTTTACGATTTTTCATAATTTTTTTAATTTCGTCAATATCCTTTTTTTGTTCCATTTTTGATACCTTGGTTTTCTTTTTTGCTATGTTTCTTTAATTACAACAGGTGCTTAATTATTTATTGACTTGACCATGATACTGGAGGTGGGAATATGGGAAGAAGGGGAAATATAAGACGTTTTGTGGACTTCCTCTGACTAAGTAACTTCTTATTCTACTAAATATAGCTAGTATTTGGGTACATCAGTATCACGGAAAATTCTTTCTATAAACTTTATAAATAACAGGTTGCTTTTTTGTTTTTAGTGGTCATTTGTTAACATCCTGACAAAGCTGTAGTTCCAACGAGTGTACCAACCCTTGGTTTTCGTCTTACAAGGAAAGGTAAGAGGTTCTTCTAAATTTTTTGCAAGCAATTTTTAAGTGCGATCTTATCTTATCTTATTGGACAAAGCTGAACACAAGTGGGATGTTTCATCTTCAGCCATTCTACCTTCTTTAATGTTCTTCCATGCTACCAACCCATTTTCAAGTCATAGCTACATCATTCTTCGTTACTTCTTGTCTTTCCATATTTTTCTTTGATTTGCTTTCTTTTGCTGTTTCTTCCAATTATTCCTTTCAACGATTAGTGATTTCACTCACTTGTCTCCTACAAATTCTCGCCTTCTTGCGTCTTAAACCTTAACCTGCATTCAGTCATTGCAAAAGGGGCAGTTGGTTTCATAATTATGCAACTACCTACATTCAAGATACCTAAACTTCCTCTGCAATCATCTTCTATTTTTTCTCTTTCTCCTCTTTCCCTATAATCCTCTAACAAGTCCTTTTTTCAAATATTTTCAGTCTAAAGAATGGATCGTACTTTTTTCCTCTCTTTTCGTTGTATGCTATCCAATTATATCACTTTTATTTACCATACTCTTTGTTGTGAGTTCCATTTTTCTTTGCCGAAATTTTCTTGTACTCCTATCTTTCCTCGTTCTGTCCTCGTTCTTTCTTCTTTTTTTCTCCTCTCTCCTCTTTCTCTCCTCGTTCTGTCCATGCTCTTTCCACTTTCTTTCCTCTCTCATTCCCCTTTGATCCCTACCTGTTTCTTTTTTCCTTTTTCTTTTATCTTTCTGTCTTCTTTCTCTGATCTTTCCTTCCTATTTTCTTCATCTTTTTTCTTTTTTATTTTTTTTCCTCTCCTCTTTCTGTCCTCTTTCCTTCTTCTTTTTTTCTCCTCTCTCTTTTTTCTCTCCTCGTTCTGTCCATGCTCTTTCCACTTTCTTTCCTCTCTCATTCCTCTTTGATTCCTACCTGTTTCTTTTTTTCTTTTCGTTTATCTTTCTTTCCTCTCTCTGCCCTCTTTCCACCCTCTTTCTTCCCCTCTCTCCTCTTTCTTTCCTCGTTCTGTCCATGTTCTTTCCACTTTCTTTCCTCTCTCATTGCCCTTTGATCCCTACCTGTTTCTTTTTTTTCCTTTTTCTTTTATCTTTCTGTCTTCTTTCTCTGATCTTTCCTTCCTATTTTCTTCATCTTTTTTATTTTTTATTTTTTTTTTCTCTCCTCTTTCTGTCCTCTTTCCTTCTTCTTTTTTTCTCCTCTCTCTTTTTTCTCTCCTCGTTCTGTCCATGCTCTTTCCACTTTCTTTCCTCTCTCATTCCTCTTTGATTCCTACCTGTTTCTTTTTTTCTTTTCGTTTATCTTTCTTTCCTCTCTCTGCCCTCTTTCCACCCTCTTTCTTCCCCTCTCTCCTCTTTCTTTCCTCGTTCTGTCCATGTTCTTTCCACTTTCTTTCCTCTCTCATTGCCCTTTGATCCCTACCTGTTTCTTTTTTTTCCTTTTTCTTTTATCTTTCTGTCCTCTCTCTGCTCTCTCTCCACCCTCTTTCTTCCCCTCTCTCCTCGTTCCTTCCTCGTTCTGTCCAAATTCTTTCCACTTTCTTTCCTTTCTCATTCCCCTTTGATCCCTACCAGTTTATTTTTTCCTTTTTCTTTTATCTTTCTCTCCTCTCTCTGCCCTCTCTCCACCCTCTTTCTTCCCCTCTCTCCTTTTTCTTTCCTCGTTCTGTCCATGTTCTTTCCACCTTCTTTCCTCCCTCATTCCCCTTTGATCCCTACCAGTTTCTTTTTTTCCTTTTTCTTTTATCTTTCTCTCCTCTCTCTGCCCTCTCTCCACCCTCTTTCTTCCCCTCTCTCCTTTTTCTTTCCTCGTTCTGTCCATGTTCTTTCCACTTTTTTTCCTCTCTCATTCCCTTTTGATTCCTACCTGTTTCTTTTTTTCTTTTCGTTTATCTTTCCCTCCTCTCTCTGCCCTCTCTCCACCCTCTTTCTTCCCCTTTCTCCTTTTTCTTTCCTCGTTCTGTCCATGTTCTTTCCACTTTCTTTCCTCTCTCATTCCCCTTTGATCCCTTCCTGTTTCTTTTTTTTCCTTTTTCTTTTATCTTTCTGTCCTCTCTCTGCCCTCTCTCCACACTCTTTCTTCCCCTCTCTCCTTTTTCTTTCCTCGTTCTGTCCATGTTCTTTCCACTTTCTTTCCTCTCTCATTCCCTTTTGATCCCTACCAGTTTTTTTTTCCTTTTTCTTTTATCTTTCTCTCCTCTCTCTGCCCTCTCTCCACCCTCTTTCTTCCCCTCTCTCCTTTTTCTTTCCTCGTTCTGTCCATGTTCTTTCCACTTTCTTTCCTCTCTCATTCCCTTTTGATCCCTACCAGTTTTTTTTCCTTTTTCTTTTATCTTTCTCTCCTCTCTCTGCCCTCTCTCCACCCTCTTTCTTCCCCTCTCTCCTTTTTCTTTCCTCGTTCTGTCCATGTTCTTTCCACCTTCTTTCCTCCCTCATTCCCCTTTGATCCCTACCAGTTTCTTTTTTTCCTTTTTCTTTTATCTTTCTCTCCTTTCTCTGCCCTCTCTCCACCCACTTTCTTCCCCTCTCTCCTTTTTCTTTCCTCGTTCTGTCCATGTTCTTTCCACTTTCTTTCCTCTCTCATTCCCCTTTGATCCCTTCCTGTTTCTTTTTTTTCCTTTTTCTTTTATCTTTCTGTCCTCTCTTTGCCCTCTTTCCACCCTCTTTCTTCCCCTCTCTTCTCTTTCTTTCCTCGTTCTGTCCATGCTCTTTCCACTTTCTTTCCTCTCTCATTCCCCTTTGATCCCTACCAGTTTCTTTTTTTCCTTTTTCTTTTATCTTTCTCTCCTTTCTCTGCCCTCTCTCCACCCACTTTCTTCCCCTCTCTCCTTTTTCTTTCCTCGTTCTGTCCAGGTTTTTCCACTTTCTTTCCTCTCTCATTCCCCTTTGATCCCTACCAGTTTCTTTTTTTCCTTTTCTTTTATCTTTCTCTCCTCTCTCTGCCCTCTCTCCACCCTCTTTCTTCCCCTCTCTCCTTTTTCTTTCCTCGTTCTGTCCATGTTCTTTCCACTTTCTTTCCTCTCTCATTCCCCTTTGATCCCTACCTGTTTTTTTCCTTTTTCTTTTATCTTTCTCTCTTCTCTCTGCCCTCTCTCCACTCTCTTTCTTCCCCTCTCTCCTCTTTCTTTCCTCGTTCTGTCCATGTTCCTTCCACTTTCTTTCCTCTCTCATTCCCCTTTGATCCCTACCTGTTTTTTTCCTTTTTCTTTTATCTTTCTCTCTTCTCTCTGCCCTCTCTCCACTCTCTTTCTTCCCCTCTCTCCTCTTTCTTTCCTCGTTCTGTCCATGTTCTTTCCACTTTCTTTCCTCTCTCATTCCCCTTTGATCCCTACCTGTTTTTTTCCTTTTCTTTTATCTTTCTCTCCTCTCTCTGCCCTCTCTCCACCCTCTTTCTTCCCCTCTCTCCTCTTTCTTTCCTCGTTCTGTCCAAATTCTTTCCACTTTCTTTCCTTTCTTATTCCCATTTGATCCCTACCTGTTTTTTTTTTCCTTTTAATTTTATCTTTCTGTCCTCTCTCTGCCCTCTCTCCACCCTCTTTCTTCCCCTCTCTCCTTTTTCTTTCCTCGTTCTGTCCATGTTCTTTCCACTTTCTTTCCTCTCTCATTCCCTTTTGATCCCTACCAGTTTCTATTTTTCCTTTTTCTTTTATCTTTCTGTCCTCTCTCTGCCCTCTCTCCACCCTCTTTCTTCCCCTCTCTCCTTTTTCTTTCCTCGTTCTGTCCATGTTCTTTCCACTTTCTTTCCTCTCTCATTCCCCTTTGATCGCTACCAGTTTCTTTTTTCCTTTTTCTTTTATCTTTCTGTCCTCTCTCTGCCCTCTCTCCACCCTCTTTCTTCCCCTCTCTCCTTTTTCTTTCCTCGTTCTGTCCATGTTTTTCCACTTTCTTTCCTCTCTCATTCCCCTTTGATCCCTACCAGTTTCTTTTTTTCCTTTTCTTTTATCTTTCTCTCCTCTCTCTGCCCTCTCTCCACCCTCTTTCTTCCCCTCTCTCCTTTTTCTTTCCTCGTTCTGTCCAAATTCTTTTCACTTTCTTTCCTTTCTCATTCCCATTTGATCCCTACCTGTTTTTTTTTCCTTTTAATTTTATCTTTCTGTCCTCTCTCTGCCCTCTCTCCACCCTCTTTCTTCCCCTCTCTCCTTTTTCTTTCCTTGTTCTGTCCATGTTCTTTCCACTTTCTTTCCTCTCTCATTCCCTTTTGATCCCTACTAGTTTCTTTTTTTTCTTTTTCTTTTATCTTTCTGTCCTCTCTCTGCCCTCTCTCCACCCTCTTTCTTCCCTTCTCTCCTTTTTCTTTCCTCGTTCTGTCCATGTTCTTTCCACTTTCTTTCCTCTCTCATTCCCTTTTGATCCCTACTAGTTTCTTTTTTTTCTTTTTCTTTTATCTTTCTGTCCTCTCTCTGCCCTCTCTCCACCCTCTTTCTTCCCCTCTCTCCTTTTCCTTTCCTCGTTCTGTCCATGCTCTTTCCACTTTCTTTCCTCTCTCATTCCCCTTTGATCCCTACCTGTTTTTTTTCCTTTAAATTTTAACTTTCTGTCTTCTCTCTCTGATCTTTCCTTCCTCTTTTCTTCACCTTTTTTTCTTTTTTCTTTTTTTCTCTCTCTTCTTTCTGTCCTCTCCCATTCTTCTTTTTTTCTCCTCTCTCTTTTTTCTTTCCTCGTTCTGTCCATGTTCTTTCCATTTTCTTTCCTCTCTCATTCCCCTTTGATTCCTACCTGTTTCTTTTTTTCTTTTCGTTTATCTTTCTTTCCTCTCTCTGCCCTCTTTCCACCCTCTTTCTTCCCCTCTCTCCTCTTTCTTTCCTCGTTCTGTCCATGTTCTTTCCACTTTCTTTCCTCTCTCATTGCCCTTTGATCCCTACCTGTTTCTTTTTTTTCCTTTTTCTTTTATCTTTCTGTCCTCTCTCTGCTCTCTCTCCACCCTCTTTCTTCCCCTCTCTCCTCGTTCCTTCCTCGTTCTGTCCAAATTCTTTCCACTTTCTTTCCTCTCTCATTCCCCTTTGATTCCTACCAGTTTATTTTTTCCTTTTTCTTTTATCTTTCTCTCCTCTCTCTGCCCTCTCTCCACCCTCTTTCTTCCCCTCTCTCCTTTTTCTTTCCTCGTTCTGTCCATGTTCTTTCCACCTTCTTTCCTCTCTCATTCCGCTTTGATCCCTACCAGTTTCTTTTTTTCCTTTTTCTTTTATCTTTCTCTCCTCTCTCTGCCCTCTCTCCACCCTCTTTCTTCCCCTCTCTCCTTTTTCTTTTCTCGTTCTGTCCATGTTCTTTCCACTTTTTTTCCTCTCTCATTCCCTTTTGATTCCTACCTGTTTCTTTTTTTCTTTTCGTTTATCTTTCCCTCCTCTCTCTGCCCTCTCTCCACCCTCTTTCTTCCCCTTTCTTCTTTTTCTTTCCTCATTCTATCCAAGCTCTTTCCACTTTCTTTCCTCTCTCATTCCCTTTTGATCCCTACCTGTTTCTTTTTTTCCATTTTGTTTTTTTTTCTCTCCTCTCTCTGCTTTTTCTCCACCCTCTTTCTTCCCCTCTCTCTATTTTCGTTCCTTGTTCTGTCCATGTTCTTTCCACTTTCTTTCCTCTCTCATTCCCCTTTGATTCCAACCTGTTTTTTTTTATTTCTTTTTGTTTTATCTTTCTCTTTTCTCTTCGCCCTCTCTCCTCCTTCTTTTTTCCCCTCTCTCCTTTTTCTTTCCTCGTTCTGTTCATGCTCTTTCCACTTTCTTTCTTCTCTCATTCCCCTTTTATTCCAACCTGTTTCTTTTTATTTCTTTTTGTTTTATCTTTCTCTTTTCTCTTCGCCCTCTCTCCTCCTTCTTTTTTCCCCTCTCTCCTTTTTCTTTCCTCGTTCTGTTCATGTTCTTTCCACTTTCTTTCCTTTCTCATTCCCCTTTCATTCCTACTTATTTCTCTTTTTTCCTGTTTCTTTTTTTCTTTCTGTCTACCTGGTCTGATCGTTCCTTCCTCTTTTCTTCCTCTTTTTTTCTTTTTTTTATCTTTCTGTCCTCTCTCTGCCCTCTCTCCTCCTTCTTTCTTCCCCTCTCTCCTCTTTCTTTCCTCGTTCTGTCCATGCTCTTTCCAAATTCTTTCCTCTCTCATACATTCCCCTTTGATCCCTACCTGTTTCTTTTTTTTCCTATTTTTTTATCTTTCTCTCCTCTCTTTGCCCTCTCTCCTCCTTCCCTTTTCCCCTTTCTCCTCTTTCTTTCCTCGTTCTGTTCATGTTCTTTCCACTTTCTTTCCTCTCTCATTCCCCTTTCATTCCTACTTATTTCTCTTTTTTCCTGTTTCTTTTTTTCTTTCTGTCTACCTGGTCTGATCGTTCCTTCCTCTTTCTTCCTCTTTTTTTCTTTTTTTTATCTTTCTGTCCTCTCTCTGCCCTCTCTCCTCCTTCTTTCTTCCCCTCTCTCCTCTTTCTTTCCTCGTTCTGTCCATGCTCTTTCCAAATTCTTTCCTCTCTCATACATTCCCCTTTGATCCCTACCTGTTTCTTTTTTTTCCTATTTTTTTATCCTTCTCTCCTCTCTTTGCCCTCTCTCCTCCTTCCCTTTTCCCCTTTCTCCTCTTTCTTTCATCGTTCTGTCCATGCTCTTTCCACTTTTTTTCCTCTCTCGTTCCCTATCCATTCCTACTTAGTTCTCTTTTTTCCTTTTTCTTTTTTTTCTTTCTGTCTTCTTTCTCTGATCGTTTCTTCCTCTTCTCTTCCTCTTTTTTTCCTTTTTCTTTTATCTTTCTGTCCTCTCTTTGCTCTCTCTCCACCATCTTTCTTCCCCTCTCTCCTCTTTCTTTCCTCGTTCTGGCCATGTTTACTCCACTTTCTTTCCTCTCACATTCCCCTTTGATCCCTACCTGTTTCTTCTTTTTCCTTTTTCTTTTATCTTTCTGTCCTCTCTTTGCCCTCTCTCCACCCTCTCTCTTCCCCTCTCTTCTCTTTCTTTCCTCGTTCTGTCCATGCTTTTTCCACTTTCTTTCCTCTCTCAGTCCCCTTTGATTCCTACTTGTTTCTTTTTTTTCCTTTTTCTTTTATCTTTTTCTCCTCTCTCTGCCCTCCCTCCTCCTTCTTTCTTTTCCTCTATCCTCTTTCTTTCCTCGTTTAGTCCCTGCTCTTTTCACTTTCTTTCCTCTCACATTCCCCTTTGATCCCAACCTGTTTCTTCTTTTTCCTTTTTCTTTTATCTTTCTGTCCTCTCTTTGCCCTCTCTCCACCCTCTTTCTTCCCCTCTCTTCTTTTTCTTTACTCGTTCTGTCCATGCTCTTTCAACTTTCTTTCCTCTCACATTCCCCTTTGATCCCTACCTGTTTTTTTTCCTTTTTCTTTTATCTTTCTGTCCTCTCTTTGCCCTTTCTCCACCATCTTTCTTCCCCTCTCTCCTTTTTCTTTCCTCGTTGTGTCCATGTTCACTCCACTTTCTTTCCTCTCTCATTCCCCTTTGATCCCTACCTGTTTCTTTTTTTTCCTTTTTGCTTATCTTTCTCTCTTCTCTCTGCCCTCTCTCCACCCTCTTTCTTCCCCTCTCTCCTCTTTCTTTCCTCGTTCTATCTATGCTCTTTCCAAATTCTTTCCTCTCTCATTCATTCCCCTTTGATCCCTACCTGTTTCTTTTTTATCCCTTTCTCTTTTATCTTTTTCTCCTTTCTTTGCCCTTTCTCCTCCTTCTTTTTCCCTTGTCTTCTTTTTCTTTCCTCGTGCTGTCCAAGTTCTTTCCACTTTCTTTCCTCTCACATTCCCTTTTGATCCCTACCTGTTTCTTTCTTTTCCTTTTTCTTTTACCTTTCTGTCCTCTCTTTGCTCTCTCTCCACCATCTTTCTTCCTCTCTCTCTTCTTCCTTTCCTCGTTTTGTCCATGCTCTTTCCACTTTCTTTCCTTTCACATTCTCCTTTGATCCCTACCTGTTTCTTTTTTTTCCCTTTCTCTTTTATCTTTTTCTCCTTTCTTTGCTCTTTCTCCTCCTTCTTTTTCCCTTGTCTTCTTTTTCTTTCCTCGTTCTGTCCAAGTTCTTTCCACTTTCTTTCCTCTCACATTCCCCTTTGATCCCAACCTGTTTCTTCTTTTTCCTTTTTCTTTTATCTTTCTGTCCTCTCTTTGCTCTCTCTTCACCATCTTTCTTCCTCTCTCTCCTCTTCCTTTCCTCGTTATGGCCATGTTCACTCCTCTTTCTTTCCTCTCTCATTTTCCATTGATTCCAACCTGTTTATATTTGTTCCTTTTTGTTTTATCTTTCTCTCTTTTCTCTGCCCTCTCTCCTCCTTCTTTTTCCCCTCTCTCCTCTTTCTTTCCTCGTTCTGTTCATGCTCTTTCCACTTTTTTTCCTCTCTCATTCCCCTTTGATCCCTACCTGTTTCTTTTTTTTCCTATTTTTTTATCTTTCTCTCCTCTCTTTGCCCTCTCTCCTCCTTCCCTTTTCCCCTTTCTCCTCTTTCTTTCCTCGTTCTGTCCATGTTCTTTCCACTTTCTTTCCTCTCCCATTCCATTTCCATTCCTACTTATTTATTTTTTTCCTTTCCTTTAATCCTTCTCTCCTCTCTTTGCCCTCTCTCCTCCATCCTTTTTCCACTCTCTCCTCTTTTTTTCGTCGCTCTGTCCATGCTCATTCCACGTTCTTTCCTCTCTCATTCTCCTTTAATATTTATCTGTTCCTTTTTTTCCTTTTCGTTTATATTTCTCTCCTCTTTCTGTCCTCCTTCCTCCTTTTTTTTATCGTCTCTCCTCTTTCTTTCATCGTTCTGTCCATGCTCTTTCCACTTTTTTTCCTCTCTCGTTCCCTATCCATTCCTACTTAGTTCTCTTTTTTCCCTTTCTTTTTTTTCTTTCTGTCTTCTTTCTCTGATCGTTTCTTCCTCTTCTCTTCCTCTTTTTTTCCTTTTTCTTTTATCTTTCTGTCCTCTCTTTGCTCTCTCTCCACCATCTTTCTTCCCCTCTCTCCTCTTTCTTTCCTCGTTCTGGCCATGTTTTCTCCACTTTCTTTCCTCTCACATTCCCCTTTGATCCCTACCTGTTTCTTCTTTTTCCTTTTTCTTTTATCTTTCTGTCCTCTCTTTGCCCTCTCTCCACCCTCTCTCTTCCCCTCTCTTCTCTTTCTTTCCTCGTTCTGTCCATGCTTTTTCCACTTTCTTTCCTCTCTCAGTCCCCTTTGATTCCTACTTGTTTCTTTTTTTTCCTTTTTCTTTTTTTTTTTCTCCTCTCTCTGCCCTCCCTCCTCCTTCTTTCTTTTCCTCTATCCTCTTTCTTTCCTCGTTTAGTCCCTGCTCTTTCCACTTTCTTTCCTCTCACATTCCCCTTTGATCCCAACCTGTTTCTTCTTTTTCCTTTTTCTTTTATCTTTCTGTCCTCTCTTTGCCCTCTCTCCACCCTCTTTCTTCCCCTCTCTCCTCTTTCTTTCCTCGTTCTATCTATGCTCTTTCCAAATTCTTTCCTCTCTCATTCATTCCCCTTTGATCCCTACCTGTTTCTTTTTTTCCTTTTTCTTTTATTTTTCTCTCCTCTGTTTGCCTTCTCTCCTCCTTCTTTTTTCCCCTCTTTTCTATTTCTTTCCTCGTTCTGTCCATGTTCTTTCCACTTTCTTTCCTCTCTCATTGCCCGTTCATCCCTACCGGTTTCTTCTTTTTCCTTTTTTTTTTATCTTTCTCTCCTCTCTCTTCCCTCTCTCCTCCTTATTTTTTCCCTTGTCTCCTCTTTCTTTCCTCGTTCTATCCATGCTCTTTCCAAATTCTTTCCTCTCTCATTCATTCCCCTTTGATCCCTACCTGTTTCTTTTTTTTCCTTTTTCTTTTACCTTTTTCTCCTTCTTTTGCCCTGTCTCCTCCTTCTTTTTTCCCTTGTCTCCTTTTTCTTTCCTCGTTCTGTCCAAGTTCTTTCCACTTTCTTTCTTCTCTCATTCCCCTTTGATCCCAACCTGTTTCTTTTTTTCCTTTTTCTTTTATCTTTTTCTCCTCTCTTTGCCTTCTCTCCTCCTTCTTTTTTCCCCTCTTTTCTATTTCTTTCCTCGTTCTGTCCATGTTCTTTCCACTTTCTTTCCTCTCTCATTGCCCGTTCATCCCTACCGGTTTCTTCTTTTTCCTTTTTTTTTATCTTTCTCTCCTCTCTCTTCCCTCTCTCCTCCTTATTTTTTCCCTTGTCTCCTCTTTCTTTCCTCGTTCTATCCATGCTCTTTCCAAATTCTTTCCTCTCTCATTCATTCCCCTTTGATCCCTACCTGTTTCTTTTTTTTCCTTTTTCTTTTACCTTTTTCTCCTTCTTTTGCCCTGTCTCCTCCTTCTTTTTTCCCTTGTCTCCTTTTTCTTTCCTCGTTCTGTCCAAGTTCTTTCCACTTTCTTTCTTCTCTCATTCCCCTTTGATCCCAACCTGTTTCTTTTTTTCCTTTTTCTTTTATCTTTTTCTCCTCTCTTTGCCTTCTCTCCTCCTTCTTTTTTCCCCTCTCTTCTTTTTCTTTCCTCGATCTGTCCATGTTCTTTCCACTTTCTTTCCTCTCTCATTCCCTTTCCATTCCTACTTATATCTTTTTTTTCCTTTCTCTTTAATCTTTCTCTTCTCTCTTTGCCCTCTCTCCTCCTTCTTTTTTCCACTCTCTCCTCTTTCTTTCCTCGTTCTGTCCATGCTCTTTCCAATTTCTTTCCTCTCTTATTCATTCCCTTTTGATTCCTACCTGTTTTTTTTCCTTTTTCTTATATCTTTTTGTCCTCTCTCTGCCCGCTCTCCACCCTCTTTCTTCCCCTCTCTCGATTTTCTTTCCTAATTCTGTTCAAGTTCTTTCCTCTTTCTTTCCTCTCACATTCCGCTTTGATCCCTACCTGTTTCTTCTTTTTCGTTTTTCTTTTATCTTTCTGTCCTCTCTTTGCCCTCTCTCCACCCTCTTTCTTCCCCTCTCTTCTCTTTCTTTCCTCGTTCTGTCCATGCTCTTTCCACTTTCTTTCCTCGCTCATTCCCCTTTGATTCCTACTTGTCTCTTTTTTTTCCTTTTTCTTTTATCTTTTTCTTTTCTCTCTGCCCTTTCTCCTCCTTCTTTTTTCCCTTGTCTTCTTTTTCGTTCCTCGTTCTATCCAAGTTCTTTCCACTTTTTTTCCTCTCACATTCCCCAATAATCCCTACCTGTTTCTTTTTTTTCCTTTTTCTTTTGCCTCTCTGTCCTCTCTTTGCTCTCTCTCCACCATCTTTCTTCCCCTCTCTCCTCTTTCTTTCCTCGTTATGGCCATGTTCACTCCTCTTTCTGTCCTCTCTCATTTTCCATTGATTCCAACCTGTTTATATCTGTTCCTTTTTGTTTTATCTTTCTCTCTTTTCTCTGCCCTTCCTCCTCCTTCTTTCTTTTCCTCTCTCCTCTTTCTTTCCTCGTTTTGTCCATGCTCTTTCCACTTTCTTTCCTCTCACATTCTCCTTTGATCCCTACCTGTTTCTTTTTTTTCCCTTTCTCTTTTATCTTTTTCTCCTTTCTTTGCCCTTTCTCCTCCTTCTTTTTCCCTTGTCTTCTTTTTCTTTCCTCGTTCTGTCCAAGTTCTTTCCACTTTCTTTCCTCTCACATTCCCCTTTGATCCCAACCTGTTTCTTCTTTTTCCTTTTTCTTTTATCTTTCTGTCCTCTCTTTGCCCTCTCTCCACCATCTTTCTTCCTCTCTCTCCTCTTCCTTTCCTCGATCTGTCCATGTTCTTTCCACTTTCTTTCCTCTCTCATTCCCTTTCCATTCCTACTTATATCTTTTTTTTCCTTTCTCTTTAATCTTTCTCTTCTCTCTTTGCCCTCTCTCCTCCTTCTTTTTTCCACTCTCTCCTCTTTTATTCCTCGTTCTGTCCATGCTCTTTCCAATTTCTTTCCTCTCTTATTCATTCCCCTTTGATTCCTACCTGTTTTTTTTCCGTTTTCTTATATCTTTTTGTCCTCTCTCTGCCCGCTCTCCACCCTCTTTCTTCCCCTCTCTCGATTTTCTTTCCTAATTCTGTTCAAGTTCTTTCCTCTTTCTTTCCTCTCACATTCCGCTTTGATCCCTACCTGTTTCTTCTTTTTCGTTTTTCTTTTATCTTTCTGTCCTCTCTTTGCCCTCTCTCCACCCTCTTTCTTCCCCTCTCTTCTCTTTCTTTCCTCGTTCTGTCCATGCTCTTTCCACTTTCTTTCCTCGCTCATTCCCCTTTGATTCCTACTTGTCTCTTTTTTTTCCTTTTTCTTTTATCTTTTTCTTTTCTCTCTGCCCTTTCTCCTCCTTCTTTTTTCCCTTGTCTTCTTTTTCGTTCCTCGTTCTATCCAAGTTCTTTCCACTTTTTTTCCTCTCACATTCCCCAATAATCCCTACCTGTTTCTTTTTTTTCCTTTTTCTTTTGCCTCTCTGTCCTCTCTTTGCTCTCTCTCCACCATCTTTCTTCCCCTCTCTCCTCTTTCTTTCCTCGTTATGGCCATGTTCACTCCTCTTTCTGTCCTCTCTCATTTTCCATTGATTCCAACCTGTTTATATCTGTTCCTTTTTGTTTTATCTTTCTCTCTTTTCTCTGCCCTTCCTCCTCCTTCTTTCTTTTCCTCTCTCCTCTTTCTTTCCTCGTTTTGTCCATGCTCTTTCCACTTTCTTTCCTCTCACATTCTCCTTTGATCCCTACCTGTTTCTTTTTTTTCCCTTTCTCTTTTATCTTTTTCTCCTTTCTTTGCCCTTTCTCCTCCTTCTTTTTCCCTTGTCTTCTTTTTCTTTCCTCGTTCTGTCCAAGTTCTTTCCACTTTCTTTCCTCTCACATTCCCCTTTGATCCCAACCTGTTTCTTCTTTTTCCTTTTTCTTTTATCTTTCTGTCCTCTCTTTGCCCTCTCTCCACCATCTTTCTTCCTCTCTCTCCTCTTCCTTTCCTCGATCTGTCCATGTTCTTTCCACTTTCTTTCCTCTCTCATTCCCTTTCCATTCCTACTTATATCTTTTTTTTCCTTTCTCTTTAATCTTTCTCTTCTCTCTTTGCCCTCTCTCCTCCTTCTTTTTTCCACTCTCTCCTCTTTTATTCCTCGTTCTGTCCATGCTCTTTCCAATTTCTTTCCTCTCTTATTCATTCCCCTTTGATTCCTACCTGTTTTTTTTCCGTTTTCTTATATCTTTTTGTCCTCTCTCTGCCCGCTCTCCACCCTCTTTCTTCCCCTCTCTCGATTTTCTTTCCTAATTCTGTTCAAGTTCTTTCCTCTTTCTTTCCTCTCACATTCCCCTTTGATCCCTACCTGTTTCTTCTTTTTCGTTTTTCTTTTATCTTTCTGTCCTCTCTTTGCCCTCTTTCCACCCTCTTTCTTCCCCTCTCTTCTCTTTCTTTCCTCGTTCTGTCCATGCTCTTTCCACTTTCTTTCCTCGCTCATTCCCCTTTGATTCCTACTTGTCTCTTTTTTTTCCTTTTTCTTTTATCTTTTTCTTTTCTCTCTGCCCTTTCTCCTCCTTCTTTTTTCCCTTGTCTTCTTTTTCGTTCCTCGTTCTATCCAAGTTCTTTCCACTTTTTTTCTTCTCACATTCCCCAATGATCCCTACCTGTTTCTTTTTTTTCCTTTTTCTTTTGCCTCTCTGTCCTCTCTTTGCTCTCTCTCCACCATCTTTCTTCCCCTCTCTCCTCTTTCTTTCCTCGTTATGGCCATGTTCACTCCTCTTTCTGTCCTCTCTCATTTTCCATTGATTCCAACCTGTTTATATCTGTTCCTTTTTGTTTTATCTTTCTCTCTTTTCTCTGCCCTTCCTCCTCCTTCTTTCTTTTCCTCTCTCCTCTTTCTTTCCTCGTTTTGTCCATGCTCTTTCCACTTTCTTTCCTCTCACATTCTCCTTTGATCCCTACCTGTTTCTTTTTTTTCCCTTTCTCTTTTATCTTTTTCTCCTTTCTTTGCCCTTTCTCCTCCTTCTTTTTCCCTTGTCTTCTTTTTCTTTCCTTGTTCTGTCCAAGTTCTTTCCACTTTCTTTCCTCTCACATTCCCCTTTGATCCCAACCTGTTTCTTCTTTTTCCTTTTTCTTTTATCTTTCTGTCCTCTCTTTGCCCTCTCTCCACCATCTTTCTTCCTCTCTCTCCTCTTCCTTTCCTCGTTCTGTCCATGCTCTTTCCACTTTCTTTCCTTTCACATTCCACTTTGATCCCTACCTGTTTTTTTTCCTTTTTCTTTTATCTTTCTGTCCTCTCTTTGCCCTCTTTCCACCCTCTTTCTTCCCCTCTCTTCTCTTTCTTTCCTCGCTCTGTCCATGCTCTTTCCACTTTCTTTCCTCTCTCATTCCCCTTTGATTCCTACTTGTTTCTTTTTTTTCCTTTTTCTTTTATCTTTTTCTCCTCTCTCTGCCCTCCCTGCTCCTTCTTTTTTTTCCTCTCTCCTCTTTCTTTCCTCGTTTTGTCAATGCTCTTTCCACTTTCTTTCCTCTCACATTCCCCTTTGATCCCAACGTGTTTCTTCTTTTTCCTTTTTCTTTTATCTTTTTCTCCTCTCTCTTCCCTCCCTCCTCCTTCTTTCTTTTCCTCTATCCTCTTTTTTCCTCGTTTAGTCCCTGCTCTTTCCAATTTCTTTCCTCTCACATTCCCCTTTGATCCCAACCTGTTTCTTCTTTTTCCTTTTTCTTTTATCTTTCTGTCCTCTCTTTGCCCTCTCTCCACCCTCTTTCTTCCCCTCTCTTCTTTTTCTTTCCTCGTTTTGTCCATGCTCTTTCTACTTTCTTTCCTCTCTCATTCCCCTTTGATCCCTACCTGTTTCTTTTTTTTCCTTTTTGCTTATCTTTCTCTTTTCTCTTCGCCCTCTCTCCACCCTCTTTCTTCCCCTCTCTCCTTTTTCGTTCCTCGTTCTATCCAAGTTTTTTCCACTTTTTTTCCTCTCACATTCCCCAATGATCCCTACCTGTTTCTTTTTTTTCCTTTTTCTTTTGCCTTTCTGTCCTCTCTTTGCTCTCTCTCCACCATCTTTCTTTTCCTCTATCCTCTTTTTTCCTCGTTTAGTCCCTGCTCTTTCCACTTTCTTTCCTCTCACATTCCCCTTTGATCCCAACCTGTTTCTTCTTTTTCCTTTTTCTTTTATCTTTCTGTCCTCTCTTTGCCCTCTCTCCACCCTCTTTCTTCCCCTCTCTTCTTTTTCTTTCCTCGTTTTGTCGATGCTCTTTCTACTATCTTTCCTCTCTCATTCCCCTTTGATCCCTACCTGTTAATTTTTTTCCTTTTTGCTTATCTTTCTCTTTTCTCTTCGCCCTCTCTCCACCCTCTTTCTTCCCCTCTCTCCTTTTTCGTTCCTTGTTCTATCCAAGTTTTTTCCACTTTTTTTCCTCTCACATTCCCCAATGATCCCTACCTGTTTCTTTTTTTTCCTTTTTCTTTTGCCTTTCTGTCCTCTCTTTGCTCTCTCTCCACCATCTTTCTTCCCCTCTCTCCTCTTTCTTTCCTCGTTCTGTCCATGTTCTTTCCACTTTCTTTCCTCTCTCATTCCCCTTTGATTCCTACTTGTTTCTTTTTTTTCCTTTTTCTTTTATCTTTTTCTCCTCTCTCTGCCCTCCCTCCTCCTTCTTTCTTTTCCTCTCTCCTCTTTCTTTCCTCGTTTTGTCCATGCTTTTTCCACTTTCTTTCCTCTCTCATTCCCTTTTGATCCCTACCTGTTTCTTTTTTTCCATTTTGTTTTTTTTTCTCTCCTCTCTCTGCTTTTTCTCCACCCTCTTTCTTCCCCTCTCTCTATTTTCGTTCCTTGTTCTGTCCATGTTCTTTCCACTTTCTTTCCTCTCTCATTCCCCTTTGATTCCAACCTGTTTCTTTTTATTTCTTTTTGTTTTATCTTTCTCTTTTCTCTTCGCCCTCTCTCCTCCTTCTTTTTTCCCCTCTCTCCTTTTTCTTTCCTCGTTCTGTTCATGCTCTTTCCACTTTCTTTCCTCTCTCATTCCCCTTTGATTCCTACTTGTTTCTTTTTTTTCCTTTTTCTTTTATCTTTTTCTCCTCTCTCTGCCCTCCCTCCTCCTTCTTTCTTTTCCTCTCTCCTCTTTCTTTCCTCGTTTTGTCCATGCTTTTTCCACTTTCTTTCCTCTCTCATTCCCTTTTGATCCCTACCTGTTTCTTTTTTTCCATTTTGTTTTTTTTTCTCTCCTCTCTCTGCTATTTCTCCACCCTCTTTCTTCCCCTCTCTCTATTTTCGTTCCTTGTTCTGTCCATGTTCTTTCCACTTTCTTTCCTCTCTCATTCCCCTTTGATTCCAACCTGTTTCTTTTTATTTCTTTTTGTTTTATCTTTCTCTTTTCTCTTCGCCCTCTCTCCTCCTTCTTTTTTCCCCTCTCTCCTTTTTCTTTCCTCGTTCTGTTCATGCTCTTTCCACTTTCTTTCCTCTCTCATTCCCCTTTGATCCCTACCTGTTTCTTTTTTTTCCTTTTTGCTTATCTTTCTCTCTTCTCTCTGCCCTCTCTCCACCCTCTTTCTTCCCCTCTCTCCTCTTTCGTTCCTCATTCTATCCATGCTCTTTCCAAATTCTTTCCTCTCTCATTCATTCCCCTTTGATCCCTACCTGTTTCTTTTTTTCCTTTTTCTTTTACCTTTTTCTCCTTCTTTTGCCCTATCTCCTCCTTCTTTTTTCCCTTGTCTCCTTTTTCTTTCCTCGTTCTGTCCAAGTTCTTTCCACTTTCTTTCTTCTCTCATTCCCCTTTGATCCCAACCTGTTTCTTTTTTTTCCTTTTTCTTTTATCTTTCTCTCCTCTCTTTGCCTTCTCTCCTCCTTCTTTTTTCCCCTCTCTTCTATTTCTTTCCTCGTTCTGTCCATGCTCTTTCCACTTTCTTTCCTTTCACATTCCACTTTGATCCCTACCTGTTTTTTTTCCTTTTTCTTTTATCTTTCTGTCCTCTCTTTGCCCTCTTTCCACCCTCTTTCTTCCCCTCTCTTCTCTTTCTTTCCTCGCTCTGTCCATGCTCTTTCCACTTTCTTTCCTCTCTCATTCCCCTTTGATTCCTACTTGTTTCTTCTTTTTCCTTTTTCTTTTATCTTTCTCTCCTCTCTCTTCCCTCTCTCCTCCTTCTTTTTTCCCTTGTCTCCTCTTTCGTTCCTCATTCTATCCATGCTCTTTCCAAATTCTTTCCTCTCTCATTCATTCCCCTTTGATCCCTACCTGTTTCTTTTTTTTCCTTTTTCTTTTACCTTTCTGTCCTCTCTTTGCTCTTTCTCCACCATCTTTCTTCCTCTCTCTCCTCTTCCTTTCCTCGTTCTGTCCATGCTCTTTCCACTTTCTTTCCTTTCACATTCCACTTTGATCCCTACCTGTTTTTTTTCCTTTTTCTTTTATCTTTCTGTCCTCTCTTTGCCCTCTTTCCACCCTCTTTCTTCCCCTCTCTTCTCTTTCTTTCCTCGCTCTGTCCATGCTCTTTCCACTTTCTTTCCTCTCTCATTCCCCTTTGATTCCTACTTGTTTCTTTTTTTTCCTTTTTCTTTAATCTTTCTCTTCTCTCTTTGCCCTCTCTCCTCCTTCTTTTTCCACTCTCTCCTCTTTCTTTCCTCGTTCTGTCCATGCTCTTTCCAATTTCTTTCCTCTCTTATTCATTCCCCTTTGATCCCTACCTGTTTTTTTTCCTTTTTCTTGTATCTTTTTGTCCTCTCTCTGCCCGCTCTCCACCCTCTTTCTTCCCCTCTCTCCATTTTCTTTCCTAATTCTGTTCAAGCTCTTTCCACTTTCTTTCCTCTCACATTCCCCTTTGATCCCTACCTGTTTCTTTTTTTTCCTTTTTCTTTAATCTTTCTCTCCTCTCTTTGCCCTCTCTCCTCCTTCTTTTTCCCACTCTCTCCTCTTTCTTTCCTCGTTCTGTCCATGCTCTTTCCACTTTCTTTCCTCTCTCATTCCCCTTTGATTCCTACTTGTTTCTTTTTTTTCCTTTTTCTTTTATCTTTTTCTCCTCTCTCTGCCCTCCCTCCTCCTTCTTTTTTTTCCTCTCTCCTCTTTCTTTCCTCGTTTTGTCCATGCTCTTTCCACTTTCTTTCCTCTCACATTCCCCTTTGATCCCAACGTGTTTCTTATTTTTCCTTTTTCTTTTATCTTTTTCTCCTCTCTCTTCCCTCCCTCCTCCTTCTTTCTTTTCCTCTATCCTCTTTTTTCCTCGTTTAGTCCTTGCTCTTTCCACTTTCTTTCCTCCCTCATTCCCCTTTGATTCCAACCTGTTTCTTTTTATTTCTTTTTGTTTTATCTTTCTCTTTTCTCTTCGCCCTCTCTCCTCCTTCTTTTTTCCCCTCTCTCCTTTTTCTTTCCTCGTTCTGTTCATGCTCTTTCCACTTTCTTTCCTCTCTCATTCCCCTTTGATTCCTACTTGTTTCTTTTTTTTCCTTTTTCTTTTATCTTTTTCTCCTCTCTCTGCCCTCCCTCCTCCTTCTTTCTTTTCCTCTCTCCTCTTTCTTTCCTCGTTTTGTCCATGCTTTTTCCACTTTCTTTCCTCTCTCATTCCCTTTTGATCCCTACCTGTTTCTTTTTTTCCATTTTGTTTTTTTTTCTCTCCTCTCTCTGCTATTTCTCCACCCTCTTTCTTCCCCTCTCTCTATTTTCGTTCCTTGTTCTGTCCATGTTCTTTCCACTTTCTTTCCTCTCTCATTCCCCTTTGATTCCAACCTGTTTCTTTTTATTTCTTTTTGTTTTATCTTTCTCTTTTCTCTTCGCCCTCTCTCCTCCTTCTTTTTTCCCCTCTCTCCTTTTTCTTTCCTCGTTCTGTTCATGCTCTTTCCACTTTCTTTCCTCTCTCATTCCCCTTTGATCCCTACCTGTTTCTTTTTTTTTCCTTTTTGCTTATCTTTCTCTCTTCTCTCTGCCCTCTCTCCACCCTCTTTCTTCCCCTCTCTCCTCTTTCGTTCCTCATTCTATCCATGCTCTTTCCAAATTCT
Organism: Rhopilema esculentum; assembly: GCF_057945365.1. Lineage (NCBI taxonomy): Eukaryota > Metazoa > Cnidaria > Scyphozoa > Rhizostomeae > Rhizostomatidae > Rhopilema > Rhopilema esculentum. The sequence continues at coordinate 4,217,906 of NC_142825.1, forward strand.
TTCCTCTCTCATTCATTCCCCTTTGATCCCTACCTGTTTCTTTTTTTTCCTTTTTCTTTTACCTTTTTCTCCTTCTTTTGCCCTATCTCCTCCTTCTTTTTTCCCTTGTCTCCTTTTTCTTTCCTCGTTCTGTCCAAGTTCTTTCCACTTTCTTTCTTCTCTCATTCCCCTTTGATCCCAACCTGTTTCTTTTTTTTCCTTTTTCTTTTATCTTTCTCTCCTCTCTTTGCCTTCTCTCCTCCTTTTTTTTTCCCCTCTCTTCTATTTCTTTCCTCGTTCTGTCCATGTTCTTTCCACTTTCTTTCCTCTCTCATTGCCCGTTGATCCCTACCGGTTTCTTCTTTTTCCTTTTTCTTTTATCTTTCTCTCCTCTCTCTTCCCTCTCTCCTCCTTCTTTTTTCCCTTGTCTCCTCTTTCGTTCCTCATTCTATCCATGCTCTTTCCAAATTCTTTCCTCTCTCATTCATTCCCCTTTGATCCCTACCTGTTTCTTTTTTTTCCTTTTTCTTTTACCTTTTTCTCCTTCTTTTGCCCTATCTCCTCCTTCTTTTTTCCCTTGTCTCCTTTTTCTTTCCTCGTTCTGTCCAAGTTCTTTCCACTTTCTTTCTTCTCTCATTCCCCTTTGATCCCAACCTGTTTCTTTTTTTTCCTTTTTCTTTTATCTTTCTCTCCTCTCTTTGCCTTCTCTCCTCCTTCTTTTTTCCCCTCTCTTCTTTTTCTTTTCTCGATCTGTCCATGTTCTTTCCACTTTCTTTCCTCTCTCATTCCCTTTCCATTCCTACTTATTTCTTTTTTTTCCTTTTTCTTTAATCCTTCTCTCCTCTCTTTGCCCTCTCTCCTCCTTCTTTTTTCTACTCTCTCCTCTTTCTTTCCTCGTTCTGTCCATGCTCTTTCCAATTTCTTTCCTCTCTTATTCATTCCCCTTTGATCCCTACCTGTTTTTTTCCTTTTTCTTATATCTTTTTGTCCTCTCTCTGCCTGCTCTCCACCCTCTTTCTTCCCCTCTCTCCATTTTCTTTCCTAATTCCGTTCAAGTTCTTTCCACTTTCTTTCCTCTCACATTCCCCTTTGATCCCTACCTGTTTCTTCTTTTTCGTTTTTCTTTTATCTTTCTGTCCTCTCTTTGCCCTCTCTCCACCCTCTTTCTTCCCCTCTCTTCTCTTTCTTTCCTCGTTCTGTCCATGCTCTTTCCACTTTCTTTCCTCTCTCATTCCCCTTTGATTCCTACTTGTTTCTTTTTTTTCCTTTTTCTTTTATCTTTTTCTTTTCTCTCTGCCCTTTCTCCTCCTTCTTTTTTCTTTTGTCTTCTTTTTCGTTCTTCGTTCTATCCAAGTTCTTTCCACTTTCTTTCCTCTCACATTCCCCTCTGATCCCTACCTGTTTCTTCTTTTTCCTTTTTCTTTTATCTTTCTGTCCTCTCTTTGCCCTCTCTCCACCCTCTTTCTTCCCCTCTCTTCTCTTTCTTTCCTCGCTCTGTCCATGCTCTTTCCACTTTCTTTCCTCTCTCATTCCCCTTTGATTCCTACTTGTTTCTTTTTTTTCCTTTTTCTTTAATTTTTCTCTCCTCTCTTTGCCCTCTCTCCTCCTTCTTTTTTCCACTCTCTCCTCTTTCTTTCCTCGTTTAGTCCATGCTCTTTCCAATTTCTTCCCTCTCTTATTCATTCCCCTTTGATCCCTACCTGTTTTTTTTCCTTTTTCTTTTATCTTTTTGTCCTCTCTCGTCCCGCTCTCCACCCTCTTTCTTCCCCTCTCTCCATTTTCTTTCCTAATTCTGTTCAAGCTCTTTCCACTTTCTTTCCTCTCACATTCCCCTTTGATCCCTACCTGTTTCTTCTTTTTCGTTTTTCTTTTATCTTTCTGTCCTCTCTTTGCCCTCTCTCCACCCTCTTTCTTCCCCTCTCTTCTCTTTCTTTCCTCGCTCTGTCCATGCTCTTTCCACTTTCTTTCCTCTCTCATTCCCCTTTGATTCCTACTTGTTTCTTTTTTTCCTTTTTCTTTTATCTTTTTCTCCTCTCTCTGCCCTCCTTCCTCCTTCTTTCTTTTCCTCTCTCCTCTTTCTTTCCTCGTTTTGTCCATGTTCTTTCCACTTTCTTTCCTCTCTCATTCCCCTTTGATTCCTACTTGTTTCTTTTTTTCCTTTTTCTTTTATCTTTTTCTCCTCTCTCTGCCCTCCCTCCTCCTTCTTTTTTTCCTCTCTCCTCTTTCTTTCCTCGTTTTGTCCATGCTTTTTCCACTTTCTTTCCTCTCTCATTCCCTTTTGATCCCTACCTGTTTCTTTTTTTCCATTTTGTTTTTTTTTCTCTCCTCTCTCTGCTTTTTCTCCACCCTCTTTCTTCCCCTCTCTCTATTTTCGTTCCTTGTTCTGTCCATGTTCTTTCCACTTTCTTTCCTCTCTCATTCCCCTTTGATTCCAACCTGTTTCTTTTTATTTCTTTTTGTTTTATCTTTCTCTTTTCTCTTCGCCCTCTCTCCTCCTTTTTTTTTCCCTTCTCTCCTTTTTCTTTCCTCGTTCTGTTCATGCTCTTTCCACTTTCTTTCCTCTCTCATTCCCCTTTGATTCCTACTTGTTTCTTTTTTTTCCTTTTTCTTTTATCTTTTTCTCCTCTCTCTGCCCTTCCTCCTCCTTCTTTCTTTTCCTCTCTCCTCTTTCTTTCCTCGTTCTGTCCAAGTTCTTTCCACTTTCTTTCCTCTCACATTCCCCTTTGATCCCTACCTGTTTCTTTTTTTCCATTTTGTTTTTTTTTCTCTCCTCTCTCTGCTTTTTCTCCACCCTCTTTCTTCCCCTCTCTCTATTTTCGTTCCTTGTTCTGTCCATGTTCTTTCCACTTTCTTTCCTCTCTCATTCCCCTTTGATTCCAACCTGTTTCTTTTTATTTCTTTTTGTTTTATCTTTCTCTTTTCTCTTTGCCCTCTCTCCTCCTTCTTTTTTCCCCTCTCTCCTTTTTCTTTCCTCGTTCTGTTCATGCTCTTTCCACTTTCTTTCCTCTCTCATTCCCCTTTGATTCCTACCTGTTTCTTTTTTTTCCTTTTTCTTTTATCTTTTTCTCCTCTCTCTGCCCTTCCTCCTCCTTCTTTCTTTTCCTCTCTCCTCTTTCTTTCCTCGTTTTGACCATGCTTTTTCCACTTTCTTTCCTCTCACATTCCCCTTTGATCCCTACCTGTTTCTTTTTTTTCCCTTTCTCTTTTATCTGTTTCTCCTTTCTTTGCCCTTTCTCCTCCTTCTTTTTCCCTTGTCTTCTTCTTCTTTCCTCGTTCTGTCCAAGTTCTTTCCACTTTCTTTCCTCTCACATTCCCTTTTGATCCCTACCTGTTTCTTTCTTTTCCTTTTTCTTTTACCTTTCTGTCCTCTCTTTGCTCTTTCTCCACCATCTTTCTTCCTCTCTCTCCTCTTACTTTCCTCGTTCTGTCCATGCTCTTTCCACTTTCTTTCCTTTCACATTCCACTTTGATCCCTACCTGTTTTTTTTCCTTTTTCTTTTATCTTTCTGTCCTCTCTTTGCCCTCTTTCCACCCTCTTTCTTCCCCTCTCTTCTCTTTCTTTCCTCGCTCTGTCCATGCTCTTTCCACTTTCTTTCCTCTCTCATTCCCCTTTGATTCCTACTTGTTTCTTTTTTTCCTTTTTCTTTAATATTTCTCTCCTCTCTTTGCCCTCTCTCCTCCTTCTTTTTTCCACTCTCTCCTCTTTCTTTCCTAATTCTGTTCAAGCTCTTTCCACTTTCTTTCCTCTCACATTCCCCTTTGATCCCTACCTGTTTCTTCTTTTTCGTTTTTCTTTTATCTTTCTGTCCTCTCTTTGCCCTCTCTCCACCCTCTTTCTTCCCCTCTCTTCTCTTTCTTTCCTCGCTCTGTCCATGCTCTTTCCACTTTCTTTCCTCTCTCATTCCCCTTTGATTCCCACTTGTTTCTTTTTTTTCCTTTTTCTTTAATCTTTCTCTCCTCTCTTTGCCCTCTCTCCTCCTTCTTTTTTCCACTCTCTCCATTTTCTTTCCTAATTCTGTTCAAGCTCTTTCCACTTTCTTTCCTCTCACATTCCCCTTTGATCCCTACCTGTTTCTTCTTTTTCGTTTTTCTTTTATCTTTCTGTCCTCTCTTTGCCCTCTCTCCACCCTCTTTCTTCCCCTCTCTTCTCTTTCTTTCCTCGCTCTGTCCATGCTCTTTCCACTTTCTTTCCTCTCTCATTCCCCTTTGATTCCCACTTGTTTCTTTTTTTTCCTTTTTCTTTAATCTTTCTCTCCTCTCTTTGCCCTCTCTCCTCCTTCTTTTTTCCACTCTCTCCTCTTTCTTTCCTCGTTCTGTCCATGCTCTTTCCAATTTCTTTCCTCTCTTATTCATTCCCCTTTGATCCCTACCTGTTTTTTTTCCTTTTTCTTATATCTTTTTGTCCTCTCTCTGCCCGCTCTCCACCCTCTTTCTTCCCCTCTCTCCATTTTCTTTCCTAATTCTGTTCAAGCTCTTTCCACTTTCTTTCCTCTCACATTCCCCTTTGATCCCTACCTGTTTCTTCTTTTTCGTTTTTCTTTTATCTTTCTGTCCTCTCTTTGCCCTCTCTCCACCCTCTTTCTTCCCCTCTCTTCTCTTTCTTTCCTCGCTCTGTCCATGCTCTTTCCACTTTCTTTCCTCTCTCATTCCCCTTTGATTCCCACTTGTTTCTTTTTTTTCCTTTTTCTTTAATCTTTCTCTCCTTTCTTTGCCCTCTCTCCTCCTTCTTTTTCCCACTCTCTCCTCTTTCTTTCCTCGTTCTGTCCATGCTCTTTCCACTTTCTTCCCTCTCTCATTCCCCTTTGATTCCTACTTGTTTCTTTTTTTTCCTTTTTCTTTTATCTTTTTCTCCTCTCTCTGCCCTCCCTCCTCCTTCTTTTTTTTCCTCTCTCCTCTTTCTTTCCTCGTTTTGTCCATGCTCTTCCCACTTTCTTTCCTCTCACATTCCCCTTTGATCCCAACGTGTTTCTTATTTTTCCTTTTTCTTTTATCTTTTTCTCCTCTCTCTTCCCTCCCTCCTCCTTCTTTCTTTTCCTCTATCCTCTTTTTTCCTCGTTTAGTCCCTGCTCTTTCCACTTTCTTTCCTCTCACATTCCCCTTTGATCCCAACCTGTTTCTTCTTTTTCCTTTTTCTTTTATCTTTCTGTCCTCTCTTTGCCCTCTCTCCACCCTCTTTCTTCCCCTCTCTTCTTTTTCTTTCCTCGTTCTGTCCATGCTCTTTCCACTTTCTTTCCTCTCTCATTCCCCTTTGATCCCTACCTGTTTCTTTTTTTTCCTTTTTGCTTATCTTTCTCTCTTCTCTCTGCCCTCTCTCCACCCTCTTTCTTCCCCTCTCTCCTTTTTCGTTCCTCGTTCTATCCAAGTTTTTTCCACTTTTTTTCCTCTCACATTCCCGAATTATCCCTACCTGTTTCTTTTTTTTCCTTTTTCTTTTGCCTTTCTGTCCTCTCTTTGCTCTCTCTCCACCATCTTTCTTCCCCTCTCTCCTCTTTCTTTCCTCGTTCTGTCCATGTTCTTTCCACTTTCTTTCCTCTCTCATTCCCCTTTGATTCCTACTTGTTTCTTTTTTTTCCTTTTTCTTTTATCTTTTTCTCCTCTTTCTGCCCTCCCTCCTCCTTCTTTCTTTTCCTCTCTCCTCTTTCTTTCCTCGTTTTGTCTATGCTTTTTCCACTTTCTTTCCTCTCTCATTCCCTTTTGATCCCTACCTGTTTCTTTTTTTCCATTTTGTTTTTTTTTCTCTCCTCTCTCTGCTTTTTCTCCACCCTCTTTCTTCCCCTCTCTCTATTTTCGTTCCTTGTTCTGTCCATGTTCTTTCCACTTTCTTTCCTCTCTCATTCCCCTTTGATTCCAACCTGTTTCTTTTTATTTCTTTTTGTTTTATCTTTCTCTTTTCTCTTCGCCCTCTCTCCTCCTTCTTTTTTCCCCTCTCTCCTTTTTCTTTCCTCGTTCTGTCCAAGTTCTTTCCACTTTCTTTCTTCTCTCATTCCCCTTTGATCCCAACCTGTTTCTTTTTTTTCCTTTTTCTTTTATCTTTCTCTCCTCTCTTTGCCTTCTCTCCTCCTTCTTTTTTCCCCTCTCTTCTTTTTCTTTTCTCGATCTGTCCATGTTCTTTCCACTTTCTTTCCTCTCTCATTCCCTTTCCATTCCTACTTATTTCTTTTTTTTCCTTTTTCTTTAATCTTTCTCTCCTCTCTTTGCCCTCTCTCCTCCTTCTTTTTTCCACTCTCTCCTCTTTCTTTCCTCGTTCTGTCCATGCTCTTTCCAATTTCTTTCCTCTCTTATTCATTCCCCTTTGATCCCTACCTGTTTTTTTCCTTTTTCTTATATCTTTTTGTCCTCTCTCTGCCCGCTCTCCACCCTCTTTCTTCCCCTCTCTCCATTTTCTTTCCTAATTCCGTTCAAGTTCTTTCCACTTTCTTTCCTCTCACATTCCCCTTTGATCCCTACCTGTTTCTTCTTTTTCGTTTTTCTTTTATCTTTCTGTCTTCTCTTTGCCCTCTCTCCACCCTCTTTCTTCCCCTCTCTTCTCTTTCTTTCATCGTTCTGTCCATGCTCTTTCCACTTTCTTTCCTCTCTCATTCCCCTTTGATTCCTACTTGTCTCTTTTTTTTCCTTTTTTTTTTATCTGTTTCTTTTCTCTCTGCCCTTTCTCCTCCTTCTTTTTTCTTTTGTCTTCTTTTTCGTTCTTCGTTCTATCCAAGTTCTTTCCACTTTCTTTCCTCTCACATTCCCCTCTGATCCCTACCTGTTTCTTCTTTTTCGTTTTTCTTTTATCTTTCTGTCCTCTCTTTGCCCTCTCTCCACCCTCTTTCTTCCCCTCTCTTCTCTTTCTTTCCTCGCTCTGTCCATGCTCTTTCCACTTTCTTTCCTCTCTCATTCCCCTTTGATTCCTACTTGTTTCTTTTTTTTCCTTTTTCTTTAATTTTTCTCTCCTCTCTTTGCCCTCTCTCCTCCTTCTTTTTTCCACTCTCTCCTCTTTCTTTCCTCGTTTAGTCCATGCTCTTTCCAATTTCTTCCCTCTCTTATTCATTCCCCTTTGATCCCTACCTGTTTTTTTTTCCTTTTTCTTTCATCTTTTTGTCCTCTCTCGTCCCGCTCTCCACCCTCTTTCTTCCCCTCTCTCCATTTTCTTTCCTAATTCTGTTCAAGCTCTTTCCACTTTCTTTCCTCTCACATTCCCCTTTGATCCCTACCTGTTTCTTCTTTTTCGTTTTTCTTTTATCTTTCTGTCCTCTCTTTGCCCTCTCTCCACCCTCTTTCTTCCCCTCTCTTCTCTTTCTTTCCTCGCTCTGTCCATGCTCTTTCCACTTTCTTTCCTCTCTCATTCCCCTTTGATTCCTACTTGTTTCTTTTTTTCCTTTTTCTTTTATCTTTTTCTCCTCTCTCTGCCCTCCCTCCTCCTTCTTTCTTTTCCTCTCTCCTCTTTCTTTCCTCGTTTTGTCCATGCTCTTTCCACTTTCTTTCCTCTCACATTCCCCTTTGATCCCAACCTGTTTCTTCTTTTTCCTTTTTCTTTTATCTTTCTGTCTTCTCTCTGCCCTCTCTCCACCCTCTTTCCTCCCCTCTCTTCTTTTTCTTTCCTTGTTCTGTCCAAGTTCTTTCCACTTTCTTTCCTCTCACATTCCTCTTTGATCCCTACCTGTTTCTTTCTTTTTCTTTTTCTTTTACCGTTCTGTCATCTCTTTGCTCTCTCTCCACCATCTTTCTTCCCCTCTCTCCTCTTTCTTTCCTCGTTCTCGCCATGTTCACTCCACTTTCTTTCCTCTCTCATTCCCCAGTGATTCCAACCTGTTTCTTTCTTTTCCTTTTTCTTTTACCTTTCTGTCCTCTCTTTGCTCACTTTCCACCATCTTTCTTCCCCTCTCTCCTCTTCCTTCCCTCGTTCTGGCCATGTTCACTCCACTTTCTTTCCTCTCTCACTCCCCATTGATTCCAACCTGTTTCTTTTTTTTCCTTTTTGTTTTATCTTTCTCTCCTCTCTCTTCCCTCTCTCCTCCTTTTCTTCCCCTCTCTCTATTTTCGTTCCTTGTTCTGTCCATGTTCTTTCCACTTTCTTTCCTCCCTCATTCATTCCCCTTTGATCCCTACCTGTTTCTTTTTTTTCCTTTTTCTTTTATCTTTCTGTCCTCTCTTTGCCCTCTCTCCTCTTTCTTTCTTCCCCTCTCTCCTCTTTCTTCCCTCGTTTTGTCTTCGTTCTTTCCACTTTCTCTCCTCTTTCATTCCTCGCTCATCCCTACTTTTTTCTCTTTTTTTCTTTTTCTTTTCATTTTTCTTTTATCTCTCTCTTCTTTTTCTGTTCTCTCTTTTTCTTCTTTTTTTCCTCACTCTCCTCTTTCTTTCTGTCCTGTTTCCTTCCTTCTTCTTCCCTCTTTCTTTTTTTTTATTATTTCTGTCATCTTTCTTTACTCTTTACTCTCTGTTTCTCCTTTTTTCCCCTTTTTCGTCCTCGTTTTCTCTTTCTTTCCTCATTCATATCTCTCTCTGTCCTTACCTTTCCACCTCTTGGCTCTTTCCTTTATACTCTGTTCTTATTATTTTTCCTGTTTGATTCCTTATTTCTCCGTCTTTCTTTCTCCCTCTTTCTTTTTTTTATGTCCTCATTCTTTTCTTTTTGTTTCCTCTCTCATTCCTCTTTCCTTTCTTCTCTTATCCTCTTCATTTCTTTTTTCTTTTTCTCCTTGTCCTCTTTCCTTCCTATTTCTTTTCTAAACCCTTCACTTGTTTTTCCTTTTCTTTCTTTCTTTTGTTATCGTTCTTTCATCTTTCTTTCCTGTTTTTTAATCTTTCTTGTCTTTTTTCTCCTTTTTTCTGTAATCATTTCTTCCCTCCTCTATTGTCTTCTTTCCTTTTTCTGTCATCTTTCTGTCCTCTTTTTTTTCTTTTTCTTACCTCTTTCTTTCCAACTCTCTTCCTTTTTATATCCTTTTTCTTTATTATTTCTTTCTTCTTTCTTTCCTCTATCCTTGTTCTTTCTTTCTCCTATTTCGTCTTTTTTCGGTCCACGTTCTTCGAAGTTTCTTTCCTCTTTCATTCCTCTTTCCTCCTTTTTCCATCCTACTTTTTTCTTTTTTCTGTCCTTCGTCTTTTTTCTCTCTTTGCTCTTTCTTTTCTTTCTTTTTCTTTTTTTCCTCCTCGTTCCTCTCTCTTTCTTTTTCCTTTCCTTGTTCTTTCTACTTTATTTTCTTTCTCATACCTCTTTCCTTCCTCTTTTCATCCTACTTCTTTCCTTTTTGTGACATTCGCCTTTTTCCCCTCTTTGTGACATACAATTAAGAAACTCTCCTTTACAAAGATAGTTTGCAACGATAAAAACACTGTTACAGTCGGTCGTTCAAAAGGGAAAACTGAAAAAATCAAAACAGAATTAAAAAGGATGTGATTAATGGTTCGAAGAAGTCATACTAGGAATACAAAATTACATTATTGGGAATACAAAATTACCCAATAATCAACGTTCAGCATCGGCACTTTAGCTCAGACTATTTATTTTGATTTACGTAAACACCAATTGATCCAATATAGCCTCCCCCCTATCAGACTAGCAACTGAGAATTGGGCAGCCGTGATCTAAACTGCCATGAGTGCGCAAAGTAAGATTCGCTCTTGCTGCATTCTGCTGCCCGGTTTTAAGCAGGATGGATTTGTGACAACGGACTGTGAATGTGACTTTCTTTCCCCTTTTTCCTCTCTCTTTCCTCTATCTTTCCTACTTTTAACTCTTTCCTTCCTACTTTAGTCCTCTCTCTTTCCGTTTCTCCCTTATCTTTCTGTCCTCTATCCTTTCTCTCTCATTCTCCTTTTCTTCCATTTTTCCTATTTCTTTCTTTTTTCTCTTTGTTTCTATTCTTTTCCTCTCTTTATTCCTTTCTAGTTTCGTCTTCCTTTTTTTCTTTTATTTTCCCTCTTTCTTTCCTTTCCCTTTTTTTTCTTTTTGCTTTCAGTCCTCTTTTTTCTCTCACCTTCTTCTTTCTTTCCCCCTCTTTCCTCTCTTTTTCCTCTATCTTTCCCACTTTCTAACTCTTTCCTTCCTACTTTAGTCCTATTTTTTTCCTTTTTCTCTTATTTTTCTGTCCTCTTTCTTATCGTTTTCTTTTTTCTTTCGGTCCTCTTTCTTTCCTCTCTCCTTCCTTTTTCTTCCCCCTCTTTCTCCCTTCTCTCCTTTTTCTCTCCTTCTTTTTTCCCCCTCGTTTCGCTTTCTGTCGTGTTTCTGTCTTTGTTTCTTCCAATTCCTTTCCTCTCTTATTCTTCTTTTCTCATTTCACTTTTTTTCCTTTTGATTCCTTTTTCTTTTTCTCCCTTTATTTCTTTTTCTTGCCTACTTTTTTCCTCGTTTTTTTTTCACCCTCTTCCTTTTATTTCTTTCCTTTTTTTTTCTTTCTTTCTTTTTCTTTCCACTTTCTGTTGTCATTATTTACTCTTTCATTTCACGTTCCTTTCAATTTCTTTGATCTTTCTTTTTCCTACTTTTTTCCTTTTTCTTTCCTCCTTCTTTCCTTTTTCTGTCTTATTTCTTTCTGTTTTCGTTTTTCTCACTGTCCTTTTTTCTTTCTAGTTTTTTCCTGTTTCTTTCTTTTTTTCTTTATTATGTCTTTTTTCTTTCCTCTTTCTTTCTTCTTTCTTTCCCCCTTTTTTGTCTTTCTTTCCTTCTTCTGTGCTCCTTATTTCCATTTTATTTTCTCATTCGTTCCTCTCACCTTCCTCTTCCCTTCCTACCTCTTTCCTGTTTTTCTTTAATTTTCTTTTTGTTCTCTTTTTCTTCTTTCTCTCCTTTCTCTGTCTTCCCCCTCTTTCCCTTTTTCTTTCTTCCTGCTTGTTTCTTTTATCGTTCTTTCCTCTATCTTTCCACTTTTCCCCACTTTTCCCCTGTCTCCTATTTCTTTCTTTCACCCTCTTTCCTTTTTCTCTCCTTGTTCCTTTTTCTTTCTTCTTTTTGTTATCGCTCTTTTCTCTCTCTTTTCACTTTCTTTCCTCTTTTGCTCTTTCTTTCTTTTTCCCTTTCTATTTTTTTTCTTTTTCTTTGAATTTTCCTTTCCACTTTTCTTTTCTTTGAATTTCTCTCTTTCCTTCCCTTTTTTCCCACTTTCTTTTTTCCCACTTTTTTCCCACTTTCCCACTTTTCATTTGTGTTCTTTTTCTCTTGTTATCGCTTCCCAGCTACCGATTACTTGTAGTTATTGACTTGTAGTCATTTCTGCTGTGATTTCTTTTGCAGCGGTACAGACACTTTGTTCTCCCAAATATTTTTTGTTTTCATTACCGTATTTTATTTCTCATTTCACCTTCCTCTTTCTGTCTACCACAGTGCTCTTCAATTCCCTGTCTCTACCGTTTAATTCCTCAACGTTAATATCTGCTGCTCTATTTGTTTCTTTTGTCATGTTTAATTTTATTTTTCCTTTGGGTTTAGGAACATCATTACCGTCATTTTTCATTTGCTCTTTTCTGATTTTTTCCCTCACCTCTGTTTTGATTTATTTTGTTTGTCTTTTTTTCTTTTCTTGTATCTCTCAATGGCACAACTTTTTTTAAATTTTCAGTTTCTTTTATCACATATTGTCTTAAACTTTCCAGCCTTTTTACCCGTTTATTGATTATTTTCACTACATTTATAAGGTTTCCTCTCTAATAAGGTAGATTCCTCACTGTTGTTCCTTTTTAAAACTTCCTTTGATATCTTCCAACTCTGGGTCCAATTTTATATAACTTTAACATAGTTCAAGCACTATTCATCTTTTGTTTTGTGGTATCATCTGTTTTTCTTAATAGCTTAAGAACTCTTGTTGTTCACATTCCTATTGCTTATTGTTACTTATTCCTAATTCAAGATTGATTTTTAGTTACATGCAGATTATCGAATAGCTCAAACTTTACCTGCCTTTAATTTTACAACCTTAGTAAGGGGCTTCAGAAAATGATTTATTTGCATGTGAAGACGTAAAAGTTTTTATGCTAAGTGCTCCATATTCAAGAGGTAACAACGACTTTATGATAAAAGAAACAAAGAAAAACTGAGTTTCAATATCCAAAACATGCTTCGATGAATGAATTTCTTCTGTAAGCACATTTTGTCGAATCCATTCCAGTAAAACATCAAGTTTTCAGCCTTTTAATGCGTTTTTCTTTATATCTTTATGTTAACCAACCTTTGCCCACATCAGCAACGTATGAAAAGCTATGCATTCTTTTATTCCAGGTGAAGTTGTCTTCTTGCGTAAACACTCGGAACTTTGTTCGACTACAGAATGCATTTCAAGAGATGTGACGCATATGTGTAAACATTTATACCTCTGCATATTATGGAAAGAGTTTGCAAAAGGGTTTCGAGTTCCCAATGATCTATCGATCTATAAACTACGTAAGGTCTCATGTGCCTTTTTAATTCTATTATTTACAACAAAATTACGGTAGTCTTCGTTTCAGATTGTTTTAATGTTTCTACTCAGGGCCCTTAGGATCGAGGGATTTTTTAACGAACTACGTTGTCATGTAGTTTTCAGGGAAAAACATTTTTTTCTACTTTTTCAGGACTGCAAATTGTTTTTCCCTCTAATCACTAGGCAATCTCGATATTTTTATTTCTAAGAAGCCAAAAACATATTGAAAATCGAGAACAGTGGTCTTTCATTTCAAGACGAAGGTCACACTCCCCCCCCCCCCCAAATTTTGTCGCCAGCAACTTTCTCGAGGCCCACTTGATGTTCAGTTGAAGAGAAAATAGAATTGGAATGTAGCGTTTTAAAGTAAAAATATACCTTTTTCTTTTCATTCCATATCTTTTTTACTCTATGGTGGAAGAATACAGTATTTCCTTGATTAAATAACCCCCTGCGAATAAGCGCCTCTCTCAAATTGGCGCACCCTGAAGAAGACAAAGTTCAGAATAAACGCCTCTCTCCAATAAGAGACCCCAAAACAAAGAATTTTATTGATTCTATTAGTTTGTTTTATTATTTTCTGCGAAAACGACTAAGACTTCTAGATGATTATTCTCTTGCCCCCGGATTACTCCCAATAAATAGCCATTCCAATAGCCCCCTCTGCTGAATAAACCAGAATGACGAGTTAGATAGTGCGCACGATTAGAACAGCATCCATGTCGCAACACAATGTTTTGGCAGAACTCTTTTTGGCTATTAGTTCCTTATGCAAAATTATTGTTGATTTTTCTGCTATTTTCTTGAATTTCGCAATCAACCCCCTCCTCTCTAATAGCTGTCCAATTCGAAAAGGCGTCCCCCTAAAATGCTGAAATTTACAATATCCCCGGGGCGTTTAATCGAGGAAATACGGTACAAGCAATAGACTTGTTACTTCCATTGTTCCTTGTCAAAGGGGAATTCTAGCAACAAAAGCAACATTCTTCGAACGTTGGCTGGTCATTTCTTCTAGTAGAATTCAAACAAATGACTTTGGAATGTTTCATTTTAGGCCCCTTTAGACCACTGTACAAATTGTTTTGAGATGCTGTCTATTAGATTTATATTTTCAATTTAATTTTTAGAGGCAGGTAGCTCCTACCTCATTCCGTCAACAAATCATGCGATGGCTGTCTTATTATCTTAAAGCAATGATCCTTGGCTATTTGAATGTATATTTCGGTCGTCCTCATTTCCCATTCTTTTACAACAAAGTAGCTTTGTTATACTTCCCAGTCGCCTTCCTATATGCCCTTTCCCGGCTCCCTGCCCCCTACCATTATGCCCCTTTTTATCTTTAGGCAAGACAATTGATACCATGAATTTTCCGCAGACCGAAAAATACTTGACTATAACACACGCAATCTGCATGGTTCTGCTATATCCCAATGTCCCTATTTCATGAACATCGAGGCAGTGACAAAGTCAAGAAAGTTTCCAAGGTTACTTTTAAAAGTCAACTCCTCGCAACCGAATCATTCGTAAATTCTTTTTTAGTTTAACTTTGAAAGGAATACAAATTGAAATTCATGGAGTTTTCACTTTGGCTGAAGCAGCACATGAATGCAAAGATCGCACTATTTCAAGATATCACTTTCAAGATATCACAAGATATCACTAGTCGAGTGACTTGGCATTAAACAATAGCGAACCTCCCCAGCCAAGCCTCTAGCTTTACAAATCGTCTATTGAATTTCTTTTGTTTCAAGTGTGAAGCTTTTGAAATTCTAGTATTTGCAAGAGAAATATTTTTTGTAGATTAAATATTCAGCCGATTTTTTCGTTGAATTGTGAAATGATGAACTGGGACATGAACCTCCTTGTGTTTATTTTTTGTTTATTTTTCCTGCTTTTCCTAACTTTGATAATTGATAGTTTTCGCAAGCCGGTCACTACATTCCTTTCTTTACACAAAGAGAGCCTTTTGTCTCTGATTGAATAGGCAGTGTTTCAACTAAATGTTGCATTTCTGGCAAAAGTATACATTTTATCAATTTATACATTATACCACAGGATGCAAGAGATTGTGCTCTTCCTTCTGGTTTTTTCGCTGAGACAATCGGACCATTTCTGGCAAAGTTATTCGACTTTTTCTCAGTTTTGACCGAGGGGGATTCAGGTTTGCACAAAGCAGTTCAGAAAAAACAATAGGCTTGTGATTCCCAGAGTTTGTAAAGATCTTAGTTTTTGGCGATTTACTCCTAAACTATAATAGCTATGAATTTCTAGTTTAATTCATGAGACGGGCCGTTCGATGCTCGATTTTTTGAGCCGTTTCCCGTATTTTTAAGACTAGGTTTAGCCGAGTTATTAAGGATTTTGTCTCGAAAATCGCCAAAAAACGGTTTTTTGGACTTTAAAAATCGAAAACAGCCGCTAAAAATTCGCTGACACTTTCTAAAAATCGAGCCAAAAATCACCTAAATTCTGATGTATAGCTTTCTCTGTTTGAAGCTCGCGTTTCTTTTTAAAATCGATTTTTCCGAAAAGTGCACTTTTCAAATTTTCTCAAATTTGCATCGCAGCGTCCAGGCCAGGCCAAAGCCGTTGCTGCGATGGCGACTTATACTTTCTACTTAAAAACGGTATTTTCTTGATGTTTTAAAGCGGGGGTAAGCTTTTTACATGCTAAACAAACTGTTTTAAGTTGATTTAGATGCAATTACAGTGTAATCGCTTGATTTTAAATCATTTTGAAAAACTTCAGTACATTTCACTAGCCGCCCGTAGCCTGGTCAGCTTTAATAGAGAGAACCACACGAATATCGCTCTATATTCGCATATCAAGAGCGTTGATCATTTAACAGCCGTTTACACACTCTCTTCTTGCATGTTGAATCTGTTTGATCTTTTACAAAGGGATTAATTGCAACAAAATCTTCGCAACTTCACTTTTCCTCGATGAAGGTCTGGGAATCCCCTTCCATTGGCATATTCAGGCTTGCAAACTTTCTATTGTCTTACCGGGTTACCCTCTAGTTTTTGCCCTTCTAAGGCTTTAATATCAATATGATTGAGAGAAATAGAACAAAGATGCAGTTATCTATCGACTCAAACCCTTAAAAAGCGAATATCGAGCGATTTTCGTGTGTTTTTCTCCATTAAAGCAGATCGGGCGACGGGCGGCTAATGATATGTACTGAATTCTCTAAACTGTCACTAGCCGCCCGTCGCCCGATCTGCTTTAATGGAGAAAAACACACGAAAATCGCTCGATATTCGCTTTTTAAGCGTTTGAGTCGATAGATAACTGCATCTATGCTCTATTTCTCTCAATCATATTGATATTAAAGCCTCAGAAAGGCAAAAACCAAAGGGTAACCCGGTAAGACAATAGAAAGTTTGCAAGCCTGAATATGCCAATGGAAGGGGATTCCCAGACCTTCGTCGAGGAAAAGTGAAGTTGCAAAGATTTTTTTGCAATTAATCCCTTTGTAAAAGATCAAACAGATTCAACATGCAAGAAGAGAGTGTGTAAACGGCTGTTAAATGATCAACGCTCTTGATATGCGAATATAGAGCGATATTTGTGTGGTTCTCTCTATTAAAGCTGACCAGGCTACGGGCGGCTAGTGAAATGTACTGAAGTTTTTCAAAATGATTTAAAATCAAGCGATTACACTGTAATTGCATCTAAATCAACTTAAAACAGGTTGCTTAGCATGTAAAAAGCTTACCCCCGCTTTAAAACTTCAAGAAAATACCGTTTTTAAGTAGAAAGTATAAGTCGCCATCGCAGCAACGGCTTTGGCCTGGCCTGGACGCTGCGATGCAAATTTGAGAAAATTTGAAAAGTGCACTTTTCGGAAAAATCGATTTTAAAAAGAAACGCGAGCTTCAAACAGAGAAAGCTATACATCAGAATTTAGGTGATTTTTGGCTCGATTTTTAGAAAGTGTCGGCGAATTTTTAGCGGCTGTTTTCGATTTTTAAAGTCCAAAAAACCGTTTTTTGGCCATTTTCGAGACAAAATCCTTAATAACTCGGCTAAACCTAGTCTTAAAAATACGGGAAACGGCTCAAAAAATCGAGCATCGAACGGCCCGTCTCATGAATTAAACTAGAAATTCATAGCTATTATAGTTTAGGAGTAAATCGCCAAAAACTAAGATCTTTACAAACTCTGGGAATCACAAGCCTATTGTTTTTTCTGAACTGCTTTGTGCAAACCTGAATCCCCCTCGGTCAAAACTGAGAAAAAGTCGAATAACTTTGCCAGAAATGGTCCGATCGTCTCAGCGAAAAAACCAGAAGGAAGAGCACAATCTCCTGCATCCTGTGGTATAATGTATAAATTGATAAAATGTATACTTTTGCCAGAAATGCAACATTTAGTTGAAACACTGCCTATTCAATCAGAGACAAAAGGCTCTCTTTGTGTAAAGAAAGGAATGTAGTGACCGGCTTGCGAAAACTATCAATTATCAAAGTTAGGAAAAGCAGGAAAAATAAACAAAAAATAAACACAAGGAGGTTCATGTCTCAGTTCATCATTTCACAATTCAACGAAAAAATTGGCTGAATAATTAATCTACAAAAAATATTTCTCTTGCAAAAACTAGAATTTCAAAAGCTTCACACTTGAAACAAAAGAAATTCAATAGACGATTTGTAAAGCTAAAGGCTTGGCTGGGGAGGTTCTCTCCTCGCTCAAACTGGATAGTCATTCAGTACATAGCCAAACTTAAAAGGAGATCGCTATTGTTTAATGCCAAGCCACTCGACTTGTGAAATTCGGAGGATTGGTGATCTCCTATCCAATACAGCTTGTAAAATCGGTTGTAAATACACAGGGAGGGGTTTACAAGAGGGTAGAGGATACGCCTTACCCAAAATAAATTCAATGGGTTAACAGTCACCACATTGTCGAGCTTGCAAACTGGCTAAGACAAGCGTGATACTGCATATTTAAGGGGTATGTTTCAAATGTTGGGGAAGGCGGGCAATTGGTCTCTATAGAGACGTACCCAACGGCCCACCTGAAATTATACCCCTGGTTGACCTATCCAATTAACATAACTGGAAACGTATAAACAGCTGTTGCCAGTTATAGATGATCTTTCTCTGATCTTTCTCATGTCTCAGGGCACTCGGGCAAAACCCCCCAGCCAGGGAAGTTGAAGTCTTGCCTCCAGCAAAGTTTAAGTACCTCCCTTGACTCCGCAATCGCTGACCACTATGTTTTAAATATCGGAGTAACAGAGAACATGTCTCATTTCTAGCGTATATTCTATTTTATTATATATTTATATGTATATATGAATATTGCAAAGCAAGTAGCTTTAAAGCTGCAGTAAAAGGGGTAAGAAGCCTTGGCTCTCTACTTTTATAGCCTTGGCTCCCCCCCCCCTTTCAAATTCGCTACGCAGGCCCTGTTATATACATACACTCTTTTTTGTATAAGAGCAATTTTATAAGAACACGAGCCTCAAAACTGGTCACAAGTTAAGAACAAATTAAGAACAAGCTGAGGCTGAGCTTCTGCAAAATAAAATTTTAAAAACAACGTTTTTTCTCAAAATCGAGAATTTTTAGCGATGTCTGGGTGCTTTTTCGGTGAATATTCAAATTTGTCAGCAAATTAAGGCTGTCTCACTCACTTTGTTGGCAAATGAGGCCTGAACACCTCCTTAGAGCGAAAAAGCTAGCAATTGCACTGCTTACACCCTTTTAATTTAAGAACATATTAAGAACAATCCAGCCTCAGATTTTCGAAAAAATTGAGAACAGTCAGCCTGAACCTAAATTTACTGGTTCTTATAAAAAAAGAGTGTATACATATATATTCGTTCCCCTCGACCCACCACGTAGTGTACTCATTCTTCGTACACAAAAATGAAGAAACTATTATACAACAGTCATTGCTAAATAACGTAGTAGTGATGTAGATGAAAATGTTACAAATAATATATATTTGAGTTCAGGTTGCTGACGGTGAATCTGATGCACGAATGTAACAGCAAAAATTGTTGAAACTGTTGATAGAAAATGGAAATTTTAAAGAATGAATTAATAAAATCTGGTTGTATTTTATCAGTTGTTCAAGTTCTTTAAAAACCTGACTTTCAAATCACAATTTCAGGGGGCCTCAGCCCTCGAGCCCCACTTAGTTTGCACCTTCTACTGAGACAGCATAACCATCTTCAGAAAACGATTTATGGAAAGAAATACTACAGCAAAATTAATTTTCAACTCTTGTCTTTTTTGGTTTACCGTGGGTTCCTCTGCAAGTTGAAGAAAAGGGGGATGCAAAAAGTTGGGGGCATAGCCATCTGCCCCTTCGTCGGAGGCCCTGTATAGGTCACCCGGCGGCCTCTGCACTATAGGTCATAGTCACAGAATAGAAAATACGTACTTCCTATTCTGTGTCATAGTACAGTGGCCTCTGCTATATAAGAACCGTTTCTCTGATAGATAAGTACATAATACTACAACGGCCTGCAAGCTGCATAGAAAAATTAAGACCTCTTCTGTGACACTTGACAATAAAAAGTGCAATTTCTGCTGTACAGAGAATGGCATCAAGAGGGTTTTTAGACGTTGTTGCACGATTTCGCAAGCCAAGAGCAGTAAACACAACTCCTAATACTGTTATCCTCCACCAATTTTTTCCTATCGGGGGAATCCCGAGCGCTTCGCCACCATGCCTAAAGTTGGAGACGTTTTTACGTATGTCGAAAATCCCCTACGTTAACAGCTATGGGGTAGAATTTTCGAAGAAAGGAAAAATTCCTTGGATAAGCTACAACGACACAGATATAGCTGATTCAAACTTTTGCATTGACTTTTTAAGCAAAGAATTCAAGGTGGATTTGGATGAGGGCCTAACTGACAAGCAACGTGGAGCATCATTGGCCATTCGTAGGATGTGTGACGAAAACACATACTGGGGCCTAGTTCATCACAGATGGAATGATGAATTTGAAAAAACAAGAAAGTAAATATATTTCTGTTTGATTAAAGTTGTTTTATCTTCGTGCAAAAAGGTAGTATTTAAAATAGGTCACGGGCTGAGGTTGGTACCGCATATAACCAATGTTAGTTGAAAAGTCTTAATTTAAAATTTATTATGATATGTGAAATGTAACAAGTCTAAAAAGACTGATGAATAAAGCTGGAAAAAAGTCAAATGTCATAATTTCTTGAATAAGTTCCCACAGGTTTATTTGTAAAAACGAATTTCTCGATGGGGTATTGTTCAAAAGGGATCTTTATTCAAATGGGGGGGGGGGGGGGGGGGGGTTATAAAATTGCATAGTAAATTCATAAGTACATTCAAATTACAAGCAAATGTTTGTGCAAGAGACATATTTTCAACATCTAAAATGCTCAAGATCTACTCAAACTATGATGAAAGCAGAGTCAGTAATGCTATGCATATTTCCTAGTCAACAATTTGCTCCTGATTTCATGTATAGATTTGCACAAAGTTGTTAAGTTACCATATGGTTTTTAAATACGAAATATGGAGGCTTTAGAAGAATAAAGATGAGCAAGGAAGAAGACTTATGTTTCCTTATTGAAAAAAAATCACTACAAATGAAATATTCTGTTGTCTGGTAGGAACCGATGTCTGACTTATGAAATTGGCAAAAGTAAAAGCTTGATAGATTTTATACCTTGCACTGAAAGTTTTGCCACCAACTCAGTCATTCTTTTTCTGAAGTTTGCACAAGAACAAAACACAAAAAATATTTTCATCAGGTGATCAAATTCCAAATTCATCTATTCAGTCTATGCTACAAGTAGCATAAATTTTTTCTAGTTTTGAGAGTGTATCTTGAAACTTCTCAAAATGGCTTTGCAGAGAAAACAACAGGATGCCAGTGGAACAGTTTTGGATGCCAATGTCTCTATATATCATACATTCTACCCCTACTCCCCCCCAAAACAGTGGAGATAAAATCACAGAGGGGAAGGTTATTATCAAGGTATGAAGAGACAAAAATCCAAGAAATGACATATTTAGCAACTTAAGCAGCCATGTACCTTTTATCTGTATTATCCAAATATACTTAAATTAGTCACAATATCCCCATTTTATACACATTTATCATTCTAATTCCAAAAATTGGCAAAATATTTCTCTTTTTTCCATAGATTTTTCAAAATATCAAAGATAGATTTTCTTGATAAATTCATTTGCAAATTGATTAGAAACAGAATCAGGGCACAATTAGCAGGTCATGGAATCGGCTTGCATTCTGGAGATGAGGTATATTTTTTGGTGAACCAAGACATCAAAGCACTTTCAGGTTACCTTGGAAACAACAAATTCTTCATGGGTGAAAAGGCATCTCTTGTTGATGCATCTGTTTTTGGTATAATGGCCAGTTTTCTGTGGGTTGATACAGCATCACCTATGAATCAGATGATTAAAGAAAACTGTACAAACATCGAAGATTTCTGCAATAGGATGAAAGACACTTTCTGGCCAGATTGGGATTCTGTTGCGTCAAAGAAAAAGCTGAAATCCAAACTTTAAATGCACAGATAGCCAAAACACTAATCTTTATACTCTTTTACAAATCACAAATCACTGCTTTCCATGATAACTGCTAACACCATCAATGAATAAGCTCTTTGGGTCTTTTTTGGGATACCTTAAAAATTGGGACATGCTCATGGTACTTCAAGGTTTAGAATTGTGGAAAAATGTTTTTGTAGTATACTTTCAGTATAAATTTTTCAGGTTTGCAAAAGGGTGGAATATTTTTTCAGGTCTCGGTACAGTGTGATGCCAAATGGCACTATATTGTCTTTGCTGATAAATTGAAATGCAGCAAAAATTTCTAAATATCCTGCCTATGCCACCATTAGCAGTTTAATATATTAGATGAAAAAGGACAACATATACAAATTCTTATATGTTTACTTACATGCATGCACAATCGCCTCATATAATGAGCTAAAAAAAGTTTTTTTGGTCTAATTTCAATATTTACAATGCTTTTACAGGAATTATTTTGCATTCAATTCCCCCCAAATGAAGCACCTCTGTCCTGGGTAAAGCAGTGCATCCCCTTGGTTTTAATATAAAGTGGTATTTGTTTTATTAACTTGCTATCATTTGGAAGGCTATTTTGGCTTGATGTTTGTTATTTGTTTTCTGGAATAAAAAAGGAGGACTTTTCAGCTTAAGGTTTTCAAATTATTTGTTTGGCTTGCAAGAACCGCGATGGAGAATATAAAGGTTTGAATATTAAAGAAAGTACATTTTACTGAAGACAGAATTGTACAATTTTATAATGCTGGAATGCATGAAAAGGGAAGATGGTGAAAACAAGTAAATCAAACTGAATAGGCATTTATGCAGTTTTTTAACAATATAAAAATGCCCAAATAACATAACCGAACAACATTCAAGAAGGATATCAATTTTTTGAGTTAAAAATGTATCCATAATTATAACAAAATACTCTAAAAGAAGCTTGTGACTAGATGCACAGCATCAGAAACAGCAGGGAGTAACTGTACAATAACAGGTAGAGGGAATCATACCCTACCTCATTTTAGCAATACTATTATCTTTCCTAATAAAGGGAGGTGCTTTGTGTCATAAAATGGATTGGCATCTGGTTTTCATACAGGAATTGAAATAAGTAAATTTGATGAAGCATTTGTTAGTGGAAGTTAGTCCTTTGAAGATCATTATAGAAGCCATCCCCTTTTTTAATCCATTAGAAAGATTTGTAATCCTCCAGTTTAGTCCACAATCCTATTGGCTTCACTGCAAGAATAGAGATTATGATATTTGTGGATTATTGCTCAACTCTGAAATCTGTCTGTTTCTAAAAATGACGAAGGTTCTCCCACTACCAAAGGCTCACAGATGACCCTTGACCCTTGTACTTCATCTGCAAAGGTTTGTCATCTTGCAAATTTAAAGCATTTTTTCTATAAACTTCTAAGATGTATCTTAAAGATGAAAAATCAGGGGATCTTTATTGCATCCTGCATTTCCACCTGCAAAATATTTGTGATTCTTCAATGCCAATTTTGTTCTTACTTTGCCAAACAAAGCTTCACTCTACACTAAATTTCAAATTTTTATACTACACCCCAGCCCTTAAACAAAATTTTCCTAGGCCAAAAAACAATTTTGCAAAGATAGCTCTTGCTTCATCTACAAAAAAGAATTTTGGCAGCAGATTTCTATCTGGGGTTTATTTACTACAAACATAAAACGAGACTTTGGAATTACTTTGTCTCTGCATAATGATTTCTTCATTCTATATCTATTGATCACTGTACAGCTATTCTTTTATTTCATTGGCCATCTGCCTGTGAAGTTTTGAGTGTCCCCTAAAACAAAAATATTGAAGCTGATTGATATTCTTAAGCTAAAATTTCAATAAAACTGGACAAATCTTGCATGGTGTCAAAATAGTAAAACAAGTCATGAAGCTTGTTAAAGTGATCATGAAAAATAATCACTGATGATAATGTTTCTGTTTTGCGATCATTTTGATAAATAATAATGATTTAAGATTTTGACAGGTGACAATGATAAATAGTGGCAATGATCATAAATGGTGAAAGTGATTGACAAACATCATGGATGTAACTGATGATAATGATGATTTTCAAAGATGATTGATCAATCACAATCAATGATTAAGATCATAATGGTGATTAAGGAAGATTGTGATAATGATTAAAGATTGACAAAAGCGATTGATAATGATTATGATGCTAATTGATGATGATTATGATTGTATGATTGGGGCGATAAAGGCGTTGATGATCATAAAGATTGATGAAAATAAGCTTAAAAATAAATAACTTACGTGGTGCTATCCTTGTATACACGGTAATAGTAATCCACATAGTTTGACTGACCCAGGGCTCTGACAAACTCCTCATCATGAGTAATAACAACAAGCTGGAAATTTCGTTGCTGCTGTCGGGTTGTAATTATACTACAAGAAAGAAACCATAAATGAAAAATTCTATGAAAAGACAAACAAAGCAAGATTTTTAAAAATATTTTGAATGAAACATATCATTGTGAATACATCATAATGAAACAAGGCGCTAAAACATATGTCAGAGAGAAAGACACTAATTGAAGTCAGGCACAAGCTGAAGTTGAGTTAAAGCCTTACTCTTTTAATGCATTAGCTAAGCTCTCGACATTTTGTTCATCCAGGTTGGTCGTTGGTTCATCCAGAGCCAGGATTCCACAGTTGAGACAAAATGTCTCTGCAAGTGCCAATCTGATTAAAATGGATGCCAATACCTGAATAATTGAATAATAGCTATTTAGGAAATGAATTGAAATATAAAATTTATCCTACATGGAGGCAAGGTGTGCGATTAAAATAATTTATTTGAAGAAGCACTGAATGTCCATTTTGAGGCTTCACAGGTGCTGGAAAAGCACACAAATATGCTTCATGATAAGACCTTTTTGCAATCAAATAGAACAAATAAAAGCATTTCCGCATTTCCAATATATCGAAGCATGAGTGTGAAAATGTGATTTTGTAAATACATCTAAACGAGCACCACAAATAAACGGGAGCTAACAGGAATACAGTGGAATCCTGATGGAACAAACCCCGGAAATAATAATCTTTCTGGTATAACGAACTAAATGCCTGTTTCCCTGGATTTTGCATAACAAATTCCTTACAAATTCTCCGGAATAACGAACCACGGATATAACGAATTCTCGATATTACGAACCAAATTGTAGGTCTCTTCATCATAATTACCCTCGATATAACGAACTTTGTATAAATTTTTCATCTTTTATTTTTATTTATTTTTTCCAGTGTTCATTAATCACTTTATCTTGGGAGAAATCATTTTTATAATGGGCAAAACATGCTGATGATACATTTCAATTACTGGCTGGTAGACTCAGAGCACGAGATGAAAGTTCGATTGCGTCAGAAATTACTGCGAATGAGTACATTGATACTACCGAATACCCTGTTACATATGATACGTTGGCAATGAGCGACGACAAAACTTTATTGAGAGACCCAGATGGGGAAGCAGCAGAAGACAAAGAAGAATGTGAAGGAATCGATGACGTCATTCATCCGCCAACTAGAAGTGAAGTGATATAAGCTTTGCCAATCTCTTGGTCCCAAAAGATTTTCACTTTCATTAAGATTATCACTTTCAATAACCAACCCGTAGTTTTATTTGATCTCAGCTTATTTTTTGGGGAGTTAAATGTGGACAGTAGTTGGAGATAGCCTAAACAAGCCCACCGAAGGCCTACACGACGAAATGATCTGCGATTAGACCTAAACAACGTTTTCTCTCGGTTTAACGAACTACCGATATAACGAACCATTTTTTGGTTCCCTTCAGAGTTCGTTATATCGGGATTCCACTGAATATTGTTGCCAATCTTGAACGTTAAATTCAGAATAAACAAGAAAGCTTTAAGTAACCTGGAAACATATTTGAACGAGCCCCACAAAATAAAAGAAATATTGTTGGGAAACTTTAACATTGGATTCAGGTTAAACAGAAGAGGTTTGAAACAAATATTGCTGGAACAATTTATGAATAGGCATGTCTAACATAACAATTTATGAATAGGCCTTCCCGGTGCAATACAACTTCATTCCAATTAGTTTGAAAGTAAAAGTTTTAAATTCAAGTAGTCCCAAAATCCCCTGTAATATCATTGTAGCGAGATTCGAACGGTAAGGATAGTTAGCTTCTAAAACGGACTAGGAACTCTTATCTAAACTCTTTAATTTCTAAAAAATAAAAACAGAAAGAAGGCAATGCCTTTGAAAACGTGAAATGTCATTGGGAAGAAATTGAAAAATGGTGAGATATTCAACCACAAAAACATTAAATATCTCCGATCTAAAATAATAGCTGTTTCAAAATGAAAAACCATTAAATTTAAAATGTGTGAGAAGGAAGTAGGATAGGCTGTCCGCCGGATTCTGTGAATCTTGCAATGAGTGTAATATAAATATAAAGATAAAATTCAGGAAAAGAGAAAAACGGCGACGAGAATCCAATGTACTAAGATAAATTTTCAAAATAATTTATATGTCCTTCTTTGTTGTGAATATCCTCATCAATGGAGGCAGATGTAGTTTACGTCCTGTCCACTCAAATATGCAGCACCAGTTGATAATTTGTTAAATATCTTTTGAACCTAGAATACCTTCATTTGGGGCTCTTGGTACCTGGCCCAAGCGGATCCCAACCCCCACAAAATAGCAATTCTCAAATGTTTCAAAAGCGGGCTCAAATTCAAAACCCATGTTCTCAACCCATGTAACATTTGCTAGACCCTCGACATTCTATTAATCGTACATTTATTTCTCTCTGTGGCACTGCCTTCTACTTGCATAGCCACTGAAAGCCTTATGATTGGCCCTGAGCCATGTTTAGGTCCTCATTAAGTCTGGCAGTACTGATTAGTCGCGATATGGGGCGAAACCGGTCTACTGCCGACCGTTTGAAGTAGCAATGCTTTTCTACACCTTCGGTTAATACTTAGTGTTAGGCCCATAACCTTCTATCAATACTTAGTTGAAACAAAACGTTTCTAGTAGTTTCTTGCTTTCAGCAAGTTTCTCATTCTACCTTTTTCTTTAACTAGACAAGACATCCCAATTATTCAACATGGCATTGCCCTGTCTGGATCCAAATTTCAAAAGGAGAGTTTCAGAAACCATACCTTTTGGCCAGCACTACATCTGCTCCTCATGTCCAATGACGTCTTACCTTTGATCATGACAACCTGCGACAATATAGAGTACAATATTTAAACCACTTTGGATCTGTAAATAAACTCACAGCGATCAGGTTAAAAGCACTAATAAAACAGATAAAAGCTTTTGTTATTGATAAGTGAATTTTCTTTACTTACTCGGACAGGAACACTCTATATTCAATGTCTTGGCTTTAGACTATAAAAGCAAAAGCTCTAAGGAAAATCTTCATTTTTTAGCTAAAGATCTTCTTATATTTTCTGTTATTTGTTTTTGCATATCATAGCCAGGTCGGGCAATAAAGACTTGAGGCTGCAGCCTTGTTTTCTCGTGAGGAGCTATCATTTTATGCATAAGTCATAATGGCAAAATGGCCAAGACCTGTGACAGGCCTTTTTCATCAGATGCTGTAAAGTTTTCAGAGATAATGCATTCAATCTAGGTTGCAAACGACGCAAAGAATGAATTTGTGCTACTGAAAACAGACTAAAGCTTGATAAGTATTCAAATATTTTCTTGACCAACACCAAAGAGAAGGACAATTCTTTTTAAAATTATGCAAGCCCCTTTGCGGTGCCTGGTACGATAGCAATCCCCTCCCCTTCCATTCCCTTTTGTTGGGCCTGCTGCTCCGAATAAATTTGTTTTCTCTTTCATCACTTCTGTTATCACTTATACTGATTTTCATTCTTATACATTTAGTAATTAATTGGAAATCGTTCGCGTGTAGTGGAATTTCAAAATGAGAAAAAACTGAAACTGAATGCTATACCAGAATCAAGGTTATTTTTGTTTCTCACAGTCTAGAACAACTTTTTCTGTCATGAATATTCATCAAGGCATTTTTACACGTCATGGGAAGGGGACCGATTATTTCACAATCTAGGGTCTAAGAGCCTTTGCGAGATGAATTTAAAGATGTTAGCTTGTCATTCTTCACGTGAAGATCAAGGTGGTCATAGCTCTTCTTCATCGAAACTTGATTCTTCATAAAATATAAACTTGGATAAAGAAGAAGCAGAATTCAGCAGAATTCAGCAGACATGCTTGTAGCTTGCTGTGAATGCCTCCTAGATCAAACTTTAATAGCTATCATCAGCAGAACAGTGAATTGACATAAAGCTAAAGGAAACACACCCGGTAGTTATAGACACGCCTTGCCTTTGCTGCTCCACTTCCGGTATCTTCGTCTGCGCGTATTTCAATCGTATCGATATCTGAAATGACAGAGAGAAATTGCTCTTGCTTTCTCATAGCTGTAAGGTTGTATCAACGAAAGAACTTCACATTTCGTTACCTTGCAGGTAGCCTAAAGCGGACACATATTGAAAGCTCGTACCTCGACAATGACAGGATTTGGTTAAACAGGTCAGAGACCTTAGGACTTTGATGAAAATCGCCAAAAGTTATCATATGAAGATCTTTTTTCTGCAGAATGGACCATTGGGACACAATGTTGAAACTATATACATTAAACTGACCAAAAAGTTTTTCCCAGAGGTATATAAAATCAAGTTAACAAAAAATGCAACTAATTTGCTTTAGATTGACCGATCAGTATAATTAAAACAGCGACTTCTTCTGTCTACACAAAATCAGATCTCTCTACTTAATGGGAACACACCACTAAAATAACTCAAACGAAAACATAGCCTAGCTAAACTGTTGCCATAATATCCTTGGGTATCTTCTGTATCACAATCCGAATGTTCAAAATGCGTTCATGATATCTGATTGTCATTAGGGGAAAAAGTTTGGATTTTCTATTGCAGTTTCAGTTACATAGTGCATGAGTAAAATCAGATTCCGATGCAATCAACTTGGATGTTTCCAGAACGTTGCATTGTGGATTTCGATTTTACATTGCGTTTGATTTTCTTCTAAAAATTGAATAAAATTACTGCCTTTACAGAGGGAAAAGAAGGGTAGAAAATGGATGATGAAATGAAGACATACCGTTGCCTTTGTAGGTATGTATCCAATACTCTTTCAGAATTCGATTGATCTCCCCCATTTTTATTGTATGAAACTTCATAATAGCTCCGTCTAATGCTTTGTAATACTTGTCAAGATCTTGATTTGCCATTTCTGTTGTTTTTGACTCGATTGCTTTCTTCGAATAATTCGTGTCCGCACAAGCAAACTTCTCGCTACGCAAGTCCCGTTCCATCTTCCTTTGCTCCTCCTCCAGACCTTTTAAACGACCCTCACAACTTGCTTTGCTATTTCTCAACTCGTCTAGGTCCCTCTGTAGCTCAACTTTATTCGTGCCCAAGAGGCCAGATGCTCCATATTTCGACAGTTCTTTTCTCAAGCGAGCCAGTTCACTTCTTATTTTGGCCATGTCTTTCTCGGCCTGGAACAATCTAGGCAACACAGAAATTTAGCAACATTAACGACCATAGCATTTAAGTTGTTTAAATGCCATCAAACTGCCAAAGACCTTGAAATAAAACTTATGGTAACAAACGGTGATTTATTTGGAAAAAATTACATTAGTATAAATAGTGTTTGATACATACAATGAAAATGTTCTACTAAAAATTAAAGGAATATTCTAGGGTTTGAGTACATACTTTAAGCTTAATAGCAATTCTTAAGTTCTTCACTTCAAACGCTTTCTATCTAACCATAAAAATACAATACAACGTATAGCTACAGAGTGATGTGATATTCACAATTACCTCGGAGCTAGATTTGCATGAGATGATCTACATAACATAAACAACTTAAGAACCAATAAAAATTGCTGATTACCGGTCTGTCATAAAGTGTTCGATACCATATAGGCGGAGATGTACACACTATATTTTAGCATAGAACAGGTTGGTTCTAATAAGCTACTCCGAGTTTCATTCTTAATGCGATTAGCAGGCAACATAAAAAATACATTATAAAGAAATATGAAACAAACAATACAAGAAAACGGTTGTTTCTAGCTGTGGAACAGCAGCCTTGCATCTGCCACTAACAAAGCTAGACGGGTTTATGTAAATCTTTATATATACATAATATGATGTGGAGAAAAGTTAAAAATGTTTATCCCATTGCTGAGTCGAATTGTTAACATGAGCAGAAGATTTTTCTGTAAATAACCCACATAAACAGCATGAACCCAGCAGAAAAATATTAGAATAAAAAACATTAATGACAAAGTACTTTTAGAAGTAGTTATTAAAGAAAACTAGGAAATTCGAAATTGAATTTTGAGTTTGGAGATTGATTTTGAAAAGCAAACCCCCCGATAAGTGGCAAAAAACACACCCAGGCTATATTGAGTAATACCCACCATTACCTAATTCTTTTTAAAGTTCTTAGTATTCTTGTTTAATTAGACTAAATTTCAATTTTAATATGATGTATTGTCGATAAACAACTTAGAATATTCAAGACAGGTCTTAAATTAGAATTGATTACGCGAAGCAAGGCAACGAAAAACAAGTCAACTGCTTTCAAAAAGCTAGCCACATAACTGATAGGTACGTAAACAAAAAATTGATGCTGTAAATTTAAAGATTGTAGAACAATATAAAAAAATAAATCAAAGATCCTGGATAATAGCAAGATGTACAAGGTATAGATATAATTGAAATCTTATTTAAAGAACAACAATCAGGGAATTTGATCCTACCTTACGTTGTCTTCCAGCTCACGGGCCCTTGCTTGCTGGGTATCGACCAGTTTTCGAGCCTCAGCTAACTCTTTGGCGTATTTTTCTTTCTCCCGCTCGAATCTGCTATTCTCAGCCTCAGTCTCCTTTACAGCATCAGCGTTTTGCTGCAGTGCCTTGTCCCTACCGTTGGCCAAATATCTGGAAAAAGGGTGTTTCGTATGTTAATATTCTATAAGAAAATGAACTAGTTCTTTGCAGAAACGCAAGACAACCTGCCAATTTTTATGCGATCGATCTAATACTTGTTAAATCAACATGTGAAACCAAATAATTCTATTCAAACAATTCTTTGGCAGTAGCTTAATAATAAATCTGAAATAAAAATCGACAAGAGCGCTAAAAACCGTTCCTCCCCTGCCCCTATACTTCATCAAAGCGTACCTCTTTATCTCGGCGTCCAGTTCCCGCACTCTGTTCCCACTTTGCTTGATCGCTTCCAACAGACTGCGCACGTCTTCTGCGTGCTTCTCCTTCTTATCTTCTGTCAATCTTTTCTTTTCTTTGAACTCACTTAGAGACTTCTGAAGAGGCTCTAGTTGGTTTTCTGCCTCTCTTATCTCTCTCTCAAACGATTGGTTGTTTGAACTCAGTTCTGCTTTTTGTTCCTCAAGCTGTGAACGGCGTTGCAGTTTTGCAGAAAGGGCAAGCTTCAATAAAAGTACAAATAAACAATGAAATTATCCTTTGCTAAAGCAAAATTTGAAAATTGCATAGAAAAGCGGGAGCAAAACATTCTAAAGTACTTTTCGTCTTACACTAATCGGTTTATAAATGACCGCCCCTTCTCAGGATAATGATAAAAGCTTACTGAATGAAATGCCTTAAAAGCTATAAATTTCATTAACACAAACACAGTACGCAACTTACAAAATAGTTTAAAAACATTCAAGCGACACAAACCGCTGGGGGTAAGCTCAGTAAAAGACATGATATGTTTCTCTATGGGGCAAGCAAGGTCTTGAGTTGCAACATATAACAAAAATTGACATTTTGCCAACCTGCTCAGATTTGAGACTGTTGATGCTTCGTTCCAGCAATGAACACTGCTTATTGTGCTCCATCAGTTGGTTTCTCTTCAATTCCATCTTCCGTTCAATGCTTTCACTTTAAATCAAATTATGACGTCACAAAAATGATTGTTAGCAATAAAAACAAGACTGAAAAACAATTTCCTGACAAATCGAACACAATAAAATGGATATAGCATGGTCAAATAACTTGCAATATTGTGGTGGTATCTTAGCAAAAACAGGTTCAGGTTTGAAAAGGATGGAATTGCTAGCAAAAATGTAAGATGCCCCGAAAGAGACGGCAATTGGGCATAAGGCTGAAAACATAACAAGTCCTGGTTTTCAGATCTTTCCTAATAGCTTTCACCCATCCTTGAGGGTCCACCTCTAGAAATCTTTTCAATTTTCATGGCAGGGCGGTGACTGTGCCTTTTAAGCCGGTCCACATCTTCCGGAGAGAAAACGCTAAGTTTTTGAAGAAATACATATTTGAACATGGATTGAGATCTTTTTTCCTCTGCACCAATCTTGTTTACCATCAGATTTCCTAGTGTGGCACAAAGTAAATCATCTGCTCCCCTACCCTTCCAAAAACTACGTTAAATTCACAATAATTGTTGTTAAGATAAGAGGAGTGAAACGACAGTAGAAATCACTTTCTACCAGACATATCATTTTCAAAATTTGAACCGTAAAATTAACGGAAATAACTTACATTTGCTCTTGGGCCTCTTCGATTTCCGCTGTTATCAATGTCATCGTTCTGCCAGGGGCTGTAAATACACGTACAATTATAGCAGTAAGCTTTGATAAGATCTCTGCAAAGCTTGCATCACCTTGTGGAAATTTGTTATACCCTTATCCAATAACCCTGGGCTGGTGCATTTGAAATGGTGCCGAAGACAGTCGTGACATACAAGGGAATTACAAGTTAGCAATACCACCACTGCTTTGAGCCTCCCAAGCGTATGTGAGATACCCTTTTGTGAGACCTGAGTAGGTATCAACTTTCACTTGAAGGTGAGACCAGGAAAGTAAACAAAATTCTAAAAATCTTAAAGAAGCATCATTTTACACACAGTAGCATGCGATATCGAGAGCTGCGTTTATATAATGGGAATCAATTTACCCCAACCTTTCACAAGAAAAATTAACTAATGATTAAACATACAATGCCTGCCAAAAGTCTTGGAACACTGACGTCAATTTTACAGTTCAAAATCAGTCATCTCCCTCTCCCCTATAAAACAATGTTGGTTTACTATCAAACAGGTTAGGATTTTAGGAAGCACTTTCTTTTGCGCTTCTTTTATGATATTTCTCTAAATCATCAACATTGTTTTAGGGGGAAGGGGGCGGAAGTAGTAATTTTTTTCATGAAAGGAATGAAAGATATCAAATGTAGCGTAAATTGCTGGGTGTTCCAAGTACTTTTGGCAGGCATTGTACCAATATCTTATGCTGCGTAAAATAATGTAATCTAAAAAACATTTTGAAAATGCATTGGCACATCTCTAATATTTGATACTTTAATGTTGTGATCCCAGATGAACTATATAAATGTTTTTTGAGCCTGTTCCAAAATGTCTAAACGGAAAGAAGCTAGAGGATTTTCCACGCATCACTGTCTATTATAAGATAAGAAACAAAAAGAAAATAAAAATTAAATACTCTGGATTTACCAATTCCTTTTAATTTTGAAGACTCCAGGCTGATGGCTTTATCGATATCCCGTATTTCATACAAGTATGAATCGACCATGTTGATATCTGGCTGCATATCCCTCGCTGTCCTTTCTTCTGTTTCTGTCATAAGACGCACATCCTCAAGCTAACAAAAACAAAAGAGATGCAACGACATCAAACCTCCAACGTTGGCATCTCGCTATAAAATACACGTCTTCAGAACACGTGTATCTCCCTACCACGACCGGGTACTCGCAACCCACAGGTCGACCCCATATAGGTATCCCTCATATAAGTCCCCCCCCCCTTATACGTATCCCCTATATAGGTCCCCCACATGTGTCCCTCATATAGGTCTATCCCATTTAGCTCTCCCCCATATAGGACTCCCCCATTTAGACTCCTACTTCTGCCGAAAGAGTGAATGACAAGGTGATTTTGGAAATTCGTTCATTGGATGAGATCTTTAAAATTAAACCTGCCCAGGAAAGCATATCATATCAAACCTGACCCACCGAGAGAGGGGGAAGAGGGCAATGGCTCCTAGGCCCGTAAGCAATGGGGGGCCCACTGGCAATTAAACTGCCCTAATGGCAATTTAAATATGACTCTTAATACCTTTGTAGCTACAAGTTGAACACTGCTTTACAAATATGAATTAAAAGTAGATGAAAAAAATACTAAGCAGTTCAAATTCATATCAAATACCATATCAAATTGTCATAAACTCTGGAAAGGTCCCCTTCTTGTGAACAAAAGTGTACATGAAAATTGACTGAAACATACGTCATTCAATTCCTGTCTCAGTGATTCGACTTCTTTACCAAGGTCAGAAATTTTCAATCTCACTTCGGGGATGTCTTTTGATTCCAGCGATTCGAGCTGAGAAACGGAAATGGCACATGAAGGAACGAGAAAACTAAGTAAAACTCAAAATCGACTAGAGATGGAAAGCTAAGCTTAGGTCGAAATAAGCAACTACACAAGAAGCAATGCAGCCATTGTAGCTAAGGTCAGATAGATCTTTATACAAATATTATCAATATCAGGGGTGAGACTACTACCCGTCTTTTTTATTTTAAGAAACACGTTAGACCAGGTAGGCTCAAAGCTTCTTAACATTTTGTTGATTTGAGCCTCAAATTTTAGAAATGATTCCTTCTTAGCGTACCTGGTGGAGAAAATCTGTAGCCGTGCATACAAATTTCTGTGCCTCTTTACGCTCTCAGCATAGAACGAAGACACTACATTGCTCGTCACACTTTAACAGATCCTACTTGTTCTACACGAGATAAATTCTACTCTACTTGAGATTCTATTCGATGTCATGTTTTCCCCCTATCCCTCTATCTGAGCCTTGCAATGTTTCTTAGATGTTTCTTAGTTTTTCGGGTATTTGAGCTTCGTGTTTCTTATTCCATGTTTCTTACAATAAAAAGACGCGTATTGGAAGAAGAACTGGGCCTTAACGCGATAAAATGAGCCTTAAAATTTATACTGCATTTGATATAGATCTGATGACAATAGTGAAAATAACACTGGCTTGTTTTGAGGTAAATGATTACAGAGTTGATGGTTACTGCTTAACAGTTGACCATCTGAGACATAGATCGAAAGACACTCAATCTTAATTCAAAATATATTGAAGATAGGAAGTAGAAAGCCAGGATTCTGTACGGTCCTTTACACGAGACATAATGTGCTTTCTAAAGGAGGCTCGTTAGATTAGATCACGAGTCTAGTCTTTCGGTGTATAGAACAGGATGTTTCTCTAGTTGGAGTAGCAACTTAGAACCTTGCATAGAATCTTTTTCTATACAACAAAAAGCGTGTACAGCTTTAAGGCATCAAGCACTTTATGTCAGATTGGTAACAGGAATGTTCATCAGTCTTAAAATAATGTGTACAACTTACATTGGCGTTCAGTGGTGCAAGCTCATCTACCACAGAAAGCTTTCTCTTCTCTTGGTCCAAAATCGTCTCGTTTTGCTGTCTTTTTTCTGGGACTGAAACCAACTTGTGTTCCAACTGAAAATAAGCAAAAATTACCTTTA
Source organism: Rhopilema esculentum (assembly GCF_057945365.1). Taxonomy (NCBI): domain Eukaryota; kingdom Metazoa; phylum Cnidaria; class Scyphozoa; order Rhizostomeae; family Rhizostomatidae; genus Rhopilema; species Rhopilema esculentum. The sequence continues at coordinate 4,252,426 of NC_142825.1, forward strand.
CCGCTTTCTAAATACCATCAAGAGTCTGGACAATATAGAACTTAGTGTGCAATTTATTCCAAACCCATTATCATTTGGCAATAAAAATACCTGTTTATCATGCAATCCGCAATGCTGGCTTATGACCGAGATCCAACATTGGAAGATGCTCTTTTAAGTACAGAGCAGCACTTGTATAGAACAAGCTACCTGAAGGGCCTAAAGAAGGTTACTAGTTATGTCAGTTTAAAAAGAAGTTGTAAAAGAACAGCAGCAATTGGAAACAAATATCTTTTATTAATTTCTCATTAAAAGTAGGCTTTATGTTTACTTTGCAGGTCAGCTTTTTACAGTGAGTTCAATATGATCTGCATAAACAAATCATAAATATATGTATGTATATATTATTTCAGTATATCAACATCTCCTGAAGAGTGAGTCATCCACGAAACAGGTCTGTAGAGATGAAACTTGTAATTTGGTTGCCTTCAACTCAAAAACATGTATGTATCTATATATATATGATCAAAATGGAAAGAAAATACAATGAATCACGTTTTTTCTGTTCAGGGATGCAAGACCATCATGGTATCTAAGGCTAAAATCACACAATTACCCCCTCACCTCTGTTACCAGCTGATGTAGTTCCCTGGCAGAAGCGAACTCACGATGACACAACGGGCATCCTTTGTCTTGCTTGTTGCTGCCCTTCATTTCAATTATGTACTTTCTGTAGATCTTTTCAAATGCATTTATTTCACTGACAATGCTGCAAATTACAAGTAAAATTCAACATAAACATTCCAAAATTGATAACATGCCAAATACCTCGAGATTTTTCCTGATAGAAGCTTGATCATGCGAATGAATATCTTAGAATACATTGGATACACCCAGGTTCTCTTTGATCGATATGACACCCATTAGGATTGTAATCTTACATTACTTCTGACTTTTATTAATGCATAAAAAAAGCGAAGGACTCAAAAAAGATTTTCACTGAAAATCTTTTTAAACATAAAACCAAAAGATTGATTTCTTTAAGGGATTTTTTGTGAAAAACAATTCTAACTTTCGAATTGAGCATAACAACGCAATCGGGTTTGAAAAAGATAATTTGCAACATTTCAATATCGATAGAACATGTTTTCTTTGAATGAACAATATAAGTTAAAAAAGAAAACAAGACATTTTACTTTTTGTATTTATCGAGGTTTTTCGTTACTTTCTCCTTGAATTCGTTGTAACTATTTTCTCCGCAAGCTTCAATCAGCCTTTCTTTATACTCAGCCTGTTTGCTTTCCATTTTACGCATAGCCTCCCTGCATAAAAAAACACACATATAGATAAAGACTGCGAAAGACAACTTGTACCTTTGAAAAAGGGGGTGGGGTTATTTGTAACAGAGACGAATGACAACAGTTATTTGTTACGTGGCAGCGCATTAGAGTTAGATTGACATTCAAATCAACTGTTTGTATCGACAAAAATATGTTTGGGAAGGAATACCTTCTTTTCTAGTCAACGTTCGGAAACAAGAAGCAAAAGCGTTGAGTTGATTCTAACTGAGTCAAACCATACCACAAAACTATCAAGCTACCTATTCAATCTAGCGTGCTTTAAAATTAATAGGAATTGATGCTTCTAGCTCTTGATCACCATATGCTATTTAATGATATGTGATAACGAAAAAGTTACATCAAAATGCGGTTCTAGCTAGCCTTTTAGTTAATTACAAAAATTAGGTTAAAAATTTTGAAAGATTTTACAGAAAAACATGACTAACAATTAATTTGCAAGTTGGAAAAATATTTGAAGCCATCATCAGTTTGATGAAGAAAAATGAGCCCAAACCACATACATGTTGGTTTTTCGATTTGCCTCTTTGGATGCGAGTTTCTTCTCAATCACCTTGATTTTCTCATTCATACTACGTAAATCTGACTTTTTCATTGTCAGGTAATCACGGAGCTGCGACTTCAGTTCTTCTAAAGGTGGACGGTTGCCAAAGATGGTTGACATGTCCATTTCATGGCGGTTTATGCTACGATTTGAATGTGAATACATTTATCAAATATCAAGAATTCATTAAAAAGGAATTTACAAACAGCGTTGGAAGAACAGATATGGATCTAAGAATTTTACAGTAAATGCTGCGAGGGTTAGTAGCATTCACTGTTCTGTATTCTGCATCACAATCGGTGAGTTTCAAAGTCATATATCTCTACTGAGTTCCATGGTTTGACCCGTTCTGCTGCCATAAAGCTAGCAAGAAAACATTTTAAAAGATACTAAAGTTTTTCAGCTGACACACTTTAGAGTATTGATCGTCAAAATAATGATATAAAATTCTAAGCAAGGAATTATATGCACCCAGTTGTGGATGGAAATTGGTCAAACTGATATGTGAGTACATTAATTTTAAGGTTGCTCAACCAGTGACGTTTGCTTTTTGATAATATTACCAGTGGGATCCAAGGGTGGGAATAAACTCATTCTGTTTACACCAAAAATATTGTTGTGCTTAAGCATTGCTCGTTTCGAGACTTTTAGAGCAGGTTTGAAAATCAAAGTCGTTCTGAATTGATCCGTGTGAAAAACATTGCGTGAGCCATGGACAAAGTTTAAATGCTTCATCATATGAAGATTATTCTCAGTATTGGCCCCTAAAAAGAAGTAGGTGGCAGAAATCGTGTCTATCAAACGTTAAGATCCGGTTGGCTCTGTAGAACAATTAGCAGTGATAGATTGACTGTCTTGGGATAAGTAACAACAATATTGAAGATTTTTTTGTACTTGATCTCTAACAGGGTTGACCTCTGCAAGACACAAAGAGTTTAGCAAAATGACGCAGAGATTTGCCCATAAACCTGACAAAAATGCTGAAAAAACACATCAAGAAGACATCAGCTGCGAGATTTAGTCGAAAACATCAAAACCGAACTGGACTTTTGGCGATAAATGATCTTAAATTACTACCATTACTTTCGTTGATAGAGACGCAATAGTATCTAAAAGGGGAAAGAAAACCATGTTGAGTTAGAGAACATACGAGGCTTCACAGTCATGTGGCCTTTTCAAACACGACTTTAAAGCATCTACCTGCAAAGAATAACTTCTTCGAAGGCCACTAATTTCATGAAAGCAACGGCGGCAATTTTTGTTTTATTTCAAGTTTGATGTGCAGTAAAAGATCCTTTAAACTTTTCTTCAAATACAAAAGGGCTTAAGTTTTAAGTGCAATTTTCGTAAATGCAACACAATGTTTTGCCTTACCTGTCTGTGAACAAGGCTACATAAATACGGGATTAATTTTGGACAATGTTAATTTCTTGGTAGGTGCCACTACAACGACATGTCGTAATTGATCATGGGTAAAATTTTGTATCTACTATTTGGGGGGGGGTGAGACTATTTGGGGGGTGAGAGTTCGAATTAGGGCTGTGGTCAAATAATAACGTTAGTGCAAGGAGAGGGGTCTAAAGATAAGAAAAGAGAGGTTCTTCAACCAGCTTTTGGTAAGACCAGCCTGTCATTTTTGCAACAACGAATATTGCAATAGCATTCATAAGAAAAATACTAATCCACCATTTAAAATAAAATAATCGTTGACGTTTGCTCTGCCACTTACATGCTTTGTATTGTATCCTCTTTAGCTTGCTTTTCTTTAACCTTCATGTCAATCTTTGTTTGTACCGTAGACTGCAGGTGCATCCTATTTTGTTCCTCTCTCAACCTTCCTAGAGTTTGATCCACCCCTTTCTTCTCACTAGCTAATGATTTGATATCATCATTAAACTGATTTGTACTGACTTGTCCTTGCAGGTCGTTAAGCTCCTTCTCAGATTTTCTGATATCTCGCTCGATGCTTTGCAAGCGGTTCGCTGAGGCGGCCACAACTCCGAGCTCCTGGTTTATCTCTCGTATTGTTTGCTTGTTCTGTTCCTGCAGAATGAAAACAAATGTTGAGCACCCAACAAACGTCCTTTTGCGTACACAACAACTGAGTGTTGCAGCAGGATTTATTCTGTTGACATTAATCTATTCACTAAAGCTTACATCGTTAGGATGATTGGTCCTCTTTCAACATTAGTCGTACTAAATCAAAAACCAAAATGCCTTCAGTCTATAAATGTATGTCTTAAAAAGCATAAGGAAAAACATTAAGTAAAATGTTTTCATTAATCGCCAGAGAGGGTGCAAGTTTGATTTCACGATAATTTGCTTGTGAGCTTTCATCTTTTTCGTCGTTCAAACTGAGACATTTGCTTTGATTTTGAAAAAGTAAAACAATTTATACCCGATACAGCTAAAAACATGTCAAACAGGCCGAAACTCAACGAGAGGCAAAAGTATTTAAATTAATTTGCTCTAATGAATAATGTCAGCATCTTTCCGTTTGGACGGTAAGAATCTATATTCCAGAAGCTCGGTGAGTAACTGCTTATAACAGGCATCTCCCCATAACTGAAAATTAAAAACAACAAACAATTTGCTCTTCTCTCGAAATTTTTTTCTGCACTCAATGGCTGGTGCAAGCAATTTCTACAAAACGGACATCTCCACGCAATACACATAAAACCTGGTCCGAAAGTTGTTCGAGCATTTCACCTTATTCAAACCACTGTATGTAGAAGTTTACATAGAGTATGGAAAAACAGGAGCACGGATTTCATCGAACGAGGCATCAGGAATATTGAGTCATCTAGCTACTGTTGGACGCTAAATTTTTAATCTGATGTAAAAATAGCAAGGATGACTACTATTAGTAAATACACATACATTCAATGGCTGATACAAACCATAGTATTCCTTTTGTGCTTGATTGTTGATTCGTAGTCATGATATGATTTCGTCACTCTGTTCATTCCAGTAGAAATTTCTTCAAGTTGTTTTATAAAAACATTCTGAAATGCAAGAAATGAATTGAAAGTCAACTGAAATAAGATCTTTAGAGTTGGCTAACTGATATAGGAACAGCTTACGATAAGTCATAGGAATATTTGAAATATTTGAGAAATTAAAAAAAATTATTTTAAAAACCAGCAAAAAGATGACACGAAACGCATATCGTGGAACTTAATATAAGCTATTATATCCAATATATCAAATGAAATTTGTAGATCTTTGTTACGTTGACATTCCTAGTTAACTGAAATGGATAGTTCAGTGATTTTATCTGTTAGAATGCACATAAGTAAATTCAACCGAACAGTTGGGTATGGCTTGCAACCTGCATTTTAAAACCTACACCACCTGAATTTCAGAAGATGTTAGCAAGCATACGGAACAGTAAAAGCTTTGCTGATCATTTGCCCTCAACACTGAATGCTATGATTTGGTATCAGCCGTTGTTTGCATCCTTTCTACTTAATCAAGAACATGAGCACTTCCGCATTATATCTGAGAAATGTCCTTTCTAAGAAGCATTCTCCAATGTACGGAGAAAATAAGATCTGTGACTACCCGTGGAGGAACATAAGAAACATAGGAGAGCCAGTTGTCTGTAGGGGAATTAAAATACTGGCAAAGTAATTCTGCACCCTAATTTCTAATCAATGTTTGCTTTGAGGGCAACTAACCTTGGTTTTCTCTGCCTCATCCACAATTTGGCGATAATGCATTTTCAGATTTGATAAAAAGTTATCGACATCCTCTGAGCTATAAGGGGTATCTGGCAATTCTGCAAATTAATTAAAGCATTGAACATGAATCATGTTTATCATAGATTTTTTTAATGAATCAGCCAATTTTTAAGAGTAAAACTATTATTTGATTAATTCTCACATTACAAACAAAACATTGAAACTTTCATTTCCATTTTAGATTTTGAACAAAATAACCCACGTTAGCGTTTTCGAAATTGAATCGTTCTTCCCAAGAGCAACTAGTTCTTCTTATTTTAGGGCATTTTACCTTCTGAAATAAAAAAGCCAAAAACTAGAATTAAACATGGTTCTGTTATAAAACAAGCCATATGGCTGTGTTGGAGTAAACTGCAGCGCTCATAGAGCTTGTTTATATCCGCTGGGGAAGTAGGGATTTAATCATATTTCACAACTCCTTTCCCCTTCTCCAAGAATGCGTCATATTCCCTTCAGGTTCTTATGTGCCTTCTTCAGCGAATTCCCTTCAAAATTTAGGAAATCCGCAAAACGTGGTATTGAAGGAAACTTATATAAGTTACACGCATACACATCTTTTTTGCTCTTTGTCAAAATATTCATTGGCCAGAAAACGAAGATCAACAACATATGCAGAGGATTAGCTGGAAACTGTCAACTGATCCATCTGCGACAGATCATTTCCGATACAATTTGACGTGGGCGAAATAACTTCTTCTCGGTGCGTAATTTGGATAAATCCGTAAAAGTCGTTCATTTTTATTGTCTCCAAATCTAAAGCCTTCAATCAAGTAGATATCTTAAGACCTAATAAGTGGTTCGCTGTCGTCACATTGACTCTGGTGGTATCAACAGCGAATTTGATCGTAACACCTGCAACTCAAAACCACTCTGTTTTATACACCAAATAGCGTGTACAGCTCTGCCTTGAAGGCATCGAGCACTTTATAACGAGACGGTAAACAGCAGCTTGCATTACCTGAGAGACTATATTGTTCAATCATCTTTGAAATTAGCTCATCTCGTGATGTAATCTTTATCTCGTGTGACTGTATTACAGAGATAAAACACAAGGATCAAAACTGTGGTATTGGATGTTCCAGGAATTGTATAGAAAAAAATTTCAAACAAATACTTATTGTGCAAAGCTTCTCTGTGATTACAAATGCAACTCTTGAAGCAAGCAGCAAAAAAATTAAAAATGCCATAAAAGTTCTTGGAATAAAAGAATCTTTCTGTGCTACATGAGAACAAATTTAACAAGAATACTTATCTGGAAATCATTTTCTGTTTATCCATGAAAATCATCATGTACCAGAGATTAACACTTTCATATTGGAAAGTTCTCAAGTAAACCAAAATCAGACACGAAAGAGAGTTGCAACGAAGAAAATCTAGAATACCTCGGCTTCCTGGGCAAGTTTGCCTTGTTTAGTGAGAAGTTCTGCTCTTCTTCCACTCAGCTCCTGGATCGCTTGACTACACCTGTTCACTTTTGCTTCAATCTAAACCCAAAAGCAAAAAGGGGATCGTTCAGATTTCGTCTTAGAAATGTTAGTCCAAAAATTCTGATTTCTAAAGGATAACAGAAAGAAAGTAAAGTTCTATTACCAAGGTTTGAGTCTACCAGATACTTACAACAAACCGTTTTTATCTTGGTCTTCAATTTGCTATCTGGCCATAACCACAGTCAATTAGAAAGATTTAAAGAAGATAATTTGGATACGAATGAAATTTTTCTAAATCTGGCAAATGTAGCTATTACATTGGAGGTTCAGTAATATCAACATTTCTGATGTTGTTTAAAAACATCAAGGTAACACTGAAAAGTTTTGGAGGAATACAAAATTTCACGAAACAAACATCTTTTAACGATTTTAACGATTACAAAACAAAAAGACGAACCTGGTGAATTTTGACTTCTTCTCGTGATATTTCTTCTCTGAATCTATCACTTATTTGCACAAGATCATCATAAGAACCTACAAAAAGCAAAGATCTGTTTAAAAAGTACCTCTTTTGGTATTGATTAAGCCAAAATACAGAGGATGAGGTATCGTTTAAGATTCAGAAAATGGGACAGGGCAAGCAAAGAAGGTACACTCTGCCTCTCTCGTCTTGTTCACGTCTTTAAAAATTTGGAAAGGCCTTTCTCTTGTGGACATCATTGTCATGTAAACATAAAAGCTTTTAATGAATGCTGATAGTTTTTCGTTGTTAGTTCTTCCCAAGTCAATCTGGTTCTGGGTCATGCTTCAAATAGGACCGCCCAAATGCGATTTCAGAATGTATTATTTTACAATGTACTACAATTAATGCAAATATTTTCGAAATTAATCGAGCTGAGCGTAAAAAGTTGAATGGATAAGTGGGAGAAGAAAAAATCTTTTAACTATAATATTACTGTTGGCTTTCTGATCTGCCATAACTTCAAATGTGCTTAAGTCTCAAATCAAGCATGGCCTTAATCAACCTTCACTTAAGTACGTCATATGTAAAACCTTAGGATATGGCTTCAATAAAGCAAACATTTTACCTTAATGGAAAGCTTGAATGGAATCTGAAGTTAGGTTTGTTCTATTAAAAATATTGTATGCCGATGATGTTGATGCTTATTGCGTGTTTTAAGCAAGATGCAGAATGACCTAGCAGCTTTTTATGTCCAAAAAATACTTTCACGGTAATACATGCGGATTCTTAAGATTGCTAAATGTCTGCACCTGTGAATTTGTCCGCTATCCTTTCCTCCAACTCTTTCCCGTTCTTCTGAATAAGCTCAAATGTTGACTCCTTGTTTCCTGGAAAAGATTCTGGCCATGAGAAAACATTAACTTGCTAAAGACTATCACCAAAAAACAATGTCATGAGATCCGATCTTAGGATGCTTTAAAAAATCGTTTCTGATAAACAAAACTCAGCAAAAACAGTTGCTTTTGTAGCAGCAGTTCTTGAGAAAATTGCGCATTGTGGCGTTTGATTCGCTTGTCATCACTAGGCATTTTAAGCAGATTTTTTCATTGCACGGTTACCAGGGCCGCCTAGAGCCACGCCAGGCCAGGGGCAGGACCATGGCTTGGAACCCTTCCTACCAAAAGCACTTAAACTAAAATGCGTTTAACATACAATCTATTTTTAATTCATATTCGTAAAGCAATGCTAAATTTTCTCACTACATACACGATTTGTAATTACCATATTATTAAGGGTCATATTTTAAATTGAGAAAGTAAAGCGGGCCCATTTTTGCTTACGGACCCCGGTGACCCCGTTGCCCAATCCTTTCAATGGGCCTACCCATCACAACTTCAATTGGCAACAACAAATTAAATATACATTTAATGCTAATCCCTGGAAGTAAGTTAGTTACTTTCATGATAAAAAAACGTCACTTTTTATTTGTGTCAGTGGGTTTATACTAATAACAGCAACATACTCATAAATAATTAACAATCTTGAACATTTATAAAATAAAAATAAAAGAAAGCCTTAAGCACTAACAGCCAAATAAAGACACTACGAACCAATTTCCTTCTCGATTCGAATCACTTCAGTCTCCACACTTTCTATCTCTGCAAGTTTTTCCTACATGAGATAAACTCAATATAAGATATATTATCCAACAAGAGATATGTTCTCCTACAAACAACCATGGTCATGGTTTTGTATATTTAGTCAAAGTTTTTGTTTTTATTGATTTAGAGCCGTATCTAAATAGGAGATTTAGGTAAAAATAATTTAAAATTCAAGTTGGAACAAAGATTGAAACCGTAGTCTAACGAAGATGTTTTTTCTTCTCAGAAACACAAAGTGCAAAGGTCGATTAAAGTTGATTGACTAAAAGAACAAGGATTTCATGACGACAGCCCAAAGTGCGGTATTTGAATTCCAGTTCTGTTTCAATCGTCGGTTCAAGATAACTCTTCTGATCAAAAGTGGGGTAGTTAATGGGAAAGGAACAAATGGGACAAAATTGAAACAAAATACCATTAAATAATTGGCGGATGAGCTTACAGGAGAGCCATGTGATAAAAAATACCAGCACTATTCGATGGAAATGCCCTCTGGCCAACTACTAGAATATTAGCGGATAATATAATTGAAAGGAGGATGTTAAGATACTGTCTCGGAATAACTCTTGAAAAACATAGTAGATATGAGGACAGTTTGGAGTTATGTCATACCTATCAAAGATCTGCTAAGAAAGGGGAGATATGAATTTCATTAGCATTTTGTGTGTCGCCATGACCTTTACAAATTAGGCAGAAAGACATTCAGTTAAGTGGCATATAAATACAATGATTACAGCGATTTAAAGGTTACTTGGGCTAATGGCTGCGAAAAAATAGTTTTTCTTGGAACCTATCAAATAAGGGAAATTTTTCTACCAGATAAAAGCATTGCATTGAATAAACTGCGCTCCTTATTATCCTTCTCAAAAGCTCCTAGATTCTGCTTGTCAGTATTTAATTTCAGTAAGACTTATCCTACATCTTATAAAAAAGCCCTCAATGATGGAGAAATTAGAGAAATTGTCAGATGAACGTTTTGTAGATGCTTCTTGGCACTAAACAAAGATATAACAACAAAATTCTTCATTTACCAGAAATCCTACATATGAGTATCTCTATAATATAAGTACTGTGTTTTTAACAGTCTATTTCATTTTTGTGCTTAATTATATTGTCATTGTTTGGATAAGTTATCACATGCAACTTAGAAATTTTATTGCGCTTTTCTTTACCTCCTTATTCTACAGTGGTATTGCACGGTTAACAAAATTAGGCCTTTTAAGAAAGTGAGCTAAAATTTAAGCGGTACTATCTAAATATCATCTGCGTACACAGAATTGTCTGTTGCAATTCAAACAAAACCGGATCCGTAAAAATCAGAGCGGACAGAATTATACTGCAACAAGATCGTAAAGGCATTCGACAGATAAAAAAGTCGATTAAGACATCTGCCAATCAAAATTAGACAATAAATGAACGTGTGAGTGGCTACACACTCACTGATTGGTCAATTTTAAATTGAAAGATGGCTTAAGCCCTTTTAGTATCTGTTGATTTCCTTTAAAATGTAACTTCATACCTCCATGGGTGCCATTTCCTTCTCCTTCTTTTTTATTTCATCATAAATAACCTCCATTTTTGTTTGTTTTTCAATCAGATCGATTCGTAGCTGGAAAATACAAATTACAAACAGTTATCATTTACTTTAACAGTAAAACTAATAAAAAGACTATTGTGCTTCTCCAAAATATACATTGGCTTTCTTACTTTCTGATTTCTAACACCATTTTGATGCGCTCACTACCTCAAAATTTTCTGAAAGTTCTATCAAATTTATGCTTTGTGCTTATTTTGCAACAAATCAAAAAGGATTCAGATTGAAAAAAGCTCAACAAAAGCATGCCATAGAAATCTGGTTGGATATAAACGTCGCACTTCTGCGGCGCAGTTTCACCATCAATAGCGCCCAGAATTATTTCTTCCTCGTCTTCTACATTATCAACCTCAACTTCAAGGTAGCAGGGAAGCTTGTCAGAACCTGGTAAGACAATGTAAGCCTCCCTTGTTTATAAGCCACCCTTGTTTATAAGCCACCCTTGTTTATAAGCCTCCCTTGTTTATAAGCCACCCTTGATTATAGGCCGCAGCAAAACGTGCCAAAAAATGTAAATGCCGGACTGGAAACAAATCAATACGATTTGAAGAATGTCACGGTTAAAACAAAGTCACGCTTAGTTCACGTGGTGCTACTAATAACGACAGGCTTAAATAGCGCTTTACATTTGGGTATGATTTGATTCAAATTCAATTCATACTTCGTGCTAATCTCGAACTTAGCTGATCCTTATAAATTTTGAGACATGATATTTAATTTGACAGGATTTAAACCTCAGATAAAGGCTGCGAGTGCATAAGCAAAGCATGTTTCGATGAAAAATCTACGGGTCAAGAAATACCTGCTCAGCTTCAACCTTCCTCTCTTTCAAGAAATTCAATTCTATCTGACATTCTTTGACAATATGAGTCTGGATAAAACAGAAATAGTTTATTATAAGTTGAGTTATGACATAATACTGTGTTTTGGTTATCAAAAATGCATCATAAAACGCCTTGCTACCATATCAGCATCTCAGAACTGTCTATGGCTGTTGAAAAACAGCAAGCACATTGTGCAATTACAAAGCAAAATTTCTGCACATAGAACAGTTAGTATACACCTGATATTAAGCATGAATAGCCCAATATTGCCTTGGTATCAGGAAGCTTGTTGCGATATTGGAAACTGATTTATAGCGGAACAAAATAAGTAACAACATTAACGGATTTGGTTTCTGCAAGCAGCATGGAGCAGTTCAAGGATTTTTCAACAGGCAGCAACAGGAGGCTTTCAACAGAATCAACACCAGAACGAGTATACTGAATACCAGAGCGAGCGAATGAATAAATAGCATTACGCAGATTGAAACGAGCAGATGCAGACGTCAAGATCCAAAATCTCAGTTTTAGACGCAAACGCTACTCAAATGCCATTAAGTTCTGTCAAAACGGAGCTTTAGACGTAATCAAATATTACGATTCTTGATAAATCTTTACTTTAAAGTGCTTGAAAGATAAATGAGATAAAAGACATTTGAATGAAAGATAAAAGACATTTGAATGAAACTCAGATTGGTGAAAAGTAAAATGTATCTTTTGAGCTTTTAAGTTATTTTATGACCTTACAAGTACTATAGAAGTCAAAGTAAAATCCAAGCCCGGACGCTATAAACACACTTACTTGATCTCTTCTCAATGCCCGAATATTTTCTAATGCTTTTATGTACCTAAAATACAATGTCATCTTTTAAAAAACTCACATAGAAAAAATAATTGCAAGGTCGGTGTATGTCTGCGAGGGGTGTATGAAAATGGTCTCTTTTTTAGCTAGTAGATGCCTAGGAATTTCCTTAAATGGCAACTAAACGTAGTGCAAAATGCTAAAAGTTGATAAAAGGACAAGAGAAGAAAATAATGGGAGATATAGTCTGTTGACTGAACACAAAAGAACTTCCACATAATTAAAATTTTGTGGTATTCAGAGTTTCTGTCTATCATTGAAAGGTGTCCAATGTACAAATGTACAGGGCATACCTTTCAAAACATAGACGGTGGGAACTCAGAAGGACGAAGCTTAAAAAAGTCACGCTTACTCTTCACTATTGTTAGGAGCAGTCTACTGCAGAACGCCTTTGATTTACACTGCGTAACAAAAACTTTAAAAGCAAGCAAGACGTTCCCTTTATAGTCTCGTTTTCTGAATTTATTCTACTTTTCCAAACACAAGCTTCAGGTTTCGTCCCGACTAAGATCCTATCAACACTGAAGAAGATCTTACTTTCGAGAAACAATACACCAATACATCCTTAAAAAAAGCAAAAGCTGGGTTTTTATTCCATTGAATTTATTGTTATAAGCCTGGGTCCGACGAACGATTCAAATGACATAATATTTCTTGTTGAAAGAACTCTAATACGCTATTTTAGAAAGTTATGTTCTGCATACATTGCCAAAAGTCTTGGTACACTAACGTAAGTGTCCAAGGGCAAATTCAGCCATTCCCTTTCCCCTATTGAACAATGTTGGTTTACTGCAAAACAACCTAGGGGATTAGGAAGAATGTTTTTTTCTGCGATTTTTGGATATTTTTCTAAATCATCAACATTGTTTAAGGGGGAAGGGGTGCAGAAATAGGGGTATCCGGGAAAAGAATTGAAAATTATAAAAACACAACTCAAATTTCTGGGTGTTCCACGTACTTTGGGCAATGATTGTGATTCATGTACTACATTTTTTAATCCAACTTAATTTAAAAATAAACGGCTATGCAATTCTTAACAGCGACAAGAAGCTATCAATGTATAGATTTCTAAATATCAAATGTATTGTCATTGACGTCAAAGAAGAAAACCAAGCAATAAACTGCACGAGTTTTGTTTGAGCTGACGTGTTTTATTTGAGTTCACATCACGACGTTCATTTAGCATTCGTGGTGGTGAAAGAAAGCAGCTAATAAGCAGCTGCCGTTTTCCAAGCAGGTTTCGTCAGCAAACAAGAAAATTCCTACAAAAATCACCTCGTAGCTGCAAACAGATCGTCGAATTTCTGTTTCAGAATTTTCCCTTCACTCAGTGGCCTTAAAAAGAAAATATAGTTTCATTTTGAAAAAACAATGAAAAGGTTAGAAGCTCGTATAAATAACATAAAAGCTCTTGTGAATAACAAATACAAAGATTAAAGAAAGGTTTTTACCAATTGGCGTCTTCTTGGTGGCAGAAGATCACATTCTCAAGCACTGCCTTTGAAACGCCCAGTCGTGTAACCATCTGTAAGAAATGTTTCAACAATGTTCATGCTTTCAAACTAACTACTTTAAGGGAAAAAAATTTTGCCGGAAGAGAGTTTAGCAAATTGAGAGAAGTGCGAAATTTTTTGTAATGAACATGATACAGGATCATAAATAAAATGCAGTACAAGAGAGATTGTGGGCTCATACCTCACGATTCATATCAGCGCATCTACTTGTAAGACTCTGCTTCTGTGAAATGAGAAACGCTTTCACTTAAGACATAGAAACACACTACATTACAGCGGGCAGCTTATTCATGACCTGTCTATGGCATTTATATGTTGTAACTTGAACTGATTTTGAAGACTCTAAACTCTGCCTTTTATTTTATAGAACAACTCCCTCCCCCTCTAGGGGGCAGTAAAACATAAGCACAGAGTTCAAACAAATTTCTACAGTCACTTCCGTTCTTGTTTGGAATCCGGTCAATTTATTCCTTTCTTACTGGCCACAAACATTTTTGCGAATTTAACAGCTAATTAGCTATTGTGGTCTTTATTTTTAATTTTTATTATGTCAACCTTCTAGACACCAAGCTCATAGTTAAATATTTTTACAGCGTTTACTTTATCCTAACCATGATATCTTACCTAATCTACCAGCAAGGCTAAATAAAGATCTGAATACGTTATAACCTATTCAGTAGTAAATGTTAAAGTTGTAATTTTCCTGTTTCAGCCTTAAACCCTAGACAATAAATCTTCAATGCGTCTGTATTTTGTACGCCATACACGTAAAAAGAGTGTACCAGTCTAACAGAGGAGAAAACTTTGTTGAAATCAAGGTAAATCCCAATATAACTAACCCAGGTTTGTTCCGACAAAAAAGGGACGTCTCTCTGATCTATGGTTACTATTGCTCTCTGGGGTAAGCTTTAGCCCCCTCCCCCCGTACAAAAGTACAAAAAGACACGACAAATTTCAAGCTTCTCTCCTCCCCATGTCTCAAAATAAATAAACATAAATATATTAAGTATCACTTTTTACCAATTCGTTAAAAGGAGAGCATTTAAAGAAAAATTCCACAGATATTTTGAGAACAGAAATATCTTCTTCTCAAAAAGTAAATCTGAAGTTTATATATAGTTTATATTTTGCTAATGAACCCAATCAGAAAAAGAGAAAGAGCCCTCGAACATTGACTTACATTATAAAGACAGGGATGTCGAAGAAAAAAAAGCAGTTAATATGAAAAACAATACCTCGCCATTAAGTGTTCTTGTTATCACGCTTTCTAACGACTTTGTTTCAACTTTCTTAACCTGTAAACAGATAAACATAGAATACTAGCCAGGAATGAAAAGGAAAAAGGGAGCAAACGAGCACTCAGGGCTTTTCGTTTGACACGAGCGATCAATCGCGATCGCGTTAGCACTCACGCAAACCCAACCACGCGAGCGTTTAATTGCTCGCGCAAAACGGTAAATTGTGAGGAATAAATGTCTCATCAATTAACACATTTCTAGTCATCTTTTGTGACCCAGGCAAGTGACATAGACAATACAAAGCCGGTATATCAAAACACAGGAAATATAAGTAAGCTGACTAAACTACATCTCAACGAAAAATGCATTTGAAAATCAATTCCACAGCGAATGTTTAGGAATACTTTGGGTACTAGAATTTGAACTACAATAGCACTTAAAACATTTTCCGGGCAGCCAGACTGTAAAGTATTTTTTCTGCGCGGGGAACGCCAGAACAATAATTTTGAAATTTGCGGATAGCGAACGTTTCCCGTGAAATCGTACGCGGAAGCAAAAGATTTCGAAGAGACCTTGAATTCTTTGTTTTTCTTGTTATCAGAAGTTACATGTTTAAATGGTGAAATATTCGCAGGGAACATGTCCAGATAAATAAATACTGTCCGCAGAATCTACGGCAGATTCTTAGCAACATTTTGCGATCATCCGGCAATAACGTCGATACGACCTTCATGATATACATAAAGTTTATAAACGAAGCACATTTATATTGGGTACTTATTCTTTCTTGGAGTGCATCAAAGGTCATCATAACAGTTTGCTTTCATTTGATGTTACTTCAAACCAAAGTGTACCTTCAAGATCATTGCTATCACTATCAAAGCGATTGCTCGCGCAAAAGAAATCATGCGAGCGATCGGCCACTCGCAGTGTGTTTTTTTTTACAAAAAGGCCTGAGTCCTGCTAGACGGAAATTCTTCCCATTATCGAAGGAAATTTTGATCCATACGAAATTATACATAATCTTTTGGAATACAAATTAAAAAAGTTATCGTTATGTTGAAGAACGTTAACTTCAAAGATGTGGTTTCATTCTCGGCAACATCACTGAACGGTTTCCTTGATATTTAAACTGTTTAACTGGGAGAAGACTTAAGAACTGTTGGTGGAAGCCTGTGATCAGCTGGAAATTGCATTTAAAAATCCGCAGTTTTTTGTGAAAGCAGGATTATTTATTAAGTGAGAAAGGCTTCCAAAGGTGTCTGGAAATTGCATTATAAGATATCCCGGCAATCGCTGTGTGCTTAGGAAAGACAAATCTTGATTTTCTCGAGGGAAAAAGTAAAAATTAAAGCCTTTGATTGCTACTCGCTGTCTAACAGATATAACTTGCTTTCATATGAGCGAATTTACTAATTTATTGCTCATACAAGGATCACAATTGCAATCGTAAAAAAACTAAGTACACATTCCCATAATCATGTGATTGATTTTCTTCTAAAACTTAAGAAGTCGTATTTTTTTTTAACAAACAGATCACTTTCTACCTTTTATTTAAGACTATGTGCATGCAGAAATGAGTGAATGAACGAGTGAAAGAAGGAATTAACGAGTGAGTGAATGAGTGAGTGAGTGAGTGATTGAGTAAGTAAGTGAGTGAGTGAGTGAGTGAGTGAGTAAGTGGGTGAGTGAGTGAGTAAGTGAGTGAGTGAGTGAATGAGTGAGTGAGTGAGTAAGTGAGTGAGTGAATGAGTGATTGAGTGAGTGAGCTAGTGAGTGAGCTAGTGAGTAAGTAAGTGAGTGAGTGAGTGCGTGAGTGAGTGAGTGAGTGAGTGAGTGAGTGAGTGAGTGAGTAAGTGGGTGAGTGAGTGAGTGATTGAGTGAGCTAGTGAGTGAGTAAGTGAGTGAGTGAGTGAGTGAGTGAGTGCGTGCGTGAGTGAGTGAGTGAGTGAGCGATTGAATGAGTGAGTGAGTGAATGAGTGAGTGAGAAAGCAAATGTATGTGTGAGTGATTCAGTGAGGTAACCACTGTTGTAAAATAGCTTATTAAAGACAACATTGTTTAATAGAAAAAGTTTCAAGTTGCTGATGGATTAATCAAATCTAAACCTATACTAAAAATCATACCTTTTGACTAGATACCATACTTCTAGCAATGGTGTAACGTGTCCCTGTTATATCAGTGAATCTCAACTTCACCTGGCCTTTTACTTCCTTTTCTCCGGCAATCTAAAAAATTTGAGTCAAAAATTTCACCAATGTTGATATGCTGAAGCTTTGCAATAACTATAGTGGAAGTGAAAAAATTATTCAAAAAGGATTGGCACCAAGATGCAGCTGTTGAGCTGAAACAATGCAGCTGTTCAGTCAGATCAACCATTTATGATTTCATAAATATAAAATGCAAAATCTTGACATTAAGACTTTAAAGGGGGTGATTTCAGCAATAAAAGAGCATTTTTTAAACTCCTTGAAAATACATATTTGACAAACCTAAAAAAAGGAGACTTTGATAGTGAAGAGGATGCTCACATCTATTACTAATGATATGCAAACTTGATCTAGAATGGTCTAGATTCAAGATTTGTTGAATCTTTCATATACAATGGAACCTCCATATAACGGACACCAGTGGGACCAATGTTATTGTCCGTTGTAGAGAGGTGTCCGCTTTATGGAGGTGTCATCTTTTTATAACTTTTGTTTTGGGACTCAAATATCTGTCCATTGTTTGGAGGTGTCCGTTGTATAGAGGTGTCCGTTGATGGAGGTTCCACTGTATAATTAAAGAAGCCAAAACACATAAACACAAAAACACATTTCTGTTGACAGCAGAAAAATCCCCTGTATCCTTATTTGCAAGACATGGAGAATCGTCTCATTGAAAAGTAAATGGTTGACTTATATACCAATCATTTTTTCTGGCACTTTTGGGGTGGTTTTCTTGGGGGATGGCAGCATAATATGGTGCAGCATTTACATAACAACGCTGAAGAGCAAGATAATGATGCCATTAGGCCGTATGCAACCCCAGGCTATAACTGAAATGCCTCCCTTTTCTTACATTTGGTTGAGAGAACTGTTAATCATTTTTTCAGTGGTTTTCCAGACTCAGAAGACTCCAAAATCATAATTTAAACCAAATCACTCATTCGATCGGTTAAAGGTTGTTCCTTTATGACTTTCACTCATTTTATGTTTTGCCGGTGAGTGCAGTTATTAGCTGAAAAATTAGGCTATCTTCATCGAATAAAGTTTATAATTCCGCATCTTAATAGAGTATACCTAACTTTATTTTTGAACTAATTTTGGCCACAAAATTTCACAGTTACTCGCCAGGCAGGAATCTAGCAATGAAAAGGTAGGTGGGCAACAGGGGCGAAGCCAAAAAGTCGGAGGGGTACCGTGTTGCTTTTTGCCGACAAAAAGGGTGTGCCTCACTCTTTTTGGGTGTGATCATAAGATAATAGTTTTACATGCTGCTTTTATGTGTTTCTGTTTCAATTTTATGTGTTTCTAGTTCTAAAATTTCAATTTGAAGCATTATTAGTGCCATACTTTGAAAGTTGAGCTGGACAAATTATGTGGCGATGAAAAAAGTATGGGGAAAGCGCCCTCTTTTAGCGACGCCCCTGGCGAGCAATGCCGAGCTCAGATCGGCTTGTCAATTGAGCGAAGCGAAGGAGCTCGCTGCTTGTTGTTTGAAGGCAAAGACTTAAGTAACGATATTGAAGAACCTTCAAAAATTTAATATCTTGCAATTCATAAAGAGTTTGATATTGATTTATCATCTTGCACCGGATAAAGAAATTTTGCATTGTAATGAATCTTTTGTAGAGTCTTTGAAGTCTTCCTTCACTGGCGATTAGAAACACAAACATCTGAATATAAGTCTCTTCTCTACTTCGCATTCAACAGAATAAATCCAAAAAATTTACTGTAAAAGCGGGAAGCCATAAAGAAAGGTGCAACAGAGCCAATCATATTTAAAAGATCATCAAACTGCAGCAACATCATTCGTTCGAAATGGAGAAAGTTCGAGTCTCGTTTTGCAACTTTGCGTCTTCGTTGGGAGCATCTACGTTGCTCAGTGCCGAAACAAGCATTCGACGCAGGCTGAAGCATAACAGCAGTTGGATCATCTCGATAAGCATTGCGTGGACCTGTGTGGACTTGTGCACAGTCGATATTGGTTTTCACCATGAATACACAAATGCCCCGACTTGTTGAGACCGACATTTTTCGACAGTGATGTAGGCTGACGCTGTTTTCTAAGTTTTTGGATGGGCACAGAGGGGCAAAAAAATTCTAATTGGGTAAGCAATGCCCCCCCCCTCCCCGTGCCCACCCTTGGCTTCGTGCCTGTTATTCGCTTTTTAACTCCTTTAAAATTGACAAACAAAGTTTCTTCGATAGCTTGTTACAATCTTTTCCCTCTTAGGAAATTCTTTCACCTGCTTGTTCTCCATGTTCTTCCAGTAAACGGTTTTTTATATAATTTGCAAATTCTATGGGCAGTAGCAGGCCTGGCCATAAGACTTTCAACAAGGGAGCAGTAAACAGCTCTCCAAGCAATTTCCAGGTGAATTATTTGACGGTTAATAAGAATAGAAGCAAAGGAAAATCGATTTCTAGGAGAGAAATGTTCTTTTCAAAGCAATTTAGGAGAGCAATCTGTAGCCCCCCTCCAGCATTTGAGGAGAGCCTGGAGGGGAGCAAGATCTATGGTCCTCCTCAAATGGCCGAGCCTGCAGTAGACTTTGTGTAGCTCCCTTGTTTTGCAATCTGAATGACCTGCCTTGCATAAAACTTTATGATCTTTAGCTCGGCTTCTTCCATATTTTGTGTTTTTACCATTGCTGAATTAAGGTTACGGCAAACGTTTCCTGGATGAAAATATCCATTTCTCGATTTCTTCATATTCTTATAGCTGAACTTTCAAGCACACAATGATACCACGTTTTAAACTAGCAGAAATTTTGAAAATGGAAACAATCCCATCTAAGCGAAAGTTTCAATGATTTCTTCATCAAAGTTTTTAGCTGAGGTCTGGAAATTTCTTCACCTGTTAAGGCGATTACCGTTGCTTTGCGGTTATGGTCGCTATCTCAGTTACAATCGCTTTGCACACCTGTGTGTGCCTGTGCTTATTTAAACAGGCTGTTTGGTCTTTAAGCTTCAAATGACTTGACCTGGATGACACTGTGGTTTACGAGTGTACCGTTCAAATGCCATCAGTAAAATCCCGTTTTCTCCGGACTTACCATTGGTCTACAAACAGGTATGAAAAAGCTATTTTGTACCCAAGGAACAAACCGAATGCTCAAAAATTTGCACACGGCCAAGACAGATGTTCGGTAAGTAAAGTTTGTCTCACATTTTTTGCATTTGCTCTGGTCCGTCTACAGCTGAGGGAGGGTTGAAAAATTGTTTACCAATTTTTGACAGGGTATAGTTTCAAGAGAAGGAGGAATTTGAAAAATCTGAGACACATTTTGGTAGCTTAGGATCTGCACTTTTCGCTGATATAAGTCAGATTTTGTTACATCAAATGCAAGGGTACAACCGTAACCTTAAAATGGCAAATCAATTAAAATAATTTTTCAACTTTTGAAAATAATTTTTCCAAGTAACTTCACTGAGAACAAAATTTGTTTGCTTCTTTTTTTTTGATACTATTGCTCTATTTTCCCACCAAAAATTAAAAATACTTTTTCACTTAAATGGCATAAGTAACAGAGTTAGGCCCATAATTCTATCTGACAGTACAAATACTTTTCACATGAACATATGAATGTATACAAAATTGCTAAATAACTGAAAGAATACAACAAAAATCTAGCAATAAATTCAACTGCACAGTGCTTCTTTTTGATGATTTCAAAAATTACCGGGTAAAAATAGCTGAGTATCATTCTAAATGGTATAAACTTGAAGAAAAAGAAGAGGCAAGATAAAAACAAACATGCATTACAAAGAGGTTGACTTTACAACTTTTATTTGGGAGTTAAAAGATTCGAATTTGCAGATACAAAGAAAAATTACCTTTGGGTCATGTATAAAAGCAGAATTCTTACATCCAGGTGGCATGTCACCAGTGGTTGCATATTTAAGGCACTCTATAACTGTCTGAAAATGATGGTATTATCATGTTGACGACAAAATCATTTTCTCTTAACGTTTCCTTAATCAATAGTTCAGGTCAAACATCAAGATTTCATTATAAGAATATAGAATATAACGTGAAAAGTTATGAAACTATTTAATATTTTATATGTTGAAATTTGAAATACTGAAGGACACATATACCGTAAATCCTTGATATTTTTGGATGGGGGTTTATGCGAGAGGGGGGCTTATACGAGAGGGGGCTTATAAAATTATTGTAGACATTAAGAAGACATAATTAAAAGACCTCGTTTATTTTAGTAGAAATTTCTCTATGAGCATTTAATTAATTACTACCAAAAGTATGAATTTGTTGTGGTAATTCAATAAAACACCATAGGCGACCTCAAATGGCAAAAATCATCAAATTGAGGGGTCCAATTTGAGAATTTATGGTAGCAGTGGGGGCTTTTTCAAGGGGGGGGGGGCTTATTGACAATTTGTAGTTCTAGGGTGGGGGCTTATTTGAATGGGGGGCTTTTTCAAGGGGGGGGGGCAATTCGAGGATTTACGGTAAATAGCTCAAATGAGCTTTGCAGCTAGTCGCCCTAAAGTGCTCTTGGAAATTACAAAACTTAATGCATGAGAGTACAGAATAAAAGAAAATACATTATTTTAAGTTGAATCAAAAACAGAAAGATTGACAAAAACAAAGAATAAAATACAATATAAATTAGAAAAAGAACAAAAAACAAGCCAAAGGGAAAATCAATTCAACTGTTTGGCTTACCGTTTTTCCACTGCCATTGGCTCCAACAAGTAAGGTTAAAGGTGCTTGGAATTCAATTATGCTGAATTCACTGGGGCTATAGCTGCGAACCCCACAGATTGCCATCTTTTCCAAAACAGCCATGATTGAACAATATTTTTTTACTAGAAAATAGAATGTGTGATGACTACATCAATTGAAGTTGTTGCATCATATTGAAACCATCCAATCGAAAATAAGAAACAAGCTTAGTGATGTGTCACACCATTTTAGCCTAACATCATGTTACATGATTTGTTTCTACAAGCCTGTTATAACATTCATTGTGAGTGTCTCCAAAAATTTTTGGTTTGATTCCAAGCCAAATCCTCATCCAGCTTTACAAAATTATTCTTTGGAACATGGAAAACTCCAAAGTTGAAAAATGCAAATTATTTCATGAAAATGAAGAGAAAACTCTTCCCAGAATGCCTTAGGACTTTGAAGGGAAGGGAGTGCTGTCTTTTTTCAAAAAAGACATCAAAATTTAAGCTATCTGTGAGCAATTGGTCCCAGGTAACTTGAAAATGAAATAAGTTTAAAATTCAAATAAAGAAATGATGCACTATTTAATCAGCCATACAGGTTAACCTTACACATTTTACTTCAACTCATAAAAAAGATTTAACATTTTGCCTGGACCATGACTAGAAAGTCATCATTTTCAAAGTTGCACTTGTTAGGTGAACCAGGGTCTCTCCACAAAATCAAGTGCAAGTTTCTTAAATATAGTATCATGTACACGGTAAAAAAATGTAATATGCATTCCAATGTCAGCCTCTAAAGCTAAATTCACACTAGAAGTGGGTGTCACGGCGCGTCACACAGCATTTTTCAAGAATGGAATTCAGGCATTCATATTTACTTTGTCACTTTGTGTTTTCTTTTAAAAATACAATGACAGTGATATTGGACTTGATTTCAGCTTAGGTCTCACAAATTTGAAAATGCAAGCTAAAGCAGCAAGAAGAAACTTGGATTAGCTCTCTATACATTTATTTCATTTAACACTGCCTGGCTGGTTCTATGTTCTATCTTTATTGGGCCAGCCAAAATCTGTTTCAAATAGTCATTGCAAAGGCTTTGAGGGAAGTATTCTGTGTGATCACACTCTGCAGTTCAAGAATATTTGTACGAAATAGTGTTTCTTCAGCAATATTGGCTCAGGCACCAATTTATTAGAATGCCATTTGAGTGTTTTTAATAGCCTGGCAATGCCTCTTGTCCCGCTATTGTTTACAAAGAAAGAAGAACAGCTTGTTTACAAAACTCTTCTATTGTTCTGATGAGCCATGTTGCAGATTGGATAAATCCAACTTTGGTGCATTGTGACGCATTGCCCAAAAAATGTGATGCCCACAAAATTTATCAAAAAATATTATTTTGGCAGCAGCAAAAAAAACGGGTCTAGTGTGAATTGAGCTTTAGGGTGCACTTGGGGGAAATTAAGAACATTCCGGGTACAATGGGAATTATTCTTCTCTTCAAGCACAAAGCTGGTCGGAATGATGTTACCTTGTCACTATACTTAAAGAGCTCTTAATAAGAAACATCAGCCTTTCTGGGTGCATTCAAAAACAGACGGCATTAGCAGCATCAGTGGCAAATTTCCATAAAAGCTCAATATATCCTCATTTTCTAATGTAGCGGGTCTGACGTGAAGCAGACTTTTTACTTTATTACCTCTAATAAATGCTCAATGATACTTAGTATTAAAGATTTAATGCAATGCTTAGGTGGTAGGTGTTTATCACAAAATTGAGGAAGTAAACTTGAAATGTTAATTAAATGGAAATATTCCATCGAAAAACCAGATGGTTGTGCATAAATGTATACTTGCTAAACAGATTATATGATTAAATGTTTAGAACATGAAGTTTTTCAATGGACATTATATTTTCATTTTCAGAGTTTTGTTAGGTCCAGAGAAAATTTGAAAACAACTTATAGAGGAGACGTCAATATGGAGCTAGGCGATTATCTAAAGGAAAAATTGTATTTTGGCAAAGGCCTCTCCGCCCCCTGAGCCACCCATCTTTTTCTAAATTCTAATGACGGGACCTGGGCGAAAACTGACGAGGGCCTAAAATCTAGTGATTAAGGAAAGTAAGTTGATATTGTTCAGTAAAATGTAGGGTAGATAAAATTCGTAGAATCGATCCATATTCTGATCACACTTACAGTTTATTGAATTGTGAAATCGGTTTCTTTGAAGGCAAAAAGAGTAACCCTATTATGAAGAACGCTTTCTGAAGTTTTCATGAATCGCCGCCATTTTCATGCGCATGTGCATTCGAAGAGGATAAAAAACGCGGGAAATATGTTGAGTTGAATTTGGCGTTGAAATGGAGATGCAGTTGGGTCAAATCTGTCGCTTGACCCCCGGGGGACTTGGGGATATTGGGTCAACAAACTTTTCCTACAAAAAAGCAAATTGAGAAACACCAAGGTGCCTTTTCTTAAACTGATAGATAATTTTACCGACAAACTAAAGATCTTGTGTGTGGACCAACTGAAAATTTAACGACCAATCCACGAAGTATTTGAGGGGGCGTGACACCCCCTTACACACCCCAATCGATAACTACGACCCTGAACAGGACAGAATCCTATGCTCTATTCTGTGGTTGAGTCTTGGCTATTTGGCAGTGGTGGCAGTGGTGTTCTTGTGTGAAACAAAAATTAGCATGTAATCGTTCCGTCCCCTTCTAATAAACAGCTAATTTTTTGTTCCCAAATTTGGAACGCTAGCATAACAGTGTCACCCAACGAATTTGCAATGAATAACACCTTTTCACCACAATATGCACCAACCCCTAATGACCAAAATTTAGAGAAGTAAGCTAATTCTTTGAGATGATTCGGCACTTTTATTAACATGGATAAATAGCAAGACGAGGAGCAGGGGGGCTGGAGGGGCTTTTTGCAGAAAATGAAAACCAGGAAAGCCTCGTTTTATACGGTTTTATCCCCCCTATTTTTTTAAGACCCCCGCATATCTGATTGATTGAGCCTGGTTGCATGGTGGAACCATGTTCACGTCTTCATAAACTCTGCCCGGATAAACTTTAAACTTAAGCACCAAAAAAGCTGGCAGGGTAATCCAAACACCTGCTGGTAGAAAAGTCTAAAGAAACTGTTTTTTTTAGAAAGAAAATTAATGTGTCACAGACCAAACTGTGTGCAGCTGAAGCAAAGAAAGAGGAGTTGTTTTGATTGTCAAATTGCTCTCGCATTTCTGGTCAAGCTTTTTTTTCTCGCTCTTAACACAATATTTCTCAATCCTTTTAACGTTGTTCAGCGGTACGATGAAAAGCTACACGCTAAACAATCCTAAACAAACAGTGTAATTTGCATTTTTTGTGGAACACATTTTGAGGATCATACTGAATATTGGTTTTTATGAATTGCCACGAAATGTTCCTTTTTCGTATAATTCGTTTGCAAAAATTGTTAGTTTGAAGCAGCATATTTCTTGTTCAAAAGTCATTTGATGGAAATTTATTCATGAGAAGAATATACAGGCTTTCGAATGGCCTTTGTGTTGCTTACATCGCACATGCACTTCAGGTCAAGCTTATGTATTGGCGGACTCACAGTTAGACCTTGCCTGTCCGCCGTACCATTTCATTGTCATTCGTGAAAGTCTATGCGTCTCACGGTCTCAGCCCAATGCAGAAACGCAGAGAGATCTTGGTCGCGAGCCGGATAAAATAGAGTTGTCCAGTGAATCCACCGGACTACATTTCTCTATTTTACCTTTGAGAGCCGACCAGCTCGAGGGGCAATTCACTCAAGCAAATAGCGTACGAGATTTTACATAAAACAAAAGGATTTCTGGGCATTTTCAGATAAAACAACAGGATTTTCACTAAAGGTGTACGAGATTTTCTTGGAGTGATTTGCCCCTCGGACCAGCTTCTCCATTTCATCCTGAGAGCTTATGTTTCAACTATTAGTCAACATAAAACTTAATTATTCGGTAATTGAGTGTTGACAATAGGATCAAATAACGGATAATACGATTTCTTTATTTTACCTCTGACGAGATAACTTTATATATTTACGCTCTTCTCTATTTTACCTGGCTCGCGACCAATATGGGTGCACCGAAACGCATGCCCATGCATATGACACTGGGACGTTTCGCTACCCGGTGAGGTGGGAGATGGTTGGCTAGGAAAAATGTTGCTTGAAATAATGAAAGAGTGTGGTGATTTAATATCAATCAGCGCGCGCACGCAATCCATTCATGAATTATTTATCCTCACAGGTGCTCTTGATTACGGATGGTGCTGTGGCTCGCAACAGCCGTATCCATCGTATTATCACGCTCTTTCACAGGCACGAACATTCAGGCTTTGCACGCAGAACTTCGTGGATTTGATCTGGTAACTGCAAGAACAGCACGGTGAGAACTTAAATATATCCCAGCTTGTTTAAAAAAGGTTTAATTGTAGCTGTAGCACAATAAATATATATAAACACTCTTCTTTATAAGAACCTTGTAAATCTTGAGAAATCTTGTAAATTTAGGTTGAGGCTGACTGCTCTTAATTTTTTCTAAAATCTGAGGCTGGATTGTTCATAGGGTGTAAGCAGTGCGAGAGCTAGCTTTTTTACTATAGGGAGTTGTTCAAGCCTTGTTTGCTAACAAAATCTAGTTTTTGAGATAAAACGTTGTTCAAAATTTCATTTTGCAGAAGCTCAGCCTCAACTTGTTCTTAATTTGTTCTTAACTTTTGACCAATTTTGAAGCTCGTGTTCTTATAAAATTGTTCTTATAAAAAGAGTGTAATTTGGCATTAAAACATTGAGCCTCGAATTAAAACATATTTTCCACCCAAATAAAGAGCGAAGTAAACTATTGAAAGGTATATGGAATGAAAATAGAGGTATTTGTGAGACATGCGTATGCTGAAACAGGGTCGTCGGTACAAATTCATATTTGGGAGGGAACTGCCCATTGTATTGCTTCCAATTCAGTACACCGTTATAAAGGAAATATAGTATAGTTTGAAAATTATTGGAGGAGCCCCCAGCCCCCCACTTCCGGTGGCCTTGTGACATGTTGAAAGGTTTGGCAAATGATTTTTTCTAATTCTCTTTCCAGAAATACGACTTTGATTTTTTGTTATATTTTTTGAAATTCTAGCAGTGCTCTTTTCAATCAGAAATACAAGATGCCAAGTGGCTTTGCTATGTATGTGTGCTGGAACATGTATTCAAGAATGTCTTCAAATGATAATCTAGTTCCGGCTTCTCCTCGAATACCGACGATCATATTCTTACTCTTAAACTCTACTTTTTTGACTTTATGTCCAAAGAATGCATTTTTGCAAAAGAACTAGTCAATTCCAGCAGCCACTGCCTTGATATAAATTAAATTTCTGCGTTGTGTTTTTCATCCATTTTATTCTTTATAATATGAGTCAACTTCCACCATTTAATTTTGTATAATACGACAGGTATCATATTTCCTTTAGACTTTCTTTAACATAACAAACGACGACTATCACTTGCCAATATATTCTTCTTTCCAGTTATTTAAATGCAGAGTAGAGCAATACAGGATCCATAGAAAGTAGACATTCATTCCTAACGCTGCAAATTACAAAGTGAAAATTCAATAATTCACAACCTGAAAAAAACTGCAGTCATTGGTTTACAAGCATAAACGTTCTGTAGTTATGTCTTATCTTATTCGTTTTATGTGAATAGTGGTGCTATCGTTAGAATTTTTATTCTTTGCACGACCGAGGAACCATACTTGGTATTCCAGTGGCGTGGTGGCAGGGGGGGCAGGGGGGCTATGGCCCCCCTGAATAGGGGCGCAAATGGAAATAAGGGGACGCCAAAATTGTTTGATTGTAACATTTCGCTAGGAACATCAAAATTGATCGTACACGGGTAGAACACTTTGTTGTAACTGGCTGTGAACAATTTTATAAAACATGCGATTCTACAATCGAAGCACGTTGCGCTGCCATGACCCAATCAAAAATTGTGTCATATGTTTTCGTGTTCTCAAGATTTTACGTATGCCAAAAATGTTTCTATTAGTTTGCACTCGGAACTCCAAAAAGCCTGAGTGTACGCTAAAGATCTTCGGACCCAAGTACATGAAATGCACCCTGGCAATCAATATAGCAGCTTCTTGTTATTAACATCGATGTGACCATCACCCTTTCTTTCTTTATCCAGCGCATGAATCCTCCCGTCCCAAATTTTTTCTAAAAATCAAAAATCAACGTTTTTCTGAGCATCACCGAACTGTCTATTCTGAGCGGTGTAGTAATTTGTTAAATTTTAGTCTGGGAGATTCATTTATAGCCATTCTAGAAGGCTTGATTTCAAAAATTTTCTTGCGCGTCGGACCCAACCATGGTGGGTCCTCCTTGGTCACTAAACCTGATTCTTAGCCCAACGCCAGATTCAATTTTGTGCCGCCGCCTCTGTCCGATTCAATAGTGCGATCCAAGGTTTTTGAAAGAACTACTATTTAATAACTACTAAAGAATAAAAAACTTGACTCCATGTTTATATATTATACATCATGAATACGATGACACTAGGCTGGTAAAATCGCCCATAAGCAGTGGCGAAATGGACCAAGTTTACCTTTAGTTAATAAACTAAGGAGTCCGAAACAAAAATTTGCTCTATGTTATTTTTCTCTGAAGCTGGTATTCTGGATATTATGAACGAATTCAAGGGGCCGCCAGCCTGTATAAAACATCAGTGGAATTGAATAGAATGTCTCTTGATTAGTATTTTATGTTTTGCCTACCGTATTTTCTCGAAAAAGCAGACCCTCGAAAATAAGCCAATTCAAAATAGCTTGATATTTTACCGAACCACGATCGAGAAGGTCAAACGTTAGGATTACATAACTTTTCCATTCATATTCGCATTCTTAGTCAAAACCTATTTATGAAATTTTGGATTCAAGTTGCAAAAATCGATTTCACTTCTAGAAACACATGCTTTTATATAACCACGATATATAGATAGGGCGCAAAAATTTACTTGGCCACCCCAGGGAAAACATAGCCACCCCGCCACTGCTTGGTACACTCTTTTTTTATAAGAACCAGCAAAATTAAGTTCAGGCTGACTGGTCTTAATTTTTTCGAAAAACTGAGGCTGGATTGTTCTTAATTTGTTCTTAAATTATTAGGGTGTGATCAATGCGATTACTAGCTTTATCGCTCAAGGTACTTGTTCAGGTCTCATTCGCCAACAAAGTGAGTGAGACAATCTTCAATTGACGCCAAGTTTGAACATTCATCGAGAAAGCACCTAAACATGGCTAAATATTCTCGTTATTGAGACAACACGTTCTTCAAAATTGCAAGTTATAGTAGCTCTGCCTCAACTTGTTCTTAATTTTTTCCTAAATTTGGACCAATTTTGAAGCTCTTATAAAAGAGTGTAAACTGTAGTAAATCGGATGTGGCTAAACCTTTTGGCCGTCAACTTTTAAGCAACAGCAACGCAATGCCAGGATCGTCACATTCAACAAGCGAAAAATTCAACGAACCCCTTTTCGTTGTGATCTCATTTTGGAAATAAGCAGCGTCAAAAAACGCCTCTAGTGTTAATTCATCTGAAAATCGTACGTATTTTTCTCCACCTGCTTTGTGTTTCTTGATTTTCACACCATACTCAAATTCACCTGGGCGTGCTGGCAAACCGGTGGGTAAATTTTGCTTACTCAGACAGAATATTGGTGTTTGAGCTGAAAGACGCTCGTTCGTCATTGTAATCTTGTAAAAATTCTCTGAAAAACAGATTGAAGCTTTGATGGATGGTGGTTCCTTTGATGGGTAATCTTTGTCAACTTTACTCTTTTTCATTATGTAGTGTTCATACTGACTCAGGTTGCTTTTCGTAATCAAATTAAGTTTTCATTCTGCATTTGTTTTGAAACAAACAAATACAGTAAAAACCCACGTGTAAGAGCATACTTTTTTCAGAGTTTCGCAAAACAGGTTCTTGTTTTATGGGGTATTTGATAACAGTGTAATAGGGGTTTTTGCCAAACGAATCCACCCTATCGTTACCGTCGATATAAACTAGTCTTTCGATGAGAATTGTGTCAACGAGACAAATAAATAATGTTTCAAACGTCCATCTTCCGATCATGCGATCTTTCCGTGAAAGTATATAAACTTCACAATGTTTCTCTACGGTTGTCCCGTAACGTCGATCGTTATCCTAATAACAGGTACAGTCTTTCACAAGCACTGTCCATTCAAACTATACTATAATAATGCACAATCAATAAATCGTCACGCGCGATTCCATAAATCCAAATACGTATTCTATAAATCCATACTTCATGTCGACAAGATCTTTTACAAGCATCTCGCCACACTAATTAATCACCCAGAACCTAAACATACATAATATCAAACCTTAACCCTATCGCTCTTAGACCCCGTCCAAAACTGGATCGATCGATCCCAAAACATTATGTCTTTACACGGGATCGATCCCAGATCGGCCCTTACGCACATGCGTATTGCTTATGTCATTAGCAACACAAAGAAGATAGCATTGATAGCGCCAAGTTTGTAGGAATATTGACAACAAAATGGCTTTTAATTGGAAAAGTGGTAACAAAATGTTTATTTGGAACGAAAAATAAATGGTCCTACTCCTGAAGATCACACTGGAGTACCAAAATTTCGAAGATAGTCGATGGCCAGGACTGGGAGCCTATTCGTTTTAAGTATGAGGACATCTATAAAAACATTATAGCGGCCTACCCAAATGAGGAGGAAGAGGGTGAAGCGTTTCCAACAGGCGACGCTGCCTCAATCTATGTCGAGAATAAATCATTCCCATAAGTTGAAGCCTGTTCGCTAAATTTGTCAATAAAGTTGTAAAAAAATTCCTCCATATCGTTTTGTTTTTCTCTTCTGGTGGGCGAGAAATGTGAATGCGCGCAAAATCTGATAGAAAAAAGCTCGAAGCACCATGTTCAGAGCACCTCCAATTGGATAATTTATTAGCCTCGTTCCCTATCCGTGCCAATTTGGGATAGATCCCACCTTTTCGAGCGTTTACACGAGACGGGATCGATCCCAAACTGGATCGATCCCAAACTGGAACGCTTTCCAAAGCGAACCCAAATTAGCACGGGTAGCGGATCGATCCCGAGCGTTCCCGTGTAAACGGAAGGCCGATCCGTACCAGTTTGGGATCGATCCCGGCCTGGATCGATCCCGTGTAAACGGGGTCTTAATGAACCTAAAGGTGCAACTAGATAACAAAAGGAATTATAAACAATCGAATGTGCAAAAGGTGTTAAATAAATAAGGTTACAAGTTGTAAAACAAAGGAAATCCAAACTAGCACTATAACAACAGTTTAGGCTGAATAGGTTCATAATTAGGTTCTTAATTTTGACATAGTAGATATTGTTGTTTATCATCTGGTCTGTTCTTCATTCTAAATATTTGTTAGTCAACCAATGCTGTCAAAAGTCCACCAACAATGATACATTCTAAAAACAGTAGCAGTAACGTTTCATTATAACGGTTCAAATTTAAAATACATTATACATTTTTAGTTTCATTTTAACAATTAAATTTTCTGTCACCTTTTTGGTTTTCCGTTAAAAAGTATATAAATTAAATGGCTCGACTCCAAATATAAGAACCCGTTGGAAATTGTTTGGCTAAACAGGTTCTTATATTTTGGAGTTTTAAAAAAGAAAACTTCTGCCAGAAGGTTCTAAAATCCTTAGGTTCTTACGCGCGGGTTTCTACTGTAGCAGACAGGGCCGCAGAATATTTGTTTACTGAAGTTTTGTTTCATTTACTGAAAAGGGCTGCATTTCAAAATGGAAAATAAAACAATTCTTTATGTAAGTCATTTTCGTAGTTAATTATGAATGCTGACGATGAGGGAAGACCAAATAAGATATTAGCATGCCTACTTCACTTTTGTATATCTAAGTCGTTACTCTTATGCATGCACAATGAACTACAAGGTTTGTTATGAAAGTTATATCACCGTTCAACTATGTCAAAGTAAATCGTTAATCTTTTGACCGGTCGATGCTGTGCGCTGAAGATTTTTCGAAATTATTCGGTCTCTTTACGAAAGTAAATGGTTTGATATAAATGATAAAATCATAGAAGCTTATGAGTAAATATCTTTAACGTAAATAACAGGACTAAGCAAAGCTTTCTACTGTCATGAAATCTTTCTTGAGGATAAAGAAGAATAAATTAACTGGTTTTATTATGCTTTCTTTTAGGTAAGAGCACAAGCAATGTCATGGCTGGTAAACTCAACTGTTGCATGGCAACTAATAACCAATACAACGAAGCCAGGTGCACATTACAACACAACAACATCTAACTCGACCGCTGACTCATCATGCTTGTTACTGCGCGGGAAATTTTCAATATCCTACGGCCTAACCGAGATATTTATCTGGTTGTTGTGCAGTGTGCTAACGATTGTCCTAAATGGAATTTACCTGCTCAATTTACGCGGATGTAATGATAGCAAAACGTCCTTTTCAGTCTATATGTTGTCGGTGGTGTTGTGTAACATTTTTGCCGGTGTGGCAATTCATCCAGGCATGGCCTTCGACGCCTATCAAAAACGCAGTTCGTGTGTAATGTTCTATTATCTCCTGGTGTCGTATTTATTTTACATTCTATTCACTTTTTCTATGGTAGCTTTGATTGCTGTTGATAGGTGCTTGGTCATTATCAGAATAATTAAGAAAAAATACTTCGTTTCAAGACGCAATAGCTACTTTGCAGCCACTTACGTCAAACCTGGCCTAATCTTGATACTGAGTCTGTCTTTGTCTGTCCTCCGATTGTTTTTACCTGATCCTGTTACCAAGGCTATTACTGTCTCTTGTGTTGCCAGTGCAGTCCTCTGCCTTTCATCATCAGTGTTTATCATATGGAAATTAAAAATTCTTACAAAACATCGCCAAGTAAACATCAGTCTTTCATACCCAACGTTAAGCCGATACAGAAAGACCGTTCTTAGCATGCAAGTTCTGATATGCTCCCTTATAGTCTCAATCTTACCAATTTGTGGCACCTTCTTGGCGATGCGTATCTTTCAAGCAAATGTGAACAAACATGTAATTACTATAGCAACAAAACTGTTCTGGTTACGGCCTATTTTTGAGCCTATTGCGGATATATGCATCAAAAGACGGTTAAAGATGGATTCAAAACCAACTGCCGTTGTTCCAATGAGACAGAAAGCTGATACAGCTTAGGAAGTTCCTGAGCGTGTGGTGATGGGAGTTTCAAGCGACGAGAAAGGGTGTCTTCTTCAGGACCAACCGTTGTTAGAAAAGATACTAAACGTATCTTGTCTAAAGAACGCGTCCTATGAAAATTTAACAATTCTGCTCGCACCTATTGACATAACTTTGATACAGACTTTGTAGATGCTTGGACAGAATAGTCTAAAGTCAATACAGAGTTTGCCATGCAGGTTTGGCATCAATGTTTTAGCGTATTTGGGGGGAAGGGTAATCCCTTTGTTTTTCATAAGTAATCTCTTTGTTTTTCATGAGTTAGTCGGTAGAATCTTCAGTTGATCAGTAAATTAATCATTTGTTAGAGCAGAAATAAAATTCTCTCTACCCACATCTTCATTGGTAAATTCGATTTTTCATGACCGTTTACAGCCCCCTCCTAGTCAGGGAGGTCAAGGAAAGCCACTGCTGGTAACAAAATACTTTTTATAGCAGACGAAGGATTCAAAGGATCAGAACTGCAAGCATAAATGCCTTTAATGCACTCCACTTATCAAACTTTTGAAATAATCCTTCTTTGAAATAATCGTTTTCTGAAACATACTGTTTTCCCCTACCTGATAGATGTCTCTAAATGAAAATATCTTTTGATTTTAACTTACTAGGAAATCAGAATATTTTCACTGTCAAGAAAAGAGAAATGTTTACTCCTAGATTCTGGAAATTTTCTCAACTTTTTGTATTAATGATATGTTTTACAAGTCATTGTGGTATTGCTGAAAGATTTGGTTTGGATAAACAGAAAGGTGTTTGATTTAAATATCAGGGTAGACTTGTTCAAAGCCTATTTCGTGCTTGAGAGAGGAGTATTGGTTTCCTTTCTGTGTATCAGGTGGACATTTCTTCATCTATTAAAACGACAGAGCTAATTCAAATATCCATTTGCCTGAAAATTATGATGTAGGAGAACTCAACGCGTTTGTGAACAATTAACAGAAAAGTAAGTTATCTCCTTATGCAAGAGACCTTTTAGACACATACCCTCTGATGCAGTTCGCAGAAAATTAGCATGGATTTGTTGATGATAGCAGCCCATCATCCCTGTGGGTGTGACGCTGTCAGTTCATGCATGATCCCTTCCCTATGCTAAATAAATGCAATAGCATGCACGGTTCTTTGTAGAAACGTAAAAATATGTTGAGTGCTGTATTTCAGAACGAGTAATATCATTTTTGTAATTAACTATGACATTAATGCGATTCGTTAACTTTTTTTCTGATGAAGCTCCGTAAATTGGGGCGAATGGTTAGGTATCTTTAATTTATTTGTGGTCGGTGTTGTTTCTTCTCAGCACATTGCGGTGTTCCTTACTTACAATTTTACCGACTTCTCCGACTGGAGTCAATCGAGCAGTTATGCTACCGTACCCTTTTCATTTTGTACATGTTATTCAAGGATTATCCAAAGGTGGTGGGGGGGGGGGGGATTTTTGCTTAACAATGAACGCAAGCAAAACTATGGGGTAATGTAGCTTGATGAATTGATTTTGTATTATACCAAAAGTTGAAGTCTTAAAAAATTGTAATATCAAATAGCAGATTATGTTGAGGTAAAAGCTCGTCGTAAAATATAAACTCAGTTGTGGCGTTATCTAATTGCACCTTTAGATTCATTAATTATTTCATTTGGGATTTTTTACATCATTATTCAGTTTATGTAATTAATCTTGGGAGTAATATATTTGTATTCACTATTATTATGTAAATTTACGTAGCTATGTAGCATTACAATTAGTCCTTGTTTAGTTATATTTTGGGGCGTGTTACATTTAGAGTTAGTTGGAGTTGGAGTTGAAGTTGGAGATGGAATTACGGTTAAGAGCGATTAGGTTAAGTTTTGATATTTTGTATATTTAGGTTCTCGACGTTTCACTTATGTGGCAAGATGCTTGTAAAAGATCTTGTCGGCATAAACTATGGATTTATAGGATAGGTATTGTAATTTATGGTATCGCGCGTGACGATTATTGTGGATTATTGTGGATTATTTTATATGTTTGAGAGGACAGTGCTTGAGAAAGACTGTGCCTGACATTAAGAGAACGAATCGACGTTACGGGACAACCGTAGAGAAACATTATATTTATAGAACCTTATTTGCGGAAAGATCGTTTGATCTGAAGATAGACGTTTGAACATTATCATTGTGTCTATTTGTTTCATTTCTCGTTAATGGAAGGACCATTTAGTCTCGA
This sequence comes from Rhopilema esculentum, assembly GCF_057945365.1. Lineage (NCBI taxonomy): Eukaryota > Metazoa > Cnidaria > Scyphozoa > Rhizostomeae > Rhizostomatidae > Rhopilema > Rhopilema esculentum. The sequence continues at coordinate 4,288,048 of NC_142825.1, forward strand.
CGAAAACGATAGGATGGATACATTCATTTGGTGAAAACCCCTATTACAAAAGCATACAGATTGTATCAGAAATTAAAAAAAGCGATATCTCTCACCCATTTATATACCCAAACATTATTATGCAATTTAAGAATAGTTAAATAATCATGAAAGAATAGTTAAATAGCCATAAAATACAAGCCTTATTAAGAGATAATTAGTATATTCAGATTATATATCTGCAGCATTTGAAAGCCATAAATATAATTATTTTGATTATCATCGTCTTTTGCCATATTTACAACAAAGTCCCCCAGCTCCATTGGTATCCCTGCAAAGAAAAACAACTTTGTCGTCTTACTGTATTGCATCTAGTAAACCTTTTATGACAGATGTGATATAGAAGAGGCTTTCTGCTATTGACATTAATTTAGTACGCTGTCCTTATTAGAACATATTGTCTTAATTATTGAGAATACCTCCAAATCTAAGATGGAAAGCAAACAAGCTTGCCTTGCATATTCAACTAGAAAGATGATAAATGCTGCCCTAGAAAAGCTAGCAAATTTGGAAGTGCTGGAGCTTTCCTGTATGACCCTTATAATTTGGTATTGTAAATTCTGACCACTTTTTAGAGGCATAAAGTTAAGGATATACACCACGAAAGGCATTACTCATAGTTACTTTATTACCCTCTATTGCAGGGACACAATGTTGTATAGAACAACACTTAGCATAAATAGCATAGGGAGCGGGTTGGACAACAGTAGTTTCAAGAAATAAGACTTTGCTTAAAAGCTTTGTCCTTGGGGTTTGTAATTTTTAATGTGTTATGCAGAAATACGAATTGATATTAGTTAGTAATTTATGTTCTTTGTACGTCATTGTTATTGGAAGTTGCTACAGCTTTCTGCATTGATAACATTGTTAAATTCTTTCCTCTCTGTTTCAATGTTTTCAACTAGTATGTACTTGCATAAGAAGTACTTGATAATAACTATTGTCTTGGTTTCAGTGTTACCAACAAAATGGTGACCATTCTACAGAGATTGCTTCAGAAATTGATCAATTTAGGAATAGGAGCATTTGCAAAATCTTCCTGTCCAAAGAAAGAGAAGTATTAAAGCGTAACTGGTGGTTATGAATTAAGGAGGGCAATGCTAAGGGGATCTGGGGACATATTCCCCCTTGTTAGTGTCAAACTATGGGGAATCTTTATTTTCTTGTTATTGTTTTACTAATAATTTTTGTGCATCTTCTCAACAGTCTGCTGCCAAAAAGGCTACGCCTTTTTCATCATTGTGAAAATTAGAAATCTCGACACACACTTTGAAACTTATGAAACAGTCCCTGATAGATGATTTGCTTCAGTGCATATTACATCAAACAACCCACTGCCATGACCATGCGACTAATCCATGTCCAAAATATTCTTCAGTTAACAGATTCCAGATTGCATTGCTCGTAAGGAAGCAACTGTTTTCTTATTGTTCATTCAAAAGCAGGTATTTAATGGGGTATATTATGTGGCGTAACACAGTTTATGGTACCTTATTCCGATAACCAAGGGCTCCCGATCGAGTTCAATTTCACATTGCCTTCTAAACTTTGAAGGCTCTTTAACTAAAACCTTTGCTACCCCCTAGTGAACGAGAAAAATTATCATGTTCCCATCTTGCTATTCTGTTTAAAATGTAATTCACCGTTGGAAAAGACTTTCTTGTAGTTCGTAGATAGAAACGCCGTCCCAGTAAGAAAATAAACTTGGACTCCTGAGATCAGACCAAGTAATTCTTTAAGAATAATATGTTTCATCAGAATGTATTATAGTCAAATCTCTTACATATCATAAAAAGTGGTAATGCTCACCACCAGAGTTATGGCTTGCAGACTTTGCAACTTAGCTTGCAGTTTTCTTGCATCCACGATTTGTTGTTGTCACATTCACCAATTGATGCCCAGTATGCACATTCCCCCATAGAATCCAGGCAATCTAAATCAGATTAATAACCTTAATGCACATAGCATTCAGTTAATAAGAACCTGCTAGAAGTGAACGTTCTCCTACTGACAAATCAACAGACAATTTAACAACTTCATTTCTGACGTAAAAATGTGTCCTTTTATCTATAAAGACCCCTCAGAAATATAATTCTGATACAAGGTTTGTGCCTTTGAGACATTTGAAAATTTTTAGGTTATCAAGACTATTCAAAAAGTTTGTACAAAAGCCGCTTGCAGTTCAATTTGCTGCAGATTGTCTTTGAATATTGATATGATGAAAACAATGTGTAAAAACCTTTGCAAGATTTGCAGCAGTTTGCCCACATCCACTCTCCGTTGTGTGTGCATCCATAGTTCTTGACAAACGACGCACATTGTGTAGCTCCATATGTATCCGCTGTACATGACCCCATACCTACAAATATTACAAAATGACGTAAATATTTCCTATTCTATTCAATGAAAGTCTTGCAAATAGAAAAACATGCAACAAGACAAGCCATATATTTATGCGCTACAGCAAAGCTTTTCTTAAAGGGCGTGGAAAACTTACCAAATGTTCATGTAAAGAAAAATGCATTTAAAATTCTTATAAAAATGCTTTAAAAATTTTTAAAAATGCATGTTTTATTAATGTGTGGAAATTTTGAGAACTTTTCTAATAAAGATTCCAACAGGATAATGCTGTGCTGAGCACATACTTCCTCCTGTGCTCTTCCATGATGCCCATGATCCTATCGTTTTCTTAATCCCCATGAAACCTCCATCCCTTCCAAAATTGCTGGAGCACTGGAGAAATTTAAAGAATTTTTGCCAAAAACCCCTATCCCTCCATTGCAATGTTGATAAATATTTACATTTTGCCACTGACGGTGATGTTTTGAAAAATCTTGTGTGCAGAAGATATTGTACAGGAGGAGAGGGTGAAATTTTCAGAAGTAAAATTGGAATATTGAAAAAAAAGTCTCAGACTTGCATTTGTTTACAGTATGCATTTAGATTGGAATGTTCCAGTTAGTTTAGGCAAGGTAGCTACTTACTTCCAGAGCAGGAGCTGCAGCAACTTCGTAGCATCCATGAGGGATTCTTGTGGCACTCACCACTTTTGGCCCAGTTTTGGCAGTTAGAGTCCGTATCCTTGCAAGCTGATTTATAAAGAATAGACAAGGTCTGACTAAGTTTCAACAAATCAGTGCTTTCAAAAACAAATCAATACTATTGTCGTCTTCAAATGTGAGTTCATTCTTTGACCACTGCAGAGGAATACTTACTTTCTAATCCAGCAACGCACTTTCCACCATCAACATAAACATCGTCAATTGCTATGTCTGAGTAAGGGGAGAAACCAATTTTACCTTCGATCTCGATCTATAAAAATTGAAAGATTCGGTTTAAAAAATGTGGCGATGCTGATTGAAAAGATATTGAAATTATTAACTGCTTGAATAGGCTAATATATGTTTCATGGTGATTATGATGATAATGTTAACAATTAATTGAATGTCCGATTACAAAATATGAATCAATGGCATAAAATGCTCCTTATCATTTTACAAATATGAATTTTTATGAATAATTCACACTGGTTGCTACAAAGATCAGGTCCCCTTCATGAAAAAGAAAGAAAGGGTGCTTAAAGAAACTAGTAGGAAGGTGAAAAACAACACACACAAAAATTAGAAGTTCAGAGAAATATAGAATAGCTGAAAATGCATTCCAGTCTTGTTTTTCTTGTGAATAGTTGTGCCAAATTAGTTCGCATCCCTGTTTTACTGAAATAAAACTTTTATCAAGTAAAAGTATACTGATTATTATCATTATTCAAGGCAACAATTGTACAATGCTCAATAAAAGCGAGGTTTAAAAATGTATTTCTAACGACACGTTGAATAAAAGGGGACTTTATCTAGACTAAAAATTATCTAGGCAATAACGAAGATGAAAATGAGTTCATGAAGGGAAAGAAGAAAAACGTTTGAGGAAGATAATGAAAAGAACAAACAACAACAACAAAACTAAACAGCACAAAAAAGACAAACAAAAAGTTAGAAAATAAAATTACAAAAAGGAAACAGTCCCGCATAATTTCGTGAAATCTACATCATGTAAATATCATACCGTATACGGTTCTGTGCTAGCCGGAAGATTAACGGCTGCAGGATTCCAGTGGTTCCCTTGGTGACCAGATTTCTGCCACCCCTCAATGGATGATCCAGACTTGTAGCGAATTATCACTTTGAGTGTACCCATCTTTTTTCCATTCATATTATAATAAAAAGACAAGCATTTGTCGCCAGAGTTGGCATGAAACTCAGGGCTCTTGAGAATAGCCCTCTTACCATGGTCAATAGATCCAGCCTCGACATAAGCATAATAACCTGTAGCAAAGAAATAATAGCCTATAATATTAAGAAATAATAGCCTATAATATCAAGCAATAATAGCCTACAATATCACGAAGTAATAGCCTATAATATCACGAAGTAATAGCCTATAATATCACGAAGTAATTGCCTATAATATTAAGAAATAATAGCCTATAATATCAAGAAATAATAGCCTACAATATCACAAAGTAATAGCCTATAATATCACGAAGTAATAGCCTATAATATCACGAAGTAATAGCCTATAATATTAAGAAATAATAGCCTATAATATTACGAAGAAGTAGCCTATAATATCACGAAGTAATAGCCTATAATATCACGAAGTAATTGCCTATAATATTAAGAAATAATAGCCTATAATATTACGAAGAAGTAGCCTATAATATCACGAAGTAATAGCCTATAATATCACGAAGTAATTGCCTATAATATTAAGAAATAATAGCCTATAATATCAAGAAATAATAGCCTACAATATCACAAAGTAATAGCCTATAATATCACGAAGTAATAGCCTATAATATCACGAAGTAATTGCCTATAATATTAAGAAATAATAGCCTACAATGTCAAGAAATAATAGTCTATAATATCACGAAGTAATAGCCTATAATACTAAGAAATAATAACCTATAAAATCAAAAAATAATAGCCTACAATATCAAGAAATAATAGCCTATAATATAGGTCAAGTGTAGCAACCTATAACATAGACATAGCTCCTGGCGCAGATATAGTTCCTAAGAAGTTAAGATAGCCTTGTGCTATATATTGCGTTATTAATACATAAAAGTTGGTAAATTACAGAGAATGCATATAGATAATAGAAGATTGTTGCAAAAGATAGAAAAAAGCACTACTAAACCCACAGTTGCAAATTATTTTTTTGGAAGTTACGAAGAGCAGACTTTATTCAAAACTATGGGAAGTGTTTCCTCGAAGCTTGAATACACAATCTAGTTGTATCAGTGAATTTGTTCATTGTTGTTTCATATATTCCCAGCAATACTATATTTTCAGCTGCAGAGTCGATGAATAGGCCCGAGTAATCTGTTTCCCTCAAACTGAAGGGATTTCTCAATATCGTAATCAAAACTCTCTGCATGTGCTTTCTCGTCTTGGAGCGTCAAGCCACTTAACAGTAGTTTAACTGTGACTTAATGAGTTTTCTCTATGTACACAGATCTGGGAACTAGGTAATGAACAACGAGATCAATCATTCAACATAAGGTTTGAAATTGAAATTCCTGTTATCATCACTCTGAGTGACTATTCTTGTTTACTTTCTGATGGGCAAGAAACTCATTTTGAAGGATGTTATTTCACTCGCGATTGTGAGCAGTATTCTAATCTTCAAATACCTTGCAGTTCTATGTGTGTAGCCACAGATTTCAGCTCTATTGACTAAGATGAAAACCTTTTTATACATGAAATGCAAACTACTGTTTACCCGTCTGTCACAAAGTGCTCGATGCAGCATAGACAGAACTATAAACGCTTTTGGTGTATAGAACAGTACAGGACGGTTCTAAGTTGCTTTCTAGGTATTAGTACATGTATGATGAACAAAATGGGGCCTAAGGATGGATCCTGGGGTACAGCTCTGAACGGTACTTTCCGTCAACTGGAGGTGAAGTTAATCTTAACTCTATTCTTCTATACCGGCTTAGTATCAACTTGCAAATCTAGACTAGGAAGTATAAACTTTCAACTTAGCAAGTGCTGTTAGTTCAAATATCAAAACGTTCTGTATTTAAAATTTTTTGGACGAGTTGCCTCAGCACCTTCAGAACACAGCGAGTGACATAATATTTTCAAACACTAATTGGACATTTAGGTTGAGCACCTGCTCATTTCTCTCACTACGTCACAGTAAAAATGGCAACTTTGATTTGGTTTTTGAAGATGCAGGCAGCTGTAACTAAGCCAAAAATATGTGCTAGTGGAGTACCAAAGTGTGACGTCATCAGAAATCTATATATACTTGATTTTGACCATGCAATCTAAAGGAACAGCGTGACAAACTCTTAAAATGCAAAATCCAAGCAAAATATGGTGAGAAATGACCACATGTGTATAGTTTTTTCCCACCGAATCACTGGAATTTGGTCTTTGTAAGACTTTTCAGGGGTGGATCCAGAATAAAATCTGACTGAGTTCATGGTTTAGATTTTATTCATGGTTGATAATTGTGCTCAAGACAACATTAATGTTTAAATTCCCTTTGGTACCTTACACTAAATCTAGATTTTAGATTCCTTTTTGACATAAACAAATTCACTATCATAACTTGCAACCTCCTCCCCTCTCTCTTTCTCATTACCCTTTTGCTCGTCTCGGATGCCATGTCAAAGTTTGGACACCTTGTTTTGTTCGCATTTTAATGTCAAAATAAAGTCGAATCATTTCACCTTGAGAGAAAATTTATTGTTTTGCCTCTCCGTAGATACCAGCCATTTCATCAAAATATGCTGTTATTTTTCCATCTAAGCATAGGATATTCAAAGTTTCGAGTGCGTAAATAGGACAGATTTGACGTCTCAAAAATTAAAAATTCTTAACCCATGGCGATGAAAGCTATGAAACTTTAAACAAATAATTCGATTAGGTCCATTAACAAATTATTTGCGAAACCAGATTTTGATGCTTTTTTAAGACATCTGTATTTTGATTCTTTAAGAAAATATGCCCTGAAATAGAGTTTAGCCAGAAAACACATGCTTTAAATCAAAATATGTAGTCAAAACACATTAAATTCTTTTGTATATCATTTAATGTTTTGCTGCAACTTGCTTTGTGATCAACATAGACTATCATTAAGGAAGAGATGCTTGCACTATCAAACAAGAAAGAAACCTGGTAATTCTTGTTGATAAAGATGAGACAAACTCAATGTCATGATTTATTGAGTGTATCATGCAAAATAGAAATTCGTCCTTTCTCGTGATGAAAGGATCCTTAAAACGCATATAAAAGCTGTGGGTTGAGGCATTTTAAAATTGGTGTGCCTTAGTTGAAAGCTCCAAATCTCGTGTGCCTCAGTAAAAAATTTCAAAACCCCTTTGCCTCAGATGCAACTTTCGAAACTCGTGTTCCTCAGTTGAAAGATGTCGAGCCGTAGATGTCTGCATATTTACTTTTTCAATACAGTAGAAGGCTTATTAACATAACAAACCGTAATGAGATGTATGATCGCCTTCTGGTCCTGTTTTTGAAGTTGGCGTTGGCCCGTATGCTCTTATCCAGTTGAGGCCATCATCAGCTTGCGACTGCTGCCACATCCCCCAGCCGTCTTCAAAGCTCGTGTCATAATAATCTAGATGTCAAATAAACACCATGATTCGATGATATTTAACCAATAGTCTCTAAAAAGAAGCCTTTCAATTCATGCTTAATACAATCATACTTAAAAGAAGTAACAGCGTTCAATCTCTGTATGACAGACCACACTAGAATCAGACTGCTGGTAACTTATCTGCCAAGTTCGAAATCTGCTATTGCAAAATTATATGACGATTGCCTTTACCAGCTTGAACTTCTGTGATTGGAATCAATGTTCAACTTCATAATTTGTCAATAATTCAGTTATAAAAATTTTAGTACAAAATCTCAATGGAATACAGTTCTCAAGTGTGACGTCACAAAAAAGACATTTTTAAAATTTTCGAATTTTGACCACATAAAATTAAAGAACACCATAAAATACTCCCATGTATGCAAAAATCAGCTAAATTTGTCGAAAATTGGGCGAGCTATGGCCAATAGAAGATTTGAAGTTTGCTAACGGATTACTTTTGTTTTGGCTTAGTTCATAAAGTTATGAACTGAGAACAAAATACAGAGGTTTGATGGGGCCAGAGCTTGCGCTTATCTGGACATATTTCGGCCAAATCGTAATACCTTCAACTGATTTTGCAGATTTAGAGGTATTTTGTGATGCTCTTTCAGGTTATGGGAAAAATTTCAAAAATTCTAAATATAGATTTTTGTGACATCATCACTTGACAACTCTATTAACTTATTAAAACCTTCATACTTGAACTAATCCTAAAATTTTCTCGATAGAGCCTTGAGACCATCTTTAATTCACCTTCAATCCTTGGGGATAGATGCCCCAAAAGCGCTTTTAGATGTGGGCAATCTTCATATCTTTCGGTTTGAAATCCTTCATCGGCAGTTAAAAAGAATAGTGTAGTTCATGTGAACATTAGTACCTTAAAGGTTTGTCACTAGCAACAACCCTGTAGTCAATGTGTTTAAATGAGCTTACGTTGGTTACACCTCTTGATTCGGCAAATGACTGTGTGTGTACTTGAGCCAGGGCACTGTGATCCACCATTTGAAGGGGCTGGATTATCACATTTTCTATTTCGAGTCCTGACTCCTTCGTTGCATGTCTTAGAGCAACTGCCCCAAGACCCCCACTTATTCCAGTGTCCGTTCATTGCCTCTATAAAACAAAGACTTATATACACTTATATACAGGTATTTGGAAAGGGACGCTAAACTGTTTTTTCGCTGCAATTCGCAACTATTGTCGATTGTTTCTTAAATATCAATTAATAAAAAATCGCGTGAATTCTGTCTTATATCAATATGTTCTCTGTAACTCACATATAAAGACATAAATTATGAAGTCTATATATATCAGTTTATGACATAGACACAGACAAGTTACCTTCAGAGACCAATGTAAACCTTCTTTATTGACGGCAGTAGATGAACAAAAAAATAACACAAAAAGTTTACTAGCTTCCATAAGATTTCTTTCAAGAGTATTCTTATGGCAGCAGAGTTCTTAAATGATAGAGACAATATTTTTGGACTGACCTTGACAAGATGAACATGGTTGCGTTTCCTCAATCACTCCATAAGAATCAGCCCCAGGGCAATCGGCTCTGTTTTCTGACATACAGAACCGTTGCCTGAGCTTTACACAGGACGATCCGTAATTCATGCACGGCGTCCATGATGTCCATTCACTCCATTTTGCACTTGAGCTCACTATCAATTGAACTGTATGTCGATTTTTACAAGAATATGCTTTCAGTTAAGAATTTTTTGCAACAAACCTCAACAGCAAGATTCATTCCTACAATACGGTTAATAACAAGGGGGAGAGCTGTGGAGGTGTGGTTGACAAGAGCAGCCCCCCCCCCCCCATTCCACAGATGATTTTGTCTGCCAACTTAAATTTAAGGTTTGGATTACCTCTGTGGCCAAAAATTTGGAAAATTGAACGTCAAGACGAAATAGAGATTGAAATGAGAAAAAATTGTTTTGGTGGCAGGCATTGCTTTGTTCTTTGACTTCTGGCCTCTGACCTTTCTTCTCTCACGTCAATTATTTCTTATTTTAAGCAAAAACTTTTTGCCGGTCGCTCCTTCGCTTCTTCTTTCCAATCTTTTATTTGTGTGCTCGAATATATGTGGCTTTGGTATAAAGGATAGCATTATCGATTCCCAACAAAAAATGATCAAGAACATGTTGAAAGGGGGACACAGCGAAGAAGGGGCACCATTTGGAATCTAAGTGGTATGCAAAAGAAAAATTTTTATATAAAAGGAACGGATACTTTTTTTAAAAATGTAGCAAAACATTTGTAAATGGTGGAGCATTTCTCTCCAGGCCCCTTGGTTCAGAAGTTCCTTAATTCGAATTATAACTCTAGGAGTATTAGATACCGCCTGGTGACACTAAAAAGGTGGATCATATTTTCACACATAGAACAACTTTCGGGTATTGGTGAGCTGAACTGCAGTATCCACTCTTTCTCTGCCTACTTTTTTTATATCTTTAGATTTTGACTGATAAGGATATAAATTTTTGAATAATACTTTAATAAGTAGAAAGAAGCAAGTATTTTATGCAAGGGGCGTTTTATGATGTTCTAAAGGGTGTGGCCTCGAAAATTCTTCGGTCACACCCTTCTCAGCCCACCCAGTTTTAGACTGGTGCGTGGTTCTCTGGGTTCCATTATTGTATAATCTATACTAAGCCGCCCTAAACGTTTAGAAACAATTACACCTATGTGCACTTTGACCATTCTTTACTGGTCCATATTGTTAAACGCAAGCTAATGACTCACCATGGCATTGGTAGAGTTTATTGAGCTCAAGAATATCAAGATCGCTCATCTCCGTGTTGCCAAGCGGCATTGCTGGGTCAAATTTGGCTCTCATGGTATCTTGGCCATCTCTTGTGAAGGTCGTCTGTGTATAATGCATAATAGATTTGTAATCGTACGGTGTATCCTGGGTAATACTTTGCTGGTAAGTCATTCTTTTGAAGTTATCAAGATGACCTGCAAAAAAATTCACACTGTTCAAGAGCTTTGGCTGTTCGGTTGGTGACACCTTGTGACAAAGTCTAATGAAAAAAACCCTCGTACGCTAATCAATCAAAACAAAAAGATGGTTGCTACAACACACTTTGAAATATTGTCTGACGAAGGTTCGTAAATGAAATGAAGCAAAATAAAGGGAATTGTTTGTAAAGTTTGTCCGTGTTCTTTAAACAGGTTTTCTTAACCTCGAGATTTTTGGGTGATTTCCCAGCCTAGCTTTCTTTTCAGTTACTGTTTATTGCAATCAGGTTCCAGTAGTCTGCGCAACAGAGTCTGCACGCAGGCTAAGTTCCAGGAGTAAGAGACAGTGAGAAAGAGACCTGTGTTTATATTCTCGTAGAAAATAGTGACGTAGCTGTCACGATCAGGTCTTGACTGCTCGTGGAAGAATCCTGAAAAACAGAGTTGATGCTAGACAGTTAATCTAATTAAAACTCATAACAGAAAAAGTATTATATAAAATTATGTATGATACAAGGCATATGAAAATACAAGGTAGAAAAAATTAAAACTGGAGTGAATCACATTTCATAGCCACATAAAACAGAGTTATACATTGTAAGAAGCCCGTTCATCAAAATTCTAAAACATCAAAGACAAAGCATTAAAAAACCTATATATTCAAAAATTATTAACGGATTGATAGAAACAGCATAGATGAACGGCTTGCCCAAAATCACTTCAACTTCCCAAAAAGAAATCTTCTACCAAAAAACGAGCTGATTTTTTGATGAAGCGGAAAGGCAAGGTTGCTATTTTGTTTAATCACTCAAATTTGAATATCACGGATCCTGGCTGTTGAAAAATTTCTAAGTACCGATCTGTAGCAATGTGTTTGCAGGACCGTCGGAAGCAGAGGACTAAAATGGGACGGCAACCCGCCAATAGTTGCCAAACTATTTTTGATCAACAAGCAATATTAAAGGGCAACAGACCCATTTCTCTTCGTTCAGCCCCACCCCCTTCCCCCAACATGAACGTAGTTCCGATGGCACTGGTTTAGCACACAGCTTTCAACAGTAACGTAAAGTTGAGAAAGCATTATAAAGATCGCGTTTTCAACTAACCAAGGGCGTGCATGACTTCGTGTATTATTACTGTTTGGGAAAGGCAACCAGATGGGAGCGACACGGCCGTGTTTGGAGAAAAGTGACGACGCCCGATATAGGACCAGCATCTACAAAGATAGACAGAAATCATTAAAAGATGTAGCCGACAACGCAAACATTGAACTGGTTTACCTTCTTTTCCTACCAAAGAATTTAATTATGGACAAAACTTGGCTACGGAGATGTGACAATTGAATATTTGGGAGCTGGAGAGGGGGGGGATGTTAAGAGGTGAATTATCTTAACAGTATAGAAGCAGTTAGCATTTAACATGAGCTTCTTCAATGAATATTTTGACAAAAAATACTGATATCAGAACAAAGGAGATTATTGAAAAATACTTAGAAGATATAATCCAATACTCCAACAGAATAAGAAACATCACATATTACAGAGCCTTTTCTACCATTCAAAATGACCGCAAGAACAAATACGGTTCATTTTGCATAAGTGAGCTTGATAGCTAACCACTTCTATAGTCTCTACCATTGCCTTTTCTTAACCATGTATAACTGATGATAAAATTATTATTACTCATGATATAAAAATTTGTATGAACAAATTTCAAATATCACTATTTTCTGGAGCAACTCACCCAATGCCTGTTGTGAATTCCATATAGTGGCTGTCTGTATAGGTTTTCTCCCTGAATTTGAGACAGGGAACTTTGGACATGATGACATCAAGAGCTGCTTTTATCTTAAGTCTTGCTTCTCCTGTTAAAGTAAAAATAATGACCTTCTTAAAAATTAATCTGCAAAATCTGTAGTTACTGCATTTGAAACAGTTATGCTTTTTCAGTACCAGAGCCTTTAAGAAACCGGTGATTAAGTATAATAGACCACTGTGGTGGCAAAGAATGTCATTCAAATAAAAATTTCTGAGACTAAATAATAGAGACTCTGGAACCCAGGGTATTTTTCAGTATGAGTAGCACCATTTCGTACAAAGCAAACAGCTTTATGGGCCGGTCTTAAAAGGAAACCAAAGTGTAATAGTCTTTTGACTTGAGAAGCTTTTAAACCAACGTTTCGAAGAACGTTTAGCAATATCTAGGCAGCGGTTGCTTGAGTTCCTCCTGACAATCAGAAAACCACCTCGTTACGTCTCAAAAAATGGCTTTGACCTACCTTGAAAATACCCCTTCTTTTATTCCCTTGAATGATAATACGTGCATCTAGTGGTGTGAATCACTATCTTAGGCAGGCATTAATTTAAGGAATTTTCACCACTGCACAAAAACAGCGTAAATAGCCGATTTTCGGGGAAAAATAGGGTGTGGCTAGAGGTGTGGCTAAGTTTTGACTGGACTTCTTCTGGACGGAACAAAAACGATTAACATTATTTTCAGGGACACTTTCAGTGTAATTCAGCCTAACTACAGCTAATACTGATTATGTATACATCTTACCAGAAAAATCCTTTGCAACATAGTTTTTAGACACTTTTACTGACAGAAGAGATATTCTAAAGAAACGTTTACTTTGTTTGTAGATATGTAAGCATTCTATCAAGTTGCAGATAAAGTGTTGTTAGTCTATCCGGGGGATAAATGCTCGTTTTTCAGGAGAGTCTTGAAAGTCTACTTTCTGAATATGAATCAACGGTATAACATTGGTAATACAGGGACGGTAATACATGGTAATAGAAAGAAAATTTTTGAAATTGGGCTTTCTAGAACGGCTAAAAATGCATCTCCCATACTAAAGTTTAACAATTTACTATAACGCGCAGATAGAACAATTTGACGCTTCTCAGAAAAACATCGATCACTGATTTTTAGGAAAAATTTGGGAGGGGAGGAGTCGTGCTAAAACTCTAGTGACAGACGTTGGGGAAAGATAGAAATGGTGATCTTCGGTTCAGAGTGCACATCGATGTGAATAACAAAAAGCTGTTGTACTGATTGAGAGAAATTTACTCCCTGAACAGAAATATGCATCTTCTTTGTCTCGAGTATTTTCAGTAGGCCACGTTTACACATCCAAAATGTAGACATTGCAATGATATAGAAACTAGAAAGTTATCTACTGAATTAATGAAAAGAATAGAAAAATAATAGAAATATACCTAAACAAGTTAGCATTAAGATAAAAGAAAATCAAACAGTATATAAACAGTTTATTTTCTTTTTATTTCATACATTGTTTTCAAAAATAAGAAAAAAGAAGGGTCAACAAATTTTTATCTCTGAAAAAGTGGGGGGCTTTAGCCCCAAGTGGCATCGTGCCTGAGATACATAAAGATATAATTTATTTGGTTATCATAAAGAGTAAAAAATGGCCAATGAAACCTAACAGCAAGCATTGATGCCTCTACTTGAAATATAGTTTCAAAAGGGGATGCGAAAACTCATGCTAAGTTGTCTGAGTTCTGCCACGCCGTATAACTAGCATATGGATTTCCAAATTCAAAGGCATTATGAAGTGCGTTTGTAATTAACTGTATATTATTTTTATTATTAACGTTGGTTTTAGTTGAGTTCCACTCGTAGTTTGATTCAATTATATCATTTGATTGTCGATGATAGCTTGTATTCATTTGTCTCAGTAGTGTAATCAGTAGTATTTGGAGAAGTAAAGTGAAGAAATTCATCACTACACATTTTTCAATTCATCACTACACATTTTTCAATTCATCACTGCACATTTTTATTCATCACTGCACATTTTTGATTCATCACTGCACAAATTGGTCGTCACTGCACCTTAAATTAACCCTTGATCTTAGGATTTTTCTTGTACGTAAGTTGTACATACCTGAATGTGTAATAACGTAGGGGATTGTTCGCGATCCCCACAGTGATCGGCTGTCTATAGTAGCACTTCTTTTGTCGCTATTTTCTCCATAGTATTTCTCCATCTCTTCTTTTGTAATTTTTATATCTCCTTCAAAAAGATCAACACCAAGTGCCTGGTTTTTCTGAAGTATTTTGTCTTCTGCAGAAATCGCCTTCGCATTTCTTTTTGCTATTTCCTTCATATTTACTTCCATTATCAAGTCATGAGCATTTAGTGTCGGAGCTAGAACAGAGATATAGAATTATTATATAATTATAATATAATATATTAAATTACATACTAGATTCTAATAAAATTATTATAAGCCGATTAAGAGTAAGCCAAAGATGCATCACTGATATATCGCAATAAATTAGATTAATAAGATATTACAGCAAAATGTGGATTACTAATAAAAAAAGTTACTGCAAAACAGAAAGGTTATTGGATATAACGTCGAGAGGAAATGGATTCTAAACAGAGATAATACAAACAAAGGCGATTTTTGATCTTGAGCGAGAATCTAGCTAGCGCTTATTTTCTAGAAACCAATACTGTAAATATACAAGTTTCTTCAAAGGAACTAAGGCATCAGGACCTAACTCACTAGCTCACTTTAATTCTAAATTCTCTACAGAAAGTAAATCAAATTCTCATAACCTAAAATTAGAAATCTCAATTAGTTTAATTCTTGCTAGTTTGTTAAATATATTTATAAGAAAGTCTCACGTCGCAACTCTACTTGTTCTGACACTTTCTTTCGTAATGGTGAGATAAACGAAAAGATATGGTGAGGGCAGCCATCCCAGTGGCATTAAAATTTATCATTATTCTTATTGCAGAAACCCAGTCAAGAGGGCATAGCCAGTTAATCCCTTTTATAACCCAGCATAAACGACTCAAATTGTATTAGAAGTTGAAAGTTACAAAAAATAGTGATTTGATTTGTAAAATGACAGTTTTAGAACAGCTAAGACAACATATGATTTTCCAACTTCATCGAACAAGACAAAAGTACAAACAAAAGGAAACTCACCCGGCGGTTTCTCCGTTTACATTTGAGAGAAACATAAGCTCATTTGGTTTAATCTTTGTGGGAAATCAACAGATTTGCTCTTAATCATATCACAAAATTAGTCTTGAAAATGTCAACACAGGGAAGAGTTTGCAGAAGGTGGCCTGTTTACAGAAACAGCTTATTATAAATCAACAGAATCAAAAACAGGAATATTTCTTAATTACGTCATCCTGCCTCTGAGCTAATTTTTTTTCAAAAACAGAGTATAAAAAATTGTTCTAACAGTAAAGCTAGAGCTAATTGAAAGCTTCTGCCTAGATAATGTCCTCCAAAAAATTTGGTAATCGACGCAGATATCTCAAGGCCAAAGTACAGGTTTCATAGATATTGTAAAAGCCAAGAATTTGTTACTGTGTTATATTTGATCTTACCAGCATAAATGCCTGTAGCACAAATCAATGTGCACATTTGCGCAAGGAGCCACTTCCCTGCTTTAGCCATGACTGCAAGATTGTCTTTGTCGACTAGGCCTGTGGGTAAATCTGCCTTTTAAATCTCCGTGTCCTTTTCTCCTACAGCCAACCAGTCTTATACCCTTAACTGCCTCTCTGTTGACAGTGAGCTGAAAAGCAAATATTTGCTTTCTAATGAATACTTATCTGCTTGATATCAAATGAATATTAATTACATTCGCGGATGTTGAATGAGATACAGATTCAAAAAGATTCCTTTAATTCTTGCTTCCAGTGCTACATAACCACTAGCGACCATTTTCAATATCAACAAAACATTGCAAAAACAATACCGTTGTGGGTTGCAGTAGAATAAACAGTATGAGCACAAAGATTAATCCTCTTAATCATTTAGACTTTAACAATTAACTGTTGAGAAAAAACAACGAAAAAAAGAGAAAAATATTTTATAAGGGTTAAGGTGCCCAATTCGGTTGTCGTGGAAACGTAAATCAAATTAATTTGTCAGAAAAATATTTTTGCAACTTTTTTAATTATTTACACTGCACGACATACCCTCTTTCAATAAAAGTTTTATCTACCGGTTGAATGAGTTTTGCGTTAAAGCTATCAAGTCATTACTTCACAACACATTCAACAATCTTTTGAATTCGTGATTTCTGAAGTTATGGGCGTTCAGCATATTTTAGATTTGGAAGCAGATATTAATAACGTGTCTAACTAGCTACTCTTCGTAAATCTGCCAAGTGAAAAATTCATAGAGACTTTCCTGAACAGAAGTTTCCATAAATTTCCCTATTTGAAATTATCGAATTGATATTGTGTGCTGCGTTATACTAACAATGATATATGGACGTAGAAACCAAGATGCGTCCAAATATTGTATTGGTATTGACCTCAATGTTGGACATGGCCAATAGAGAATGGAATGTGTTTGTAGCGTTGGTCTTAAGAATATGCACGATAAGCTTGCTTTCTAATAATCTGAATGTAACAGGGCCTCCGACGAAGGGGGTTGGGGCACGCCCTCCACTTTTTTGTAAAACAATAGAGTTTTTTTAAATTGTTTGATATAATTGTTGAAATCTCCTTCGCCCCCCCCCCCCCCCCCCACTTTCCATCCTGCGTCGGCGCACATGGGAAAACAAGCAAATTAACCCATCCTCTTTATTGATCAAGATATTTTGGCAAACAATTTCATTTAAGATGTTCTTATCCTCTCTACGTATTCAAAAGCGTTGTTAAAACAACGATTTCTAGGAATTTCCTTCAAGGACATCCACCGCACAGATTTTCTTTGGAAACGAAAACAACGATGAAACGTACTATTGAGATGCCAGTTGGAGATCACTACAATGCCTGCCAAAATCTTGGAACGCCAGCAGCATTTGTGTCATGTACATTTGCAGATCCCTTCTCCCCTTTCAAACAATGTTGGATTTTTCTCCCCTAGAAATACACGATTTGGACGTAGGCTGCAACTTGAAACTAGGATGGTTATGGTACAAAATTTCTTTGACTAAGAAAAATATTTGGCCTATCAAAACGAGTTCAGTTGATCTTTGCCATCATTTTGCTTATAGTACAGTTGTACACTTCCCCTAACTATAGTGTGACTCTCAATGGAAATTTTTAGATTCAGCATAGAATTCAAAATTGTAAATTGAGCATAAAGTTGTTTACCTGATCTGTTGTCAGAAGAACTTACTTGAGAGAGCTTGAGAAGTCTATTGACGAACGTGTAAGCTATTCGTTTAGGCGTGCCTTTATTCTAGCTTTTCTCCAATGTTTTGTTAGTGTTGCTTACATCTTAAAGTAAACAATTATATATTAAAACAACCCACTGGGAGAAGGATCAAATAATATCATCTCCCGGATGAACAGCAACCTGAAGTCACTTGGGAAAGCGCCATCTTTATTTGTTTGTACCAGCTATTTAATAGGACGGTGATTCCTTTTAATTTTTCAATCAGTATAATCCAGGGGTGGGCAACCAGTGGTGTAGTGCTAACAAAATAACAAGGAGGGCTCTTGCACAAAATGTTGCGAAAAACAATAGCAAAAGTAGAAATTTGCCAATTTTTGGCATCAACAAGGGGGCTCAGCCCCCCTGAGGCACCTAGCTCTACATCCCTGTGGGCAATCTAAGGCCCGCAGGCCAGAATCCTGCCCTTGAAATAATTTTTGCGGCAGGACAGGACAGCAGAATCTTTTAGGGATTGGGTAAAGTTAACAAATGCAGGAAGAAAGAATCTTGCAGCTCGCACTCATAGCAGTTGAGCTGGAATCACGTTTGTCCCTATAAGTCATGTCTCAGTTGCTAGATTACTAATTGGGGACACAAATGCAGTCTTTCTCAATCCTCCAATCTAAGGTTAGGGCGTTCAAATTTTGAAAATTGACAGATTAACAACAGGAGATAAAAGGGGTGTACAGTTTCAACACAGCCCATCTAGGATAGGATAGGTACTCAAACTCAGAAGTAATAGCTTAAGAAATTTAGCTACCCTTTTAAACTACAATCGGGGACAAGATTGTTAAGAAAAAAGCAATTTTTCAATTTTCTATCTAACGTTGTCCCTGTAAATTTGAATCCCCTGAATCAATGTTGGATTAGCAGTTCTATCATTTGTGCTTCGAAAATATGCATTCAACAATAAGTCTGGGGTGCAGGGAAAGAGTTTTTTAAGGGAAAGAGAATACATCATCTTTTCTTAAAAGGTCTCGACAACTTTTGTCCGGGTAGTTCTTTTGTAATCGATTCAGCCTTTCAATCTAGATTTTTGGTGTCGTTATGAAGCTTAAAGTTTCTTAGAACCATGCAGCTTAGAAAATTTAGCGAACCAAAAGACAATAAGATTCAGTCCCAAATGAATTGGTACTATAACTGATTGGCCAAGATCTGAGCTGGGTCCTCCGAAATGAACTTCTATGGAATTACCGACTATAAAATGAATTGAATAACCTTGCGGAATATTTTACTTGATAAAGGTCTGTCTTGTGATAAACACAGACTGATTGAGTTGTTTGCCAAGTTACAAGTTCTTTCTGAATATGGCCAATAAGAAAATAACACTAACACACACCTAAATATCTATGGAAAAGCATTTCTAACATCCTAAACGTTGGTACCATCCTCATCTCAAAACGTCCCGATAATAGACATTGGGACGACTCTTCCTAAAATAGTTGGCGTTGCAGATGATATGTTTTTACCATCAAAGCTACATGAAAAGGGTGGCAGCCTCCTCTGAACAAAATTCTGCCCACAGTGGCCCTTGGATTGCCCTGAATCTCTCTCTTGTTTTTATTGAGGACAGTTTAATTTCCAAGGATGAGATTTGCCTGAAAGCGAAAGAGCTAGCTGCACTTAAAACAACTATTAACTATATTTTGTTAGGATTTTATTTTAAGAACATTGTAATAACTAGGCTAACGAACCCTGGTAGTACCAAGCTTTTTTCAGCACTAATGAATGGCACTGCGTTTATCGGTATCACGTATGCGTACTCATTTTTATACCGAAAGTATTTTAGTTGGTCTGGTACCTTCGAAACCATAAGTTTGAGCATTATTTCAGAAGATTAGAAGCTGATATTGTAACGTGAACGATTTTCTCCAGTTACTTGCAGTGCCGTCGGAACGAAATTCATATTGAGGGGCTGCCCATTGTGTTCCTTCTTATTCAGTAGACTGTTATAACAAGAAAGCATTCTGCAGGAAGACCGAACTTAAAGACAACCAGAGGAATTTCATAAAGATAGTTTAATATAAATCAAGGATTAGATACTAGATAAAGGCTGTTTTCCCATTATTTCGGTCCAGAAACATCTTTAGAACAGAGGAAGATTTATAGACAGTTAAAATCTTAATTTTGTTGATAAACAATGAACCTTGTTTGAGCTACAGAAAAATTTACAAATCTCAATGATTTAGGCTGGCGTTGCAATTTACGCAGCTTTTGCCCCACCTATTTTTTGGCATTGCGAACTCTGATATCGTCTAGTATAGACAGGAACAACGCCAGAACTCAAGGAGCAATCCAAATATAGTTGATAAACCAAAATGTTCAAGATTAAGTGCAAATATTCCTTGATTTCGCAGAGACGGGCAAGGATTTTTCGCTTTATATTTATTCTAAAAAAGATTGCAAGCGAGGCTGGCCGTTTCAGAGGTCATACTGGTCCAACCAGAGTCATACTGGTCTGGGAGTCATATTGGTCTGGATTGGACCAATATGACTCTGGGGTCTGGAACATTTCCTTATAAAAAAAGCGTGAACCCCATCCCCTTCGTCATGGCAACGCAAGTTGTATATTCTTGCGTTGTTGCTGCAAACCAAATAGCGTAATTTTTGTCCACTGCGCAGGAAACGAACCTTCCTCTCCCTAGTGCTTTCAAAAATTCTGCTTACTCAGAAGTTCGGCCAATGTTGTGAAATCAGAACTGCTTGGGCAAAGAAGGAAACATGGAGGTGGCAGGGAAAGTTTTGGGAGCTGTTTCTACAGCCTTAACTCAATTAGGACGCATCAATGATACAATGAGTGTATCAGAATTAGTCAATTCTTTGGGAGTAGTTCTAACATCCGTCAATGATCTTCGCACGATTGCGAATTCAACAGGACTGACTTTAGATGTTGTTAACAAGACTATCATTGAAGTTTACTTGTGTGTCAATTCAACATTGGGAACGAAGAAGGAAGGGCAAGTCATAAATTGGTAGGTAATATCAAGATGTTTACTTTACAGTTAATGTATTTCTAATTAAATTACACATTGTCCGTGTTTTACTTTTATTGTTTTCCTTTGCGGCTTAATATCAAACAATTGAGTCTAAACAGCATGCAATAATGTTATGCTTCTCTGTTGTTATTTATTTTGATAGTAGCCCTAGTGACATCGCCATGAATTAAAAAGCGCCAAGTCTGATAAAAGTCCCAGCTGTTTTGATTGGCCTGGATCTTTGTGACGCACCACACCCCCTACCCTAACATGGGTTCAAGTGATATAAAACCCTTTTTGATGTCTCATCTTTTTGATGCACCTCTTTTGGTAAAATAAGCTGTGTAGTCAGAAATGTCTTGATGCTGATCAGGACTCTTTTATTGTGCTGTTGTTCTCTTGTCTTTCATTTTCATTACTTTTAATGTTATGCTTTTGTTGTTTTAACCAACTTGGTTAAAAGTCGAAGGTTTTTGTTCATCATATTTAGTGGTCATGCGTTGTGTTAAGGCACTGCTGTACTCAGCAAAAAGGTAACCCTTCTTTTTGTTACAGTGGTGGCGCCAGCTATTATAGAATGGGAGGGTAATGGGCGCGGCCAGTGGGACCACGCCCCTTTTGCCTCGCTTTAGGGGACCATATTTTCAGAAAAGTAAGGGGGGGGGGTTATTACCCCCCATACCACCCCTTGATGCTGCCACTGGTTCTGGATCTTCTAATATATCAAGAAACTATATGCAATTATACCTGGATACTTAAATTATGGATGCAACAGGTTTTAGTGAGCATTTGCTTTGCCAATCTCAATATTTGTTATTGTCAGGCAGGTACCAGTAAATTGATTATAACAGCCTATGAAGATAACAAAGGTTTTATTTGTGTCCTCTCTTTTGATATTTTTAAAGGTTCTTAGGTGGTACAAAAGCATGAATCATCCAATATCATTGATGTGTAAATAACAGCCTGGCTTTTATTTGTTCTTTTTTGCAAGCTAATCCTTTCAGATTTAGATTTCTTCTGCTTGACACAAAGGAATAATTTTTCAAGTGATTTAGCACACTGAGACAATTTATCAATTTATGATAGGCATTATCTTAGCAACCAGCATTGTGTTCTCCCCTCTTGTAACAGGATATGTATCTATGTGTATTCAAGTCTAACATGAAATATCTTGTCAGCCAATGAAATCACAAGGGTTTTTCATTTATAAAGTATTTTAGCTTGGCTTGTACTCTTATATAAACATGTACATGATGCACTTGCCATAATGTTAGTTTCAAAAATAATAATATTAGTTGGCCATTGATATCATAGGCCCATCAAAACCGGGGGGCTGGGGGGCTGGAGCCCCCCCCCCCAATATTTGTCAAACTGTAGTATGTTTTCCTTTATAACAGTGTACTGAATGAGAAGGAAAACAATTGGCAGCCCCCCCAAATATGAATTTCGTTCCGACGGCACTGTATCACATTTTATATCATAAAAAGAAATTTGTTTGTAGATAAGAATTATCTTTTTTTGGTAACGTATTGCTGCCAGAGATTAACATTTTTTTAGGCTTTAAAAGACCCTTGTTTTACCTTGAGTAAATATTGATGAACATCCACTCTTTTGTATCTTATCCTGGCATGTCAAACAATACTTCTCAAGGAAGTTTCGAAGATGAAAATGATGTAAATGAAATATATTGAGAATGTAACAGATTAAGAATTATATTTTGTAACAGATCAACAATAGCAGTGAAAAACTTACTTTCTCCTTCTCCCTGTTAAAATCTTAACCTCTTTTCACCCAAAGCTTTGGTCATGCTCTAGTCCTCTGTCTGTCAGGGTCTTAAGTGCAAAGATCTGATGATTCTTGATTTGCTTTGTAGCCTTTTAATTTGTCCAATTTCTCTGAAAAATAATGAGCAATGATATAAGCACATTATAAATCATATCTTGCTTTCTTTGCTGACCACAGAGCCACATGAAGTGTGATAGAGTTTTGTTGAAATATGTGTCATCACACCCCTTTAAAAATGGCACTCCTTCCTGCTCTACTTGCAGGGCAGTTTTACTGTTATCATTGCAGAAATATCAGGGGGTATTCATATATCTCTAAGCTTGTGATTTATCACTGAACAGAACTAAAAATGGGAGTAGGAAATACAAAGGTTAGAATATAGGTTGCATGCTTATCAAATGTTATTCATGTCTGTGTGCAATACTTGTAAACAGTTAAATGATGCTTATCAGCATTTGACAACATTCCTGGCAATGTACCAACAAAAATGTAAAATAAGGTTTACGATTGTTGAAGATGCTGTACGGACATTATTGTAATAATATAATGAAGTTTCACAAATGGAGAAAAGCACACAATTTTTTTCAATTGATTTAGGCAAAAGAAGCAAAACAGGATCTTTTTAGCATCTTTAGCAAAAATCACGAATTTCACCCAAAAAAATAAAATTTAGCAGAGGTTTCTTTCTATTTTATCTTAATCCCATGAAATACCAACAAAAAACAAAAACAATATCAAAATTCATTAAAAACTGTCATTTGCCATCACTCTTTGAAACCAGTGAACCTTTTGGAAAACATAGCAAACCACATTGAACAATAGCAAAGCTCTCTGGATATGTTGTGAGAATAAAATTTTGTTAATTTTATATTTCAGGTAGTTTTATGGATTTAAGGACTCTGTGGATTTTAGCCATTTTAGGCAAAAAATGTCTGTATTTTCTTTGTAGCTTTGTTCCATCAACAACTGCACCCACCACAGCAGCAAAAGATCCTTGTGTCGCTTTGGAAAAGGACTTAAATGCATTGCTACTGGTTGTTCTGTTCCTTATATCGGTAATTTGTCACATATATAGTTTTCAATTACCTGCTCAAATTGGTTATATAAACTGCTATTATCAATGTCATCTTCTTTTTAGTGATATCAAAGCCAATTATCTTAAAGGCACCTGTGTCCCAACAGTCTTTGTTAAGTCAAATGGAAAATTTACATAACAATGAAAATGTGGTGTCACATAGTGCCTTCAAGAATTTAATTTGTCCTTAGATATGCCTTAGATAGACATTTTCCCTTTGGTATTGGAAGGACTTGCTTGATCTTAGTTAATTTCAACAAGTATAAACAATTATAACAATTCGATTATACATCAGTGAGCTTGCTTTTGCTTAATAGATACATAAAATTTGCAGCCCAATCTTTTGGTTATTATTTAACCAAATAATGTTTTTTTATCCTGATTAAAGTTGTTACTATGATGCATCTACTTGTACCACTAATTGTTAACATGGTATTTATGTACCAGGGGAGGTAAGGAGCTTATTTATTATATAAGTCCTATAGGGAGGGCTTCAAAGAGAGGGTGGCTTATTAGAGATGGTGGCTTATTAATAATTCATTATAAAAACGTTATAAAAATGCCCTCATGTATTTGTTTGTTATGAAAATGTCATACAAATGTTCTCAAAAACTTTGCTAGCAGCCTTAAAGTTTTTTGAAATTAATCAATTATAATTTCCTCATCTTCATCAGAAAAACCAGGATAAACTCATAACCCTGAGACATCTTCTAAACAAAACGACCCTTTGAAAGAGTCAACATGGGCTGTTTTTAATGCGTATGATTTTATCATCATCACATGTGTCAAAAGACCGCATATTTCTTTGCTTGACATCAGGGGCTAAAGATGCGATGTGGCCTAATCGAGAGGAGGGGGCTTATTTGAATTTTTTGCTTGGTAAGGGGGGCATAGAGGAGGTGGCTTAAAGGAGAGGAGGCTTAACAGAGCTTTTTCTCTAAAAAACCTTGTTTCATTTCATTGCTTTTTGTTTATTTGACATTTAATTTTGATATTGAATTTATAGCATGCTATTTTAGATATTTGAGTTGTCTTTACATTTATTCAGGTTGTATTTGTTTTTGTGATGTCATTTGTGGAAAAGAGAAAGTATAAAACAAAATGTTGTTATGGTCGACCTGGTGCTGTTGTGTAAGTATTCACTCACTTATTTTTATGAGAAAATTGGAGTCTAAATTCCTCTCTTACTTTCTTCTTATTCTTTGTACAGCAAAGTTGAAAATCTATGTTTTAAACAGGAGATTTACTGGTTTATCTTATTGGCTCCTTTGTTATTTGTGGTGCTGATCACACTTGGTACCAGACTCCAGTTCACTTCAAGAGGCTTGTCGGATAGATTTATATGCACCTCAACCCTGCCACTTTATCCACTGTAAAACATTTTTGCACCCTCTTTCTCTGTAAGACACCCGTGATTGCATAAATTTGATAGCTTATTACAAAACTGTAGTGTTGAATATCATACAAATGAGGAGTTTAATGCAATTGTTATTTATTAAGAATTTTAATCAAAAACTTGAATTAGGGTAAGTTAATAGACATTTATTACAGTAAAATAATTTTAAAACAATCATTGTCTGAAGTGTCTATTATAATTTATGTTTTCAATGGACATTGTATTTAAGTATTATCTGCTCTTGGAATTGAACCTAGTGTTTAGTGAAGGTTCAGATTTAAAAGTTTCCAAAGCACAGTGGCAAAGATTTTTACGTTTTGGAAATACCTCCTAAACATTTGATATACAGCAGTCCCTTTTATAGCTGCTTTAGTTGAAATATTATGTTTGTATTGGGTATGTTTTTTTCTTAAGGCCTCTGAACATGTTAGATAGCTATGAAAATCGATTTGGCAATGCTTTAGTATTTGGTGCAACAACCTCATATTGCCTTTCGGTCTTATTTGATAATGTGGATTCTATTCTTGGCTCTAATTGGGCTCCAGTAGTTGCTGCTGCACCAGGTTATGTTGGAGGTGAGTTGTTAAAATCTTTTACGCTTCATTTAAAACAGTTTTGTTTGTATGTTTCATAGTGTGAGCAAAAAGCTGATAAACCATTTCTCTGTTATGATCTTCAACCCCAGAAGTTTTAGTATCTACCTATGGTTGAACATACAACTAATGAAGTCAGGCATGCTGGAGCACATGGAATGGGGGGGGGGAGGGGTGCTGTTATGATAGTTCCTCATCATTATGTTTGATGCCACAACCTTACATTAAGATTTAGCAAAAAGCAGCCTCACCAGCCCCCTCCCCCAACCCTAACCCCAGCTTAGGCCTGCACCTATGTAGTTAGTTTATTTGTCAAAGGCAGTTCACTAAAAAGCAGGTGCACTTTGTTTATCTCATGATAATGGTTGACCATAAATTTTACTGTTTTTTTCATGTCATCATCAGGTACCATCTTCTATCAGAAGGTTGGCTATCATGACCCTCCAACTATCCCAAAATCTGAGTTTTGGTTTGTTGTCATGGTCATAGATAAAACTAAGGGGCTAATAGTAGAGATGGGCCCCCAGAACCACCTCTACAGTGTTTTTAAAGGGACACCATCCCTCTTTCCAGGAATTCTTCCGCCCAAAGCTGTTGACTCCTGGAGTCGTAGCTCATCCGCTCATCCTGCCGAGTTAGCTGTTGGTCATTGCTCATAGCCCTGAGCTAGGGAACCCTGCCAGGTTGTACCAGTCAGGTCGGCTGGACCTGTAAGCTAGTGGAGGGAAGGGACGCTTTAATTCCCCATTCATGTCCTGTCGGAGCATGCCATTTTTTCATGTAACCAGTGTATATTCTTTGCAGTTCTTTTCAAGATCATGGCTACTGTAGTTATAGCAATGTCTGCATACCCATTATTTGTCTGCATGCGAACAAATCATAAAACAGTTGGCTCAGCATTTGGAATTTTCTATGCACTTGTTTGGTAAGTAACTAAATTAACTAATACAAAATATCTGCCAAAAGTGTTAAAACACTAACAACAGGTTTCAAGGAAAAATTCAGCCATCCATCACTCCCCCTAGGAAGAATATTGGTTTACTAAAAAATGAAGGAAATTGTGGGGTACGTTTTCCCCCCTGGCTGATTTGTAGGATATTTGTCTAGACTATTATCATTATTCTGGGGGGAAGGGGGTGAAGTATTTGTATTCAGGAAAATGAATTAGAAATAGAAAAGCACAACATAAATTGCTGGGTGTCTCTGAACTTTTTGACTAGAAACATAGCTTAACATCATGCCAATTGGGACTTGGTTCAGTTGTTTTCCCAGCCAAAATTTCAAGTTTTCCCAGCATATCAATAGATGTATTTTGAAGCAAAATCGTTTCTTAGCCAGGTGTCTAAACTTTTCAGTCATTTGTTAGTTACCCTATGCCTCAATATATTGCTTGTGTCCCATAAACTTCCTTGGCTGCTCGGTTTATAACATTTTTAATCTGCTTTATTCTCTTTCATTAAGGATTGGACTGCTGCTTTATAAAGTAATTGTCTACTCGCGGGCCTGCTTTTTAGAGCAACACCTTGGTTCTGGTTCTGCGGTAAGACTGGCCATTTCCAAATACGTGTGATTTCGAGTTCTTTATTCTATGAAAACAACATTCCATCATGAGAAACCCGTAACATATTTAAAAGGTTTGAGGCGCCAGAATGAATGTGGAAAGCAGGGCCTCAAATGTCGGGGGGCCAAGACCACCCCACTTTTTTGCAAAACTATAGAGATTTTTTGCGAATTCTTGCAAATTGTTTTGTGATGAGTCTTTAATGTACCCTTGCCCCCCCCTACTTTCCAATTTTCGTCGGAGCCCATAGTGGAATGTTGAATGCCTAGATTTATAATCAGTCGTGTATCAATATAACTTGCTATTTTCTTAAGTGGTCAACCATTATCAAGAACAAGACAAAAAATATGAACACTATCACCTTTAGTAAACTTTTTCACAAGTAAAGTTGAATGTAGATCAGTAGTGTATTCTAGAGAGAGTTTACCGCTCTATAAGCAACTACAACCAGATTTTCACTGTCAGTTTTTGAATTTATATTTGTGAATGTTTTTGACACAATTTGGCGTTACAGTCTTTTGTAAAAAAAGTTTACCTTACATTTGATATTCATTGTAATTGCACCACATTATTCAAACTTTAATGTTCAAGAAAGGTGGATCAAAAGAGTATTATATGGCACTGTTACCACCAAACCACCGAAACCTAAAAGTTTTAGACAATTTCAAACGAGCGTATTATGCAGACCTTATCTATTCATGCTGAATAGCATTTTCGCTTGCTGGTTTCGAGATATGAATCAATGGCGTAACCAGGGGGTGCTGATGTACCCTCTGACACTGTTCTATGTAACAATTGTCTTAAAATGGTTTTGCAAAAAGCGCACAAAGAGCCATCGTACCCTCCCCCGATTATTCCCGTTTATTGATAGTCACAACTGCCACCATCAATGATTTTTATTGAGAACTACATTTGTGAATAGAAGCAAAAAGAATATTTTGACCTTATCAAATGAAATTATGATATTATGATAAATATGATATTCGGACATTACGAAATGAAATTTTACAAATCAAATCGATGATCATCCACGACATATGTAGACGTATTCATATTTTGTTAACAGAAAGTTTGTGCTTTCAACTCCTCATTGAAGATTAATGTTTCTGGGGCGTTGTGCTGAACATTTACAATTCGCAAAGACATGACACTAAAAGGAAGATGCATTTTTCATGCCCCTATGAAAACTATTATAAATTCTTGTATTCGTTTCTATAGAGCTCTATATTGATTTTTTGCGTAGTATCTTTGAGAGGGGTGCTTGAATAAAGAAAGGCTCTTTACAGCTAATGGGCAATCAAGTTAATGTTTCTTTCCCTTTTTAATTTGTCATTTCTACCAAGTATTGTTTCTTCTTTTGTTTTAGGTTTCATTTTTGACAAAGCCCAACCCTACGACACTGCATTCTATTTATCTACTTTAAAAAATGGCATTAAGTTAAATACTCTTTGCCAGCTTAAAATTTATGTATTATTTTTTGCAGAGAACAATTGCAATGGAAGTTCTTACTTCCCTACCGCAGTTTGTTTGCCTTGTTTTGCTGTTAGTGAAGTTCACCATTATGTTGATCAAAGCCATCCGCAAAAGAATCGGGGTATGTTTTCTAACATATACTCGTAGCTGCTGGATTGTTCACAACTTTGTGCTAGAATTATCAAGTTACTGTTGTGTTCAGTCATAAGATTTTGCGTATGAAACAGCAATTAAACATGAGAAAACCATATTTTGTCATTCATACTTACGCTTTGCTTAGAGCTCCCGACGTAAGACATGAAATTATCTAATTTATGTTAGATTTACACCAAAAACGGAAAACATGACATTTTATTTTGACAAAATTATCTAAAAAAAACACCATAACATATTTTTAAATGGGAGAAGTGAGGTATTGAAGTGAGTGAGTTAGTTGAGTGTCTGATTCATAAATTCTAAAACCAAGGCCAAATTTCAGTTATTTTATACGGAAACGGAGCCTGTGTTTTAGGCCTTGAAAAAATATTTTTCTTCCTGGCAGCAAAATAAAAAATTCAAGATTTCCTGCGAAGCTTCGAGAAAGTCTCCAGCCACTGAAATTGATATTTCAAGTTGCTTGATTTGTTTAAAAATTTGTCCTAAAAACAAACTGTCACACTACAAAGAACTAATTGTTGGTCCTGCAGTCTTGATCATAGCTATTCGAACAGGAATCGTTTTGTTTATACTGTATTAGATGATCAAGGAGAACGTGATCAAGCACGATACTCATAGTTTGTTTTCAAGGTTAAAGAAAGTAGATCTGAAAATCTATAATAACTTTGATTAAATTTCATATCAGTAGTAGCAAACTAGATACTTTATAAGTATTGATATATCTATACATCTTGCTCTGGGTGGGTTTATCATCAAAGCTAGTAGTTCATACAACATGTAAGAATACTATTTTATTTTTCAATGGTTAAAATAAAATTTTTAAATCAGGGGTGGTGCTAGAGGCAAAGATTTAAGACCAAAACGCTTACATTCTATAAAGCAAGTGATGAAAAATATATGCGAATGCCAGTAGAAAAATACGAATAATAAAGGACACATCCACACAGGTTTGGGGCATGCTCACCTTCAAAACAATTGACGTAACAAGATTGGCTATCTTTCAGTGTTTTTACATAAACAGAATGGCTAATAATGTCAAAAAAGGAATGAACTTTGTTTTAGCTTGCTGGAATTAAATTAGTAGCTGAAAATCATGGACGGAAATTTGGCATAACAGACGCTTATAATACCAGATGATTGAAAGCTAATCTTCGTTTTTTGTTAGTAGTGCAGAACAAACATTATAGAGTATGTATGTATATCGCAAGAAAACAGCATTCCATAGAAATATTGTAACATGAATTTAATGTTCATATTAAAATCAAGCAATGGAGATTTCACGCTAAAAATTTCCTGGCAAACATCAACAATTTCCTGCAATGAATTTGGGGCAAAAATTTCCTGGCAGCGCCGCTGCCGGACATTTTCCAGCCCTGCTGTGTTTTTTGGTTTGGCAAATTCGTAACTGGTTTAGCTCATTCTGCACATTTGAAGGCAGAGCTTGAGACAGATGGAATATTTTCGGAAAAAATATTAGCAGTTCATAAAACTAAAATGAAGGAAATCTGTTTGGTTCGATTGTATTGATACAAAATAACTAGATTTATGTCACTGACACATCTTTTTTTTTAATCCCAGTCATCGGTACAAAAAAGACTTCCAGCTCTTTTTCCAGGTTTTTTCTGGTGTTTTTCCAGATAATATGGTCAAAATTCAAGCGTTCTAAAATTTGTGACGCCATTACAAAGCCTTTTTATTTCCCTTTTTTGCCAAAGAGGTGATTGATTCTCTTATATAACACTACAGCAACGGCCCTATTAAAGTTAAAGCAGCAATTGAAGATGTTGATTGGCATATTACGGACAATGGTGTTTATGATGCCTAATGCATGATATAACAATCTTTGTAGAGATGGGATGCAGCAGCTGAGGATATTCATGATGATTTCAGGGAGAATTACATGTACCATCATGTGTTAAATTTGCTGAAACGTGTTGGAAGGTACCTAATTGTTTTATCTCATCCTTTTTATCAGTTGCACTGGACTAGTCCCTCAGACACGGTCGAAAGCCTTTATCGATTGTTTATCAATAATACCAATAAAGTATATGTATATGAATCGTACTCTGCACGACCATTTCAGTACTGCACGATGACGTCAAAGTCAGTGTCGATGTTAGCAGTCTCGCCATACTAGAATGGATCGAACTTCCATATTGGAATTCCTTTTAATTCCTGGTTTTTAAAAAAAGTTTTTCATTTGTGCGTTTTCAACTCACAAATGTATTTGAGAGCAGGGAACTAGATTTTCCTGTTACTTTCTCCAGATTAAACTATTTGCTTCTTGTATTGATTTTATGTTGTTGCCTAGGCCATTTGTCTTAGATAAAGCTAGCCGTTTGAAAAATTCACCATGGCGGAAAAAATTTTTCTCTTATCTTATTCACAATCAGAATTTATAACTGAGTTTTATGTTCATATTCCAGTACAAATTCTGTATTTAGCATTCCTCTAATTTGTTTGTATAAAAACTAATAAAGGATTAATATTTTTTAGCCCCATTTATTTTTTAGCTCTGGTAAAGTTGCAGAAGTAGAAACTCTAAAATCGAAGCTCCGAAAGAAAATTTATCAATGGAAACCAGGTGAGGTAGTCCGCATCATGTTTCTCAAATATTTCCATACAAAAGTGTGTAGCTCTCGCTAATAATCGGTAATTGTATATACTAGAACCCAATATTGAATCTAAGAAGCATATGAGGATCTTGGGCTTTACGTTCAGTATTTTTGCCATGTCCATGAGTTTGCTTGAGCTATTTGAGATGCAAATGTAAGCATACAGAATCTAAAATTGCCATGAAATTAGAGATAAGATGTAATTGATTTGCTGGGCTTCTGTTTAAGGTTATAAGTTTTGTAGTGTGAGTCATCTGATTTTTTGCAATGAAATCGGTAGTAGTTAAGCATAATTGTTATGATCAAATTTTTTACAGAGTTCAGGTACTCCACTAGAGTGTTGTCCGCCTTCATGGTTTCTGGAATAACGGTTTACATTGTAAGTTTAGTTGATGGTATTTTTATAAAGATATTTAAAGCCTTGATTAATATTTTCGTATCTTGTGATAGTTATCATAAAAACGTGGAAAGTTTATTGTGAGCTTGTTATGCATAGTTTGAAGGTATTTTCAGCCCGCATTCACCAGCCTGTGAAATGTTGAGCTGGTACCATATCCTCTACCCCAGTTTTGTATTTTCGCCATTTCTATCTGTTTACCTTAAACAAAAGCCCTTTCTTACTGTTGCGGTTGCTGTTACTGATGCCTTTCTTATTTTATGACGCCATAGCGTTTCAAAAACATTAATTTTTTATGGCTGTTTAACCATTACCAATGACTTTTTTACAAGAGATGTAGTTCTTTAAGCCTCTATTGTCAACAACCTTATAAAAACATTTTTGTTCCATTTTGTATCTTCTAATGAATACAAAACACAGAAAAATCAATGAGAACTAGTGAAAACTTACCCTAAATCTATACTTAGATTTTTCTCTCATTTTTGGAGCCCAATTTTCCCTGGCAGGCTAGGCATTTGTTTCACACAAAATGTTACAGACGAATTTTTATATATATCCTAGTCTAAGCCATTTGGATCTCATTCTGGTCATAACTATTGTGTGTTCCCATATAGAGCTGCCCATTTTAGAAACCACAGTGTGTCATTTTAATTGTTAATTTTGCAGTTGACTGTCCTCTGGATTTGGCTTGTGTGGTTTTATTTGGATTTTCTTCTTGATGGGCTTGTAAAATCAAAAGATTTCGAAACCTTTGTCAAAGCGTATTTGAACCTCGATGTAAGCTTTGTTGGGAAAATTCGAAGTCATATAAAGATTTGGATCGGTAAGACCTCGATTAATTTTTAGAAATATTACAACTTTATGTTCATGTATTGGGTCTTTCTTTGTAATTTTTACGATTTTCCCTATATGCCGATTATTTTAGTCTGGAAAAAAATTCGAGCTCACACATATCAAATGCTTTTGGATTCGATTTTGTTTTCATCGTAGCTTCTCTGTCGATACTACCTTAGAGCATGCGCTATTCATCGGATTCGCGCGTCTGCATTTTGTCGGATTAGTAGCGTATTCAAACATTTCAAATAGCTTTGAATTCGATGGGCTATTCTTGGAATGCATGTGGACGTTAGGCAAATTGGTTGATTTGAATGCACCGTTAAATATACCTATATACGTCGTAAAGCGTTGCTTACATACGTTATATATTAAAGAAAATAATTTGGTTGATTCCAATGATCCGTATTTGGACTAGTCTTTAGTGTATATATATATTGAAATAGACTGCCTTAAACAAAATAGATGTCCAAATAATAACTCATCCTCCTAAGATCTTCTAGTTTTCTTCTATTCATACATTTGCATGTTATCTTTTTGTAAGTTCTTAAGCTCGTTACCGATTTGATAACAATCGGGCTTTCTGTTGCTTTCTTAAGCTTCTTGAAATGAATTTTTGTTAACATTGCCATCGTCATTACTTTCTGTACCATGCCTTTTTCCAGGTTGTTTCTACGCGGCAATCATTTTGACAGCGATCAAAACAACTTTACTTTTCTTGAATATGTTAGCATGGTACAGGTATGTTTTATCTTATGTCTCATCTTTTACATGATTTAAACAAAATTGCGAAAAACCTTATCTACAGATCTCAAATAAGATCATTTCGGCAATGCTTTTCTTTAACGATCTTTGATTCTCTGTTTCAAGAGTTTATTTCGCCGTCATTTCAAAGTTTCTGATAATTGCAAAATCTTCAATGTCGATAACATCGGTAACGTTGTCCTAGTTTAAAGTGTTTTTACAAAACCATGACTTTAATTTCAAACAATTCAAATCCAAGAGATAAGTCTCTCTTTCAAAATTTTTCCCGCTGCAGCAAAAATCTTATATTTTATTAATGGTTGTTGCTAGTAATTGTTTCTTTTGATCCGTTGTTTAGTTAAACAGAAGATATCCTTTTTGCATTCCTTAGTTTCCAAGAAAACTTTGTACAGCTTTGAGTTAAAAAGTCCAGTCAGCTGAGTTAAAAAAAATTGCTTCCCCTGTAGCAAAGTAGTTTCTCTGCCCTCTGAAGAGAAAATGAATTAAGTTGCTTTTAAATTGCACTTAAAGCTGGCTGTCTTATTACCTCTTACCAGTAAACAGCGCTTTCTTTTCATCCTTTTTGTGTTCTCTCATGCATGATTTTTCCATTGTTCTAACGGCAAGTGTAAGAAGTTATTCGAAACGACGAATTAGGTTTTAGCAAATTTACAACGATCATTTTTTATTCAGATTCTTTGACTGCTAAATCCTTGTTTTGGGGAGACCACAGTTGAAAGTTTGACTAGCGACTCATCCCCCATTTGCAGTCAGAGGGCTTGCGCAGTAGGCGTGCGTAGTAGTGATTATTTTCAATGCTCATGCTCTTAGACTGCAAAGACAGAGGCTTACTAGTTGAAAGATATTTACTAGAAGGAAGATACCACAAATGCTATTTTCCACTTTGATTTACCTTCCGCTCTGAAACGCCATGGATTCTTGAGCAAAATGTTTTCTTGCTGATGTAGTGTAAAGAATTTGCC
Source organism: Rhopilema esculentum (assembly GCF_057945365.1). NCBI lineage: Eukaryota > Metazoa > Cnidaria > Scyphozoa > Rhizostomeae > Rhizostomatidae > Rhopilema > Rhopilema esculentum. The sequence goes on from NC_142825.1 coordinate 4,322,481, forward strand.
TTTAAAAGGAAGGCCAGTAAACTCTTTAGTATCCAGTAAACTAATAATGGGTTAATGCAAAAGTGTCAGAGTTCGTTTGTGCATAAATCTTTAAATTTTGAAAAGCTCTGCAAACGGTTATTTTGATAAGTGGAGATGATTATGATCAATTACTCATTGCAGAGGGCACATCATGAGGTTGAGGCGTGGCGATCGCTCTTGGTTGCCTACATCAATCAGAATGCTGAATGCTTCACCTTCCAGTCTTCTTGTAAGTTGGGTTTTTACTCAAGTTTGGCTTATATTGCTGTAACCAAGCCGTAGCAGCTTGTGTTACAAATACAGTGACACCTTTATAAATGCGACCAGATTAACCATCCATTAGAGGAAGGTATCTGTTTTTACGGATTCCTTACACAATGATTATATGGACAAATGATTTTTCTGTAATTTTGAGTTTTCCATTAATGTTTTTTCACTTTTTTCCACTCCCGGGTTGTGGTTGAAACTGTCGATCGACAGAACACAAATTCAATGATAAGTTGTGATCTGAACCAGTTTCAACTTCTCCCGGATGTTTCGAGATCTATAATTTTCCATTCGCGTTAGCTGTGCTATCAGAAAATTTTAATAAACTAAAGGCACTGTTTATAAATGCCAAGTCCTCGTTCCAATTTGTATTTACCTAAATTAGTCGGTGCTCCTATTTGTAATGTTTGCTCCGCTTTAATTGTCAACGATTTTGTTTATGGCAAGTTTGTACAAAAATGGTAATAATTAGACTTAGGCAATGATTAACATCCCTGTTCTTGACATCTTTTTGTTTTTATTTTTTTGTATCATTCTCCAAGAAAATATCACCTTTATAAAACATTTTTCAGCTTGTTTTGCAGCTTTTCAAATTTTTAGCAGTTCATTTATGTTTTATCGACTTCCAGGCTGCAAGTATGAAATATGCTGGATTCCAAGTCGCCTATGCTGCCTGGGGTAATTAATTAAATTGTATAAACGTTATAAATGTTGTATTACTTACTTGTTTTCTCATTCATACATATTGATATGCCATTGACAGAGCAAGTGTCCATTTCTGACCAACCACAAGCAAAGTATTTAACCTGCAACCAAAAACCAAGCGTCTGAATTTAGTTTGGATTTTTTTCGTTTTTATTATTATTTTGTTTTTTACATTTCTTCAGCATATAATGATGTATTATCAGATTTAGAGTAGTATTTAATTGGTTAAGCATCTGTTTTTATGATTTGATATTTCCAGTCGCTGTGTGCCATGATTAGGCCTATCTGGGGTTCTATGTGCCCTTCCCCCCCCGGTGAAAATGTGCCTGCTACGCGCCACTGTTAATTTAACACTTGATATTCAAAGTTATCTCAGTATCTCTTCGTACCTTTTGCAAGCTGAAAGAGTTGGGAAGTGCTATAGACTCTGCCATGTTGCCCTCATTCACAAGAACCAAACTTCAGCGTTCAATCTAACGAGAAAAGAACAAACATGATTATATTCTATATACAGTATATTATAACTTGTATCGTTCATTTAAGAATTATTATCTTGCTTTTTTTAGGTTTTATTTTGTTTGGAATTGTGATGTGGCTAGCCCTAGGCATTGTCATGTCGTTCATACTGTATCCTCTGTTTACTGGACAATCTTCCATAATGTTTCCTCTCCTTCAATCGGCATGGTATGTAAAAAATCACGTTTATTTTTGTCGTTTTTCTGTATGTAGCAGCATTTTTGACCCCCTCCCCCAATATTGTTATCCATTCAAACTGACAGAGAGATAAAAGAATAGAAGCCCGTTTACGAAAGAAGAACAATTTATCATGGAATTTTTACATTCGAGTTCTTTATAATGATTCTCCTCCAAACTTTAAAAAAATGCATTAAAAGTCAGTTTTACCTGCAACTTTCCTCTAAAAAGTCCAAATATCATAGTACATGTCAAAATATAACCATGATCTGAGTTCCTTTTGCTTTTCTTTATACTAAAAGCTTCATTTCTTCACGCCTTTCCACAACAAACTGATATCTGCTTACGTGATCAATTTCTTCACGTCTTTTTCGCGCCAAAATTTGCAGCCTCGATTTGGTTCAGAGAGCTCGCAATATGGCTTGGATATGAAATTCGTAAGAGGGAAGAGAAACATAAATTTTCCGACAAAAATCTAAAAGCATTGATATTTTTTCATGATTTTGAACATAACATAACCACATCAGAAGAAAAATATTTTGATATAGTCAGAGTGAGATATTCTTATGTTTATTCAGCTTTAAAGTCCTTCTTCACAAAATGTAACTTCAAGATCAAAAGTTTTTCGACAAAATTGCAGTTTAGCTTTGCAGGGGGGTTTTCACCCCCCTCTGACCCCTCTATCTACACCATTGACTGTAACTATACAAAACGGTACTGCCAATTGAATTCAGTTTTTATAAGGATGTGTAAGTTTCTGCGTGAAGCTGGAATGAAATTAAACTTTATAACAGAATTGTGACGCCATAAAGTATAAGGCAATATTTAAGTTTCCTTCGCGATGTTTTCAATTTCATTTGTTATTGAAAGAATCTAAAATTTTTCAAGATTAGTGTCAAATTTTTAATGGTGGGTGAGTTGGCAGGAGAACGTAACAATTCAACACTGGGCTGTGTCGGAAGGTAGCGGGGGGGGGGGGGAGTCGAAAACTGGAGAATGTAGACCTGAAAATCCAAATTCAGAATATAGTGTTGGTGCATTCATGTTCTCTGTTCGTGTATTGAGGAAATTTTACGTATCGTATCCTTTGGTGATCAGTTCTCATATTGTATTCTAGATTGCATGAAAATTGGAACCATGTTGCACAATGTTGCTATCTGTCATTTGCAATATACGCTAATAAGGTTTCTTTTTTCACGCAGAACTTTCCAGTGAAAATGGTTTATTATAATATTCGTTCCTTTCTTGTAGGCCAGCACTTGTTATATCACTAGTCGTTGCTTTCTCGCAACGCCTCGCAGCGATGTTTTTCTTCCTTCAACAACGAGGAAAAATCATTTCTATTGACAACAGGCTCGTGCATTAATTTATCTCGCTACTGGCAAAATTTTTAATTGCATGAATGCATGATTTCATTCAGGTGTTTGATTAGCTAAGCTTTCGTTCATTAGTTGCTCAATCTTATATGAAGAAATATACTAATTGTTTTATCCTGTTTTACTTCTGGCTCTGCATAAAAGCTACGCCTTTTTTGGTAAATAAATAGACATAAGGGAATTTCGAAGTGAAACTGGCGTATCAACCTTGAGTACGGGAAGATCTATCAATCATTAGCTTGTGTATGCTTGTGCCATACATACATACTTCGTTCCTTTGGTGTATAAGGTGTTGTCCAAAAAATCTTTTAGCAGAGAAACTGATAATAATTAACGCCTCTATTTTTGTGTTTGCCTCTATTAATAAAAGCCACATTCTTTCATTGTAGAAATGCTTTTCACATTATGTCCTTCTTCATGTTCTACTTCAACATATTCCTTGGACTGTTTTCCTGTTTGCTGCGACTCATAAAAGGAATGGTAGTTGGTCTTTTGTTCATTGAACGTGTTCAGAAAAGTGTTCTACCAAGAGCATTTGAAAAAATGGACCCAGGTAAGAAATTTCTCATTGTGAATGCAATGAAGATGACTACATGAAATTGATTGTTTGATATAAAGAAGAAAAGATACGAAACATTTTTTAAAGGAACCTTTTTTTCACTAACCTCAGGATGTACACCCACTCACTTTTCCCTTTCCTTCGGAGCTGCTAAATGGCATTTACTGGCTTTGTATAGGGTTTTTAAGCCTAAGGTAGTACTGAATGGCAACTTGGGACAATGCTACCTTACGACGTTTGTCGAGTGTCCTATAGACAATTTTCACATGCACAAATCGTGTGTGATGGTCATTTTAACTTTTCTTATATATTTCATACACAAAAGAAGGCCGGGCGAAAAACCAGTCATAGTTTCAATTATTGGTAAATTATTGAGAGTATCCTCCCTTTATACAGCGGATCATTTTCAGTGGCAAATTTTTCTGGCAAAGACTACTATTGCGAAGCTAGATCAGGTTAATAATAAAAATTAAGATTAAATAATGTTTCAGGTAATCCTTGTGAAATATTTTAATATGTTAAGAAAGAAATCTTATTGCCATTTCCGATAGCTTTTTGCTCGCAGTTTCAAATGTCTTCCACTACCGCAGCTAGGCCAGCCAAAGCGAGCAGCGTAATCGGTTAAGGCGGGAAGACCAATTGTTCATATTAGCCAATCATTGAAGGGACAGACTTCCTTTAAGAAATAAGGTAGCTATGCATAAAAGTAAACAAACTGATTTTTTGTAGGTTACTTTGCATATATTGGTTACATTCTGATTGAGCATTCACATGCGAATCCAGTCCTTTGTGTGTTTTTTTCCTTGCTGAATGACCATGTTAAACAGAGCCACAAAGCTGTCATTGCGTCACAACTGAGTGAGTACCATCTGTTTTAATGCAGTGAAAATCTGCAGTTCTTACTTTTATTGATGGCTTTTATAAGCTGGACACAACCTGTACTTTTGCTTTGTTGCGCCTCCATAGGAAACTTTATAGGAGGGGCGAGAAATTAAGATTTTCCAACAAAAATCTGCTATTTCAAAATAACAAAACGACATCAGAACTGAAATAAAACAAGAGAAAAAGTCTTATCATTTATTCAAATTTACGTCTCATAATTTTATCTGTTCTTCTCCACAAATATGGCATTTTTAAGTATCATGCCTTATTGAAAGAGATTGCAAATATGAATCAGAACAACGGAAGAAGTCATTCTATTCAGCTTTAAAATCTTTCCTCTCTATATTTAATACTTGTATTTAATATATTTAATATATTTAATATATTGGATAAGAATAGACAACCATATAATATTTCCGATAAGACCAGAAGATTTCCGACAAAATAGCAGTTTAGCGTCACAAGGGGGTTTTCTTGCCCCCTCTGATCCCCTCAAATTACGCCACGGCATATTAGTGCCACTAGACCTTGTAAATAGAAGCCATAATAACAGTCAACCTATCGTAGGGCTGATACGTTAGAGTTTCAAAAAATTTCCTCAATGTACCTTAGGATTGTGTATCTATTGATCTGCTACACTAAAAATCCCACTCATAAGAACCTATGTTTTTGAGGTCAGTCTGATAAGAGTCTCCGTTCACAAGGTATGTCCATTAATCAGATTTAGCCTCGTATTTTGAACCTAAGGCAATTTTCAAGCAGTAGGGGATGGCTGAATGTTTAGCATCAAATATTACAACAATATTGTGAACAATACAGAGTTTTTTCTATTTTTCCTTATTTTCCTCAAGGTATAATCTATTTTTCCCTGGAGTTTGATTTTATCATATCCCGACCAATCAAGAACCAGTTTTTGCCTATATATGTTGAAGAATTCTTTGTTTTTGGCAAGAACCATCCTATGCTTGTCCTACACATTTTATCATAAACCACTTATAGTCTTTCGCAATGTTTTTGGAGTATATCAAAAAGGTTTATTGGTATTTATTTATGATGTATATATGTGGTATTTATTTTCCATAGGGTTTCACTCGTTATTAAGAGCCTATTTTGGATAAGGATGAAACAGTTCTCGTTTATTGGGTACAAAATATTTAACTATAGGCCTAAGGCCCTTCATAAATCAAGGTCCTTTCTGTGGGTGTTTAATAGATATGTTCAGACACAGAGTTGTCTTCTTAGCAACACAATTTATAAGCTTGGATCTGTCCCCTTTAATTGCCAAAAGTTTGTTTTTACGAATTTGCTCCTTTGTCTTATTTTAACAATGAAGTTCTTTCAATACATTTATTAGATGACTTGCTTTCATTAAACTACATTTCTTCTTCTAATTTTCACCTGAATATTTAGTTCAGATTTCTCTTTAGTTTCAGGTAACATAATTTTTACATATACATAAGGATTCTCCTTACGCTTCTAGGATTTATGGAGAATGTTTCCAATGATGAAATTGAATTAAAAGAAGCGAATAATGGTGATGCAAAAGGAAAATACCTGCAGAAGGAGTCGGAGAATAGATGGAGAATCGTTCGAAATCGATGGAATTTGGCCTATTCGCTGATCAACAATCCATCATTGCAAAAATACCGAAAAGGAAGAGAAGAGAAGGACCAAGAGGTGGAAGAAGAAGAACCTTCAGACTGCGACAAAGAAAGCTTGAAAGAAAAGATGTCATTAACTCCAATAATCACAGTCTGAATTGTTAGTCCAAGGTAATGTCTGCAGTCATTACTGCAAGCCTGTACAAAGTGGCAAAGATTCCAAAAGCTTTGGAGAAAGAAATTTATTTTTATTTGCAGCATTGATCTCCAAGATTTGAATGTCTTAAAGTTTTAAAGTTTGCAATGAAATGTAGCATAATTCTTAGCAAAAGTAAAGTGTCTAATGCACTTTATAACTTCGTTAGTAAAAGTATTAGAATGAGTAATCTTATCACGCCAACTATGAACTTTGAGATAACAGTAAAGAAATGGTTAACGGTGATATTTTCATGCCCTCTATTAGAAGAAAAATCACTGTCCAGCATTTTTCTATTTTGCTTGTTAAGCTAAACCTCTTTGCCCCTGTTACGACTTATTTTCGTTGCGACTGTTCCACCATGGATCGCTCGCTCGCAAAGAAGGTCGAAAGAAGCTGCAACCTTTGAGTACCCCTTAGACTCAATGAGAATGTTATTCTCCAACAGAAATTTACTTTATATCCTGAATCAATATATAAAGATGATTACACATTGATCGGAGAGCGTAATCATAAATCAATTAGTTTATTAACATCCAGTACTACTTTATCATCTCCCAATGGCTTGGAAACATTCCCCCATTGTTAGCCAAGACCCAATTTCCCATTCATTCAGATTCAAAGAGAATTGTTCCTAGAAAATGAGGGTAAAATTTGTGAAAAGATGCGACGTTTTTGAATTAGAAGTAAAATCTGTCTTTGTTTCATGGTTACACTTATTTCGCGTAATATGTTGGGACTAATGCACCACTAAACATTATTTTATGTGACTCCCATCTATTTTTATGTATATATTGGCAATATCGTTTTATCTAATTTTCAACATGCACTGTAGTAATGTATTTAATTGTAAACGACATACACTGCACAATGTTTATTTTTTAACGCACAAAACTTCTATATTCCAAATTTCATTCTTTATGTACGTAAGATTTCTACCAGAAACTACAATGGTTGCTGGTGAGTAAAATTGCTTTTGATTCATACAAAGCTCGTAGCAGAATGTATCTTTTTGTTTTGTTCTTTAGCTTTCCTATGTAAGGTTTGGTTACGGATATTTTTTCTTCGTTTTAATACATTAAAGTCATCTTGAGATGAGACTGTCTAGGCTGATAGTCTCAATCCCAGTTTAAAGATTCTCAGGATCCTAAATTGAAATCAATTTTATTTGAGACTACTGCGGTACAAGCAGACAGATGTGAGCAAACATTAGGCCCGGACAGAAACGCAAACTCAATTTTTGAGAAACTTAGACGCACTAGAGATGTTGGCAAAATGCAGTTGGTAGTATCAACTTCCTGTCCTCAGAACCTCATGCTGACAAAGTATAAGGCATTCTCCTATAAAAAAATATCTTGTCGCTCAAAGTTACCCTCATTTTTTATAAGAAACATAGTCGAAGTTGAGTACTCCAGTTTCTAACGGTGTAGAAATTTCAATACTCGTTGTTTCTTAAGAGTTCCTGAAATTTGACGTTTATAGTTTTAACAGTGGCTTTCTAATTTCAATTTTTTTACCCTAAGAAATTTCCCAACAGAAATTTCCCAACAGAAATTTCTTTGAAGGATTTTTGTCGCTGCAAATTGTCAACGTTTCTATTGTTTTCAGATGCTCATGAAATTTTAGTTTCTTATAACAAAATGAGTGCCCCTCAAATCAGCGTCAAGTCACAAGGCTTGGGTGTGTTGATATGAGAAAAAGATTCGAAATTTTGCAAAATGTCATAAAATATTAAAAATAAAAGGCTTCAGAGAAGATTCCAACAATAAGTAGACATTATTTTATTACAAAGTTTTGGAATGGTTAGAAAAATGTCAAAATTTTCCACTTGGCTAGATTGTCACATTCATGTCGAGTCGTCAAAGGGTCAGTGGGGTCATCTAGAACTGAATTGAATTGAAGTATGTTGTTGCTGCATATACTACTCTACTGGTAGAGACAGGAACATCTAAAAGTACCCGAAAGAAAGAAGAGTAAAAGAAGTAACCAGATAAAAAATAAAGGGGCGAAACGATGAGTTTGACTTTTCGGAAGATTGTTGCTGCTTCTCTTAGCACAAATTTCCGAGAGGCATGTAAAATTGTGCATTCAGAAGTTGGAAATCTTGGAGATCTGGAGGTGCTTGTGAAAAACAGGTTGCTTTGAATTTCCTTTTTGTTTCACGTAGATATTTCGTTTTAGGAGCTAATTCAATAAGGACAGATAACGGAGTGGGGAGGAATGTGCCGCCCAGGGGTCATGCAAGCGTAGGATCAGTGGCCTAATTACCCTAGGCCTGGGGGCACATGCCCCTACATTCTGGCAGAATCAAATCTTGTGCTCCCTGTTTAAGTAGGGGGAGGGGGGGCAACAGCAAAGCAAAGACTCCTGACGAAAGATTTTGGAAAAAAGTTATATTGTTTTGCAAAAAAGGAGGGGTTGATGAGACTAAGAACCAAGGGGGAAATAGCTAAGCATGCTGGTACTACTGCACCAATGAAAATACAAATACATATAAAGGAAAGAGGCATTTGGAGGCAAAGGAAATAGGCAGTGATCTATTTTTAGGGACCTTGGGGGGGGGGGCTAAAACTACAGTGCTATTGTCTACCAAATAGATTCTTGCTATTGCTTTTTGAGAAATTTTATAAAAGCCATTTTGTTATTCTCATAGCACTACACCCCATGTAATGGGGGGGGGGAGGGAAGCTTGATCTGGGAAAAAAGTATGTCCTCCTGTTTGGGATGAACATTCCAGAAGCCTTTGAGGGTGAGACAAATAGCCTCTCTCTCTTTCTCTCTATAAATGACACGAGTATAAGTGTGGCTGTGGTCATCCCATACATGACACATGACACCAAATTTTGATTTGATTTGATGTTGATTTGATTTAATTCAAATTCTACTACATTTCGAAAAGCTAGTTTGTTTCATAAATTATAAACAAATCAACTGAAGAACACAACAACAATAACATTATTTAAAAGACAATATTTAAAAGACAAAATGAAGCAGAATTCTTCAAGACTCATTGCTAACAATGAGCCATTGCGCTACGTAAGCATCCCATAATGCATTTTTAGACTGTCTAAAATCAATTACTGCCATTGTTTGGAGCATCGCCATGCTCCCAAAGGCCCATTGTTAGCAATGAGTCTTTAAGGAGGAGCCTTCAAAGTAGGTTAACTAACAAGATGAAGGCCCCCCTTTTGTTTCAGCGATCTGTATGTTCATCTATAATTATGTCTCATTGAATTAAATTAAATTACTTTATGGACTAAACAAGAAATTTTGCAAAGCTCACTGACTTTCAAATAGTTTCTAGAAGATAACTTTTCAAATATTTTTTGAATAAAAATTTAGAAGAGGTAGTTCTTATTTCTACAGGTAGATTGTTCCATACTGCTCTTTTCCCGTTCAATATGACCTGTGTAGATAATTATTCATTCTCAATAATATTTTGTCTTCAATGTGGAATGTTTTAACAATCTCTTTTGGATACTTGCTAACAGTGAGTTATTCATCCTGGAACTTCCCACAAATGTTTTCATTTGACAAAATACTACAAATATTCCTAAAAGCAAGGGACTAAATTTGCTCAAAACAATGGTTGCTTATAGGTAGCACCAAGCTTGAGGTACCCAGTTGCTGTGTAACTGCTTCGGAATGGAAATTTAGCTTTTGTTATTATTCGATGTATCTCCAGGAAACTTCACAGGAGCGAAATATATCTGCAGAACCATTTATCTTTGAATTATACATAATTAAACAGCAAAATAATATTCCTTTTTGTTATGAAAAATACATTGGTGAGACAGTAATCAGTTTACCACTTCCAACGAATTTAGTTTTAAAGCTGCAGTAAAAAGGGAAAGAAGCCTTGGCCCTCTACTTGTGCTAGCCTTGCCCCCCCCCCCCAATTTCGATTTTGTGGCATGGGTCCTGTACATTCAATAGGGATGACATCTGTTTAATGTTATGAATATCTTCTGAAGATACCTAAGGGATTGTCATGCTATATCATTAATACTGTTAATAACCACCAGATTTGTTGGAATCAATGCAACAGATGTTAATGTTGCTGCTGGGAGATATTCACCTTCAAGAAAACCTCCACTTGAAACTGGGCTTGAGGTTAGTTTCTTCTTATCTTCTTTCACTGTTTTTTTTTAAATTTTTTACAGCTTGCCAAACTTAGAAGTATTGTAGTTTTTCTGCAGTTTTAAAATCAATATGCCAGATAGAACAAACACAAAACATATTGTCCCTTAGATTCTGTGAATATGGTTTTTAAAGTCATGGTGAACTTTGTTATTCTTTTTTAATATTTTGAGTTTTCCAGTCTTTAATTATTTTGCTACTTACCGTTTAGATATCAATTTTTCCTCTAGCAGCTGCATCTCAGAATTTTTCTAGCACAAAGCTAAACAGATAGGTTTGACTAGTGTAAGAGGGTCTTGGTCTTGAATTGATTATCAATAAATTTATGAAATTAAGCTATCATTAACTGTTCTTTTCTATATAAAGGGTGTTGGCACCATTGTTGAAGTTGGAAAAGATGTTCCATCTGAGCTCAAAGGCAAAGCTGTTGGATATATATACAATGGAGCTTTTTCAGAATACATTGTAAGATTCTTTTCCCTTTCATTTTTATTTCAAAAATGTGATACTGTGACACTTCATTTTTGATCTTCCAAGGTAATTCTACCCAGGTGTAGAATTCTGCAAAATTCTGCAAAAAGGACTGTGACTACCAAAGAGATCAACACATGTAAAACTAAACATATTTTGCTCTTATGAATGGTTTTCCGCGAGAGTTGAGACACTAAGCTAAATCAATATAAGAGAGAGGCCTTCTAGTCATGTTTTTGCCATCTCAGCAACATTTTACTTTTTGCCATATCTACTTACTTAAATATTGATATACAATATGAAAAACGATTAAGAACTAATAAAGATTAAAGATTTCATTCATTTAATCACGCATGGAAACAAGACTAAGGAGACTAAATTGTCCAATCATAATACAGAGGCAATGCCTGTCACATGCTAAGTTAAGGGGAGGCGGTGTAGTGTCATGAAAAACTTAAATGTAACTTAAGAAGACATCAATAAAGACAACCTTGTTATTAATATTCCTCTTTTCAGTGATTTTGCTGAGACCTTTTGCTGAAGGTTTTACTGTCAAATTTGTAAAAAACCAGGAGGATGTTGCCCCCAACACCCCCACTGGATATGTCCTTTACAATGAGTATTTCTAATGAAACATTTGTGTTATTACTTGGGTATCAGCCCTAATGAAGTCCTGTTTTGTAAAAGGTTTGAGAAAAAATATTAAATTTTGGACTACAGAGAGCCCTTAAAAAGGGGTTTAAAGGGATAAGCAGCTTTTTTAGCTATAAATGTCTCAAAATTCGCTGTTTGATGCTAGTTTTTGCAACCTTGAAATTGTATGTATCAAGCAATCAATACTTATTTACGTTTTCAGAAATAGATTGAGCGAGACTAATTTAAATGTCTGACGGATTATATTAGCAAGAACAATAAACATGGTTAGTTGTTCTTATTGCTCATTTATCCTAAAATCCTTTTTTCCAACAGACTCTTCCAGCAAAAGTCGCCTTGCCCCTTCCAGCCGAAAGGCCTGCTTATGTACCACTGCTAATCAGTGGCCTGACTGCTGCAATTGCTTTTGATAAAGTAGGTTTCTACCTTGTTTTTGTAACAGATCCTTATTTGATATCGTGATAAACAGTAAATCAAGTGTATCATTTTTTAAAAAACCAATTATGTCGTTTTTACAGGGTTGAAAAAAACCTTCTGAATTGAGGGGGGTTGTTGGCGTAACAAAGGCACCTTTGGCCCTTAGGAATAAAATTGAAACGGGACCTCTAACTACATATGCCCTTCTAAATCATCTCATCTTTCAACCCTGTAATCTCATATTCCTCTATTTTCTGTATAATTACTATCAGTTAACACAATCGTATTGTGGTTAATGGTCGAGCGTTATAGGGAAATTCAGAGCTTTTAACTCACATATAGAAGGTAAGACTGCCCTTGCATTTGCCAATGGGTTTCCTAGGACCGGTTTAATGAATATAAATGTGACTTTTTAGATTAATTTTGCATAAATTGACACGTAAATTGAAGGAGTGTGATATTTCTTTCAGTTTTTTCAAATTGTCATGTTACCTATTTAACTGCACTAATAAAATTCACTCTTAAGGAGGATGTTGTAGGGTCGAACTAATGGCTGTATAATTGGCGTGACGTCAGTTAAGTGCTACATAAATAACCTGTAATAAGGTAACGTTGATGTCAGTGGGCTACCACAATGTGTACATCGATTAGTCAATTCTTTCCATGCTTTTAGCTTGGGGAATTAAAACCAAAAGAAACTGTGTTGATAACAGGTAAATTTTTTTCATTGGTTCTTACATTGCAATGATTACCCTCTCCAATAGCAACGAAGCCATGATGATACATGTATTGCTTTTTCTTCTTGTGCCATAGCATATCATGCCGTAGGAGTTCACGAGGCCTTCAGTTTCTGTCCGATCTTTTTCCATCTTTCTCTATCTCGATCCAATCTCAAAATCTTTCCTCACCTTCAACTTTTCCTTTATCAAGTCAATCATCTTCACCCTTTGCCTACCTTTTGGCTTTAATTCTGTTTCAATAATACGTCTTTGATTCCACCTTCTTCTCTCAAAATATGACCTTGCTTTACCACGAATGTGTAATGTTAATGATCAGGATTCTATTTTTAACTAGGCAGTTAATTGCTGTGTACGATAAAAGTAATGATGATAATAAATAATATTTTCTTGTTTATACAGGCTTATTTGTTCAGTATATTAAATCACTGTTATCAATCAAACACCAATATTTACAAAGGAAACGATAATATTTGCAAGAATACAAGTTTAATATTACAAGGTTGAAATTAAAAACCTGATGATTGGCCAACTATGCACACTCTGCAATTCCTACGTGTAAAATGTTATATTCTATTGCTCTTCAAATAGCTATATAATATCATATATATATATATATATTCAAGATTGCGTTGTCTCTTCTAACTTAACAGTGCTCGCTGTGCAGTAGCACAGAGCATTTGCTAGTCTGTCTGATGAGTGCGCAAGCATGAAACTCAGAATAACAGCGAACATGTCTTATTTTAAGCCTATCTTCTTCTATAATATTATATATATATATACATACTGTTGTGAAGACATATGTCATTCTTGTATTTGCTATTGCTTGCTTTATGTGCGATAAAATTTTCTTTTTTAGCTGCTGCAGGAGGAACTGGGCATCTCGCTGTACGTACAGTTAATTAAGCACCCTATTATCACAGTCAATCTGTGCCTTAAGATAAATATAAAAAATCATTTTATTCCTTAAATTTCTTTTAAATTTACCGCTCATTTGACCAAAACTATATAGAATGGGATATTGATCTCTTGTGAACGTCTACATTGACATAGAGAATGGCAGTATATGACAAAAAGTTGACTATTCAAAACCTTTTTACAAGCCATTTCTCTTGCCTTTTCGTGTAATTTAATGTAATTCACAAAACTGTTCTTTCTTTATGTTGATTGTTCCCTCGGGGTATCGTCCTAGCTGTATTGTAGAATGTTTTCTGAAAAGTAGTGTTTCACATAATTTGTATAGTGGAATACAAAAAGAAAGTGGCAAAGTTTTTATCCAAATATGCGTTGTTGTGAGCCAACAAGAATTAGATATTTTTAGTGACTTGTTTTAACCATTGATAAAATCCGTTTGTTTTCAGGCACAATTGGCAAAACTAGCTGGCTGCCATGTAATTGCCCTTTGCTCTTCAAAAGAGAAAGTTGACTTTTTGCAGGTACGGAGATCTGCAGTTTGATGCAAAAAGCAACGATGCCTATTTTGTTTTCAATCAGGAATCTAAGTTCTACAGGAACCTTAGCAAGGGATATTATTGTCTTTTGAAGCAATATTTACTTGCTCATCCAAATAGCCCATCTACACAGATGTTTTCAATTGACTGCATTTTCACCCCAATGACAGTGGATCAAAATGGCCGCATGTACAATGCATTTTCAAATCATTGAGTTTTCAAATGATATCAATCTCGATTCCGTTGCGAATGTTTGCTCTTTCACTCACAAATTCATGGTTGTCATGTAGACGAAAGGCAAAAGCGCAAAGAAATGATCGCGTTTCTTTTTGAACGTATTTGTACAATTTAAGATGCTGGCATTCTTCCAGCTTGTGGCCGTCTTGTCTATGCTCCTCCAATTGATAACATGTCTAAAAAACCTTTTTAGGTATGTATCGTTTGTTTTCCAGATCTCTGAATGATTGTTTTAGAGTACACTCAAATCGTGATACCACTGAATAGGTATTGTGTGGTGATAATGAGCAGCATTTAAATGAATTTCAGCCAAAGAGCTCTTCTCTTTTGTACTTATTAATCAGTTCAGTGCTAATAAAAAAATTAATATCCTTGTGTCTATTTTCACTAAAAAGTTCATATAATGGCCGAAACAATTAAAGAATCATAAATTTAGTGATAACAACCAAGAATTTTGGCGTCTTGAAGCATGTTCCAGCAGAGTCAGGAAAACATTTCGGTCGCAGGGTCACTGACCGGAGGAAGGTCCACGAAAAGCAATAGAAGCTCCTATGACACACCCAAGCAACGTCCACTCTCTATTGTTTGTGAGGAAGGTTTGCCTTCTGGGATGTTTTTGTCTGGAGGAAGGTTAACAACTTTTCTGGACTCTGTTCAACATTCAACAGTGTTTTCTGTGATTTCAATTTCTATTTTCTTGTCATGATAATAAGATGATTAAAGCAGAACGAGTATCTGTCACATGTTGAAAGCATATTCTGCGGTTGGTTGCATTTGTCGAGATTTCATGCAAAGACAAAGTTTTAATCTGTTTGTCTTTTTAAATAACTCATTAATTTAATTGTAATTTATTTTTTAGACTGGCCTTGCACTTTATTGCTTATCTTTTTCAGAATTTAGGCTGTGATCGAGTGATCAATTATAAGGAAGAAGACTTTGGTAAAGCTTTGCGTGATGAATACCCGGTAATTGCAATGCCTTCTTGCTGAAATCTTCAAAAAATTTTGTGGTTACTGAATTTTTCAGAATATTCCTGTATTCCAGTTTTGGAGTTCAGGGAGGTGCGTAAAATGCTTTATGGGATCTGCTGACCTGAGCCAGGACTCGTACTTTATGCAGCTCTGTGTTTATAGAATCGGCCATTTAGCGAGCAAGAGGCTGCACTTAGATAGTAATGCAGTGTTCTTCTTGTGGGAACACATTTACTGTTTGAGAGTGAAGACGCAGGGCTTCGCCTACCTTTTGGAGGTGTGTTACAAAACTAAATCCAAGATTTTTACAATAGAAATACCGACTTGTTTGGTCGCAACCTCCTATCCATGCACGTGAATATCTGTTTCCTAAATAACCCCCCCCCCCATCCATTCCCCCTAATACCCTTATGTATCCTACAGCTCCCTCTGGTATCTTCATGGCCTTAACTCTTTTCGTTTCATCACTTCTGGACAAAGCAATAAAGAGGCTGCTACCTTAACTCAATTGCCTCGCTCAGAATCTGCGCAGGGCTGCAAGGCCTGTTGGGAAGGTCTTCACTACTTCAGAAGCCTGCAACCTCTCTGTCTTTGCCCTACCCTACCTACTACAATCCTGGGCAAAAAAGATGACAGACTTTTCAAGTAACTTTGATGTTTTCTTTTTGCTTTTAAAGATAACTTTCCCCTTCCCCCCAATTCAATGTTGAATACATGTTTTTGAAGCAAATGATGGGAAAACAAATACAACATTGATTCGGGGGGAAGGGAGGACTCGAGTTTATACGGGCAACGTAAAGTAGAAAACTTCAAAAATTGCATTTTGTCTCAACAGTTTTTCCCGGGATTGTAGTGTTGTTATCCCTTATTTTAGAGCTCTTCATGTGTGAAATTTCTTTAATGCAGTTGATTAGTATGAAATAGTAAATATATGTACGGCATGTTATGTTACCATTGTATAAATTTTCATTTAAGAAAAATATTTAATGATCACAATTTGTGTTATTTTAACAGCGTGGTATTGACGTCGTGTACGAATCCATTGGAGGCAATGTGTTTGAGACCTGCTTGAATAGGTAACGGATCTGTTGCTAAAGAGAAATTTCAACAGTTTTGCAACTACTTATTATACAATTCAATCACATTTTAAGACAGCATTTTTAACTTACGATGAAAATAGCTACATAAGAATTTTCTAAACTAATGCTGGTTACAATGTTTTCCTGTGAGGAAAATCAGGGTATCTGATGCTAAACACATGTCATAATATTTATAAACATATTTGTTTACGCTAGTCCGAAAGACTTAATGGAAAATAACATAGACCAGGTAAAACCAGTTTTTCAAATATGATTAGTTTCTTAAATATAACACAGTTTCGGTTTGGTAGATATAGTGTCCCGAAGACATGGAATGCGTATCCTACTCTTTGTATGTCGGGATTAATAATAAGTGAAAAATAACCAGTTTGGTACCTTTTTTAGTTGGGTACGTAAATGAGGAAACAATTGACAATTTTCAATGATTAAAAGTAACGTCCTGTTTTGACTTTCAATATAGCGATAAATCCCGTAAAATACTGTATATTTTTCAAGAAGTAGATCTATTTCATTATGTCGTGAACTCAATATTGCCTCGAAAGCAAACAACTACTCGAACAGTCCACGAAGCAAAGAAATATACCTTTTAATTTTACCACGCCGAAATTATCACTTAAAACTCTACTTCCAAACCATCACTAAAAAAGTTCTCCCTCTCCGGGCACACAGCCTCTATTTATTCTGCTACTTATCATTACGTCACTTTAGAAAAATACCTACCGCGATTACATAATACTTGCGAGATTATCATCGAATGTTCCAGAAATTCCTACCCATACTAATCATACCATGAATTATAATTACAAAGCAATGCCAGCGTGATGTTTCTAAAGATTCTAAAGTTCTAAAGATTATGTAAGTTTGCATCACGTGTCTTCGTGGCACTTAGTGACTCCGTCATACATTATAAACAGAATATCAGCCTACAAATTTTGCATGTAAGGTGGATAATTTGAAGCATGGAACTGTTTGCTCGTAATTTATGAAAATGTGGCATTATTTATGCGTAGATGGTTTCCGAATAAACCATTTCTTGATACGTTGACTTCTCAATGCTACTCTCAGTTTTCAGCTGCCTAGAAACTTTGCTGAGCCTCGGCTTTTATCGTTAAACTTTGATATTTTATTTATCATTTTAGGTTGGCAATAGGGGGACGCATCATATCTCTTGGTTTTATATCTAGCTATCATTCTCCAGGTGGCGTGGATAGGAATGTCAAGCATGCAACAATTATACAAAAGGTTTGTGCTTTTCAAATGGTTTATCCCAAACTATTAAAGGTGGTTCAAAATGGCTAGGCGTTACAGACGGTGTGTGAATTGCAAAAACCCAAACAGGATGCTAAAAACAAAAGTCAGTCAGTTAGAGGATTGAAATCTAGTTAACTTTTTAATTTCTTTTTGTTGGTCGTTAATTTGTGCAACCCTCGTGAATCCTCGAAGCTCTAATTGCGACAAGTGAACGATAAGTCTACTGAGAGTCATTAATTTTTAAACCACGGTTAGCAATTAGAAACATTTGTAACCCATTGAAACATGCTAAGTTGTCATTTGAATAATCAATTTGAATAAGGATGTTAATAGCAAATTGATCTTAATTTTCCTCCTTTTAATGGAAAATACTTGGTTTAAACGCGCTGCAAACATCCGTATACAAGAAAGGATTTTTATGCAAGACAAAACAACAAGGGAATATAATATTTCCTAAGGTTTTTACCGGTTTTCCCAGTTTAATTTGACATAATTAACATGTGAGTGTGGCGAAGAGATCTGAAGGTTTTATTCAAACATACAGTTGCAATTGACACACCCATTTAACTTAACGTGTTTTTATGCATGATTTCTGCAAATATATCATTGACTCTATTTTTCCTTTATTTAATTCTTTTATATAGCACAAAAAATGTATTTCCATAAGTTGAATTTGTGGCATAATTTTGTAGCATATGCAGTGAAGTTTCCTGTCTCCCAGTTTGTGTCAAATGTATTTATTCTGTTATCAAATAGCTCCTTCTAAAGTCTGCAAGCGTTCGCGGGTTCTTCCTCATGAATCATGCCAAGCACTATGGAGAGTACCTTCCCAAGTTGATCGACCTCGTTCAGAAGGACCAGTTGAAGCCTCACATAGAAGTCCTTTCATGCACCCAAAGCAGTGACGGCCTACAATCTGTTTTCGATGCTGTTGATGTGAGTAAAAAGTTTCATATGGGTTGCTAAAAACCGTCAGCTAGCTTTAGAATCAAATTTATTTTGTTATTTCTAAATAAATCAATTTTTGAAGCAAATGACAGATCTATCCAGTGGCGGCGCCAAGGGGTGGTATGGGGGGGGGGTAATTACCTCCCCCTTTTGTCGAAACATGGTCTACATATTTTGTCTAAAAACGGATTAAAAAGCACTAGGTAGGGGTAGGTCATATTTCCTAAGGAAATTTGACTTGATATAGCACTAAAACGAGGCCCATAGGGCGTGGTCTCACGGGTAACACCCATTACCCCCCCCCCCCCCACTCTGCAGCAGCTGGCGCCGCCACTGGATCTATCATGTTCTTTACACTAAACATGTACAGTTCTCTACAATGCGGTTATCAAGGATTTGAGGGTGCTACTAATGCAGTGTTCTACCTCTTAGACGCTGGTCCCTACCCAAACCCTTGCCTTATGTATTGTTTTCTATCAATGGCAACCTGCTGTGAATACGTTAGTGCATTAGCACTGGACTTGAGTTAGAGATACATCGATTTGTATTTTTAAGTTTTAATACAAGAGCAGAACATATTATTAAAACCAAATGTATGGAGATAAAGTGTTTCAGTCTACTTGAGCTAATCTTCGTTTAGGTTCCTCCCCCAGAAAATGTGCTTTTTTGCTGCAAGTAGAATTGCCCTTCATAGTTTAACATCTGTTGGTTCTTTTGCATTTATTCGAATAATGGTTCTTGTCATGAAAATAGCATCGAATTTGTTTCTACCCTTCGCAGTAGTTTCAGATTTAGTCAAAAAGGTTTTTGTTTCTGCTTGAGGTGACACTTAGCATTGATGTTGTTTCATTGTTTTTATTTCGCTCTTTCTTTGTTCTCGTCCAATTGCCGTATTTGGTATATTAAACGCCTTCTCTCTCTCTAATAAACGCTCTCTCCAATTAAACGCCCCACTTCAATCGTCACCTCTCCTAGAAGCCAAAAACATCACTGTAGGTCTGGACGTTTATTAGATCGAATGCTATATCTTCTTGCGGATTTCCGCGGTTTCAATTTCTTTCCGACTTGTTTCCATGATCTGAGCAACTTTATGTTTCTTCTATCATTCTGAAAACTATGACGGGTACCAAAAGCATGCCATACCTCTCTGAAGAAGCATCAGAGCTTTCCAAACCCGCAAACGTTAACTATTATTGTCTTACAAATATCACGAAGGTCCGGACTGTGGGCATTTTGAATTGACTGCAGCTTCTGCAAAGACTGGATATGTACATTCATTTAAGAAAATCTTGAATTCATTAATCTTGCCAAGGTGTATTTTAGAGTTAAATCTTTGCCAACATTTACTCCATCAGTACTGACAAAACAGCATTCATTCTACCAGGTAGTTGCTCTCTCCACCCTTTGGTTTACCATAGACACGTAACTTTAAACTCACCCTGTGCGAATCATTTAACATGAATGTTTTGGTCAGAAAATGTGCAACTGCCTTCTGTATTCTGTATTCGTGGTGTTTCTCTCATTGCAAGAGATTTAAATTGAAATAAGAACTAAACATAGAGAATGGTATCGGTAATTGCCTCTTTTTGTTGTTAGCCTCAAAATAAAACTTCTTTGAAACTAAATGCAACGGACCTTTTTGCAGATTACTAGTTTCTAGCCTGTTCTTAAGAAAATCCAGTCTTTCTGACGTAAGACATGTTTGGTTTTTTTCCAGTACCTTTACAGTAGATCAAGTATTGGTAAAATTGTCGTCGATCTGAAGATGATACCTGGCTCCAATCTTTAAAGATCAAATGAAAATATTGGAATGCAGTTACCCTTACCAAGGACATACGTTTGTGCTAAAAAGTGCCCAAGTATACCCAAACGGCACTTAAACATATTTGGAAAATCAGGAATAAACTAGTTGAACTCCTTAAGTCATAAAAGACATTTAGAATCCACCGAATAACAGCATGCTAGCTCAAGATATATTTGTTTGCATTGTTTGGCTTTTGGTTTGTGACTAAACCAAACGTCGCTGTGATATGGAACTCAATTTAACTTTGTTGAAGTAAAGAATTTTAGGAGAAAACCATTTGTAGAATGATCGTTAGTTTTGATATGTTTTTATAATGCTAATCATGAGAAAATTAATTAAAGAATTTCATGTACAGTTATAAGGCAATCACAGCTTTGTTTTACAGTTCTTCAGTTAATATTTCCTTTGTTATATGTCAAATTTTTTAGCTGCTTAGGGTTTGGCAGATTTACGCAGAAGCCCGCCGAGCAGTTTGATATCAAGGTTAAACCCGTCAATTACGAATATCATTTTTACATATATATTATATCTTTATATGATATTTTAACGAATATCAAATAACAGTCAGTTGGCAATGTATCTAGTACTGTACATCAGAAATATAGTACTTTGTAAGATTTTATATAAGCAGGTAATTGATTACTGTTGATTTGCCAGAATCAAAGGCAATGCTTGTATATTCAAGTCAAACTTTATCTAAGTATGTGACACGATTCATGAAAATAAAAAAACAATTACCCTCTAGTATTCCCATGTTTTAATTGTGTTTTCCTAATTTTTTCTACCCTGTATTATGGAAAAGTGATTACTGTTTCTTAGGCCACTTATGGTGCAATCAGCGATTAAACCTCCTATTATACATGTCATTTTCAACTCAATTCAAAATTAAGCAACATTACTGTCAAACGAGCATGCCGCCCGATACTTCTGTATATTTTTTCTACATACCTTACTCTTTGATTCGATAAGTTAATTACTATTACCTTTTTATTTTAATCTTACTTTAATTGTATTTTCCAACCAATTTGATGTGTCCTTAACAGTATTTTTTGTTTTGTTTTGTATAATCAAGTAATCTATTATGTAAGTTATGAATTAGGTTCAAATTCCGCTGGAGCCTCCCCTGCAAGGAGCAGCTGTTGCCTGGCTGCAACATACCAGCAGCCAATTACAGCCTGATTTACAAGCACACAATTAGAGCAATATTTTTTGGGTTTTTGCCAAGCAGCCATGTTGCCCAATTGATAAGTTCAATAATTGCGCGTGTGGACGGTAGCCGCTCCGGTCAACGGAAGGGAATACTTATTCCACATTTTTATATAATACTGATGCCTGTATTAAATCAAATACTAGATATATTACAGACTATCAAAGGTTTCAGGATTACTGCAGCACATGTTCTGTTGTGTGAACTTACTCGCGGCGATATATATGAATAGTTTTCCTTACTAACAACAACATACCTGTGACTGTTTACAAGGTATTGGACACAGAAACTATAACACAGAGTTTAGTATCACAAGGTATGTTTTCTTTTCTTTTAATAATATATACAAACATATTTATTTATGCTAGTCCGAGAGACCTTATGGGAAATACCATATACAAGGTAAAACCAGTTTCTCAAATATGATTAGTTTCTGAAATATAACACAATTTCGGCTTGGTAGATATAGTGTCCACTGATCTAAAAAAAATTTTAGATCAGTCATAGTGTCTCGAAGACATGGAATGCTTATCTAACTCTATTGATTACGCAAATCAGACACTTTCGAATACGAGCCTCGGTTTGCTTTGCTGTCTATTAGTGCCTTCACAACATACATGTTTACGTCCCACTACGTATTCGCGCGATAGTGTAACTTTGTTATTGGCTTCACTATGCGAATAAATCAGCTATGAAATATTGAAAAATATTGACACTATGGCTTGGCATTTACTGCGGAAATTCAGTTTGGTGCCAAATGCTTTCCCACATCGGTAGGTAGGCCTTGAGGGTTTTTGATATCGCCATAAACTTACAATTTTTTAAGGCATCAACCTTTAATAGTTCTTCATTCATGGTGGAGGTCACGAACCAACACCGTGTCAAATATCAAAAGTATAGATCTCGCAAGTTGTGAGGAGCATTTTACCTTATGTTTCGGACATGGCGGTGCTTCCAAGTTACTAAATTTCAGCAAGGGCGGTGCTGCAATCTTCTTAATCAATGCAAGCATCTAGCCATTGGAGTATAGAACAGTAATTAAAAAGGCAAAGTTATATCTATTTAATCAAAGATCTTACATCAAAAAGTTCTTGAAGTTACTTATCTTTCTGTCAAAATTCAAACTCTTTGGTAGTGATAATCTTGATTTAAGGAAATTGTTAATTATTAATGTTTACTACAATTCAGGGTGTGGCAAATAAATATTTTCAGGTAGTCACACCTGAAGCCCCTTTGTTTTGGTACCCAGTAAATAACTTGCAAATGTGGCCCTATATCATGGGCCATCATGATTTATCCGTTAACCTTTCTTTAAATCATTTAGTGCTAATGAACATAGGTATGATGGACTTTAAATGAGATTGAGACAGTAAGTTTGTGGATGTGGATTTGCAATAATTATGGTACTACATCCAAACTGTATTTACCCTCAACACATAGATTTCTAGACATCATGATGTTGTTGAACAAAATTGTAATGGTTACATGTCATTTCTGTTATTAGTTTATGCATGTAGCAAAAACATGTAACATTTCAGTAAAATTTAAAAAAACAATATTTTGCTTTTGCTAGTTAGCGTGAACTATGATAAATTTTCAATTCCAGTCTCCTTTTTTAGTGAAAATATGTCCTATTTTTTATCCAACTATATATAATTTTTTCTCCTAAACAACCGATTTGAAATCCTTATTTGAACCACACGAACTATCTAGAATGGCCAACACGAACTCATTCGTTATCAAGACTGTAAACCCATAATCAGGAGTAAGTGGTCGTCTATTAAAGACATATAATTATTTAAGTAGCGTCGTATTTTGACCAATAAATATGTAAACAGGAAACAGTTTCAGAAACTATGCACCAAGAGAGCCTTTTAACGTAGGCAGGGTAACGCATGGATGTACTGTTTAATTTTAACGGGAGGCATGTCTAATTTGACGCAGAAGCAGAACTCAAGATGAGTACTTGCCGTGCTCATATTTTTTTGGATAATTTAAAGTTCGAATGTTCTTAATGCTTTTCTTATTTCAGCATTGAATTTAGTACATTTAAATAAATTTGTCATATGACCTCTAGATAACAGTTTTGTAAGACATTTTAGTAGCGCAGTTGATTAGTTGATTAAACATGCGCTGTTTCGTTAACGTAAAGAAAATTTCCACATCGCATTGCTTTTTCTTCAAGTTGACCATCTTAGTCAGAGCATACACTCTTTTTTCATAAAAACCAGTGAATTCAAGTTCAGGCTTGCTGTTCTTATTTTTTTTCGAAAATCTGAGTTGGATTGTTTTTAATTTGTTCTTAAATTGCTAAGGTGTAAGCAGTGCAATTGCTAGCTTTTTCGCTCTAGGGAGGTGTTCAGGCCTCCGTTGCCAACAAAGTTAGTGAGACAATTTTCATTTGCCAACAGGTTTTGAAAATCCTCCGAAAAGCGCCGCTAGATGGCAAAAAACTCCTCACTTTTTAGACAAAACAGTGTTGGAAATTACATTTTACAGTAGCTCAGCCTCAACTTGTTGTTAATTTTTTCTAACATTTTGACCAATTTTGAGGCTCGTGTTCTTTTAAAGTGTGTTCTTAAATAAAAGGAGTGTCTTATCTTTAAAATAATTACATTTTCTCTGAGATTCATATTAAAGGAAGCAAGTACTTAAAACAACAGATTGGTCGGTTTTTGCAATTAAGTATGGAAGACCTCTCGTATGCAATTATGCTGCTACAAAATATGATATTCAATACAGTACTTCTTGTATTAATTTCAAATTGGCTCTGTTTTCTAACATCTGCTATCAACGCCAGAGAAGATGAGCATTTTCCCATAAAATGCATGTCTCTAAAACGCATTCCTTATACTTTCTATGAATATCCTTTATATCCCACTAACTCTGTTTCCAAATCTGTCATGTTTTCTTCGGATGTATCCAATTTACATTTCCATCAACTATTTCAAATTCTTTACAATCCTTGCAGAACAACTCTGAAATTAGTTTTATACCAGTAAACTTTGTGATTTTTGATAAATCCTATTTTTCAAAACAAAGTTTTTTTTTAATGTGACATTACCCTCTATCCTACTGCGATACTTAATTTTGCACTTTTCTGTCTTAATTATAAATAAGTTATATATTCATGTTTAACATCACGTAGATCGCTACAAATTTTAGTGTAAATATTGTAGATTATGTCAAAACAAGTTCCATTTGCTCAGATTTTTTTTGAAAAACAAAAGATCTTATCAAAAAGGCTGCCCAGGAACAGATCTTGTGAAAAAGATTGGACACTAACTATAATTGCTTCACTAACCAATAAAACTAAAGTAATTATAAGTCTCAACCCTCGCTAAACTCCCGTTTTCCTGTTAGAAAATTCATAGAAGCAGAAAATTACATAACGGCAAGGACCGCCGAAGCAAAGAAGGAGTTGACGGTCTCCTCCTAAAATCCCAAATGTGCTTGAAACCATACAAAAAATAGCACCCCGAAAAGTTTTTAGCCCCCTCCCCCCTCAAGTTGTAATTTGCTCCGTGGTCACTCTTTCTTGGGTTTCTTGGTTCATCATGGGTTTTTTGTCGTTTTGGTTTCGTTTGGGGTTTGTCACTTTAAGGAGGACACTGCGAAAGAAAACGTTTTGAAGAAGATTCCATAAAAGATAAACAAAGGAAATCGGGCCAATTCGAGGTAAGCAAAAAAAAACTGAACAGGTAACACACAGTTATTTTCTTGCAAACTTGGATGCGAACAGCAAGAAGTTGAACTTGTGCTGTGAAAATTGAGATTCCTTTACTCTTTATGCTTTTCTGTGTCAATTGCATTCTTGAAATGCTCCATTTTTTGAATAAATCGAGCATGTTGGCACTTTCTTCTGACAGCTAGATTTTGCCATCTATAATTCCCCTAGTCCCTGAATCGAACTTATATCTAGAGCAGAACATTGATTCCCTTGGAAATTACCACAGATATTGGTTAAGTTTTAAGTTACATAATGCTTTTAATAAGATTACTAACTTGATCGGCAATTTGTTTATACCTTGAATTGTTATCAGGCTGTGTAAACCACGTCTGTTAGGCTCACTGCATAATGTGGTTTAATTTAAGCATTTTAATATTGATATTTAACTCCACCGGGTTTGACAAGAAAGAATAAGTGGATCCGCCGCTAGCTATTGAAGTTGTCTTCCTAATATGAAAAAATATCATTTGTGATGACCAGATAGGCCTTGTGATGGCCAGATAGTGTTATTTGCATTGCATGTACACAGGGCTTTAAAAGCCATTAATGATGAGCGAGAGTTCGTTAATTGTCCAGGTAAATAACATTACTTTTTAGCAAAAATTGTAGTAAGGTGGAGGTCATCAGGGTTTTTCTGTATAACAGAATTTTAAGAAAATTTGCGAGAAGATGATATAATAAAAGTTGTAGATAACGGAAATCTGGCAATTTCTCGACGGAAAGACAGGATTGTCCACACGGAATTATCAAACCGTTTTCTTGTAGAAAGGGAACTGGTATAATCTTAGTTTCCCTGGTTGGTTACATCTAATTTTAGGACGCAGAATTTGGCTTAAAATGACGGGAACGGCGGATTTGGCGAATTTCTACTGCTATTAATGAACCCAACAATAACCGGCCTAATTTTAGCAAACAGAAATCTGTTGTTGTTTGTTAGGAATATCAAAACACTGCTGTATAATTATTCGGGGGAACCCCCTTCCGTTTCAGAAGGCTCAATTTAGACTCTATATCATTTTACAAACCTTTTTACTGCTTTTCGATTGATGTAATTCTTTGCAGGAGTACAGATATTGATGCCGGGTTATACACAGTGGTATAAATCAAATTTTAGTTAAGAGGCCACATAATGCGATAACAGCTAGCCAGTATATTCAGGAATCTTTATATTCAGTGAACTGACCGTTTGCAAAACATATAGAGCACCGAAGTGATGACGTCATAAAAATCTATTTTTTAAATTGTTAATTTTGATCCCAGAACCTGAAAGAGCGTTATGGAATACCTCTAAATATGCAAAATCAGTTAAAGGCATTGCGAATTGGCTGAGATATGGCCATATTAGCACAGGGTCTTGCCCCATCAAACCTCTGTAATTTGGTCTTGGTTCAAAACTTTATGAACCAGGCCAGAATAACAGCAATTCGTTAGTAAACTTGAAATCTTTCATTGGCCATATATCGCCCAATTTGGAACATATCTAGCTAATTTTGCACAATGAGAGGTATTTTATGTCATTCTTTCAGATTACGTGGCTAAATTCAAGAAGTTCTAAAAATATATTCTAAATATTCTATGGAAATAAAGATATTCTAAAAATGTAAAGCAAGTGCAATCTACTTAAGCCCATGATTCACATGCGTGCATTACAACATGAGGCTGCATATTGTTTTTTATATTTTGTAGGAGGTTCCATAATTTGTCACCAATTCCAACCTGTATTTTATATTTCATGTACACTCTATTTTGTAAGAACCAGTAAATTTAAGCTCAGGCTGACTGTTCTTGATTTTTTTCGAAAATCTGAGGCTGAATTGTTCCTAATTTGTTTTTAAACTTGCAAGGTGTAAGCAGTGCAATTGCTAGCTTTTTCGCTCTAGGGAGGTATTCAGTCTTGATTTGACAACAAAGTGAGTAAGACAACCTTCATTTGCCAACAAGTTTGAACATTCACCGAAAAAGCACCCAAACATGGCTAAAATTCTCGCTTTTGAGATAAGACTTTGTTCAAAATTGCATTTTACAGTAGCTCAGCCTCAGCTTGTTCTTATTTTGTTCTTAACTTTAGACCAACTTTGAGGCTCTTGTTTTTAAAAACTTGTTCTTATAAAAATAAAAGAGTGTAATATAACTTTCCATGAAAATGTAGCTATAATCACGTAGATTTTGGTCCAGAAGCAAGGCCTCGAGTAGTACTAGTATTTGCGAAATTGTTTGTAGCAATTAACATAGTAACACACAAGAAGATAATTAAAGAAAACTCTCACTGTGATCCAGCTTCTTTCAAATGCTTTATCAAACTGTTTTATCAAACGTATCTATCAACTATGAGATTTCATTGCAATCTCGTGTTAATCTGGGACCAACAGACGGTTGGCCTACCAGATACCACATGTTTCTCTAGTTGATCAGTGGCTTTACCTTTAATATGATCACTGTACCTTTAATATAATATGATATTTTCAAAGTACAACTCTCATCAGCGCCGCATTTTATACTGTTGTTCAGTGGCGGCGCCAGCTATCACAGAGTGGGAGGGTAATGGGCGTGGCCAGTGTGACCACGCCCCTTTTGCCTCGTTCCAGTAAATCATCCCTTTCCTTGGGAAATTTGATCTACCCCTACCAGCACTTTTTAATCCATTTTTAGAAGAAATATATAGACAATATTTTCAGAAAAGTGGGGAGGTATGTACCCCCCCATACCACCCCTTGGCGCCGCCACTGCTGTTGTTTATTAGCTATGTTCCTACTTATTGCGTGTGGGGAGCAAGAGGTTCTTTGGCCCGTCACAAAATGGTCTAGAAACACACTCTTGTTTATTAGAACAATTTTTTAAGAACACGAGCCTCGAAACTGGTCCAGAATAAGAACAAATTAAGAACAAGCCGAGGCTGAGCTATTGTAAAATGCAATTTTTAACAATGTTTTGCCTCAAAAACGAAGAGTTTTATTCATGTGTGGGTGCTTTTTCGGCGAATATTCAAACTTGTCGGCAAGTGAAGGCTGTCTCGCTCACCTTGTTGGCAAATGAGGCCTGAACACCTCCCTAGTTTTCGAAAAAATTAACAGTCAGCCGGAACTTAGATTGACTGGTTCTTATAAAAAGAGTGTAGTGCTAATTTTAATCAAACATGGACCTGACGTGCCACGCTTGTCTAAAGTCATCTGCCATGCGCGTAGAATCGTTTGGAGGACACAGACACCACACCAGTCTTTAAAGAAGAGCAAGGGGGCTGTAATCTACAGCCGATGGTGAGAGAAACATCGTTAATATCCTTTCTCAGACATCCCTATGGTAAGTTTCTGCATTCTTAGTCCTGGGGATATAAAGTTTTCAGACGTTTCAAAGGGCGTGGTTTTTAAATATTTTCCAGGTAAAATTTTAAGAATTTTTTAAAAATCTCAACTAATCTTCATACCTTGTGCAACGGTGAAAAGAGAATAGTTGAATCCTCCACTGTGAGATTCTTTCATAAAAGGACTTCGAAGTCTGCCCGTTTCTTTTTGGCAAACTTTCGTGGAAGAATTTGATTTCATCAAACGAAAAAGATTTTTGCTGTTTTTCTGGTTTGGAAGGTCATTGTATTTGTATCATGACTTAAGCAGTAGCCTAACTGATATGACACCAAAAATTCCTAAATTCAGTATTTTGGGATTATAAGATATAAAAGAGTGACATCAAATGCTTTAAACAGCGAGAGTCTGATCCTCTTCCCCCGTAAATTTCGCCTTTTTGCATTCTCTAAAAGGTGTTGTGAAAATAATGATATTTGAAACAAATCCTCATGGTTATGATCCAGAGAACCAGTATTGGTTTCAAAAGCCATGAATTTGAAAGAAGATGCAAAGCTTTCAGATTCACTGATCACTGATCAATTCACTGGGCCGACGGAGCCAGGGGGGCCACGGGGACACAGGCCACCTGTTTGCGAAAAGTATAAACAAGTGCCCCTTTTCGAAAAATACATTGTGTGTATACTTTCACTGCCAGATATTCTGCCTTTAGAAACTAAGTAAAATAACATAACTCTGGACGTTGTTGAGGACCATTCACTGAAAATTCCTTAAATTTTTACTTGGTTTTGATGCAAGAAGCGCAAGCTGCTGTGATGAACAATATCAACTGCGAAGGAGACTGCCAGTTTCGCGAGAAAATTTCCTTAGTATGTCTTCAGCAACAAAATCATTAGTGACAGGTCCGATCAAGTCCCCGGTGGGCACAGTCAGTAGGTCCAATGTATTCGTGTGTGTTCTTGAAAGTAAAAACTGGACCCCTATCTCTGATTCTGGGTTGAGTAAAATGTACCCTATCTGTGCCTTTGCCAAAATTGTGTAACTCACTGAGAATAATCTTCTCAATTTTCACTGAGAATATTCAAGCTTGAACAGGAATTTTAGTTAAAATCAAATTTAGTGAACTCTGCTTTTCACTGAGCATGTTGGAGCCATTATTTTTCTTAAACTTATGTCTAGGCAAGTTAAAAAGCAGATTTCACTAAATTTGAATTTAACAACAATCCCTTATGGTTCTTGACATCAGGCACCGCGGAGTGTTGAGAAAAGTGGGGTGGGGGGTCTAAAAAAGAGGGGGGCTAAAACCGTATAAAAAGAGGCTTTTCTGGTAATTTGATACTTAATATTGGGCATTTTTTGCAAAAGCCCCCCAGCCCCCCTGCTCTGCGGTGCCTGGACATATGTATTAACAAAATCAGACATCTGTAAAATTGTAGCTGGGACATATTGCTTGCTTCAAAACATTGTGTTCAATGTTTTTTATGAAGAAATGAAAAAGTTATGTCCCTGCAATGAGTACAGGCTAGCAAAGACTTAAACAAAGATTTAAACTTCTTATCTAGGTTTAGAACAATCTACAGTACTGCAAAATTTGTTGTACTTCAATATGCCATTGGTTTACTTAAACAATTATCTGCAACATCATATCAGTAAATTCCTGCCCTTTTTGTGCTTCCTCCAACTGATTAAGAATGCAACACTATTTTCAAGATTCTATGTCCCAGAATTCTTGTTTTTTTCAAATTTCGGAACTCACATGTTATACGTTTGATCAACTGACTGAGCCGCCCGGGATCAATTTCAAGGAGAGTTAAAAACTTGTTTCGTTCATAAGACTGTTGAGATAATCAATGTTACAAATTGAATTTGCTATGGCAGTGAAGAATGTGCCCGCACCTTCAGCCGATTGTGTGAAGATGACTTAACCATAAAATGTGTAGCTTTTAAAAAATATTCCATGGAGGCGAACAAGTTTGTGTTTAAGTGGGGATGGGAGGGTGCGAATACCAAGGGGGACTAAATTGTTTAAACATATAAGCAAGAAAATTAAAATCATTATTCGAATGGGGCTGAAACTTGGTTTAGAAAGAGATAGAGACTGGAACTCGCTTTGAAGTATATAGAGACTAAGAATTCAAAAATTCTATTCAGTACATATTCTGGGTCGGATTCGTTGGTATGTTGCAATAAATCTGAACATTTTTTGAGTGTAATGCGCCTGCCACAAGTATGAAAGAAGGATATGTGCCTGCTTCTTACCCGGGACCAAATCCACTTACAATGCAAATTATAAGGAAAATAAGTACAGCGTATTGTAATAGAGGTACAAATCAGACATGGAAGAAAGATTTACACTCTCAAAAAACTTTGAAGGCTATGAGATGGGAAGCTATACAATTAATTATCATTAAGAGTGCGTGGTCTCTAAATGGAGTACTTTTAGCGAAGATAAATTTCACTATATCCAACGTGTGTCATTATTTTCATTAATTACCAAATTACCGTGAAATCTGTACCATTTTTGGCACTTACTAATCTTTCGGGAAAAAAATATTCGTGCCCTTTTTATTCGTTTTGGCCCCCCCCTGTTCAAACCTGCGTCCGGCGGCCCTGCTGATCAATTCAATTCACAACAATTCACTGATCAATTCAATTATAATTTATCGTTTCTGACGTCTATCTAAAGATTAACACCTTTGGTACGTTTTAATCTTTCTAAAATCATTGTGCTCATTTCTCTTTTTATTATTTCATTTCTCATTTCTCTGTTCATTTCTTGTGTTCATCTCTCTTTTTCTCTTTGTAAGTATAATTAAATGTTGTATATTGTTAGTACCATACATAGCCGGAACTTGGTGATCCTGTGTCTTTTTTGGCTATGAATGGCACATTTTATTAAATATATTGTGTTAGTTTTTAATTGGAATACAAAATAAAGCTTTCAGAAAATTGGCCAAACACGAAAAGTACGTCGGTGTTAATTGGGTGATCAGTATTTACATTTGTTTATTCATAACCTCATCTTTGATGGTGCTGTCATTGAACGATTAAACACACCCACACCCTATCAAACACCAGAAACAATTCTCGTTAAACTCGATCTAGCCAATGCAGTGGCTTAACTGAAAGGGTACACGAGTGCAGCGGTACTCCTAATAATCTAATCAATTATCTTCCCAAAATGATTTGACTAGAAACCTCCTCCTTGCAAAACCCCCAATAGTAACCTCTCTTTCTATTCTGTTTCACACTTCGAATGGCATTGATATAGAAAGCATTTATACCTTTGGAGGACACGACTTTAGGGAACTTATTATTGTCACCAGTCACTATGAATTTCTGGCAAAGGGGCAATCTGATATTAGGATTTCAGCTTTACAGAGTCACTAGCTCCTTCTCAAATGGCATGTGAAAAACTCTTGTCGGGTTGGGGGGAGGGGGGGAGGTGCCAATCGTGCTCGAACCGATAACTACGTCTTTTAGGATTGGAATAGTATTGTTTAAAGTGTATCGAAAGTACCTTGGGTACCGGGGCCGAAAAATTGAAAAAAGTACAAAAGTATGGGACAAATATAGAAATGAGATTGTATTTTATATCTTCTTAATTTTCTGGACTTCGGTACCTTGTCGTGTAAGGTTCTCATTTATTGAAAAGTTGGAAAAAACTGGTAATCAGCACTTGACAATTAGAAGGTTGAAATCAATTGAAAGGTTAAGTAAGGGCGGTTACTTTAGTTTGTGTTACCAGAAATTGTTTCTCTGCCGCACCCTTAAACCTTGAGTTTGCCACCCATCCCAAGAATATGATGCCAGAGCGTCCACATTCCGGAGCCCTTTGCGAATTAGAAGGGAATTTTTTTACGCAATTTTCCCTAAGTGGCACTAATATTAATAATCCCAAAAGATTCTGAAAATTTGATCACATCATGCAATTCATTGGCAGAGAATTTGTGGGAGGGGGGGGGGGCTGGTTGAGTAAGTAGAAGAAATTGCACATAGTTAGCAATTTTTGTATACAATTCGAGAGACTTGGATAAATTTTAAAAAAAGAATCTTTTATTTTCATGTTTTATTTCATTTTGAAATACATTCAAGCATTTTTTTATTTTTTCGGCAGGCATTATCAACAGCCTCAAATTGTAAACGTAAGCGACAATTTTTCCAGTCAAAATCTCAACCAAAGTATTGTTAGCCAGAAAAGGGAAAAAATTCCATGGTTTTGGCTTGAAAGCGCAAATTCAGGCTCCATAAAACCTCCATAAGTCCCCAAATTTTCTGTCACTGTCGCACTGTTTCTGTTCTAAATTTTGTGAAAAAAAATCATGGAGAATTAAAAAGGCGCGTATACGCATTGTTGAAAATTATTCATAGAAGTAACCAAAACAATTTGTAGCTTTACTTTCGTGTAGTCACCACTGATGACATTTGCAGTGTAATTTAATAGCAAATGGTCGAGATTTATTCCTTCAAAACAACGGCATGATTAAGATATTGAAAGTAAGAGTAAGTATTATATAAGACAACATCTGTATATTTAACTAGTTTTCGTGGACTTGACATATAAGCAGAGGATGACATTAACAGGGCTATTTCACGAATTCTCAAGTTTATGCAAAATTTGCATAATATTTGCAAAGTGAGTCATTAAATCAGTCCAAAGTCCTGTTTGTAACAATCTTACGAAAAGACTTCGCAAGCCAATTAATATACAAGTTGAAGCGAATATTTGTCCCAATATATACGTCCATAAGCATGATAATCCTTGTTATGACATTGTGGAACGGGAGCGATTTTCTCATTCAATCTATATGATATTTGCAGAATACTCACAAGTGATTAAGCCACTAAACAAAAAGTGTTTGCCTGTGATAGTCACGCTTTCCGCCTAATCAAAGCTGTATTGAAAGAGAAAACTTGAAGGTTGCTGATAGACTCCTGTGTCTACTCAATTGTCTTCGCACCCTGTGACTCTATTGTTTTAATTAACCAATGGCAATTACTGGCGGACTCTTCAATCGCGAAGCTGCTGAGCAGAGAATTGTAATTAGACACCAGTTCCCAATGATTAATTAAAACGCGCCCGCATAACCACTTATAACAACAGTCAATTGAGCGGCCAGCGGTATGCGATTGCTTGTAATTAAGAATAATTTGAATAGGAGCTAGACAAAAGCATTATCTTATGTACAAATGCGAAAAATTGGCCTCTTCAGACCTGGTTGTCGATGAGTTACTTTGAATCCGCAAAGACGAATAGAAAGAGGCCAGTGAAAATCAAGGGAACAATCAAAAGGGACAGGCAGTCACAGGTCTAAATTATGGTATGCATTCGCAGACGGAAGAAGCCTTGCATCCATCCTAACTGCATTTCGCTCTGCCGATTTTAACACGGAAAGAAGGCGACACAACACCAGCAATTTGGTTTCGCTTGCAAGGCCAGTTGATTGCCCCATTTAGCAGGTGCCTCAACCAGATTAATATATTTGAGGTAAATAACTTATGTTTAAGTGTATCAATTTTTGCGTGCACTTTAACCGGCGGACAACTATGAAGTATGTCCAGCTTACGATATCTTGGTGTTTGCCAATTGCATCAATTCCACAACAGGCGCACGCTGTACTACATTGTTTTGCGTGTAAAAGGTAAAAGGCTTTGTATGTAAAGTTGCAAATGGATTTTGAATTGCTGGAAGTTCGCTGCACTTGCTGCTTCCTTATTTAATCTGCTCGTCGAAGGTACATCAGGTAGGCCGGGCATTGTCTCGGAGCGGATATTGCTAAGGCAATTTTTTCCGAGCCATAGAAAAGGGAAATCTAAATTTATGGGGGATGTAAGACTGCCGAGTATTCTACCTGCCTTTTAGAAGGAAGTAGAGTAGGTAGATTATTTACCGCTCGTGTAGACGAAAACAGTGTGCATAACACAGATGCAGAATTTTTCAAGAGTGGTTATATTTGAAGCAGTCTCAAAGGTCAAAAGCATTTTAATGAAGGTATATAATTATCAATCTTGAATTCTGGATAGTGCAAGCTGATGTGCGCGATCGCCTAATGTGTTTGTTCACGTCCTTAGTTTCTCCCTGGTTCTGCCAGTGCTTATCTTGACAGTCTTCCGACTGTTTGAAGGTAGCGCATATTTGTGTGAATTCACTGTGTCCATTGGAAACAGTAATACTTTTACAATGTAAACAATACTGTATCTGAAAAGAGCTTGTTCATTGGTGCGTACAATCATTATTATTATTATTAATTATTGTAGTTGAAAGAAATGCGTTGATGCCCTTTTGTGGATTGTAAATTGGGTCTGTAGGCCGAACATAATAGACAAGACGTAGATATTGTCTAAAATCTTTGTACAAACGAAACCGCGTGCAATTTTCCCACAATAACATTTCATGGTGGTTACAGTCAATGTATATTTTCTGTGTTTTCAATCAAATGTCTTTTCAATTTATGTAAATGTAAAAGATTTGTTTAATAATCGCAGAGATTACAGAAATGAAATTACTTGATCGAGTGTTGACAGATAGACTAGCGAACCTGGACGCCGCATTGTCTTGAAAACAAAGCGGTTTTCTTGAACCATCAGTATGAGTAAATTAGCCCCCCATTTTTAAATTTTTTGCAATCTCAAACCACCACTTCCTCTTTTCGTTCCGCTAGCAAACACCCAGTCAGTCGATTGACTCGTTTTCCCAAAATAGTCCCGCCAACCGTGATTAATTAACGTGCAGTCGGCTATTTACTAGGCCTGCCAAAATAAATCAACATCCGCCATCCAATTTATAACGACTACCACTTGTTATCTTCCTGGTAGAAATGCCACTCATGTTTGCTGACTGCTCGAAAACAATTCTTTAAAACAAAGATGATTCATCATTACCACAAGGCTGAGTTATGTGGTTTTTGCACTTTTGTACCTTGGTGTCAAGACAGGCAATGTCATAGCCTGTGCATGCTTAAAAATAACTACAAAACCTCTATGCGCAACCAAAGTCCTGGTGTATTTATTTTCCAGCATGAAATGTCTATATCTTTTCTGCAACAGTGAAGAGTATTGTAGTAAAGAAGTCCCATTATCATTATGTGAAATCTGAAATAATATGCACAACTATATTATTATTAACTGTTTTATTTATAATATGAAATTATATGGTTAAACTTGTACTATCAGGTACCTAACAACAGCAAACAACCCAGCTTGCAATTTTTTGTACAAGTCTTTTGACACATGAAGCTTGAACCTCATCTTTTTGATGAAATTGTGGCTCAAAAAATTAAGTTTTTCCTTTGTTTATAACAGAGTTAAATATTGATTAAAGAGAAATTAATTTGATATCACAATTCCATACTAAAATTTGCAATGGAGAATGGTTTATAAAGGTAGTTGGAGTTCTGTTCATGCAAACAACATCACCTTTTTGTTCCCAATTCCTAACAGCCAGAAGTTTTCTATCCATCATCACTCAGCTAGCTTTGTCGGCTTCCATTGGTATCTTTTGATGTAACAGTGCAAGAATATCTTATGTTAGAATTTTCTTGACAAGGATAGAAGGATGTCCCATTCCCCAGCAGATTGACTGTTTTCCACCAGCCTTTTCTTTTCACTTACTGAATTTTTGTTTCAATCTGAGACAATTTGCAATAAATTACAGAAATTTGTTATCAACTTATTGTTGCAAGATGTAAGTCAAAGTTTCCATTATCAAAAAGATTTTGTATTTTGGAAGGTCATTATATTTTTGAAGGTCGTTGTATTTTTGAAGGTCATGTCCCTAACAGTAAAGAAATGATATAAGTTTTCAAATTTTTATTTTGTTGCAATTGCAAGTTTTTACCATTATTTATTCTAAATTTTGTGAAGACTCAAAATAGTTATTGTTTGTTGGCCTAAAAGTTAAATTTTGTATTGGAATAGACATTTTCTATTTGGTTGAATTTCATCTTTGTGCTGATTGACTACTGTCTTTAGTAGCCCAATTTTTTATTTGCTTTTGACTATATCCATATACAGTTGACTCTTCTTAAAGTCACTTTGCTTCAAGTCACACTATTGTTTACATTCACAGAAAATTTAGAACCAAATATAAAACTATTCACTTTGGCTCTCTTCACAGATACACTGTGCTTACTTACAATCACATATTTTCCATATACATTTGGTGTGACTATAACTGGAAAATACTGTATCTTCATCATGTTGCAACTTGCCAGCAATTTTCTATTAACACAGAGAGTAACACAGCTAAAATATCTTGGCTGATAAATTTAAAAAGGAACTGATCAGTTTATGAGATACATAGATGTTTTTAATGCTAAAAAAATTTTAACGAGAGTCTTAATCAATTTTTGCTATCATTTATAAAGTGTTTTTTTTGGATAAATTTTATGTTGTTTCACTGCTATCTTACCTGTTTATTTTTTTGTTAAGCACTTTTCTTTGTTATACTGTGTTGAGAATAATGAAAATCAATGTTAACTAGTTTTCTCAAAGGGCTTGATAGGCATATAGGCAGAGTTGTACACTCTATACACCAACAAATTTATAAAATAGGATGGTTCTAAATTGCCTCTCCCAATTTCAAACCTTAAAATCCCAAACATTTGCGTTGTTTATTTGCAGTATGTTTGCTAGCACATTTCCAATAAGGAAGTTTGTAGCAGGCAGCTAAACAAGCAGAACCATAGCAAAGCTTCAAAACAATTAGACTATACCATGCCTCTAATGATGTAAGAAATTGCTATTAGTTGTGTCCAAGTAGGAGTAACGCATAGGTGCTGGCTACGTGGGATCTTAGGGTTTGAAGTCCTCTGCAGAATTTTCTATATTTGAGCTGTCCAGTGCAACTTTTTAATGCAGTACCGCAGAGCAGTACTTTTCATTTAAGATACTGCAAATAAAGGTGCTACTTGCAGTTAAGAAATTCTGTTAAATTGTCCTTTTTTTATGTCTTAGCTTGACAATAACAGGTTTCCCTTTTGAAGTAACATTTTCATTTCGAATTTTGAGCCATGCCATGTAAACTTTAACTTCAGGTTTAAAATAACTACGTGTTCAATTCACTTACACTCCCTTGTTTATAACTACGTATTTAATTATTGTAGCTGTTGAAAGGGAATGGGTACAATGCTGTCTCTGAACTGCGCGCCGTTTTTTGTTTTCTTTCTAAATATAGTGAAGCAGTCAGTGACTTATTTATCTGTTTTTGCATTTAGTAACTGCATCATATAAAAACATGAGCGATATCTGCTATAAGTTGAAAAAGAAGTTATAACTTTCCTCTAGGGTAAATGGATATTATGTTTTTGATAAGTTTCCGCGTCTGCCATGTATTCTTAAATATAAACGCCTAGAGTTTTTGAATAGTGTTTGTTGATTCACAAAAGTGTCAATTGTGTCAAAAAGGACTGAATTTACAGCTATAAGTTTCATAAGTTCAGTGTTTCTAGTGCTGGTAATCGAGTTAAATGTTTTCCAGTGGCTTTTCACATTATTTCAGTTAGAAGTTGAAGGTTTCACACTTGGTAGTCTAAAAGTGACATTTTCCACACCAGACGACTTAAATTAAAACCATAGATGATGAAAAGATGGCCAGTGGCGAAACTGCAGTGGATTTTAAACCCCTCACACCCGAAGTATGGACAAGGCTTGCTTGTTAGGCAATTTCCTAGGGCTTACTGTGTTTCAATTACTGTGTGTTTCAACTACCAAAAATGTGCTATGTTCTTGTTAAGTCGATCGTATAATATTGCGCGAAAAATATGACTTATATTCTCGACGTTAAAAACTCATATTCTCTTGCAAAGGATTGAATTTCTTGGCCACACCATTTATTCAAAGTAAAGGGGCTGTACTGTCATAGGGTGTTGTGGATTTAGTTCGGTAAAGGAAAGGGGCAGACCTACCTGCATTTGCGACCATCTAAAAAGGCCTAAATTTGTTGCTTATCCGACGAAAGAATGTGACTAAAAGGCAGGTTCAAAATACTTTCTTAGACTTTCTATATAGGAAATCTTCAGAAATAGCATGAATATACATTGTGGATTATTCGGAAAGCGCAAAAATGTCCGACGTGAGGTGCCAGGAGGGCCCCTACCCCTCCCACGGCGCCCTTGCCACTACTGCAGTACATAGGATGTGGTCCCTGGAACATGTGTCTTGTTTCGTGAAGTTGTGATCTTGGAATTCATTTTTCATTTGAGATAACCTTTATTAATTTTCTGTAATCTGCTGAAAATATAAATCCTTTTTTGTGTAGGAAAAATGAGTACACTATGTGACGAGTTCAAGGTCACGCAGA
The DNA here is from genome assembly GCF_057945365.1 of Rhopilema esculentum. Classification (NCBI taxonomy): domain Eukaryota; kingdom Metazoa; phylum Cnidaria; class Scyphozoa; order Rhizostomeae; family Rhizostomatidae; genus Rhopilema; species Rhopilema esculentum. The sequence continues at coordinate 4,361,495 of NC_142825.1, forward strand.
TAGATAATTAAAAAAGCAACCGCTTTCAATCTTGGCTTTTGTCTTTTTCATTCACCAAGGGGATTTTTTGGAGAGGTAAAAAAGAAACGAAATCCTTTTAACAACAGAGCTTCTTTTCTTGGCAAAATTCCTTTCTTTTGATAGTCAAAAAACCAAACTTAGTTGAATAATTACATAACCAGTTTTGCAATTGCAATCGAGTGATTCTAACGACTCCAGTTATATTGATTTAGATATGAGGTATGGTCCAAAACCATTTTCATGACAGGAATTCCTGCCAAAAAGCTGAGGGTTCTGAACATCTTAAGTCTTATTTCTGTATATTTTAATTTATACCATTTCTCCAAGATCCCTAATGCTAGAGATCCCTCTTAGTCACATAAGCCATTTTGTAGGGAATCAACATTTCAAAATTGCGTCGAGGGGGAGAGAGGGGTTAAATCAAACCTCTAAAATGCCAGTATCCAGGAATGCGGTATTGATTGTCGATCTATCTACGTTTTGAGTCGTTTAAGGAGACCAGTTTTTGCGGTTCTTTTTTCGCTTGAGTTTTCCTTTATTTCTGAAAAAGGAACCTCAGAAGTTCCAAGCTTTTAACTGTTAAACCCAGGAAGAAAAACGCACAAGAGGTCAAAAAAGTTGGTACAAGAAACCATTTGAGCGGATTTGGGGCATTTTACAGCCTAGGCTTTTGGCCAAGTCATGCTATGCTCATCGCTTTCAACTCCGTCTGAGCACCAATAACCCAATAATCCGCCTGTCATTGTAATTCTATGTAATTTTTATTCATCTTTCTGTCAATATTTATTTTTTGGAGCCGGTTTTTCGGGTATATCCAAATAAGAGTTGGATCTACTTCGCCTTTAGGAAATCCGGCAAAACTATTGCAAATTGTCCAACAACTTTTGCTTTAAATAAAGTAGTATAACACGAACCATTTAACTAACAATCACTCGTAGCAGTTTTGTAATTTTGGCCATGTTTCAACTTCTGCAGCAAAAACCGACGGAATCCAAACAGATGGCCCAGAGAGGGTCTCGGCTCCTATTTTCTAAACCATTAGAGCAAATTCCATTCTAACTTCTGTTTTCCAAGGCTACGGAAAGAATCGCCCATGCGTGCCATTTCAGACCTATTTTACTCTACAGGACCTGCTAAAATGGCATTATTGAAACTTGATAGAAAATTGTGTACCATGATGGTGCAGAGTCGATCAAATGATAATTGTTTACAAATATTTGATGTTGTGAAAGTAGGGTTATCTCATCATATTTCAACAAGTTCTCTTTAGTTATAGATATCTTTCCATGGTTAAATGTATTTCTCGTTATTTAGAGTAAACTAACAATTTTTTTGTATTCATATAGTTTTCTTATCAGAAGTATATTTTTCGAATTTTCACGACTATAGAATTAATGGTGCTGGGAACTTTTAAAAACTCAAGTTCGATAAAGAGTCTAGAAGAAATAAACCCGAAATCGAATTTAATATCCTCATGGCAGTCGCGAAAATATGGCATTTACTGCTGTGTAATCGTTATGCTCCGAAGAACTTTAGCATCGTTACTAAACATTTTATTGTTGAAAATGCCGTTTCACGCTACTCAACTTGCGTAAAATATAATATTTCGTCTCAAAATGCTTTTTGAGTTTTTGCAGTTTCTTGGTTATATTTCAGTTATAAATTCAAGGGAAATCACGAATAAAGGGAAAATATAACCCTTTGAAACATTTTTCGAACTTTAGAACGAAGCACAGTACAGTCAAGCTATTGTGGATCAGACATTGTTTATGTCATAAAAACAAAGTATTTGAAATGAGACTTGCGTGGAAGTATTCATGTTTGAATGTGTTTAGCGGAAAACAGACGCAATCCCAAGGATTTCCACTAGTGAAATGACGCTTGCGTAATTTGTTTATTCTCCACGTTGTTGATGTCATGCATCAGTTACTAATTTGGTACATGATAAATTACTGATCAGCACAAAATTGTTCATTTTGTTTCGCTGTCACGTGAATTGTTTCTTGACCTATTTATTGGTACCCTTAAATCGGTCCAAGATGGTACCCTCTTGTTGCAGTGCAAAGTGAACGCAACTCATAATTCATAAAGCTTACACATGTGTCATTTCTTTCGCAGATTCAATTTACTGAAGATAATCAAAATGGCGGAGAACAGTACCCAGTTTTCCCATGACGTCAACCGAGCGATTCATGATTTGAGAGACAAATTTAAACATGGCAATCATATTATAAAAATATTGGAAAGCCAGTTGGAGACAGCGCGGCAAAACATTAGTTTACTTCAAGGACAGGTTCGTCTGGCTAACGAAACTATAGATAACTTGAAGCAGCAATTTAACGAAGCCGAACTGACATTGGCCTATTTGAGTGACAACAGCAAGGGAAGTAACGAAAGAAGACTGAACACAAGGCAGCCGGTTAGAGAGATGGAGGAGTTCGGGCAAGGAACTGTGTACGTTTCAAGGAGTGAAGACCATGATGGTCACAGAAGAGAATATGAAAAGCACTCGCCAAAAGGTGGAGTTATTATCCCTAAGTCGAATGAAGGCGTTATTGGAGATAATGACCAGGCAGAGCGAACAAAGTCGCCCGCATCACACGAAAAGACTGTCTATGGCCATGAACGGCCTAAGTCCCCATATGCTCAGCAACTGAGGCAAGTGCTGGATGCCCTACAGGATGAAGACTCCAGGAAAATGAACGTTTCGGCTGTTCAGGAGCCACTGAGGGAGGTACCTACAAGCAGTCATAGCCAGCCGGCAGTTTGTGATTGCCCGGATTGCATTCCTCCGAGTAGCACTAGCCATCGGCATTATCAGTCAAGTGCACTGGTAAGAGGTGCTTCTTGTGGATGTGAATTTGCAGGTAGTGAGATACATTATCACGAAGAGTGCAGTAAACATACGGTCAAGGCAATGACACGTGCAGGCGATGACAGCCCCATGAACCGCCCCAGCTCCAGGCATGTGTCCCACCACGAAAATGTTTCCACAGCCCATGTTACCAATGTGACGCACTCATCACATCAAGTCGATTATTCGTCCCAGTGTACCGGCCCTTGCTGCTCATCGATTGACTTGTCTAAAGGCTATAAAATCGTAGAGAAATCTCCTGGCCTGCCACATTACATTGCACCAAGATCTCCACGCCGTCACAAACAACACGAACTTCGTCATGATCCACATTGTCAAATGGTAGGTCATTGCGATGACAAATGCCGTTGTCACACATTTGTCAATTATGCTCCATTTGGTTATCAAGTTCTTGAAAGTGCTCCAGGGGTCCCACAGACAATCCAGCCAATTTCACCTGGGGTATTGAGCAAGAAGACAAAGAGATACCTTCCACTTGCCCCTGGAGATGAGCCCCCACATCTAAAGTACACGAAAGTGAAGAGGATTGATGGCAGCAAGGTCGCTGCGCAGAAGACTATTCAAGGTAATCTGCTCTTGTTTCCCATGGCAGCATCTCAGGTGCTGAATCCCACGCATACAATTTCTGTAGTCTTGACAATTAACGAATGGTTTATGTAGATGGCATAGAATGCTTTTTAGCATAATACCCAATTTTCTTAATTACTTGCAACAGTAGCTAATTTTCACATTGTCTACATTGTCCACATTTTCAATTCCCACTTGCAAACAGTAGCCAATTAGCTCAATTATATGCCAACAGTATTCTTTGACCTTGCTGTCGTTAATTGAAACAGATTGCAGCCTCTTCTTTTGGCAAATCTTTTCCAGCTTATGCTGAATTTATAATCTGGTGCTAGTGGTTGTACGAGGTAATGTTATAGTAACTTTTCATTTATGCATTCTTAATACCTTTGTTTTTTTGCAGACTTCTCCAAGCGGAGGTTGCAACCGTATAACCCTCGATGGGATCTTGATTTACTGATCGTCCCCCCGCCAATGCCCGCTTCTGAGCTGTTCACTGCCCTTGGACTAGAGCAAGAAGCGGCGAATTTTCAGCAGGGTCGTGAAATCACAGCAAGTGACAGCATTCTGTCAAATGAAAGCATGTCTATAGAGAATAGATGTTATGAAAGCCCTGTTTTGAAAAGTAAAGTTATAAACGCTGGGGGTACTGTTATAGTATTAACAGAAAGTGATTCGAGAGTCCCAGTAACACATACAGTTCCTGGAACTGAACATGCGGAAACTTCGATGCAACACACGGGGTCATTCGGGAATCAGACTTCATTTACTGAAGATCAAGAACTATTGCCTCAGCGCGACAATGGACTATTAGAAACCCATGAAATTAAGATGGAGAAAAATTCTGATAGCGAAGCCAACGGACAAGCGGACGCAGAGAGCAAGCCTGCCATACACAGTGAATTTCAAATACATGGCTCACCTGGGATATTTGTAGGAAACAAAGACAGCTCCGAAATGGTGATTGTCAAATCCAATGTTTCTGATTTACCTCGTGCGATGCTTAATAAAACGCCAGGAGGTTGTAATTCAGGGTATGACGATTCAAGCTTTAGATCAAAGTCACAAGGCAAAATGGAGGTTGAAACCGAGCGAAATAACAACTCATTTCCCAAACGAACAATGGCAAGTTTAGTATCAAGAGAAACTCAGGATGGACACAATGAGACTGTGCTAGATGGCACAAGCAACCTGACAGCTAGGTACGAAAAAGTTTTGTTTCAGCGCAACCAGGACTATAGTCGGTTGACAGCTGACGATGAATACATCATTAATAACAGAGCCAAAGGGAAAGTTCATTAAATTTTCGTATTCTATGATTGAAGCATAATCGCTTGTTTTGCTTAAAGAAGCAAGGAAATCATTTTTTGATCAAAAATGCGTTTTGGTAATTGATTTAATAAAAAAAATTGCCCGAGGAGGGTTTCATAATGTGCGCAAAGATGATATATGAAGCCAAAGGCGACAAAGCACGTGGTGTCAAACCAATCTAATTTTTATAAGGACGAAGCCAGCGCCTTTCGAGGTGAAGCTCGCGTTGGTTTGGCTCTGCTGTGGGATTTAAGATTAGGTGTATAATTCGATGGGAGCATAAATTAATTCGCGTGTATTCAAGAATTAACAATTCTCAAGTCACTGTCCTTTTTTATACCAAGATAGACTTTGGTTGACATTCAGAATCATAATGAGCGAAGTTGGATGAGCGATTATCCAGATCGAGGGCTCAGAGGAAAATGCCACTGCAAACCGGTAGAATTTAACTCTTTTGGATGTCTGCCTCATTTTGAAGATAAAATAATATCGACAGTCTGTGAATACTTTGCGTTGAACAGCCCATACCCAGCCGGAGTCACAACGAACGATGATCGAACGAGCCTAAGATATTTGTCCTGCATGTATTTAATCGAAATTTTGATTATAATTCTGAAAATTTATAGTAATCACGAACAAGATTGATTGAAAATAGGATGCACCAGGCAAGGATTTTGATGGTCTTAAACTGCATTTCTGCAATTTGTGTTTTATAAACTAAATTTACGACAAGTATATAAATTTAATGATTTTTATACGGGAGCCATTTTGACTTTTGATTAGGTACTGAGGTAAAACATATATTAGCTGTTATTAATTATTAGTTAGATGATATAGCAGTTGAATACGACTGCACTGTAGTTTTTTATCGCTGTCCAAGGTATTCTTGTTTCAATTTAAAACTGACAAGGCTGTGTGTCAGTACCCTTCAACGATGTTGTGATTATGTTTTTATGTTTTTAAAATGAATCTGTGGTTTAGTCAATAAAGACCTTATCCCTGCAACAAATGTGTTGTGTAAGCTTTAATTGCTAGTAACTAGCCCCAAATTTCCATATATTGCCCGTTTACTAAGGCTTTTGGTTAAGCAGATTCTGGCAGGACAGCCTGTTAATTGCTTTGATGATGTTGAAGCCGATGGTGTATTGATCAAGAGTAAATTGAAAGGCAATTCAAGTAAACATTGGTACAAATTCTGTTGACGATATTTGCTTATTTCCAAAATGCTAAGAGTCGTGCCTATCTGCCTGTGAGCTAGAACCCCTGTAAGTTATAGGGTTTCCCTTTATTTGCAATAAACCTGTTCAATGTGTACCCTTTTTTAGGTAACCTTTCTTGATCCTCTATTTAGGTAATCTTTTTTGCCCCTCTATCTTTGGCCCCACGATACTCTACAACCCCACGGAGGGGTTTACTTTTCTTTTTTGTTACTTGAAATGTCTTTCCAAAAGTAAAGTTGACAAATTTTGAGGGACGCCGGAGAAGGGGGCGCGGGGGGTCATCCACCCCTATTGCCTTTGATAGGAGGAGCCGGAAGGGCCAGAGGGCCATTTTCATCAAAGTTCCCTTGAAACTGGCAAATTGTAATAACCAGAGAGATTCATATGAATATCTGATTGTAATGCTTAATTCACGGCGAAGTTTCTCAAAACTTGTTAAATTAATTCTTATGCCAAAAGTTAGCCAATGTTCAAGAGACCTACAGAAGATCAAAATAAAATGGCAGTTACGAAGGAATTTGTAGAAGCTGAGAGTTATTTTTCAAATGCCCTTTTACTCAAGCCTGCCCCCTTGCCCCTTGGTCGTTCCGGCATCCCTGCAAATTTTGTTCGGTTCTTCTATCCTTCCAACGTGTTTTTACAATGATATTTACCGACGAAACACAGTTTCATTTAATCATACAGAAATTATTGAAGGTTGTAATTTTGATGTGCAAAGATTCATAGAATCTTTCGTTTTATCGTATCATTGAGATAGTAACTGAGATTTTAAAAAAATTAGAGTGGATGACGGCCTAGCCCCTATACATAGAAGATTCTTTTTGAAATGTTTAGATCTTTGAAGGAATAAATTTTCGTACTAGATTACGTAATAGATCATTAGTTAGCATGATACACGTTTCTTTTTTTCAAAGTCTTTGTGGCGGTGAGATAACCAGTTTGTTCTCAGGGCCCGCGCCACGAATTTAAAAGTGGGGGGGGGAGGCTAAAAAGTAGGGGGTCATGGCTTCCTACCCCTTATACTACAGCTTTAAAACTACTTGCTTCGCAGAAAAGTGGTGGCACGGGCCCTGGTTCTCAAAATGCAATCACTGTCTGATAAATTTGTTCTTATAGTCAAAAGCTAAAAGTCGCCCGAAACAGATTAGCTGTGAAGCAAAGTTTTATTATTCGAATGAGGGAAAATACAATTTATCAGGCAGTGACTGTAGTGGCAACTTTGCCTCTCCAACGGGACATGTTCTTTGGAATACACTCTCTTTTCCGTAAAAGAACCCGTAAGTTGAGGCTAGCTCGTTCTTTATTTGTTTGTAAGTTATTAGGGTGTAAGCTCAAGGAAAGTGTTCAAGCCCAATCGCCAATAAAGTGATTGAACCATCCTTTTTTCCGACATGTTTGAAGATTCACCGACGAGGCACCCCCCAAGATGGCAAAATACTCCACGTGTTTTGGATGGAAGTTTTTATGGGAGCTTCACAACTTTGTTCAAGTTAAATATATTTATTATTTTGCCATTGTAGTAAGAGTTTCAAACAGACTGCTGTACGTTTGCAGCCCTTTATGTTTGTAAGATAGATACTCTGTTTTCAGCAGGAAAAACATGAACATTTTCCGGAGTCAAACCTGTAGTGAAATAGTTTTGACCTTATTATCTGATGAATGGTTGGAAACCACATCAATTTATAAAAGTGAAAGTAAACGGGAACAGTGTTTTTGAAATTGTGGTCTACCTTCGATCTAAACTAAAGAATAATCTTTTTATTTTTTTGGCCTAACTGCCCTTTGAAAAGGTTGGTCGACAAAGTGTTCTCAAATAATTTGAAATACCCTCTGGCTGGTACATTTGCAACTACGTAAGAATAGCGTTGGTTTCGATATTGCAAACAATTTGTTCCTCTATTTTAATATTTTGAAATCTGAGTCTCAGCTGAGCGGAACGGGGGCTACGACACATTTAGGATAGTGTCGTCGTGTGACCATTCTCGCTGGGGGAGGGGGGATGCAAAACCATATTCTACTGACAGAAATTCTTTTGTTACATTAATAATTTGTTATAAATTTAATTCTACCGACGGTTTGCACACCCCCCCCCTACACCCCCGCACGCCTCTGAGGATAGTGGGTTTGTTGCAGCAAAAATCATAACTGAAGATTTTGCTAAACATCTCTTTTGTACCAGGAATGACTTGAACATACATATCAGCGGAGGTTTCCTTTTCCATCACTAGGTGGTCCGGGATTTGTGTGGTCCGGCATTTACATTTTTAGGGACTTTCGTCTTCAAAATGGCAGCAAGCATGTGCAGAAGTAGTATTTTGGGGAGTCTAGTTCGAAGTTGTTCAGCATTCAGTAGAAGAAATTTCAGTCAACGTCCTCTTCAAAACGAAGTAGAGAAGTTTAGCTGCTCAGTTTTTAATCTTCATTCAAATATCTTTAGGGGTGAGTGTTTAGAACGAAAACTATCAAAATGTACTGGATATCACGTTTACATTTGATCTGATCATATGTGCTGAACAATTAAATTGCATCAATCTGGAGGTATCTACCTGAAGAATAAAATGATATATTATTAATGAGTATTTGTCCCAAGGATAGTTTTTAATTTTGAGTTATATTTTGTAAGAAAGCGCGTGATTAGGCCAACGTTTGATTTTCAAATGTATCTATTGAAAATTGAAATGGGGGTAGTTTATCGTTATATCGTTTAATTTTGTTGTAGTTTCAGTTTCAGGTTTATTCAGGTTTATCAATCAATACAGCATACAATCATATGAGTTAGGCTGTAGTTACTTTACATAATTGAAATGCATTAGTACTAATCATTTATCATATTTCCTTTAAGCAAAACCTTCCTTGGTTCGATGCAATCAAAGTAGCGCAGATTTAACTATCCGAAATCCATCAGATTTTCAAAAAGTAGAGTATGCAGTTCCAAAAGATGTTGTTGGTAAAATTCTTGGAAAAGGTAATTGCAGCCTTTGATGTCTTCTGTTTACTACTATCACAACCCCATAATAATTTTAGGTTCCTATTGCATATTGTTATTATTTAGAGTTTGGCTTGATATGAGTGTTCTGTCAGTAAAATGGTTTGTCCAGGGTGAAGTCACTCCAAAGATCTGAGACAGGCTCTTAGCCTTTAGTTATAGTTATAGTTGTAGTTATCAGTGACTTCAAAACAGGATTTGTGTAAATTACTGGGATTGAAAAAGAAAGTTAAAAGAAACAATTATTTCACACTGCCAGGAGTAGAGTGTACAATGCTCTGAGGTAAACTAAAAGCCGGAAGTGCAAACACTGGGCTTTTAAAAACATGGGACTTATTGTTTGCCCTTGAAAAAAGGTTTAATTGTGCCATAAGTTGGTTGCCAAACCTGCTTATGGTTGTCCAGGGGACCAGTACCCCCTTTACTTCCTTAAACCAACCTCTGCTCTATCTTCAAACAACATTTTAATAACTTTTCTAGAATACAGTCACTTTTTCTCCCATCACTTGATTTAGTGCACCTCTCAGAATGACATTGTTGCTAATGGTTTGATGTTGCTGTTGTGGTAGCTAGAGCCTCATCACTTCTGCTACCCTGGGTACCAGGCTAACTCTGTACAAAATGAGAGTAAATCTGGTTCAGTGCACCCCTCTCCTCATTCTGGTGTGCTGATATTAACCAATCAGGAGCAAGAGTACATATTTCTGTATGTTCAGAGGTCACAGCGAAACAATAAAGGTTATTGAAATAAGCTCTGGTGTAAAAAAATAAATTAATGATGGCAACTGTTTAATAAACGATTACATTTCAAGACGCTGTTAAAAATTTTCCCCCAGCATAGGGGCTCCACTTGTCATATTGCCCATATTTGCTATGATGAACTCTCAATGTGCTAATGCTAACCGTTGTGGTGTCTAAGCACACTGCCTTCACAATGAGGAAGTAAACTTTGAAAGTACACACAGTTCATGAGGAAAATTACAAAAAAACTTATTTTAAGTTTTATGCAAAATTTATTAATGATTAACATTTTGTAACTGCAGCTAACTTCATTTTTTGCACATGCTTTTGTTGCCAAATGGCAATTTCCACCTAATTTGATTGGAATCTTTAGGCAGAAAAGTCTATTATCACTGTATTAAGTTTGTCCAAAACTTCACAGTCCACTGACCATGTTTGTAATCTGAAAAGCTGGTTCCATAGGCCTAGTTTCCAGTCTGTTTAAGTTGAATTGACTAAAGTTCTTTCAAATAAATTCACTGGAGTGATGTCCAGGGGGCATTGAATCAGACCCTCTTATTTTATATAAAGTGGGTCTGGTACCCAGGGTACACTTCTGCAGGATGCTTCAAATAATTGAAGTTTCCACCAATATTGAAGGAAGGTCATTTACAATTCCTACCCATTTCAATGCCAGAATGCAGCTTGTGAATGAATTAAACTAATGATCATAGTATAATCGTGCCTTTTGTTTCAAAGTAGCTACCTAGCATGCAAATACTAGGTTAGCACCTCCTTCTTTTTCAGGAATCTTCCTTTATCTGATCCTCCCACAAAATATATTAAGCTCTGCAACTTAAGATTGACAAGAGTTACCTTGGGCATGTTTCACTATCAGAGTTTTCACCCTTTTGGTATTTGTCATTGCTCTTGCTTGTATTTGTTTATGTTTCCATTACATTTTGGAGCTTGGCCTACAGATATCTAAATAATTTTAGTTTTCTACTCCCTTTTCCTCATTGTGAATCGTATGGCAAGTGATGATTGTATTCACAAGACCATTGTAGCGATAAAATTTGAACTTGCAAATCAAATTTAGAAATGCTCTTTTATGGAAAAACTTTATCTTGCATGCCATATATAATTGGTAAATGGAGGTTTCCACTTGAAAAAGCTGACTGAAATGACTCTGCAGACACAAGATATTGTCAATAACTGGTAAACTCTGTAGGCTGGTGTTCAGTCTTGCCAAGTGCTATTCAAGTATCAGGATCCCTTTCTTTCTGATTCACCCTGTTTACTTTGTTACTATCATAAGTTTTAATGACTTTAAAGGCAAAACTACATTTAATTTTGTTCCTACTGGTCTACCTTTGTTAATTAACTGCTCATTGTGTACACAAAGTCCACATAATAACTCACTATGATGGTTCTATGTCAAATAAGATATATTAAAGATAGGTGCTTAACAGTATCAAATTTATTAAGAGTAAATTTGAAGTGCAGCAAAAATGAAAAAATTGCACCAACAGGTTTTTTTAGGGGATTTAGATAAGAACAATGGCATATCTAAGAGATGAGTATTGCCACCGGAAATAACAAATTAGTCTCTTGTACTGTCAAATTTTAAAAGCTGAATAAAAGCACTTTTATGCACAAACAATATTTCTCTGACAATACTCAGAGTATAAAGTAACAAATATTGACCACAAGTTAAGCATGAATTTATTTCCAAGTCATGACACTGTATGGTCTATTTAGTATGTAGAAAAGAGAACTTCTACCTTAAGGTTTATCATTGGCCGATGACAAGAGCACAAAGAATAAAACAATGAAGATTTATTTTTCAATGCCATGTTAACTGGTTTGTTGTGGTGCCCTTAATGCTGTGCAAATAAGCCTGTACATAATCTTAGGCATGCTTTTCCTTAAAACTAATTACACATCAAATTACTAAACAGAGGATTTAGGACTTGAGGATTTCAGAGCATGTTATACGTCATGCTCTGATAGGCCAAATGTATTTAATTTTTAAAAAGCCGAATCCATAACTGGCTGACATCTTCTGTTTAGGCAGACATTCTTTCCAGAACCTTTGATAAAATTAATCTTTATAGGTTTAATGTGTTCATAGATCAAATTGATACTTCTATCAGATAGTTATGCAAATGCTTCCAAATATTTTTCTACTTTTGTCATATATGCATAAACTAGAAAATTTATGAAAACATCCTTCAATAAGGAAGTTGGTACTGTCTGTGATCAGTAAATGAACATATAAGGTGATTAATTGAATTACCTTCACATAAACATTTTGCCCATTATCGTTTTGCAATAGATAAGCAAGTTGTCAATCAAATCAAAGCACTCAGTGGCAGTGTAATCAGGATCAAGAAAGACGAGGAAGTAAACATCACTGATGAGAAAGCATACTTTATAATTGGCGGTAAGTGAACTGCCTGGATACCTGGTAATCCTTATTCATCCTAGACATAGCTTGCAAAAGACCCTTAATGAAGTTATTGATAAACGTTAATTGGTTATTGATAGCAATTTATCACTTTGATTGCATTGAGGGTGACAGTCAAATTCCTCTTTATGTATTTCTGTGTTCATGATATGTTGGCAGACTCCAGTTAATAATCAGTTCTACACAAAGCAATTAAAGGAAAAAAGGTCTAGCTGCTTTAACAGAATTCTTTCCATAACGCTATGATCAGCTATAGTAATGTGTCGGCAGGCTATTTAAAATAGCTATTGCGAGCCATGAGACTTGAGCCATGAGGCTTTTGCATCATCATTGTGTAACTGATGCTCCGTCTTATATTGATATTACTTTGAAAGTTTAACCAGTGCCTTTTCTCTGTATCCGTGTTTTCTTTCACTAAATTTATTTTATATCAAATTTTCCCCATTTTGATTTGGCTAAAACGAAACGATGATTCAGCTGCATGGCTTAAAACTGCCAAAGCAGCCATACACGAGCTGCTAACCAGTAGAATATAGCTGCCTTCAAGGAAATGATTGCTTGTAGCTAAACCATTTCTTTCAAACCTGTTACTAGGAGGCCAGTTAAAGGATGCTGGCTGGGGGAATGTTAAGGAAAAATATTTACTCTATAATGTAAAAACCCTATAAATAGAATAGAAGTTCCCTATTTTGAGGTTTTAGTTTTAATGTCTATTTATCAGTTGTATTAACAATGGTTATAGCATTCTATATCGCAAGACAGCTTACCAATGATCATGAGCAGTGAGTCATGGATCAAGACTCACCCTCAGAAGAAATTCATTGCAAATCTACACTTTCAATTTTTTTATTATTGTGAAAGTAAAAGGTACCTGTTCTCCCAGATTAGTTGTTTCCCTTTCATTCAGTAACAGGAACAATGTGCCCCTGGTCGTTGTACTCTGTCATGGCACAAAAAGCTAATATTTTGTTTACTATTCAGGAAACAAAAAACAAATAAGCAAAGCAATTGAACTGATTGAAGAAAAGATTTCAAAAAAGTCTTTGTAAGTTTAGAAATATTTTTATTGTAATGATTACTTCATGCCAAATACATTCAGCGCCTAGCCAATATATTTGCACCACATTTTTCTTGATGTACCCTCATTTCTACATTTCTATAAGACACCAGTGACCCTGTTTTTTCTTGGGTTAAGTAAGCAGAAACCAAATAACTTTGTTAGTTCTTTGTTTTTACCAAATCCAGAATTCCTCATACTCTTTTATTAAAGTTCCTGTGCTCAGATTCTTGAAAGCCTTATTTCTTAAAGAGAAGGAAGACCTATCGTTTCTTGTTAGTTAGAATAATAGAAGCATATTTTCACCTTGAGGTGGTCTTTCTGCCTTTTCCGTAAAACCTGACCTTAAGTTGTTTTAATTTTTGGTATGATAAACTAAAAGTTATAAAAAAATAGCACAAAGAATCACAACTTGCTGATTAATATATGTAATATATGTATATGTAATAATTGCAATTTTTGTTATAATTGGTCTGAGGTAAATCGCTTATAAAGATGATGCTTCTGCACTCTTCTACATTCTAAACTGTCCTCACTCACTGTCCTGAATGTTTTCTAAGGTCCTAGTTTGCAGATTTGCTATTATATTATAAATATTCTGTTCTTCATTATCTTATCAGCAAGACCCACTTGTTTATTTTTTGAAACATTAAGAAAGTTTATTTTGAAAGAGTATTCTGATTCCCTGAGTAGAGACTGCCATAATTGTTTTGACTTTTAGCTGAAACAAGGCTATGAGCAAGCAGTAAATCCTGAAAATAATGAGGTTGCTAGCTAGGCTCTACGTGGCTGTTTAAGCAATCTTGTCAGCTTTGCAATCAGATCCAGCGTATTCTACTCCTTTCCAGATTCTGAAAATATTATCAGCATATGCCAGACCACCTTTCCAACCTTGGCAAATGATTTTCCCTCAGACTGAAGAATAATAAAGTATTGTCACATGTACAACCCTTTCCAGCATATTCTACTCCTTTAAAGCATTACCGGCATATTCCAGCCCACCTTTTTTCCTACCCTGCCCAATGCTACCACTTCAGGCTTTGAAAAATTATGAGATACTTTGACAGTAGTTACCTGAATGGCATGTGATACCTTGACAGTAGTTACCTGAATGGCATGTTAGGTAAATGACAGGAAGAAAAAAAATCTGATAAGTTATAGCATAATGAAAAAAGTATGATCAGTGAAAGGGGCTACATAGAAGATATATCTGTATTTTTTAACTAATCGTTTAGCAATGTTGTTTTCTTTAGAATAACATTGACATCATTTTTCGATAAGCTGAGGATCATTGCATTGTCACATAACTACAGGGTCATTGAATTTGAGTGACAACTAATAAAGAAGGAAAATTCAGTCCTTAGTTATGGCCAATATTAGGTCATTTAAGCATACTGGATTTAAATCTGGTACAAAGTCTTCATAAAAATGCAACATTACCTTTTACAATATAATCTTTGATAGCTCACATTGTTATTGGATAGCTTCAATTTTTCAACTAGATATTCAAATTGAAAATTCTCAAGTAAAAAGTTATTTTCACTGCTACTGATTCTGCTCTGTTTTAAATTCCAACTGTCTTTCAGAGCATTTTGTAATTGTCCACTCTTTTCCTTTTAGATTTGATTCAAAAGGTGGGTGCAGTGAATTCTACAACTGTTTTAACTTGTCAAAAGTAAAATGGAAGATCAATGTTAAGCTAAAAAATTGATTGCAATTGCTAATTGTTGCTGCCAATGGCACAGGGTAGAAAGAGGCCTAGCTGAGGGTCCTAAGGCGATCTTCTTTTACATTTTTCATTATCACTCTTATTTGATCTTGATTAAATCTCTTGAGATGACTTTTATCCGTGAAACCAACGATATGCAAAATTAGTCTAACAAATCGATAGCCAACTTCCTTATTTCTCAGGGGGGAGAGAAGGCTCATTCCCTAAAAATTTTCGTCAGGAGGGGCTCAAGCCCTGGAGCCCCCTAAGTCTCCGCCTTTGTCTGTACACACTATTTTGTGCATAGAACAGGGCAGTTCTAAGTAGATTCTTCTGGTTTGATGCTTAATGCGATCATCTGGCAACTGTTCACGTGACATATTCCGGTGATATTTTTCAGGATGTTCATTCTTTTTGGTGTTCCGGCTCTTTTTCATTTTCATGTTGTATTTGATATTTATGATAAAAACGAGAAAAAAGAATTATGAATTATTTATCATAAAGTGTCATCTTTAGAGGGAATTGTACATGCTAACCTTCTTCTACTTGTTTTATGTTATTTTTTTTTCGTTCGACGATTTTTTGTTTGAAGGCAGAGGCTCTTGCTGTTTTACTTTTAAAGAAATTACATAATCAGATATACTAATTGTGTCCAGCAGCCTAAGGGCAGGTTCTATTGCTTGCTACTTTCTAATACTTTTATGCAGTTCTAATCTTTTTTGTTTAATCTTTCCTTATTGAAATCAATTGATATGCTAAAGAAACTGCATAAACATTCATTCACAGCTGCATAAAATGTCTTTATAAGGCAAAAAACTAGGTCTGTAGTATGGCTCAAAATTTTCGTTGGAGTTTTTGTTATCTGGCTCATAAATATTAAAGAATCGAAAATCCATTTTATCGGTCTAAAGATATCTCCTTTTTAATCTATATTTCTTCATATTTTTTTCGATCTATATCAATTACAGACGGATTTCTCATCTGGTCAAACTATAGACGAAATTTTAAAGGACAAAGAGCACCCCAGGTATGAACATTTCTTATCATGTTTCCATCGCTCATGTTTCCATTCTAACATTTTATGTTTTTGGTGTCATCAAACTTTTGTATGAATGCAGATAGTGTCTGAAACATGTTTCGTTATACTTGCATAGATTTCATTCGTTTTCTATTAACGTTTTTATTTTTCATGAGATTTTGCAGTGCATGTTTTTCTTGCACCATTGCAAATGTATTCGTGCCGAAATCTAGTCGAGTGCTATTGAGCCGCAGTTGAAATTACCCATGGTGTATGTAGAAGCATTATGTTGTCCCGTTTACAGTATGCTCATACCAGTGACTTTATGTTCATACCATTTAACAGTACTGTTGTTAGCAATCGTCAGGATACCACTTTGTTAATAGCTCTTGGCATTCCAATACCAATTGTAACGAGCTTTACAGTTTGCATTAACTTACTGTGTAAATAAGTCTTTAATTTTGCAAACTCCCAAACTCCAGTAATCTGAGTGCTTTTTGTCTGACATTCATAGTATAAAACATTTAAACATAAGATTCGGTTGTCAAGAACTTTCAAATGATACAGCATCTGAAAAAGGGCCATTTAATAAAAACACGTTTCGAATTTGGAAATATCAAAGCAAAAAATTGCTTATTCCGTAAAATGTTCCTGAAAACCTCGCATAAGATTTTCCTTTGGGTAGTTTTTGTTGAGCAGCGCTGTGTATTGTTCTTTAGCTATGGATTATATACAGCTAAGTCCCTTATTAACAGACTTCTACATGTAACAAGCGTAATGAGCAAGGAATCTTGCCTGAACTCTGCTTAAAACTCGTCTACCCGGTTTGATGAACCCACGGTTTAATAAACTCTTGCTATTTTAACTATCTTCTCAGCTCCCTTAACAGCTCGTTCATTTTACTGTATTTTTTATAGTTTTTTTATTCAAAATTTGATTTCTTGGCTGCATTAGCAAGAACTGATTGTAATCAGGCTTTTAGAAAGTTTTATTAATAGCAATATACGAACATGAGTTCTGAGCATGAGTTCGTTTTAAATCATCTAATTGGAAGCCCACTTTATTTCAGTCCCCTCCAGTCCACTCAGGTCTTCTTCACCCTGCCCCTATCGACTCCAGCTCTTTCCCAATCCATCCCTATGAACCCAGGTATAACACCAATCAATTTCAATGAACCATCATCCACTCTGATCCACAACAGCCCACCCCAGTTTACCCCCAGTCATTCCAGCCCATTACGGTCCACTCCAGTCCGCTCCAGTACACCCCCAGTCTATCCGTGTCCACTTCAGTCCATTCCAGTCCGCTCCAGCCCACTTCGGTTCACTCCAGTCCGCTCCAGTACAGCCCCAGTCTATCCGGGTCCACTCCAGTCCATTCCAGTCCGCTCCAGCCCACTTCGGTCCACTCCAGTCCGCTCCAGTACACCCCCTGTCTATCCAGGTCCACTCCAGTCCATTCCAGTCCGCTCCAGCCCACTATCGCTCCAGCCCGCTCCAGCCCACTCCAGTACACCCCCTGTCTATCCAGGTCCACTCCAGTCCATTCCAGTCCGCTCCAGCCCACTTCGGTCCACTCCAGTCCGCTCCAGTACACCCCCTGTCTATCCGGGTCCACTTCAGTCCATTCCAGTCCGCTCCAGCCCACTTCGGTCCACTCCAGTTCGCTCCAGTACACCCCCTGTCTATCCAGGTCCATTCCAGTCCGCTCCAGTCAGCTCCGGTCCACTTCGTTCCACTCCAATTTATCTGTTATACCCAACTTAGAGATTCCTAGCAAGTCCCTCAAGTGCATCAAACTCTAAATAGTGGCCCTCCACTATAAAAATTGTTTGATTTTAATTCTTTGTGTAAGCAAGATGTATTTTGAAAAGCTTTTTCGTAGTAAATTAGTTGGAACAGACTGTAATCCGTGCTCTTTTTCCTAGACAACAAGACATAAATGCATAGTAAGTTCATTTCATTTATAGAGAGGATTAGACAGGATTATCTATATTATATCTTATTACATTATATTTATATAATGTCAATTTGACAATATAATTGCTACTTAGTATTAGCTTATTTCCGGCTAAGCATTGCTTTTGTATGATATTTGCAAACAGTTTTCAAAAAACAAATTTTTACTTTCTCATCCCTATTTGCTATAAATATATTCACATCTCGATTTGCTGAATATTATTATTACAAACGGAGTGGTAGAACCTTACCAACAAATGTTTTATAAACCTCTTCAGCGAAAAACGTTTAGGTAGAAAGAATAGAAGATCCCCAATGAGCTCGAGGAAGTATCTCGAAACTGACAATTTTATTGTTAAAAATTTGAAAAAAAGTTATGCTCCAAATATTTTAAATAACAAACATAATTCTATCCACATGCCACAGACTTAACGACTATGTTTTTCAAAAAATTACGCCTGGATGGCCTAGATTTTATGTATTCGTATACATAAGGTTTTGTTTGATCTTGCAGCGTAGTGGTGGAAATAAAGTGTCTGGAAATCCTTGCCCTTTGTGTCGTCTGAAGCTAGAAAAAAACAAAGATGTTGATTACAAGGTATAATTTTGTCTTCCTGGTTAGCTTTTCAATAATATGGTGCATTTAGAAAATAGTCGCTCGTTGCAAAAGCTAGCTATAGCCAAATATTTTTTGTATGTTTTCAGTGCATTTTCTCGAATTGGTAAAAGACTGAATACAACAATACAATGTAGTCTATTTCATTAAATGCACTTCAAATAGTCAAAAAGTTTGTTAACATCTATATAAATTTCTTTGATTTTGGTTTTTCAATATTTTGAAGATTTTCTGTTACCAAAATTGTCGGTTGGTTTGCTTTCCTTATCAAACTTCAAGGTTCCATTCTAGCTTTCTTTCCTCGGCTGGTTTTATTATCCAATTCTTTTTTGTTTACGAAGGATATTGATCTTTTGAAGCAATTCGTCTGTCCACATTCTGGTCAGGTACTTCCTGCGACTTTAACAGGTATGTACACATGATTGACATTTCAAGATTTTTGAGTGACATTGGCTCGTTATAGTGGTCACGATTGAAGTATTGTGATGGGCATTTCAAATTTTTTATTGACATTGTAAGTCTTTGATTGAAAGTGCAAGTCTTTGATTGACATTGGAAGTCTTTGATTGACAGTGCAAGTCTCTGATTGACATTGCAAGTTTTGTGCTTGACATTTCATTCAAGTCTCTGATTGACATTGCAGGTTTTGTGATTGACATTACAAGTTTTGTGATTGACATAGCAAATTTTGCGATTGACACTGGAAACTTTCTGATTGTCGTTTCCAACCTTAAGCCAATTTCTTTGGTGTCTAAAACCTGATATATTGATTTTTCGACAGCTAATGTAAGGTTAATAATGTAGAAAGACAACCTCTCCTGACCAATTGTTCTGAATGATTTTCAGGCCTCTGCAGGCAACAGCAAGATAAAATTGTAGCAAATATTGAAAAGTCTCGCCAATATGGTAGGTCGTTTATTTTACGTTTTTTTTGTCGGTGATACTTTAATTGATATCTTAAATCAAGTACAAACAATTTCGATTTGTATCACCAAAGCAAATTAAGAAGACATTTGTGTTGGAACAAATCAGGACTTGAAGGTTCGAAATGATTTCTCGCAAATTAAAAGGCCTTGCATAACGTAAACAGATTAGTCGAGAGTCACAAGAATTTAAGCGACTGTTGCATCTGTTTTGATTTATCAACTTTTATCTTGCAAGATTGACCGACCCTTGTCAACTGAAATATATTTCTAGGCATGGATTGAGCTTAGCCTGAGATGAAGATTGGTGCATTTCTGTTTACCATTCTTGCAACTGAGTGACTGTACAATGCAACAAACCTAGCATGTCCTTGCACAAGTAATTCTGTTTTTGTGCTGTTGACACCGCGTTGACACTGTCTACTCTTGTTTAGTGAAGGAAAATTTACTAAACCGCTAGCCATGATCTCAAGGCGATTTTTACTTAGATATCCCCTGCATAAAAGGAGGATTTGCATGAATTTTGCTCAGAAATTTATGAACGTGTAAACAGGAAGTTAAGCTTTTTATCAAAGTATGAACATTTAGGCAGTCACAGTATCACAAAGATCAGTAATAGTGTCCTACGATATTCTAACTTAGATGTGAAGATCGAGGTAAAACAATATATATATATATAAGTGCTAAAATGCACGAGTTCGTCTGTCGAAAGCGTCTGTTTGTTTTCTTAAGAAAATGTCTGTTTTACTTTTATTAAATGTAAAGTATATAGGCTTCCACCTTTGGTATGTAGAACAGGACGAATCTAATTTGCTAAATAAGTGTAAACTCCTGATTTTCACGCTTAATGCAATCATTGGGCAACTGCCAGCAAATAGGCTGAGCC
This sequence comes from Rhopilema esculentum, assembly GCF_057945365.1. Classification (NCBI taxonomy): domain Eukaryota; kingdom Metazoa; phylum Cnidaria; class Scyphozoa; order Rhizostomeae; family Rhizostomatidae; genus Rhopilema; species Rhopilema esculentum. The sequence goes on from NC_142825.1 coordinate 4,381,828, forward strand.
CCAGACTTCAAATACTTTTAGTTTGGGGTCTGGAACTCAGGCTACCAGCAAACAGATCTTGATATGGATCCTGTATTTTTCAACATTTTTGAATATTTTTAAGTAATACTGTTTGTTGTAAAATTTTGTTAATACAAAAGTATGCTTGGACCCGGTAACTTAATAGAAAGAAACTATTGATAATTCTCAGATACAGATCATTATCTTGGATTCTTTGAAAACTTGTGGTTGTTTAATTGAGTTTGGACATGTCATTGTCTTTTGAATTTCGACAAAAAGTTTTTAAATTCATTTTGTAAATCTATGTATTTGTGTTTGGTATTTTAACCGACATCATGACAATGATTCCTTCTTTTCAAACAGGCCTCCTTCCATTTACCGTCCCACTACCAGAAGAGATAGTTCCTGAGTACAAGCCTGTAGGCATACCAAGCAAACATGTCAGGATTCGCCAATAAACGCTAAACTTCGTTGTATATTATCTCCTAAATGATATTTGTGAAACTGCAATATTGTAAAACACGATAGCCAGTGTGCTGCTGCCAACTCTTTGTCTACTTTTTTGTCCATAGCATATCGTTGTACCATGAAAAGCTGCCCTGGATACAGGAATATAGCTCCATGAAAAGCAAAGGTGGCACTGTGTCGTAAGAGTCGTAAGGGGGCCCTCCAACCGAAAATTTTTGATTTGTTTATTGACGAGAAGACAAGTACCTGATGCGTGTGTTGTGACAAAGGAGTTATTTTTGCTAAATTCCAACTAGTTATAAAGCCGTAAGATGAAAAGTTTAATTTTTCAGAGAAAAAAATACCAAAACCAAGATAAAATTCTTTACTTCATCTTGCCAAAACCGAATCAATTTGGCGATCCTTACCTCACGTTCGTCGTGAATTCCATATGTCTTCCGGCGTAGCGATTAACTAGGGTTCTCACCCCTCCCGAGGCCCCATAGCATTGCACCCCTGTCTAGATCATTAAATGTTCTGTTGTTTGGCAAATGTATTGCATTGTTGTTTAAATGTTTATCTTTGTTTATCTTCTCCTCGAGATGCGGAAATAGAGTCTGAAGTATTGATCGACAGCGAAAGTATAGTCTGAAAGTAAAGTGAGTTTGATGCAAGAAGGAAACGAACACAGGGCATGCCTTCCTCCCCACCTTTTTGCAAAACCATACACCTTTTTTCAAATTTTTTTGTGATGATTACTAAATCTTCCCTTAACCCGCCCCCCTTCCATCTTGCGTCGGAGCCAATGGAACATTGACCATTTTTGAATCATAATAAATCGAAGAATGAAGGATATGCCATCTTGGAATAGGTTGTGAAGAAAAATCAAGCAACATTTTCTTTTCCAAATGTATGAAACCTTCATCATACATACACAAGGAGTTATGCCCCGAAATTCTCTTAAGGTTTTACACTTACGGTCCGAAAGTATTGCACCCTTCGCCAAAAAGGCCGTTCTGTTAACTAAAGAAAATTTAAATAGCTGTTACAAGTAGCAAAAAGTTTTAAGCTGAAAGTTTTAGCGGGAAATGATAGAACATTCATCAGGGAATTGTAGTTAAGATAAGAATTCCAAACAAATTTGAGTTTCTTTTATTTCTAAACAATATCCATAATTATGAAAACACGAAAATTGAGCTTTGATGATAGGTATACCTGTGAAAATATTTACAATAAAAAAGGTTTTCTTTGCATAAGCTTGAGGGATTTTGTTATCGTGAATTCAGAGAAACTTACTTTGTGCTTGGGTGTCTAAAAATGTTTAATTTACTTACGGAGCAACCGAAAGTCGAAAATCAAACTCAGAAAATAAAACTGATGCTCTTTTATGGAATTACTATTATTGTTGAAAAAACATTATAGTCTGTTTCTAAATTCCAAAATTTCCAAGCTGTGTTTTGTTGTTCCACTGTGATCAAATTGAGACTCTCCTTCAATCTCTCTTTTAAATTGCTTTTTTTAAAGCTAAGAGATTTAGAAAGTGAAGACTATTTTTCTTTTATAAAAAAGCCAGGCCTTACAAATGCTTGCTTTTCGGAAACAAATGTTTATAGCCAACACCAGAAAAACAAGAGGCATATTTTGTTTGCTTTGAAAAACAGCCTGAGTCTGAAGGCCTAACATACTTAGTGACCCTCTCTCGGGGTCCCCGATGATTTCAAACCTTGAGGCGATGTGCCCTAAAAATAATGTTCAGGCATGACACACCCTTCCATCAAGCATGACACGCCCTTTCGTCGGGCATCGAAGCTTCATACCACCCTAATGAAAATAGTGGGGTTTCGCCCGAGTACATTTACGATGAAGTTAGTAGAGTTTAGGCGGGGGTTGATGTCCCCGTCGTATTTTTCCTGGGGATTGATTTTGCAATTCATACCCCCGCGTTTTTTTTTAATTTTTACCTAGGGATGTATTGCTATAAATTATATCGAGGGGGCCCTCACGAAAGATTTATCTAAAAACAACTGCTAAAATAGAAAAGGACCACATTTTGGCAATTATAAAAGGCTATAATCACCTGGACTTGCTACAAGTCTCTCTAGCAAGTCCAATAATCACCCAGCCTTGCATCCCTGATTGTACCTCAAAGCGGTAATGAGGGAGTTTCGAAAAATTGTGAAAGGGCATTCTGTTTTCTTTATCAATATAGTTGTCTTTGGTATTTTTTCGGCAGTCCGAAATTCCCAAGCAGGATATATTGACAAATAATTCGCGATATTTAATTTTCCATGCAAAGGAAATTTCAGTTAAAAGTAATTTATTTTTGTATCAAAGTGTTGCTAGTAACACTCAGAAAGTTGCAACAATAGGTAATCGTTGCCTAATTAGTAATCTGCTATGTAAAATTAGTAAAATGTTTGCTTTTTTCAAAGCCATTTTCAAATTCTGTACCGTAAAAAAATTGTTCTAATTAGTAATCAGAGACTTTTCTGGGCGTGTCTCAGTTTCGAGCTCCCAGGGTTGCGCGCTGGGTGGATTGGAATGTCAGGCTGCCACGAATGCAGAAGTGCTGAGCTGTTTTGTTTTCTGCATGTTGTTGTTGTGTGTAGGATAGAAAAAGGGCATGTCCAAAATGGAAGCACGCGAATGGACTGCCATCGTACTCACAGTACAAGATCAAGCAACTGCACAGGCATTCTTAAAAGGTATGTCTTTCAAGTAAACATGAGATAATTTATCATAAAATCATTAACATTTAATAAAAACTAAAGCTCACTGTAGGGTAATGACCCCAATTAGGAGCGATGTGTTTAGCCGGCAAATCATCTCGTTGATAACCTAGTCATATCAAATCGACGAAAAACTGACTCCCTGGAAGCTTTGCATTTGATAATTGTTTCCCATGGCTTTTGGACCTCTGATGCCCTCAAAATTTTGTTAATTTGATGTTTTCATTGTAATAAACAGAGCTTGAGAGCCGTCAAAATAAAGGATACATATCGAAGTCGACTCTTCTTCTGTGCGTGGAAGACCCCCATTGCAAAGTTGGAAGCGGGGGTGCAACTCTTAACGCATTGCTTGTTGTTGCTGAGCATCTGAGTGCACAGTCAGGACACACAGTAAGTATTGAGTCATAAACACGTTTTTTACTAATTGCTTTTTATGCTCGCCCTTTACATTGAGTGGATCAAACTTCGATGCTAAGTCAATGGAAAGGTTTGATGATAATCCAGTCCAAATCAAGTTTTCCCAACGTGAAGTAAACTTGAGCATTATTGGATGCAAGTATAGGCTATGTTTCTAGCAATACTGAAAGATATCCATATTTTTAACTATGTAGCTTCTACACACAAAGGGTGTAGTTTAACGTTAAGCAAGCATGACACACATTAAGCTTATTGATTACATTAAGCATGACACACAGAGTTGCAACTTGGAGCCATCCTGTTTTGTATACCAAATCAGACACATCCTAAGTCGCAAGTCATTTACTACCTTACCATCTGCCAAATATGCAAAATCAAAATGGGTGAGATGTCAAAACAGTTTAAATAGTGTGCTCTCTTTAACCCAATGGAGAATGACTGGCAATTTGGAGCAATCTACAACAAGGCATTCATTCTCTTGTTGAGCTTTTCCCCGTGGGTGTTAATTCTAGCTTAGGACTCCAGAGATTTCATTGAAATGATATAATTCTTGACTATCTTTATAAGTCCTGCCAAATTCTAGATGAACATCTATTTCAATTTCAAGGTTGCTTTTTTCATACTTAAGTTATGGAGGGTTAGCTGGACTTTCCCAGACTGAATTCTCTCATAAGTTTTCTCATGCTAATGAATTGGCAGATGTTGCTTCCCTATATCACATAAATTATCTTGCCATTAAAGGATGCCACACAAATTTTATAATTCCCATGTGTAAGTCTGAATAATTTATCTGTAGCAGCCAGTGTGCAATCAGAAACATTGCAATCAGAGTAACTGTTCCATATTTGCTCCTGCTGGATGTAGAAGTTTGCAATATAAAACAGAATAGATGTAGTTATTAAAAAAAAATGTTAAAAGTTGGGCAATGTTCCTAAATAACATAAATCACTCTTCTTTGCTTTTTAGACCATTTGACATTATATTGCATCACACTGAAAATTTGAAGGGTATTATGTACAGTTTGATATATATGTAGAGATAGTAAGGACCCAATTTCATAAGGCTAGCATGATCAACACACAACACTCTGCATCCCTCATAAACCAAACTCTGTTGATTTATTTTCAATGTTTGTTCACCTTACATGCATTTGGTTCTAAATAGGTTGTCACATCTGATGTCTTGAAAGGCACAAGAATTTTACTTTGTCATGTTGTGAGTATTTTTAATTGATCTTAAATTTGTTATAAATTGGTTAATTTTTTCTTATACCACAAAATATAATATATATTAATGCAATAATAGGCAGCCTTCAATCCAAAGAATCATGGTATACATGCTAAATAATGTCTTGATTCTGGTAAATCCAGGATTGACTAAACAAGCAAGTCTTCACAAATAAATTCATCATTGTTTGCCTTTTTCCTTTCCTGCTCTCCTCTTTTCTCCGTACCAGGATTTGTTGATCTCTCTTGCTCCCATGGTCCATGTTTCCATCCAAGAGGAAGGTGTTGGTCACACCTCCCAGCTATCTACGTTAATATGAAAGGAATTTGTGCTACTTTTGCAATGAGCATGATATCTCAACAATAGCGGTCCTTGTTTTCTGGAGCCATCAGGGTGCTTTGCTGAAAATAATTTTCTTCAGATATCTACTATCTTTTTTAACATACCCACACTACCTAATACCATTTCAAAATGATCATACTTCTATGACATTGACAAACTTTTCAAAAATTTTTAACCAATAATTTCTCTAAAGTATACTTATTACACCTATTAATGCTGACTTTATAGCTTTTGATTATTTTGTTGTTTTTTCTTCCTTGTGTATTATGGTTTTTGAATTGTAAGTGCTGTTTATGGTAGTAAATAGCTCTGCCTCTGTTTATACCATGATAGGCACAGTAGTTTTTATGTATTTGTTGCTTTAAATTGATGATAAAAAACCATTCTTTTCATTTTCCTGCTAGCCAACCCAACCGTAAATAAGTATCTGTGATAAGTTAAAAAGTTAAAAGCAAAGGGTACTACATTGTTTGACTGTTTCTGCCTTCTGTGGATAATTACATCCTAACCTTAAGCAATTTGAATATAGCCTGGTGTAAAATAATACTTTATGAACTTTTTTTTCATAAAGATTTCTTTTTTATTATTCAGGGAACACATTTTCCATTTTCTGCCTGTCAACGAGGATTCACAGCATTACCAATTGAGGTGTGCCAAAGTGGATCTGACTCATCAAATCAATGTGAAATCACTTGCATTTTTGATCTGTATTTGAGCATCATAATGCCAAAGGTGAGCTCTTGTTTGGTTTTACATTTCAGACAGATGTATCTTTGGCAATTTTATTTTTTCTTGCTTCTAGAATTGATTAATGATGATTAGAAAACAATCAATCAGTTTGAAAGAGGTAATTTCAGAGGAATTTAGATTTTAGCAGGCACTGGCTAGAGCAGTCAACGCATTATCAACAAATGCGGATAATTGTGTGGGTTAAGGGGATAATTGTGTGGGTTAAGGGGATAATTGTGTGGGTTAAGGGTGTCTTTTGTTTAATTTTGTATTGAACTTAATTCAATGGAAGTGCTGGTTTTTAGAATGGCTGGGTCTTTGAAAACCCAAAAAATAGCAAGCTGTGTTTTTCTGATCCTTCCCTTTTCCTACCTTTCTGTTTTTCTGTCTAATATGACCTGCATTTTTTGTATGATATTGCAAAACCCTGAAGATGTACTGTGATGTAAAAACTCATTGCTTAACTTGAGCTAAAAATTTTTGATTTCTTTTTCTATTAAAGCTGGCACATGATGCTCCAGATGGACTATGGATATGCAGTACTGATCGTGTCCTGTATTTGCCAGATCAAATTAGTAAGTCTGTTTTTTAAGGATCATTCAAGAAAGTGCTAATCTTTCAATGTAATGGAGCTCTCTTAGACTTTGATTTTACTCAAAAATTTTTGCAAAGTAATTTCTCAATTTTTCTGACCCGTACCTTGGTTATATGATACCTAAATTAAATAAATGAAAAGCAGGATGCTTCACTTGAAATCTTTTTTGGGCTTGTAGAAGTTTTCCTAGCATAGTGTCACTTTTTCAAATTGCTTTATTTGATTTTGTTCGTATGCGAGTTTATACAAAATCAAAGGCTACGCATATAAAGATTATAACGATAACATTATTATCTTTAATACCAGATATTCGTTGGAATGATACTGCTGATGTTCGTGTTTTCACTGTGCTGAAAAACCCAGAGGATGTTGCACTTTCGAATGGTGCATGCAAAGTGAGCGAGTCTGTAAGTAACAGCCAAGATTCTAGTTATTCTTATGAATTGTATACATCATTTCAAAAATCTTTATAATAATAATCAACCTTTATAGCCTTATAAACATACCTTTATAATTTAGGGAGATGTTCAAGACATTATATATAATGGATCTCAAAAAGATGTCGAAGCCTGCATTCTTTCTGAAGGGAAAGTACCAACTGTAAGTATTTCACAATTATTTCTGATGTTTAAAATCGAATCCTGTAAATGTAATATTTTCTGTGCTGAAAAATGGATCATGTTCTTATATTGGACTAGTGTATTACCTGACATACTGTTTGTTGTAAGTAGATGTCTTTTGTTGCAATATAATTTTCTGAAAAACTATCTCTTAAGAAAATAAGAAATTATCAATTTTTGAAACGCCTGTTACTTGGATGTGTGAGTTGAAGTAGGTTTCACTGTACCTTGCTTTTGAGTTTTACCCCTAAATTCTGATAACACATAAAAGTAGGTTTAGGATGGTAAGAGACTTAATTTATCACGCAGTATCCTGGTTTGACCATCTTCCTTGATTTCATTTTCCTTAACATCTCTGTTCCTACTATATGTAACATTCACTTAAACGAGAAGTATTGTTATTTTGCTTCACTGTTGCCTTTCAGTTATTTGGTGTCGTCTTTATGACAACGACCGTCGCTGAAGCTCTGCTAGCACTCCACGTACAAGCGCCATTAGAAGCCTGCACATACATGGGAGTTGACAGTGCTGTTAAACCAGTAAAAAACGTAGGCTCACATTACTCATTTCCATTTGTAAAGACCAGATCTACTAGTTGCAAGTTCTGTAGTCATTTTAACTTTCTCCAAATAAGTTGGTTTCAACTTCTACTTACGATTGAATTATTTTCTTGTTTGATTGCTTTTAGTATAAGTAATAAATAGCCTATATAAATTTTATATAATGTTCTGTATGGTGAACCTCGTTTTGAAAACCTTCTCTCTTTGCACACCTTCTAGTTGTCTCTCTTCTATGACATGCTGCTTGCGATGGCTACAGGCGTTCAAGAGGGCGACTTCGTTGCTGGACGGCGAAGTGGTGAATTCAGCACTCGTCCTTTACAACTGGATGGGTTTGATAAACAAAATAGGAAAATGGCGAGACAGCTTCTTTGGGATACCCTGCAAGGGTATTCAATGAAAGCTGGTAGGTGATTTGTTTTAAATTAAACCTTACACCTTCTATCTTCAAGGGTATTTTTCTCTCCTACCCTAACCCCTTCCCCCCAAATCATCAAAGCTTGCTGAAAAGTCATATTTATATATTGATAACGAATAGTTCAAAAATTTGTTTTTAGTCGCTTCCTTGTGTTCGAAAACAGGCTTGTGATTCACAACCTGTTGTTATTTCTTTGCAATAGCTGAATTTTGGGTTTTCTTCAACTTGGGTTACAGGGGAGTGTCATCACTCTTTGTTGTTAGTAGTAATATTGGAAAAATTGTTTAAATAAAAAGAAACGATATATTTTTTAACAATACCTATAGATCCTTTTTAGTTGATCATAACATTTGGTTATGTTTTGATATTGTTTATTATCTTTCTCCTTATTATGTCTATAATTTTTCAGTGAATATAAAAGATGGAGACTTCCGCTATATGTACTCTTGCGCGAGGGATTTACACAATATAATGGTAAACACAAATTACTGTCAAGCTTCAATCGGCAAGAGGGTGGTGCCTAAAAGACATTTAAATGCAGTAGTTCATGTAAGTTTACTGTGTCTTCATTCCTTTTAATTTTATCATTACTTTGATGGTTAAAAATTTTTATTTTGAAATTAAAGTTTTTCAACCAGAAATGGTTTCTTTCTATCACAACGCCAAAGGTCGACTGAATTGTATTTCCTGTCAGCGATTGATATCTAAAATTTATGAATGAAAGATCTCCGCTCGTCAGTTTCGTCTAGAGATCTTAAGTTTCTCTGTCTGTTTTCTTAAAATTTCTGAACACATCTTTCATAGCTTGCTTACCTTTACTAAAACAGCTCAAAAACACTGTCAAAATAATGGTGAGTAATAAATTCGATAAGATACTGACAAATAATGTGTGCGAATGGCACAATATGGAAAGGACGCGAACCCGAGACAAACGCAACTGTGTGTTGTTCTAACTACAAGGACATAGGAACCTGATGTGCACCAGGGGCACGTGCCCACCAAGGTTTGGAATAACGCCCTTTTCTTGGAAGTGACCCCTCCAACTTTGAAATGTTTCCAACGTCCCCACTTGTTTAGTCTCTGCAATTTTTAGTCCGTTAAAGCTTATTGTTTCTGTTCAGGATGGCATCGCTGAAGGTAACACGACCATCATCAACTCCATTGTCAAGCAGGCTCAACTTGGAGAGGGAACGGTTGTTTGCCATTCACATATACACGTAAGTATTTTATTATTGTCTGTAACTTTCGTTAGTTAAGACTAATTAAGGTTACTATCGAGCGATATAGCTACAATATATAGACATATTGCCATCACCTAAATTGCCGAATAAAGTAAATCTTTATTTGTCATTTTCAGGAGCGTGTTTCTATTGGGGAGCGAAGCTTGATTTTAAACTTGGTTCCGGGAGATCTTCAGGTTTGTACTTTAGACATTTATTAATAATGTTTATTAATTGTGTCCAGAAATTGAAGCCCAGACTTTTATGTTGGTAGAAATAAACGAAACAATTGTATATATCTATGCACTTAGAGATCTGATAAAGGATGGCATGTATAATTTTTAGAGGTTCAGAAGCAGTTGAATGTAGAGTCAATTAGGATTTACGTTTTTAAACAACAAGATTCATACTACAGCTTTTCCAACTATTCCAAGATTCATACTTAGCTCTGTTCAACCCAACTTGTCTCTGCCTACTAGAGGATTAGTACAGTTTGCCCCCTGTGAATTTGAGAGATTGGGTACAACGAGTCATATCTCTTTTGGCGCGCGTTGTTAAAAACTAGAGTTCTCAAGTGTGACGTCATAAAGAAACTATTTTAGAATTTTCGAATTTTGACCACATAAAATTAAAGAACACCATAAAATACTCCCATGGATGCAGAATCAGTTAAATGTGCCAAAATCGGGCGAGCTATGGCCAATAGAAGATTTGAAGTTTGCTAACGGATAACTGTTATTTTGGCTCAGTTCATAAAGTTATGAACTGAGACCAAATTACAGAGGTTTGATGGGGCTAGAGCTTGGGCTCATCTGGTCATATCTCAGCCAATTCGTAATACCTTCAACTGATTTTGCAGATTTAGAGGTATTTCATGACGCTCTTTCAGGTTATGGGAAAAAAGCACAATGACTCAAACACCTAAATTTCTTACGTTCAAAAATGGCGGAATTTCATCTATAACAGTCTTAAATAAACTTGGCTATGATTTGTGATAAGTTTGTTTTACATCCACTTTTGTTTTGCTATAACGTAATTGTTGCATCGAACTGTTTAATTTTAGTTATCAACAGCAGGAAAGAAAATCGATAAAGAGTTGGTGATTCAAGGTTTGACCATAAGGCTTCCCTCCGGCCGAAGCCATTCAGTCACAGGCACTCAGCGAGTCCTAATCATACTTGGGCTCCATGACAATTTAACGGTTAGTAGTTTAAGCAGTCTGGCAATGACCACAGGCTTCTTAACGCCGCTTGATGTGGGCAGCTAAGGTCCTTCTTCATACCACATTAGAATTATTGTAGACACTTGCATCTGTGCCTCTTGTGCTTCCAAATATATTTAAATGTATTTTTTAAATATATTTGACTGTCACCAGGTAGTGGGTTGTTCAGCTCGCTGGCGCGTGCTTTGCACCTTTGAAGAAAGATCGCTTTAATTTTATTCTAAAAATAAGATGTTTTTGTCATTATAAACCAAGTTTCCTATCTATAATTTTTGTATAAAAATGATGAGGATCTGTGATGATTATTCATACTTCTGGATGACAGCGAAAAATTATGTTTCTAGATGGACGTAAATGATCAACGAAGCACTTTTTGCAATGCCTCTTGGGATAGCTTCTTCAACCGTACCGGAATAATGGCGCAAGAATTGTGGAGCACAAATACCGTATGTTTGTTTCTTATCATATCGTACTTTGCACTTCTGCAATGTCACTGTTGTCAGGTGACCTGTTCTTACAATATCTGCTCGTTAAATGAAGCTCGCTGAAACATGGTAAAAGCTTAAAGTCTCTTTTTTCTTTTAGGGTGGACGTAAAAACTTGATGAACGCAAGATTATTTCCGATTTTCAGCCCAGGCGATTCATTGGATTTTCTTGACTTGCTGTGGTTGCAAGGATCGTATAGTGACCCGACCCGACTTTTGAAGTACGTTGTGTATCAGCTGTCACGAAGCTGGCTTCCTGTTGTAGCCGTTTCTAATCGTATTTTATTGAAATTTTAAGTGAATAGTTAAAAATTATATGTTTTCGTAGCGAATAGAATGTATATTAATGGTTGGCTCTACGTTTTTTGATTATAAAAAATTTTTTATGTAGACCATGGTTGTTTTCATAGACGTAGGTTTTTTATTTAATTAAAACCAGTCAATATCAAGGTAAAATAACTCATATTTAAGTCCATAAATATACTAAAATACTTGCGGTACAATATGATGCTATAGTAACGATCAATGTAAGTAAATTGTACCAGGAAAAATTTTTTTAAAATAAATAACGACGTTTCGAGCATAGCCCGTTATCAAGTCAAATGGGCTGTGCTCGAAACGTCGTTATTTATTTTAAAATTGTTTTTCCTGGTACAATTTACTTACATTGATCGTTATTATAACTCATATTTGGTTATCTTACAAATGCGATATTTTTTATGATTTGTCTGTTGTTTACCAAATTTTCATAGATGCTTCTCGATTTCCTTGGTTTGGCTGGATAATAGCTTATTTGTACTTTTGGCTAATCCATTAAGTGTCGGAAATCAGTTATTTGGTTTTTAGCTCAGCCAGAGTAGTAAGAACTAAATTAGGTCACAATTTTTGCATTAGTGATCTACAGATGGAAAGCTTAGATCTCTTGTATTGAGCAGTCAACGTTTTATATTTGTAATTAAAACTGTGCAATCATTTTAATAGTTCTGCTAATTTGCCTCTTGCTCTAGAGAACTCAGCATAAAATTGCATCATTTTGCAAAGTTTAATACTTTTTGTATATGAGGTACCCAAGAAAAGCGTGTCTGATAATGATTTCATCAGTAGGTTATATGGTCATCCTACCGACATTAACCCTCCAAAAACATGATTAAGCGCTTGTAATAAATAAAAAAACAGCTTGCATTTTAAAATACTCTTTTTATGACCTTTATATTATCTTTTAGGTGGAGAAATTCTTGGCGATTATCGATGGCAGACATTGTGAATATATATGATGTGGAGTCAGAGTTGTCCGCAAGACGGTAAGGGATATTTACTTGAAAGGCTATCTGAAATTTATATGACATGGCATTTAATGTCACATTGACTTACTCTCAACGTGATGTTTCAGAACTTCAGATTATCTCCTAAGAGAAACTTCTATTAGCGGACACTTTCAAATAACGGACACGGCCAGTAACGGACATAGCCAATAACAGATATAGCCAATAACTGACACAGCCAATAACGGATATAGCCAATAACGGACACGGCCAATAACCGACACGGCCAATAACGGACACAGCCAATAACGGACACAGCTAATAATGGACACGGCCAATAACGGACACGGCCAATAACGGACACAGCCAATAACGGACACGGCCAATAACGGACACAGCCAATAACGGGAAATTGATTTCAATGAAACAGCTCTTACCTGCTCTTTAGGCCTTGTACAAGTTTTCTCCGGACAACTGACACCACCCTATAACAGACAGTGCACCACAGTGCAGCTAGGACATCACCCGACCCTATAGGTGCCCTTTATTCGGCAGATACCGTGTATATTTTGGAGCATTGATATGCATTGATCTGACCAATTGGGGTCGCAAGTTAACAGTTTGTAGATCAAAGCGTGTTTCGCCAGGCTTGGCTGTTTAGAACATAGTTCTGATCTGAGTCAATAAAGACTGTTTTAACCTTTAGCATAGATAGCATAGCGGTCAAATCTTTGATTGGCTGAGAGCTCTGTTCGCTACCATGTTCTAAGCCAATCAGAACACAGGATTCTCACAACAAAATAGCTTCGCAGCATAGATAGCATTAAACGTGATGTACGCCAGGAAAACATTTATGTCATATTAAATTTTGTTATAAATTCATTTAGAAACCTCCTGTACAGCATTGGGAAGAAGTTAACAAAAGAGGCACTGACTGGAGGGCACGATCGATGTTTGCTGCCATTTTTTAGATATTGTATCTTAGAAGGATACTTTGAAGAAATACTTTCAGTTCTTGACAACGGTAAGTTTTGAAAATAGGAATTGATATTAAAACGTTGATGTAAGATACATGCTGAAATGTAAATAATTGTTTTTACTTTGCTGTTTATGTGCAAAAATGTCTGATTACATTGTTTGTGGTTTGTTTTGGTTATCGATAGTTTGTTGTCTATTTTTTGTGCCAGTCTGTTATGAACGAAAAACTTTCCTCTCATAGAATGTTTTACCAAAGTGAAGTTCATAAAAATTTGTATATATGTGTCTATAAAGTATATATATAAAAATTTGTTGTCAAAGGGAAATTGAGAAAATACATGAAATAAGGGAGATATTTTCATGGAAAAAAAAGAAAGTTTGAATTATGAAGTATCAAGTAATAACTAAAATTTAAGAAAAACAAATCTTTGATGATAATTTTGCACTTGGCAATGTCACAAGTTTGTTTCTTCAGAAAAAAATTAAAGCACTTACCATCCACAGAAAAGTGTCTTTCTCAACTGAGGTGATGTTGAGAATATCTTGAAATGCTACTTTGTAAACGTTTTAGTTGCAAGTCAAAACAAGGAGAATCAGCGAGCAGTTCTGTCAAGGACGTTTGCCTGTATAGCAGATATAATCGGAGACAAAGCGCAGAATAAAGGAGGCCTTAGAAGTGGCCCAGCATCCAACTTGTCATGGCAGAAGGGATTTGAGCTTCTAGAGGTATGGCTTTGTGAATGCGTCAATTTAGGCCCATCTTGAAAACCGGTCTTATCAAAATTATGTTTAGATTGTCAAAGAAAGAACTAGATGGCTATGTCATTGTTGTTTTCATTCAGCTACTGATTAATTTTCATTCATGTTTTTGTGACTACCATGTGCTATACTTATGTGGTTGGACGCTTTGCGCGATATTAAGAATAGGTTTTATTATATTTGTAATTTTAATTCAAATGCATAGGCTTAAATTATGCCAATATAGTTAGCGAATAAATTGAGTACTAGAATGACAAAAATTAGTTTGATAGTGTTTTTAACTGTTGTGTGATGCGATTGTGTTGAGTTCTTCTTATTTCATTTTCAGCAAGACAAAATTGCAGATGCAGTTTCTTTTTTTGCTAAGGAAAGGCAATCGTGGCTTTCAAGGTATGTCTAGTTTCAGTCAATCCAGCCCGAAAATTTTTACATATCAAACAATTTACACCCGTGAAATGATTGCATTGTGCAGGAATCTAGTGAAAGCTGTTATATTTGGCATTTTGTTTCTTTTGGACTTTTTTAATTCAGATAATCGTACTGGAGTTTACATGATTTCCGCAGACTTTTGTGCATCGTTACATTTGACGTATACCGTGATTTTGTTACGCTGCTGTTCCGGTTTTGCTGTTCCTGTTTTGCAAGTATAATGCTATGCGCATTATGATTGGCTCTTAAAACGCTGATAATATATGTAGCATAAATCGTTTGATAGCCAGTAGTTAACTCGGCTTACTTTTTTGTTTTCTTATGAATGTCTGTTGATAAGTCATTTATTCAAATGACGTATTGCTTTGTAGGCCTGATCTACTTGTGCGAGCTGCAAGGCATTACGAAGGCGCTTTTCAGGTGCAAGTCAGGAAAGCTGTTGGCACGGCAAGACAGGTTCGTTTTAATTGACAGCTATTTCTCTGAGCAAATTTTGGTTTACTCAAGGAAGTTCTGTAAAAATAGGTAGTACCCCGATTATATTCTCCGTACTGTATTCTCTTCTTTGTTTTCTAGTTTATTCAGTTAAAGTCATGTCAGCCCGTTCCCATCGGAAAAAGCGTCATCGCAGAGGCTCCAGGTAATCTAAAACGGGCCTACAAGTTAATTCGTTCTAGTCGTTTTTCTTTTGAGTCACTTTCTTTGACCAACGGTTTGTTTTCAATTTCTTAGCGAGGGTTGATATTGCTGGAACTTGGAGTGACACGCCACCAATTTGCTATGAGCATGGAGGCTCAGTCATTACTGCCGGTGTGAAAATAGACTCAAAGGTGAAACTTTCTTTCGAGATATTATTCCTCCTCTTCCCTTCTTACGTTGCCACTTATGACCTGTTAGCTCTCTCAGCAATTTCAAATCTTCCCTGGATCAATCAAATACCCTTACATATCAATCATAAGTTTTTAAGATTTCGTAGCCCCTCTCTCATGTTGATATCTCTGCTCTTAAAGAACATATGCACAAGCTTTCAAAGGAGTTGTTGGACCCAAAATTGTAGGCGGTCAGCCACCAATTCAAATGAATTTACAGCTCATTGTTGAATAATATTAGTCATTTATTTAATAAAATTCTCCTTTTGTTTATTCAGAAACCTATCGGATGCAGAGTAAAACGACTCGCCGAGTAAGACAGCCAATTTTTTATCTTTTTTATTCATCCTTTTTTGTAATTTATCAAATCAACTTATTTCTTGAATTATTCATGAAATTAAGATCGTATCTCTTTTCTGAGCTTGATTATAATTTGGAACTGTAATTAATAATAATAATAATAAAACATTTCTTTATACATTTCTAAATGTACTTTTTTCAATCATGGCTCTTTTAATATTAAAGAAGAAACAAATCACAATAAACCTAAAATTGAATTAAATACAACTCGAGATTATATTAAGTTACAATAAATATTATCTAGGTTTTCAAGAAATTATCGTCCACCATTACATGTGTCTTACAATAAAAAGTGGTTTTTCAGCTTCGATTTAAGACTAAAATAGACTCTAGGGAGCACATGTCTCTAAAAAGCTCATTTAAACAATACGATTCTGAAAGTAAAGAGACTTTTTCGCAGCTTCTGTTTTTACCGAGTGCAGTCTAGGTAGTGATTTACTGCTTCTTGTATTATATCAATGATCTATAAAACTGTTGCTGACGGACACTTGGGCGGACACTTGGGGACGGCGAGGGGGGGGGGGGGCGACGGCCCTCCAATACTTTAGAGGACAATGGTCTTTTGTTCGAAAACAATGAGAAATGTTAGGTCATCTTATTAAAACAATGGGCTTGCCCCCCAATATTTGACCAAGTGTTCGCCCCTGGCTGTTGGAGCCAGGTTGGTTGTATCCCTGATACGTCTATAGCCACTGTCCAGTTAATAAAGATTTAACTGTACGGTGCTTAATCTCGCATAAACAGAACTGTGCACCTCGTGGTTCTCCGATGGTCTCATGAAGCTCCGAAAAGCATCTTAGAACTCCTGTTAAAATCCTCTGAAGAATCATCAATCTGAAAACAAATTCCTTTTCAATCTTTTATACTTTATGCAGTAATGTGCTCCAGAATCACTGAGGCAATCAATGTGCCACTTTATTTTTCCTGGAAAATTTTAACTGTTGCAGGAAACAGTTGTTCAACGTACAGTGCTCGATGCTGTATAGACAGAGCTGCACACGCATTTGTTTTCTGATGATCTCCTGAAGCGTGAAACTCGTAGTAGCAACTTTGAATTTGCCTTCCAAAACACACTGCTGCTCAATTATATTTTCTTTGTGCAGAGATGTGCTTCAGAATCATTGAGACAATCAATTTGTTACCTTATTATCTCTGCCACATTATATTGTGCTAAGTATTCCATGCTTTTAGTTTTTCCTTGTTAAATCATAGTTGACAGGGCTATTATAGTATATTTTCTGTGTATTTTAGGCCATACATTGTCCTTGTGCTTGGCAAAGGGGATAGCAATCTTCGTCTAGAATGTCGGGAATTAGAGGAAATGGCTAATTACAGACAGGTTAACTCACCGGGTATGTTTATTTTTCAAGCAATGACCTCTATGATTTGGATAGCTGCAAAAGAAACGGGGGTTTCTTGTTGATATTTGGATACGGTAAGGTATACCAACTGCTTCTTCCACCAGGCGACGTTGAAATGTTCTGCTTGATCTTCTTGAGAACAATTTAAAGGATGATGTTTTAAAGGATTTCGATTTCAGTGTTTACGACATCTTGTTCTTTTCTGCTCCGAGAGAGGAGCAGTTGGTCCAATCTTGTCTTTTTTAACGCTACTACAAGTTAGACAAAACTCCATATATTTAAAGTCTTCAAGCATACAGCTCGTAACAACCTCTCCTTTTTTTACTTCGAGTAGCATAGACAATTAATGTTTCTGTAAATATTTTAGGTACTTTGTTGAAGGCTGCATTTTTCTGTGCTGGAATACTTACACACAACTCAAATAGTTCTTTAGAAAGTCATCTTAAAGAAAATTATGGCGGTGGGTTTGAGCTACAGACTTGGTCCGATTTGCCTCATGGGTCTGGTCTCGGAACAAGCAGTATTCTAGCTGGTACTATTATGGCTGCATTATGGCGAAGCATTGGGAAAGAACCGGATGTTGATTCAGTCATTCATGCGGTGAGCCAGTTTTCATGACCACCTAGCTTGCCATGTGTTCCAATGTTCGCACACGTATATGCCGCCTACTATATTTCCATTGCAAAGAAGCAGATTTGGCAAGCTGTAACATTTTATGTAGCAATTTGTCTAGGCCGTTTAAATAACGACTCAAGTTGACGCAAAACCCACATGTGATAAGATTCTGAAAGGCTCGGAGAAGTTTTCTTTTCCAATAAGATATAGAGTGTAAACAATTTTTTGTTGGTACAGAATAAGTAATTGGCTTTGAAGAAAGCAATGATTTTGAAACATGCTAAAACTTTGCAGCTGATACTCTTTAAGAGTATAAGTCTTGAGAATAATGATGGAATCTCAAAGTTAGGAGATAAATATATACCAAGTTGTAGATCGCAATTGGAGTCCAAGGGTGAAAACGAACTCTTTCTGTGTATACATCAAAATCTTTGCTTTACTCAAAGCCATATATGAAATGTAATTATAAGTTTATTTCCGATGAAATATTGAGTCGAAAACTGCACTGTTTTTAGGTGTTGGACCTGGAACAATTAATGACGACCGGCGGAGGATGGCAGGACAACGTTGGTGGACTTGCGCCTGGAATCAAAGAAGGAAGTTCCAAACGAGGCTTGCCTCTCAAAGTGACAGCCACCCCTCTCAGTATGCCGCAAGGCTTCCTAGAGCATTTTGAAAAGCACCTTATATTGATATTTTCGGGGAAAACCAGATTAGCTAGAAATATGCTTCAGGTATGTTTCATTACTTTTTTATTGATTGCTTTTCATAAACTATTGTTAAATGGCTATGTTTTGTGAGAGGTGCAAGAGTCTTTACTGTCGTGGATAAGGATAGACATTTGGTAACTATACTTTCCTTCGCACTGCAAGGACTAAAACTTTATGTTCTACTTGATAATAATTGTTGTTATTCAAATGCTGACGAACCAAGACAATATATTTTGATAGAACAAATTAGAATCATATGATATAATTCTTGGCTCGAACCCTGCCTAGACTAGAATGCTACGTAGGATTCGATAAATGTGAATGTGAATCGATAAACTGCCCAACATCGCCGGACTTGTTATTCGCGATGCTCCTCAAGGAAGTGTTCTTGGCCCATTTCTCTTTTTGCTGCACATCACTGGCTATTCGACATTTGCAAAACACGATTGCAGATTAATTCCTATAGAAGAGGTCGCTTGAAACAAACGAATTTGGATTCTTCAGTGGGCGTGGTTAAGAAGTAATTGTTTCATGAGAACTTTAGAGGTTCTGATTTGTGTATGTCTCCCTTTCAGGATGTCTTGCGAAACTGGAATGCACGTTTCCCTGCAATAGTGAATACGGCTGACCAGCTAGTTGAAAATGCTAAAAATTGTATTCAGGCCTTTGAAAAAGGTATTGTATAAAGGGATTGATAATTTTTATATGAAGCAAATGTTAGATTTGAATTTGGAATCTATTAGATTGCAACTCGACATTTTGTCAGTATAAAACACAAGACCTAATAAAAGAGGCCGTCGAGGAGTGATTTATATTTAATGACTGACTGAGAAAATGTTTGACGGGGCAGTTTTTGGACCTGTTTCGAATGCTTTGAGATTTCGTGCTTGTTATCCGCTCCATAAAAATTATTCTCAAAATACTAATTTTTTGTTCAACAATTCGCTTGATTTCTGAAATTTATTATAAGTTCTGCTTCATTTTGAGAGCAATTCTTGAAATCAAAAAATTATCATCATCATACGAATTCTCTTTATTTTGATCTTTACGATACTCATTATCTTTGTTTTTCTCTGATTCAGGCGATTTAGAAGGTATTGGTGAAACAATGAATGTTTGTTGGAGACATAAAAAGTTGATGGCCCATGGATGTGAGCCGAAAATTTGCAAAATCATTATGGATGCAATCAGCCCGCTGGCATACGGTAAACCCTTGTTTGTTTTGCACAAGAAGTTTACTACCTTTTTGTGCCCAAGAACAAAGTCAGATCTTGCCTATTTCCAAAAAGCTGAAAATAACAGAGAGGCCTCACTTGTACTCTATTTTTATTTTTTTTATGGGAGAACTAGAAGATCTACTTATTGTTTATATGTTTATATTCCTCAAACCTCCCCTCCATATTAAAAATTTGCGGTTCTGTACTGTTAAACACGAATGAGCCAGACTTGGCGTAAATATTCTGATTATTTTCTTCAAGTTTCAAAATCCTATCAACATTTACATGTATTCAAAAAATTGCATTAATCCTTTCACTGTTCCTTGCTGCCTTCATTTAAAGCGAAGATTTGGAATTTTCCCTCTATAATGTTTCCAATTTTTAGGTCAATGTCTTGCTGGTGCAGGAGGAGGTGGCTTTCTTTACGTCATAACCAAGAACGCTAATGCTGCGAAGGAGTTATCATCGAAATTAGCTGAATTAGGGGTAAGCTGGCGAATTTCAATATTGTCCGTAAAACATTTCATTGTATCAATTATATAGATAGTTGCCAACATTTTGAAGGTCTACGCAAACGACTTGCATAGATGACGTCCTTTCTTTCAAGTTGACTCCTACGCTTAAAACCACACTGCAATGTTTATAATCATCAATGTTGAAAGGGAGATAATTGCGTTCAAAACAGTTAGACAGCGATAGCCATTACTTATTAGGCCTATTAAAGGCATCGACAGAGGTTTTATAGGTATAACTCGGAATGATTGACTAATGTTGATTCTCTCCCGATTCTCCATTGGCTGTTATTTTCAAATATAACCAATCAGATAGCCGAATACCATCACAGTCAATATGAAATCTGAGGAGATTCTGTAGCTATTGCAGCTTAGGAGATCGTTTTCGTTCACGTAGCAAAATGCATTCAAGTTTCAAAAACCTTCAACTGGATTGTTTTATAATCAGGTCTTCTTTTACTTCTAGGATATTGGGAGAAAGACTAGTGTTCATTCTGTGGAAATAGACCAACAAGGACTCACAGTTAAAGTTGAAGATAATTAGAATTTAGTTTTGCAAATAGTTGCCAATATGTTTCAATAAGTAGATCCTTCTGCTGACATTTAAAGGCTCTTGCGCAACCGGCATGCTTTGCGTCTATATTTTCAAAACCGGCCTAATATAGTACTGCATGAAAATAAAAAACACAATCAATTTCTCAGGACAGGTGTCGCTAAGCATGCCGGTTGCGCAAAGGCCTTTAACCAGGATTTGCATTTTGGTTTTCTTTTTTCTTTTGATGGACAATCCACTAATGAGATATGATATTTTCTTCTGACGCTCGGGTATAACTGATATTGTAAATTGTATTGATTTGATATGAATCTCTGAAAGGGGTTTATTTTATTGAAGTATTATCCTAGAATCGTTAATAGATAAAATATGTCCAGCTATTTGTCTTCTCTTGGTATTGTTGATCTTTTATTAGAATACTTCTTTCTGGAATTCAGTCATAGCAAACAAGCTATTTGCTTGGCTTTTTCAGATAGCTACTTTATTTTTTCTAACGGTCTTAAATGTAGAGTTATGTAAAGTCCAAGACAACGCGTTCAGGTTGTGCATTTAAAGAATTGAAAATTTTTCTGTTTATAGTCAAAATCTCCATCCCTTGTGAAAACTCTAAGCAGCAAGTTCCCTTTTAAATGATAACTTCGAAATGATTTCAATTTCCAAATAACGGACAAATTGAAAATGTTATCTTGTTGCTTAAAATCCTTTTGCTGCCCTTCATTTCCCCCAAACGTTATTGTCGATAGTTAAACCATTACCTTGCAAGAAACATAAAACATAAATGCTTTCAAAGATCTACTTTGTAGTGAACGACATTTTTTTAAAGGAGAGAAAGGAGATGCTTGAATGCGACATTAGAAAATGGTTTTGGTGTTTTAAGACTTTTGTCAACCAGTCATTATGACTTCTGGTTCAGTTAAGTTCTCATTTTGGAATTCCTCTGCGTGTAATTTACTTAAAAAAATAGTATACAGAATATTTGGGAAAAGTTGATAAAATGTCGATATAGAAAATCAATGAACTTTAAAGATACAGAACAAGAGACAAAATGACTTGCACAGGGCGTTTAAAAGATGAACCCTCTTAGTAGTTTTTAAACTATTTGAGGAGTGGTAAAATGGTACCCTCTGCTAAACTTAGAAACCTATATCATATTTGCTATGTTAAACGAAAATTAGATTGTCACAGCCGCGCCATGTTTTGAATCAACTGCGGGAAAAACGGTCAAAATTTCGTTGACAATTATCACATTTTAGTCAACTCTTTTCAAAAGGGATTATTTAGTTTTTGTCGTAAGCTTCAATCAGAAAAAAAATTAAGTTGTTAGTTTGCCGGGTACCCCAATTGATAAACAGATGCCAATGAAACAAATTAATTATGAAAACTTGCAGGAGAAATGTTATCAATACGTTAGTATACAAAATTTGGCAATTTTGAATGAATAAAATCATGCAGCTTCCAAATCTAATTCATGAAAGATAGGAGGTAGCAAATATGGACAGAGATATAAAGGTTGTTGCGAGGGAGGAATTGAGCGCGCACGTTTGTATTTTTGAAGTGGGCCTAGGCCAAAAGTAGGGAAATGGCGGGGGAAGTGAAAAACTACCTATATTCATGGTGTGGAAAACAGAAAAAAGGGCAGCCAGTTTACGAAGCTATCCCGAATGGACCTCAAAGGTTTAATTACAAGGTATGCTTTGTGAATATGGTCAATTTTGAATTGTTTATGTATCACTATTATTTTCTGCAATTCAACTTAGGCCCATATCAAAAGGTTCACTAATGCAATGAAGCTTATAGTTATGAATTACTTCAAACAAAAAAGTAGCAATCATAAAAGGGTAGTTTAAAAAAAAGAAAAGAAAAAAAGGCCTCTTTAATTTGTCATCATGCTGCTATATCAATGCCAGGACAACTTTCCTATGGGGAAAACCCAATTGTGTATCCTCAGCATAAACCAGTCTGCAGAGTATGGCATGTGCACACCGGAGATATTTTTGTGCAAAACTTGTTGCACGCCAGGTATTTTTGGGTTTGGCAACTAAGACGGGCGTGGCTGGGTTTGGTCTTATAGAAAATGTCAGCTGGAAAAACAAGTCAAGTAATACTTGACAAATATACAAATAAAAACTTGCACTATCTTCAACAGTGTACTTCACACACATTTTTACGGTGAAATCCAAATTTACAAATTTCAACCACAACAGGGGAAAATAGTCGGTGCACACCAGCACACCAGAAATTTTTGGTGGTGCACACCGGCACGCCAAGCTTTTTGCTTTTGCACACCAGAGATCTCGTCGAAAAGTGCCATCATCTGCAAACCTGAGCATAACTAATTCGCCCCAGTTTGAGAGAATGGCAGTTCTCGACAAAATCTTTTGAGTGGAACAGCAAATAATCCTTTATGCATGCATGTAAATGTTTAGAAATAGTGTGTAATCTTGTGTGTGAAAATGTGAGCATGTATGTGGACATGTAGGAATAGTGTACAATTATTGGTGTGCTCATACCTTACGCTGAAATATTTTTTGCCAGTTGTGCATGAAAGGAGTCGCTGCACTGCTCTTTGGGACTGGAACCTGTTTACTAAGCTGAAAAGAGGGGTCTTTTACCTCCCACTCTTGAATCTGTAACATGTTCTTTCCCCTTCGTGTATAGCAATCTTCTTTAATGCATGATTTCTTTGCATCTGCAGCTTACCATCCAGGGGATTGATTTTGTTGCACAAGGCGGTGCAACCAACAAAAAGGAAGCAGAGGCAGCAGCTGCAAGAGAATTTCTTAACTACCTTGTTGACAATGGACATCTGGCAGCTAATTCAGTTCCTCCAAATCTTCTGGTAAGGGTCTTTCTAACCAATCTTTCTTGTCTCTTAATGTTGACCAGAATAATTCACTTTATACACATGAAATCAATCTTTTTTCTTTGTATATTAAATTTAAAGGTGAAATAGATAATTGTATCATTTTTATGGAGAGTTTTGCAAATTTCCATAAAAGAAGTAATTTTTTTAAAAATTCTCAGTCATCATATGATTTCCTTTTTTCGCTGCTCTCAAAGGTTTTTATGTGCTCTTATCTCAATTTCCAACTTTATTCTTCTTTTTCACACATTAATAAACATATCTAGAAATTTACAGTTGTTTTCTGCCAATAAGAGAATTTGTTAACAAAATTTTCAAATTTTTTGAACTCTATTTCAACTATACTCCTACCCAATTTTCTCCATTGATTGATGTAAAGGTTATTTGAGAGTAAAGCATTGCTTAAATCATTTAGATTTATATATTCTTGTTTTCAATAAATCAGTCAGGCCAGCGATTTAGTGTTGGAGTGAACCCACAGCCACTTCCAAATTCAGTACCTACACCTATGTCAGCTACCTCTCGAAGTCCAGCTGCAGCCCCATCTGCTGTTGAAAATCAGATCCAAAGACCAGCTCCCCCTGCAAACTTCCAGCAACCAGGTTAGTAGGACTGACCATGTCTTTATTAACTATTCTTTGAAAAGCAAGAGGCAGCTGTGATTTTTTATTTTTCAGGCCAATATAAACAAGATCAATGTTTGCTTGAAACAGTTAGCAATGAACTATATATTTGGCTAGATGATAACAATGGGTCTTGTTGAGATCCTGATTTGGTTTGGATTGGAGAACTGAGATATATCCCAATTATCTTAAAAAATTTCAAACTTGAGACCCTCGTCACAAAGATATATATCCTTCTCATAAGTAGCCAGACACATCTTGCATTCTAGAAATCTTTCTGAAAATGTTTATATTTGAATAAATATTTTATGTTTTTTCAGCAATGGCATCATATGGAAATGAACAAAGAGATTACCATTATAATATGTATGATAGGAAAAGAAGATTAGAGGACCTTGATGTGAGTTTTTAGGTTTGGCAAAGTGTTTTTGTTATCGACTCATGTCTAATAATCAATTTTTTCTATGCATTAACCAGTAAACTTCTTCAATACAAACGTTTTTAGATTATATGTCATAAAATCCCAACCACATTTTGCCATTTAAAAATATTTTTACTCTGCTGGCAATACATATACATTGGTATCTGTTAGAACATGATTTTGCATCTGATTTTGATATTTTTAAGCAAACAGATATGTTGTCATTATATACCAGGCCTTTTCGTTTGATAGGGATGCAAAACAGTAAATTGCGAGGAATAAATGTTTCATCAATGAACACATTCCCAGTCACCTTTTGTTAGTGCTACCCAAGCAAGAGACAACTACGGTACAAAGCGTGCATTTCAAAAGGAAGGAAAGCTGAATTAATGACATCTTAATAGAAAATACAATTAAATATCAAATCCACTGCAAATCTTTTGGCATATTATAGGCACTTTGAGTTTAAACATCATAAGCCTAGGGAACATCTTCTTGGTAGTTAATGTTTTTAAACAAATGGTTTGGTACATCATTTTGCTATCATCCTGCAATATCATTCTATATGACCTTTGCAATTTGCATAAAATTTATGAACAAAGCACATTTATATCGGATATTTAATCTTTAAACGATATTCTGAGGATAGGGATAGTTGGAGGGTCATGGATGGAGGGCCATCCTTCTGATAGAAGATGGTACCTGGTGATGATGATTTAATCTTTCTTGGAGTGCATAAAAGATCAGCATAATAATTTTCTTAAATTTGATGTTACCTTATCCCAGAGAACCTTGAAACAGGATTATACGGTTTTTATAAACATCAGGATGCTTTTAGCATTGTTGATTATTATTATCAATATTGGTTATCTTTACCTGGGGTGATCACTGATGCAAAAGAAATCATGAACAATTTCTTAGGAAAAGGCCTGCTAATGATTGTGACAGGAAATGATTTGGAAGACTTTCCAAAGTTGTAGATTGTATAAAGTTATTTGTTAAGAAAGCACATTTAAACTGCGTATTTGTTTGTTTTTGGGTTGAAATTCGTTTATTGGTTTCCTTTACCTTGAGAGATTGCTCTTACAAGAGAAACCACCTGAGTGCTAGACCACTCACATAGGCTTTTTCTTATGAAAAGGCCTGTCAATCATGCCAAGGAGACAGCTTGACTATACCATTGCATGTTTAGACAATCTTTGCTTTGGAAAGGAATTTTTGTCTCCTACTAGTTTTTTGCAGCTTACATATATAACCTGTGGTATTTATATATGCTATTATGGTTTTCAACAATGGGAAATATTTTCATTCTGCACAATTCCTACAAAGTTGTATCTCTATTCTAATGCAGTACAAAGGTGTGAATTGGCCAAAAATAGATTTAACAACAAGAAAGGTATCTGTAAATCCAAAAATAGCCAAATCTGTTGGATTTAATTGTTAATTGATTACAGTTGTTTTGGCCTGGTTTATTTGAATAGAAAAATAGCTAAAAAGCAGTGATCACAGACTTAATTTTGACATTCACATATCCGTACTTTGTAAAAAGGCAGCAACCCAGCTAAATGTGCTCAAAAGACTTAAATCTTTTATTTGTCTTTGATGAGAAAAAGGTATTGGTCCAAAGCTTTGTTTTCTCTAACTTTAACTACTGCCCTTTAGTGTGGTTCTTCTCCTCGGCAAGATCTATGGAGAAGATCTGAAAAATACAGGAACCTACGATTCCTTTACGATGACCACGATTCATCTTATAGAGATCTGCTTGCAAATCACAAAAATGCACAACGCATGTAAATCGGCAAAGGAACCTCTGTATTGAAATTTTCAAAACTGTAAAAAGGTTAAATCCTGAATTCATGCCAAATATGTTCGAACAAAGAACCTCTGATCGATCCTCACAACATCCACAAGACTTGCAGCACTATATTCCCAACCAAACAACTTTCGGTAAAAACAGCCTCAGGCCCCTCGGACCACAAATTTGGAATGGCTTACCAAAGGAAATAAAATCTGCAGAAAATCTGATCCAATTCAAAAGATTAATTAAAAACTGGGACAGGGCAACCTGTACATGCAACGTATGCAAAACGTAACGATTTTATTGTAAATTTGTATTTAAAAACTATTAAAAATTGTTAATTTAATTTGTATATTTTGTAAATAATCGAATTAGACAAGTTACGGTTGTGTAGCTTAAAATTATATATCTTCGATTTAAAATAAGATTATAAACAAACACAACCATCAAATAGATATTTATGACATCATTACTTTCGTGCAACTCTCTAACCATTACTTGAATTAATCTCATTTATAGGCAGAAAGCGTTGATACCAATTCTCATCTCCATGGCAACTGGACATTATCAAATGCAAAGGCTCGGCTGCATCAGTTCCTTCAATCAAGGCGATTGTCTGCCGATTTCAAATACTTTTCTGAAGGCCCTGATCATGCAAGGTCACTTTCTCATTTTTATCTGACTTTCAATGTGATTAATGTTTCCTTTTGACTTTTGACTTTTTCAGATTTTGTTATTTCCTTTTGACTGTTGATATTTTTGAACTTCGGGTAACATTTTGATCATTATTCACTGTCCAAATTTCTGGTTAATTTTCTATGCAAATTGACATTGATAGCAAGATTATGACCTCAATATTATGCCTAGTTTTTTGTGCCACATTATTAATATCCTAAAATAGCATAGTTATTGAACTGCTATAATAAGGGGGGGGGGGGGGGGTGAGCTCACTGTGTACTGAAAATGTGATTCTGTAAAGAATGTATCCAGTATGGTTAATGCCCAAGATGCTGTCACCCAGCTCAACAATTAACCAATCTAAAACTAGCTTTGAAAAAAAAGCTTTTTAGGGCTCTGAACCCATTGAATTTTGCTTATATCCCTTATGCTTAAACAGTTAATGTTTTACTTCAAGGGTAGTATAATCTTTTTTCCTCTTATTGCAGATTTTTTACTGCTGAATTGCAAGTTTTTGTTAAAGAATTTAGAAGAAGTAAGTGAAGAATTCAGGAATTTTCCAGATAAATATGATAGTTTCCACGAGATAATGTCAGCAAAATAAATCTCTAAAATAATGACTGGAAGACATTATCATTGAAATTCTTAGAAAATGCTTCAAATGAATTTATTTTTTTTCCATCTAAGATGCCATCTGTCTAGAACAATCAACCAAAGCTTTTTGAGCAAGATCAGCATTTGGACTAACGCAAATTATATGCTCTGAAGTGATTATTCTGTTCCTGTAAGACCTTATGCTTTTGTCTTCACAATGAACACAATTTGATGAAACTAAGCAAGCTATTAATGCTGGATTTGATTAATTTTATGAATGTGGTGCTCATCAAGTTGAAATTGTTATGGTAGAACAGCAATATAATTATTTTGCAAGTTCGTTAAAGAATAAAGCATTTCCAGCTCGACAAGCTTTACTTCCCTTGATTGAGAACTAACATGCATCCTCCAAATCCTCATTAATATTTAAGCGACTTTATATCAATTCACATTTATACGATGTTAGATATACTTTAATTCAAAGACCTGTCCTCTACTTTTTTTTATTTGTTGGTCCGTGATCTTCCAGAAAATCAACTGCTTAAAGAGATGTAAAATTAATCTAATGTAATAATAAGCACCATTTTCAAGCCCCAGCAGCTTCTTTAGGCCATATTTAGTATCATTTTGGCTTTCAATTATGCCGAGTATTTCAAATGCAGGATGGTCCGCTAATTTGTATGATTATGGATTGATGTTTGCATGCTTTTATAAATTATACATTGTTTTATAATGACAGCATTGACTGCTCGTGAATCTGGTTCAAATAAGAAAATGGCTGCACAGTCCTGTTCTTTGAGCCTCGTTCGTCAGCTTTTTCACATGGGTGCAATAGAAGCCGCTACACCAGGACAAGTCCAACCGAAAAGGCAAAAGACAGATGAGGTAGGAGGGCTTCCAAATTTCATAAGTCAGTAGTTTTTCTTTCTTAGTGTGGCGGTTTTCATCGATTTGGTATTAAAGTTGTTTTTAATCACTTCTTTAATCTTGGATGCATAGGATTAGTCTAATACTTCCACGAATAAATCAAAATCCTTTGTGAAGATGACAAGCAGTGTGTCCATGTATATCGCAGTTGCCTGCACGTTGGTTAAAACTATTGATGAAATTCTGATACAAATCGAGATGTCCTCTGTGATTCGATTGGTTTAGAGCAAGCTGCTTGTTCGCTGATTGGTTTAGAGCTAAATACACCACCTCGAAGCATGCCACCTATACGGGGAAACTATCGTCAACGTTGGCAAAAATATATGAAATCTCTTGAAACTTATAGCGAGCAATCTGAGTTGACATAAATCCGCTGAAAGTGGACAAAGGATAATTAAGTCGACTATAAAGCTGCCAAAATAACCCATTAGTCCATTAAACTCGACCTATCTAACTTTTGTTGGAAATTTCATCTTGTCGCCACATGCAGAAATCTTTAGGGCCGTTTTTCTGAAAGGAGACTTTTTACTTGAAAGTATGTTTCGGATTTTTGCTACAGTCTTTGCTTCCCAAACTTAGAGCGCAAGGTGTCTCGTGTCCGAATAAAGCTGTAGTGGTCTAAAAGGATCAAGAAAGTCCGCAATGCTTGATAATTTGGTTTTAAGCACTCAAACTTTCGCAGACGCATTCAAAATTATATTATGGACAATTTCAAATATGATAAAACTACTAAATCTATATAAGAGAGGATTTTAAGTTCATTTCATAGAAGGGGATTGTCAGTGGTCGCCAAAAATAAACACACTTAGCAATAAAGGTCAATTGAGGGACGAAGTCGATCTATTTTGAAACAGCAGAGACCCTCGCCCTTTGTTAGTATTTAAAAACAGCTAGCATTGCTTAGCTTTGATGTTCAACATACGAACAGTTTTTATGTGGTACAGAACTTGAAAATTGCTTTGAAAAAAGCAAACGCTTCACAACATTCTACTGCATTATGTTGTGAAATGTTTGCTTTTTTCAAAGCCATTTTCATGCTTAACATACGCTCTATCTGCCTGTTTTCCTGTTCCTTAGATTCCACCCTATAATGTTCAGCTGAATCCGGAAATAGCTTTTCAACTAGACAAGGTCGTTGCAGAGCTTGGCATTCAACCTATACCCAAGGTATGTTTACATCTCTTTCCGTATTCATTCTAAATGGAACCATTGGGTGAGTAAAACCCCGCTTAGACTACCCATAGAAGAATCGTAATGCCTTTTTACAAGTGAGACATATCATGGCACTTGTCATCTCAGCAATCCTACTTATCTTATTTTTTATTATTGTATCTTGTCTGAGTATCAATAGTGGTATTGAAATTTTTTACAGTTTACGAGTCGCCGTTGTAGCCTGTATGTTTCAGGGTATCTTGCAGTATCGAAAAAGTGTATAGTTCTCAAAAATATGCAACACTACATACTAGAAAAAGAGGATTTCAGATATGTATGTTATCAGGTTCACTGGTCTCCTGTGGGGTGCTACTGCCGTATAGACAGCTTTACACCTGTTGTTATTTTATTCTATGTAATGCTTTATTGTTACTAAAGATACAATGTACGACAAAAAACAGCATACTTGGATAAATATCGCAAAATAGTTGAATTCAGGGCTGCCATAAATGTCGGATGTGGGGAACAAGGTTGCAGAAAATTTCCAGAATTGGCAAAAAAATTTTCTTTCTGGATAGATTTTAGCATAAATTTGTACAAACAATTTACCCTTTACGAGGTTAATAACTTAAAATGGTGTAAAGGGTGAAAGAATTTTACAAGGTAGGTGTTTTATCTGTGAATTTCCTCTACTTCGTGCTCCTATGACCTCCGTATTGGTGCTGATTTTGCCATGCATACGATAAATCTCAAATTGATATGATTATGTATTAAGTGGTTGCCTTTCATGGCGAATGGTGATCCCAGTCGAAAAAAAAACAGTGAAAAAGCCAGAAAACTGCGAATATATAATGATTTCATCGCTTTTGGGATGCTCAAAAGTGTCGTCCTCTACAGCAAACCTTTTTATACCGCTATATCTTCTCATCTTGTTTATTAAAAAGAGTCTTCTTGACATCTTTGTGTCACACCCGTAGAATGATGGCACACGAGGATATTCCTGTAGAGAGTTAGTTGAAGCGATTTCTGGCTTTTTCAACTAAGACTGGAATGACCATCCGCTGGCAACATCATTTCACAACAAGTACCTCCCATTCCTGTAGGTACGTGCACTATGCTAAGTTGGTTGATAGGCTCTTTATAACTGGATTCTATTTTTTCTCCTATCCTGAAATTTGAAAGCTAGTGATGGGTGAATATATTTTAATATTCAGGGACATTGTAATAGAGAATTCAATATGCAGTTTTCAGGTAAATTTGGCAGCAAAATATTAGAGGGACTCAAGTTTTATTCGGGTGTTCTATCAAATAAAAAAATTCGGAGAGGTGTATCCACCACTGATCTATAAGAAAATATTTTTTCCTTTAAATCCATATAAGAAAAGATTAGATGTTTTCACCGCTTGAAGCTGACATCTCTTTGTGTAGGCTGTTGGTACACCAATTCAATTCACTGCCTCCTTTTTAAAAAACTGCAATTTTCTAAATCCTTGACTTCTGATTGGCATTAAAGAAATTGAATTTTAGTCTAAATATGAAGTTTTATGATGTGGTAGTAAATTGTAAACGGACATAAATTTAAAACATTTTTAGGAATTTGAACGTGAAATACGAAGAAGGATAAAAGTTTCTGGAAATGATTTTTGCGGTCCAATGCCCTATGAGCTGTCAATCTTCACATCGTCGTAAAATATGCACTACCAACACAAACAATATGAAAATTATATCTGAACTAAATGTTTGGTAGTTGATCCTGATCTGAGCCTAGAGAAGTCGTAAAATGAAGTGTTTGGTAATTTTCAAAACGTGATCATAATTTGAATTAGTGTTTTATTTTTTTGTTTGGTCTTTAAGCATAATAAATCACTGTTTATTAGCCAGCAGATGGAGAAAAGGTGTCATTGGTTCTACCCCGTATCGTTGCGAAACACAAATGCTTGGAAGGTGGTTCAACAGATGGAGTCATCAATTGGGGGCCCCCAGATTCAAACTGGAACCCGTGGATAAATCAACCAGTGTTGATCGAAGGCGCTGAAGAATATCAAGTAATTTCTTTTGTTTTAGGTGCTGTTTTGTAATGGATGTTATCTTTGCTGCTTTTCCACTGTTAATAATGTCGTTGCTAATACAGCTGTTTCTGAATCATATGTCTAAACAAATGATATTGACTCAATTCTCAATGTGTGTTCAGTAACGTTGCTTGGTAGATTTGCTTCAAATTTTGAGACAAGCACAAGAACTCTCAGTATCTCAATCTACAGTGATAATCTGCTTACGGTCAAAACATTAGTAAAAACAGAATTTTGTGTGGCTTTGATAGGCAAAAGCTGCACATTTTACTTTTAATGAAAGCCAATAACTGACGGCAATTCTGTCCATGAAAGCTGCCACTGATTGGTTGTCGAAAAAACTCAATTCACGGTTTTGAAAAGTAAATGTTTAATGACAAGAAGACAAAATTAATTCTGTTAGACGTTAACACACAAAGACCTGCCTTCGTTTGTTGTTGTTCTTTTTTACTATTGTTCGGCTATCGGCCATTTTAGGAGTTGTGAAATGAGGCCTTACAATACACAAACATATTGTCCATTCGTCTCTTTCCTAGTGATCTGCATTCCTATATATTATACATTGTATATATCGTTCTCCGCCTCATACATTTCATTAAAGACTTGTAAACATTAGTTTCCATACTCAGAAAGGGTTATAATTTTTGTTGCTTATTGTAAAGTGATTTTCTGGTTAATTCGAGTCTGTTTACGTTATATTATTCCCTGTGTTTCGCAAAGGTGCCACCCCCCACGGGCAGGGAACTTAAGCAAGAGTTTGATGTTAAGTTCCAAGAAGATTCTTTCAATCAACTTCTGGAGAAACGGAAAAGCCTGCCTGTTTACAATTACAAAGAACCTATACTTGATGTAGTCAGGGCACATCAAGTGGTCATCATCAAGGGGGCAACTGGTTGTGGCAAAACGACTCAGATACCCCAGTATGTTTTGGATGAGTTCATCATGGGGGGAGATGGAACAAACTGCAATATTGTTGTAACTCAGGTGATATTTTGAAACCTGTTATGAGTTATATTTCTTAGATATCATTGTATATATCATTGTATTTATGAATATCCATGTTTGTTTACCCAGATAGCCAATTATTAGACAGTAGTGTCTCGCAAGTAAGAAGCAACTTTTTTGATATCAGGTTTGAAGCGTTTCTTAAAAAATGAGATTTACACTTAAAATCAGGGTAGTGTTTCTTTTACGATTTTTTTGAAAATCAGGGTCTGTGTTTCTTACAATGTTGTTTCTTATATGCGAGTCACTACTGTATGACGATAAATTAACACCCGCTTAATTAGCATATAGCAATAAAACTAAGTATTTTAATTCAGTATGTTTCAAGACTGAAAATAAGATATTTTAATTTTAATGAATGTGTATGATCAACTAATCAGAACTATTAAAAGAAAGTTAGAAATGATGAGGTTTATGCAATATCTAAAAATATTATGCTTAAAGCTTAATTTTAGAATACTTTTCTCTTTATCAACAGTTGAATTCTTTGAAAATGACAAGTGAAAAACAGATCTTTCTGGATTGTGTTTAAATATTGTCCTTTTATCAAGCAGCAACAATAATCTCCTAAATTTTTTAAGTTATTAATCTTCTTATGATATAATTCCAATAAATATTTATTTAGGAGGTTTTTTGTAATTTGACAGGAACTGGAACATTTTCTTTTAGTTTCTGAGATCATGCGATCGAAGTTGTTTTTATCTTCAACCGAAGATGTATGATTAGATTTTCCATTTTTATACATCAACGCCCATTTCTATGTTTCATTATCTATCGGTTCAGTTTTCAATGACAAGGCGTCGTTTGTACAGTCTCCTACTTCTGATCCCTTCACGTTATCCGAACAA
Source organism: Rhopilema esculentum (assembly GCF_057945365.1). Lineage (NCBI taxonomy): Eukaryota > Metazoa > Cnidaria > Scyphozoa > Rhizostomeae > Rhizostomatidae > Rhopilema > Rhopilema esculentum. Next base: position 4,415,443 of record NC_142825.1, read on the forward strand.
CTTGAGGATTTCAAAAGGTTGCCATTCATCATAATAATCATAGTCATTTTTCTTACAGCCAAGGAGAATCAGTGCCATCAGTGTTGCTGAAAGAGTTGCAACTGAACGAATCGAGCCTTTGGGACAGTCCATTGGTTATTCTGTCCGTTTCGACACAATCCTACCCAGAAGCCACGGGTCTATTTTATTCTGTACAGTTGGTAAGGCGTCCGTTAAATTGCATTGATTACCCTTAATGTGAAAGCTCTAGTTACCGGACAGACCCTAGTTCTAAATCCCCCCCATCCCAAAACAACGAACAAAATTGTGTGTTCCAGTATTTGTTTCTGATTGTGAATGCTTTGTAGAAGAAGCCCCCAGACAAGGGACGAGTCATGACAACGAACAGTGTCTCTTTTTTCTTAAGCATCGGACATTTCGTTGAATTTTTATTTGAAAGCTACCCAATGAACGTGAAAGTCCCTCTTTATGTGTTTTTTGCTCACATGAACTAGCGAGGCCTATCTAGCACCCAGCTGTATTTGTAGGACAAAGGAAAGTTATATCTGGAAAGGAACCAAAGCAAATTTAAGGTCTTATCTTCTGCCATGGTGATCTTTTTCTTATTCGAAGGTGTTCATTATCTTTTCGTATTTGTTACACAGGTGTACTTTTGAGAAAGCTCGAGTCTGGGATATCTGGAATCTCACACATAATCATCGATGAAATTCATGAAAGAGATATCAATGTAAGCTTCCTCTTTTTTCTTTTTAATTGCAACAAACATACAATAATCTGAATCATGTTGCCATTATAGTTTTGGCACATACTTGCATTGGGCAGCATTTGCTAGAAAGCCCAAATTGCGCCAAGCAGACAGTATTCTTTTTCAGCCCAAAGAGTTTATTTGTGTACGGGAAGTCTCATCTTGATCAGGTTTTATTGTCAACCAGCCATGAACGCGTAGCTTTGTATTTTTCATATATAACAATCATTATCAAACATATAACCATACGTTTGTTATTCAATTTCTAGGACGACTTATCTTTGTGTTAGCCAGGTTTACTTAGACAGAAATTAACGATGCTTAATCGCAAGATTTTATTACTTGAACGAGTCATTTTGAACAGAAGTTCTTTCTTTGCTTCTAGACTGATTTCTTGCTGGTTGTTGTCCAAGATATGGTTACTACATACCCACAGCTGAGAGTTATTCTTATGTCAGCAACAATTGACACATCTCTATTTGCTGATTATTTCGGCAAATGCCCTGTCATGGAAATAGAGGGTCGGTCGTATCCTGTCCAAGGTACTTTTCACCTAGATTTCATATTTTGTAGTCAAATCCTATCTTCTGTTGATATCCGTATTAGGAACTTCCCATTGCTATCATCAATACATCACAATTTAGTTTTGTTTTCAATACAGTAAAGTTCACATGGGTAACAGGGCGTGGTTAGCCCCTCTCTTCCTGAATAGAAGAATCAATGTTTGATTATTGAACAATATAACCATTATTTAGCTCTTTGTTTTGCTACTAATACACTCCACAGTATTATGTCCTGTATCGCAGGTAATACACAAGAAAACATACGTTTAGTAAGAACATAACAGAACATATATCGAAGCAAGCATTCTTACAGCATGGTTCTCTGATTAGCTAATTATTCTAATTTATGCAATGGTAAATTAATATGTGCATAAATCACAACATTACATCTCCCCCTAGCTTGAATTTAAAGTCCAGTTGTCGAAATTTTAATGACTACAAAAATATCAGCAGCAAGAAATTAATGTTCACAAATACAATGATTTAATCAAACAAAATCTAACATCAGAATTCCCTTCCTTTGTAAGATGTTATCAAAGATTTACTTCTTGTCTTTTTCATTGCTTGATATTCCTATGCCTTTTGCACACAGAATATTTTCTGGAAGACATCATTCAGATGCTTGGTTTTGTGCCCCCAATCAAAGAGAAAAAGAAAAAGAGAGATGTTGACGTCGATCTTGACGATGAGGTTTGCCTGAGTTTCGTTACCAGCTCCTTTTTTATCTTCGCTTTATTGTTCTAAACTACTAGAGTGTAGCTGCATACATGTATAGTAAAGCCCTTCTTGTAGCGGGCACATGTGAGACCTTGTGCAATCACTGCCAAAATTACTTGGAACACCCAACACTTTGCGCTGTGCTTTTCCATTTTTCATTTGTTTTCCCGAATACTACTACTTCCGTCCCCCTTTCCCCCCAAAACAATATTGTAAGTAAAGAAAAATATCGAACAATCCACAAGAAAAAGCGTACTCCATAACCCCTTTCTTTTTTCTATAGTAAATCAACATTGTTCCTAGGGGGAGAGGGGGATGGCTGAATTTGCCTTTAAAAACCTACGTTAGTGTTCAATACTTTTGGCAGTGATTGTACGTTCTATGGAGGTGTCCTGTGCTGGTAATTTAAAGAAGCTGCAACAAAATTGTCCGCTATTTGAAGTGTCCGTAAGTTGCGATTTATCTTTGTATATGACGTCACATTTCCCATTGTTTTAGAACAAAAGACCATTGTCTTCTAAAATATTGGGGGCACCGATGAATAGACTCTGTGGATATTGATCATTTGTAAATAATCTTGGCAGACTTAGTTGTGCATAAAGGTGTGTTGTGATGCAGCTCTTTTCTGTAGGAAAACATGAACGCCGTATGCGGAAAAGAGTATTCAATAACAACAAAGAATTCAATGGCCCAGCTGAGTGAGCGAGAAACATCATTCGAGTTATTAGAGGTCAGTCTTTTATTTGTTTTTTTATGGATCTTTTTGTTGTAGCTATTTGTTTTGCCCACCTGATATTGAATCTTTACCTTAAATCATATGTCTAATCATTATCAAAAATTGTAGAATTTAATTCAATTTTGGTAGAACATTTTAAATAGACCTTATCTATTTCTGTTTTGCACTATACATTTTAATTCTATGTGCGTCAATGTTGGACAGATAGGACGAATGCCCCCTTTTTTAAGCTCTCGTCAAGCTTTAGTTGGCTATCTATTGGAACTATATGCATCACTCTCTGCCCCCCTTGCTTATTCCTTCAATTATGATTTTAAACCACTCTGTTTTATATTGGCTATCATTTTAGATGTTTTTTTATTCCTTTTTATGTAGACATCATTTCCAATTGATATATCACATACTAATCAAATAACGACCCCTGGCATTTGTAATTTCATCATTTTGCTCAATGGTTTTACTTGGATGTCCCTTTTGCAGGCTTTACTTGGGTACGTTGCTACCTTGAACGTTCCTGGCTCTGTATTAGTTTTCCTTCCTGGCTGGAACCTGATCTTCGCAATCCATAAGTACTTGACACAACATCCTGAGTTTGGTGAGGCACAAATTTGCTTTTACCTCTCCTTTTGCTTGCATTTGAATTAGCGTTAAAGGGGTTAGCGTTAAACTCTCAAAACCTTTTTTGTGTACGGGGTTTGTGCCGCAGTATAGGGTCAATTTTTGGATCAACGCTTTATGTAGATCTTTTAAAATTGACAGAGAGGTGATAAAAAGTTTCCATTTATTTTCCTCTTTTGCCCATAATGCGTTTTAAAATTTTATTGTGTAGCACGACCATGTACAGTAACCTAGTCGAGTTCCCCAAGCCCCTTCCCTCTCCAAAGGGCTAGGATTCACCAGAATTTGTCTTGAGAATCTTGTGAGTTCGAGCTGTCGATGTGATTTTGTGAAGCACATGTTAACTTAATTCTAGATTCATAGGAACATTGTCTTTACTTCTCGTAGAGTATCATACCCTAGCAATTCTTCAAGGTGACATCAAAATTACGTCATTTATAACGAAACTTATATTTTTGAACTTTTTACATTTCAGGTAGCAGCAAATATCTTGTTCTTCCTTTGCACTCACAAATACCCAGAGAAGATCAAAGAAGAGTCTTTCAACCTGTTCCTGAAGGAGTGCGAAAGGTATAATGCTGTTAGATTTGCATTTTAAAACTGAAATTAAAACCAGAAATGTAAGTTTTGATTACACGGTGACCCAATATGTATCGAGAGTTAAACTATTAAATAATTTCAGGCTCATTTTGGTCTTGAGGGCGTTTGAGTCATCTGGTAAAAAAGCATCTTATGTGTTAAGCAGGGGTTTTTCTCTTTCTTGAAACTTTGGACTAAGAAATTAATTTTTAGCAAGTGAAGATCACAGTTTGTTGTTTCTTCCATTTTTAGATTATACTGTCCACGAACATTGCTGAAACCAGCATTACAATTGACGATGTTGTTTTTGTTATTGATTCAGTCAAGTAAGTTTGGATCCTTATGTATGTGTTCCCTCTGTGTCAGCAAATTGTTTTGTTAAATGGAGCCTTTTTGCAATTAATGCAGATTAGCAGTATACATGTGTATAAATTTATTCAAGGAGAGATGGATAACATGTCTATGCAAATAAGGCTATGCTATATAGAATACACGCAACACGACATGTGGGTTCCCACAAGAGTTTGCACCAGGATCATTGCTTTTCAAGCGAAATTCTGCTCTTGAGATAGAAGGCTTTCACAGTTGCTTTAAAGGAAATTCCCCTTTGAAGCAATCAAATATCTAAGCTAATTGGTATCGTTAGATAAATCCCTATTAGGTACTGAATTTTGAAAGCAGAATTGTTTCCTAGGATTTTTCACTATTCGATACTTTATCACATTTTGAATTGCTGTTAATTTTATGAATTTATGGTTCTAAGAGCAAAGATCAAGCTGTTTACTTCGCATAACAACATGACAAATTATGCAACTGTTTGGGCATCAAAAACAAATATGGAGCAAAGGAAGGGACGAGCTGGTCGTGTTAGGGATGGTTTTTGTTTCCATTTATGCAGCAGAAGCCGGTGTCAGAAGTACGTTTGGTCTTTAGTTGATCCATTATCTAAAGTTTTCTTTATTTGACATGTTTCATCTTCTTTCATAAACAGCAGTGATTTTAAAAGCAGTAGTGGGATCATGTTATCCTAAACGAAGGTCTTTTTGTTGTCACCAGTTAATTAGTGATAACAGTTCCCAGCAGATTCGATTCAGATAGACTTTACCTTTCTAGATCCGTTAGATTCATTGAAAGTTTTGTTGAATACATAACATAGTTAAAGGCATTGAGTCGTGGTAAATAGGCTTTCTCTATAGGGGGTCATTTGGTTTCGGCGTGATCGCTGCTGTTTCATGTGATATTGGCATCCGTTGTTGACAACTTGCTATTGATGGAAACTGTTATGTTAATCAGTACAAGGTGAGTTCATGTGACCAGTTCAAGGTCAACCAATAGCATCGCAGTCATGGAAATCACGACTCAGCGGATTTTGGCAATTTGGGTATACCCAGTCTATTTATCATGACTCAATGCCTTTAAGCGAGTCTTGACAATATAACTTGCTGACAATACAACTTGCTGATGTGTTCAGGCCATTTCATCATGATAGTGCTGTACATTTGTGATCAAGCATAGGAACAATTGATATTTTTATATCCATTTCAAATTCACCTAATATTTCAAGTTGAGTGAAAATTTTCTCTGTGCTAGCCTTTTTGAATGCTTTCAAAGCATTCATTTATCTTTGTTTCCCAACGATAGCTAACGTATTTCATTCTGCCTCTTCAGACTTGCTGAACACGCAACCCCAGAGATCCTTCGAACACCGCTGCACGAAATTGCACTCAACATCAAACTCCTGAAGCTTGGGGGTATAAAAGAGTTTCTTAACAAAGCTATTGAGCCACCGCCTCTTGATGCTGTGATGGAGTCAATCGCAATGCTAAAGGGCAAGTCGTTTTCTTATCAGCCTTTTGTAAATCTGTGGGTAGGGGGGCAGCGGAAATTTTTTTGGGGGGGGGAGGGGGGTTTGTGGAGGAACAAAGCTTTAACGAAAATCTGTATTAGTTCTTCAACAATATGAGCCACTTATTTTTTATGAATCACACATTTCCACCAATAAATTTCAATAAATTCAACTTTGAAGTTTCCAGGAAAATTTTTGATTTCATTTTGTTAAGGGTGGCAACGAAAGTGAAAAAGGTTACACTGGTCTTTGATATTGCAGTGAAAATAGTGCAACACAGGATCCAGGGCTTTGGTGGAAATGTGTTATTACTATCCTCCAGCTTAAAAAACTTTACAAATGAGAATTAACCAAAGTTCAGACATGATTTTGGAGCTATTTGGCTCTTGGATTTATATGGGAGCACTTATCTCTTCTGCTGGTGAATCATAAGTTTAATTTTATTTCAGAAATGGAAGCCTTGGATACAGACGAGACACTAACTCCTCTGGGATACATTTTGGCCAAATTGCCTATAGAGCCGAGGTTTGGAAAAATGATTGTCCTGGGCTGCATATTCAGGTTAGAATAAGATGGTTTCCTTCTCTATGTACCATGGCTTGATACTCTCTGATTTTAGTCATAGATATTGGTTTAAGTATATTCCGAATATGTTTGACTGAAGAATTGTTTGACTTCTGTATTTGTATGACTGGACTTTGTCTTATGATTGGTTTGTCTAAAACCTCTAACTGTTGAATAATGTTTAATGATTACGTGATTAACATGATCACAATTTTTATGAAGGTAATGATTGTTTGATTGATATGATTCTGATTTCAGTGTTGGTGATGCTGCATGCACCATTGCTGCCAGCACATGTCTGCCGGAACCATTCGAAACACCCGCGGATCGCAAAAGACTCGGCTGGATACACAAAAAGTTTGCTGGCAACAGAAGCAGTGATCATTTGGCCCTTCTCAGCGCTTATCAATCATGGGAAGATGCAAGGTAGGGCAGCTTTGTTATTCCTTTATTCAATAAATTCCTTCTCTTTGAATTTGGAAAACAAAAAGACCTGAATGTTGTCATATTATAGACCTGTTATGTTTTTAGCAATATTATGTTATGTTTTTTGTATTAAGTCATTATAAATGAGCTGAATATGTGTTAGTTTTGTGAGCAATAGGTGTTAACCTGAGACCATATTGATTGGTTTTTCTTCGACACCATCCTTGCCAAGTTAAAACGACATCATCCTTGCCAGCCTTTAGTGTACTTTCGTATTTCAGGGCTGTTAGTGAAGATGCGGAGATAGGTTTCTGCCAATCCCATCAGCTAAACATGTCTACCCTGCGAATGACATCAGACGCTAAGGTTCAGTCTTCTTTTATTTCTATTTCATAGAGCACTGATCATGTCTTTTTTGTTGCCGTCGGTTTGTTCCAATGTTCTATCTATAATGAACTTGGTTGCTAATAACATCTGTGGAAAAGATCTGTGATGCTTGTTACCATTTTAAATGCTGACTACCACAACATTTAAAGCTCTTTAAGAATGTCATGTTGAAAATTTTACTCTCTGTTTGGTCATGACCTTTATAGTGGATTCCTATTACTGATTACGTCATAACCAAAATCAGAAAGGTGTACTCAGCAGGGATAAACATCGGCAGAATAAACTATGAATATTAAAAGACTCAATTGCTTCAAAGTTCGCCTAAATTTCAATGTCTTGTTGAAATTGGAAAATGCTTGAACCAGTGAAACTTTCTAAAAAAGAGTTGACTGGTTAAAGTCTCATTCAGTTATGTCAGAATAATTAACACATGCTAAGATAACACTTTGTCAATTTTGCTCTTTCTTAAATCTATACTAGTTTGAAATTTTGCTAAAACAGTGGAACCTCCATCAACGTACACCTCTATACAACGGACACTTCCAAACAACGGACAGATTTTTGAGTCCCAAAACAAAAGTTATAAAAAGATGACACCTCCATACAGCGGACACCTCTCTACAACGGACATTAACATTGGTCCCACTGGTGTCCGTTATATGGAGGTTCCACTGTAACTAACCATCATTGTTGTCAAGTAATTCCATTTTTTCAGGCTGCTTTAAACTTCTCTTTATTTTATCAACAGATGCAATTGAAAGACCTTCTTTGCAATCTAGGTTTTCCAGATGGTAAGTTTAAATTTAGCATATCATCTAGAAAGCTTTCTGCATTTGTTATCAAAATTTTACATCATTCTTGACGTTTTAGTTGAATTTTAATTGATGATGTATATTAATATGACAATGCCTTGTTGTTATAAATTTGTTTTTTTGTGATAAAAAATGTCTACATATCATATTCTGCAGCTCTTTATTTCGTTGTAGAAATTTAAGAGAAGTTTTAGTTTGAAATTAATGTGAAGTATTAGAAATTAAAGTTGAAACATTTAAAAAAAGACAGTGAAGGATTTCCCTTAGACATAATGTTGCTCTGTCTAATATCTGTTGTTTCCATTGTAGACTGCATGCACCCTCAACCTTTCAATTACAGTGGGCCTGATACTGCACTCGATCTGGTTTGTAGTTGTTCATCGATTTTCATTGGATTGGATTTTAATATTTTGTGTTGATATGTAATGAACAAGGGTGGGATTATCAAGATCATAGTCATTGGTCAAGGGAGTCACTGCTGTGAGGATCACCTCAAGATAATTAATTTAATGTTATTCATTGATTGAAGTTGATGCAAGAAGCACAGTCTTCATTTTATTATTCAGTTAGTTTTCTTCATAATCTTGCTTTCCAGTTCTGGAATCAGGTTTTATAATGATAGTATCTTGAGACAGTTGAAGATCTGTACCTATTATTTGATTCAACTGTAAATGTAAGAAATACTTTTGCTATAATTAACATTGTTGATCTATGAAATTGCATTGTATTGATGTTGTGTGTTTCATCATCTTTCGTTTATAGTACCACATGACTTCTCGTGATTCTAGGTGACAGCCTTGTTATGCTTGGGTCTCTATCCAAACTTCTGCATGCACAAAGACAAAAGGAAAGTGTTTACAACTGAAGGAAAAGCTGCACTTATTCACAAATCCTCAGTCAACTGTACTAACCGAGAAGTCACTTTTCATTCACCCTTTTTTGTTTTTGGCGAAAAGGTAATGTAGTTTTGTTAATTAATTTGTTAATAATTAAACAAAATCAGTCTTCAGTCTGGAAAATCAGATGCAGGTTCTTTTTATGCCATGTCTTTTTTGCCGAGGGATATTACCTGTAGAACAAGTATTTCTGAATTTATATATATACATATATTTTATCATATATCACCTCTATTTGCATACTCTAATAAGGGAATTTGTCTTGTTTGCAGATTCGCACTAGAGCAATATCTTGCAAGCAAATGTCAATGGTTTATCCTGTGCAAATGTTGCTTATGAGCGGCTGCCAAACTGAATCAAGTAATGGAATCGTAACTATTGATGACTGGTGAGCGTTGAAGAAGACTGTTTTATGTCCTGACCTATCTTGGAGATTACCTGAAGTAGTCACTATGTTGCCACTCTGTACAGGGCCATTAATAGGATTGTTAAATGTCAGCCCCTGGCCCCCATTGTTTCCAATGATATTCTATGCCTGTATAGATATCTAGAGTCTGGCTAACAGTTTTATCTTGTTGCCAAAGTTAGCTTCAAAACCATCCCTTTTGTTTTCTATGGTTTTCTTAGTTTTTATCGCCATTAAGGATCTCATTACCTTTAAGAGTTGATGTGAGACCGAACTTTCTACAGGATGTTGCCCAGTTTGATCCATGCCTACAAATACAAACATTTGCTTACACTTAGCTAATGATTATGGCTTTGTTTAAAGTGCCTATAAAATCAAATTTCACATATAGTTTTTTTGTAAGAAACTGAAACTTCTACATGTTGTTGCAATATAAAACGAAAATTAACTCGAAAATTTGCACGGGAAAGTTTGTTTTTGGGGTTTTAAAAACAATGAGTGCGTGTGACAAAGCATAAGAATCAGTGACGTCACAAGATTTGCAGTTGATTCCGTCTTCGCAGTAAACACATCATACCACTTAGTCAGGGCTGTTAGTCGAACAATTGTGCAAATTGTGATACCAGCATGAAAATTTGCAGAAAGAAGTAGTTTGATACCCTGAAAAAGATAGGATATGGAACCCAACTGAAAATTGCCCCCTTTAGCTATTTCTTTGCCCCAAGCCCCTAACGGCATTATTACAACATCTCTCCTGAAAGTAGGTATAGTAGAACGAAACTTTACAACATGGGGCAGTTTGATGCGGTACAAAAGATAGGATATAGAACATAACTGAAAAATGCCCCCTTCTCTATTTTTCGACTGGGGTTCTTTGCTCCAGACCTGTAAAGACGGTTTGATTGCATCTCAATCGTAATTTAGTACTACAGCACCAGACTTTGCGAAATAGGACAGTTTGATACGCTGAAAAAGATAGGATATAGACCTCGACAGAAAATTGCCCCCTTGAGCTATTTTTACCGCATGACTAGGGTATTTTACCGCATGACTCCACAAACGACGTTATTTTGATATCTCTGCTGAAAGTAGGTACAATAGAAGGAAAAATTGCAATAGACGGCAATCTGATGCACAGGAAATGATAGGATAAAGACTCCATCTGAAAATTGCCCCCTTGTTCTATTTTTAGACTGGGGTACACCACCCAAGATCTTAATAGACGGTATGATCGTATTTTAGTCGTGCTTTGGTACAACAGTATGAAACTTTGCAAAAAAGGACAGTTTGATGCACTAAAAAGATTGGATATTTACCCTGACTCAAAATTGCTCCCTACGGCTATTTTAACGGTAGTTCAGTTAACGACCTCCGTGGACTAAACGTCAACTGCTTCCGTGTTTGCTGTTTGCAAATTTTGCGACGTCACAGATAACGGCGCTTTGTCACAGTCGAAAACGTGAAAATGGGATATTCAACCTCAATTTTTAGACGGTTCCACACTAAAAAAACACCCTCAACATATATCATTGAAATCAGCAAATTTTCCTTATAAAAAGTGTGCCTTTATCTAAACTTGTCGAATTTCATTTCATAGGCACTTTAACTTATCTAGCACCTATAGATCTGCCACTAAGTCCGTTCTTAGAAATTTTCTTTGACAACCCTGCTTCTGGTATTTGCTTTCATCGACATAAACAATTTAAACTTGATTCATTTCCATATTACTCATTGGAAATTTCTGTTCGTACTTGTTGAGGGTTAAAAGAAGTATAAAGTTAGGTTTTCAAGCATTAATTGTACCATTTAAGCAAACGTTGGGTTTGCTTTTCTCAACTATTGATTTAGAAGAGCCCCTGAAAGTGTGATCAAGCTAAAAGCTACCATATGATCAACAGAGATTCTTCTCTATAATTAATTCAAAAATATTTTTCTGTGAGGTTTCCAAAGTTAATTCTAACAAAAAGGCAGAAACTTGATGCATTGTTCTATTTTTAAATTTCACATCACAAGAGTGATATTTCATAAAATAATTGCATTCAATTTTTTTTACAATAGGATCTCATTGGAGATGCCACATGAGCAGGCAGCAAGTATAGTTGCATTACGAAATGCAGTTGAGGAGATGATGATTGATATAGCAAATGAACCACAGGCCCTTGTTTTGAATCCTGGAGCCAAATATGCTGCTTTGTGCTCATTGATAAGGGCACTGTGTTGCTCTAATGCCGGGAGATACAGGCAGCCAGCGCATGTTGGGAACACGGATAACCGAGGGTTAGTCATTGATATTTCTATGTTTTGTGCGCAAAATTCCTATTTAAAAAGCCTGTTTGTTGTGTAGTAATGCAATATTTCTTGGTATTCCTTGTACTATATTTCTCTTATTGAGCCGTGTCATCTATTTACTTATGGCACAAGGACAGCTTCAGGCCTGGCCATAAGACTTTTGACAGGGGAGCAGTAAACAGCTCTCCTAGTAGTATTCAGGTGAGCTATAAGAATAGAAACAAAGGAAAAATTGATTTCAAGGAGAGCAAATTTGCTTTTTAGAACAATTTAGGAGAGCAATCTCTAGCTCCCCTCCAGCGTTTGAAGAGAGCCTGGAGGGGAGCAAGAGCTATGGCTCTCCTCAAATGGCCAGACCTGCAGCTTCTATTTTCTCTAAATAATATTTTTAAAATCCTTGGCCCAAAAAGCCAGTAACCGAAAACATAATATTTCTAGTGATTACTCGAAATTGCAAGTGATGATTTTTAAAGTGTAAGACTGTATTTGCATGGTTCTGGACAACATTCAAATTGGGTTATAAAATAAGTTCAACATAGGCTGAGAATTTAATGTTGATTTGGGTATGGCAAAAATTGTATCGGTTTGCTCATGGTCAGGTTGTGATTTATAATTATAATTGATTATCCAAGAAACAATAAAAATATCCCACAATTCAGGGGCCTTTTTTGCAAAGCTTTATGATCATGGCTGCTTTGGCATAATTTTTTATAATGGAGCTGAATCAGAATCAGAGAAAAACTGTTCTTGTCCTTGCTCTCAAGTTTCTAATTTCAAGTCTTTCTGTGGATATATACTTTGGTTGATGTTCCAAGCTCTTGCCCTGTACTTATAACTGCAAATCCTCACAATTCAAGCATTTGAGGAGAAGAATTGAGTCTTGATGGATTCCAGAGAAGATTTGTGTTGAGAAGAAAGTGATGGCAAAAGAATAAATCTGGAACAGATGAAACTGACTGGCAATATAGAATGAAATTGAATCAAAGTGGAATGAATATTGAACATATGATTTCAAGAAAACCTTTGGAAAAATGTCCTCTTAAATGATCCAAAAGAGTTTTTGTTGAAATTAATTTTTTATTTTTTACAAATGTTTTGCCATTTTCGAATCGAATGTTCAAACTATTTTAGTTACACTTAATGAGCAGGCCTGGCCATAAGACTTTCAACAAGGGAGCAGTAAACAGCTCTCCTAGCAATTTCCAGGTGATTTAAAGCTATTTGAAGGTTAACAAGAATAGAAGCAGAGGAAAATCGATTTCAAGGAGAGCAATTTTATTTTCAAAGCAATTCAGGAGAGCAGTCTGTAGCTCCCCTACAGCATTTGAGGAGAGCCTGGAAGCAGAGCAAGAGCTATGGCCCTCCTCAAATGGCCGAGCCTGTAAATGATTATAGATAAATTGAAGGACTGTCATTATTTGGCTACAGAGGGTCATTTGTAGCATTTTTGCTTGGCAGTGTTTCAATGCAAAAAATGTGAAGACTTCATCAACCAAGAAGCATTAACCAGATATGTAATCGATAACAAAAATTGCAACAAGGGCAAACACAAGATAATACATTTAAGTTAGGGCTGTACTGGTAAGGAATGGCATCAAAGTGAATGACCTGAAAAGTGGAGATCTCCAAGTGATTTCTGTTGTGACAATAATAAATATTTTGCAACCCAGCATAAAAAACTGGTGTTTCATATTCTGCTGTCATTTTCCACCAGTAATTTAAATTGGTTTGCAAAGTCTTCCCCAATCATCCCCTTCAAAATCCAAATTTGTTCATACTCTAAGGGTCTTAATGGAAGGGGGGGGTCAGAAATTTTTCAAAAAATAAATAAGCGGGGGGGGGTCCTAGTAAGTGGGGGGTCGGAAATGTGAAAAATCTGAAAAATCACACGATGATTATTTTTTAGGGTCAAAGTAAGGTTCCAACTAAATTTCTATGTATACTGGCGTTCATTAAAAAAAACAACGTGATAACGACTACAAATCGACCAAGAAAGAACTACCCTGAGTAATTGGAAATTGTGTGATGTCAAAGTGCAATTTTCAATCACCTGTGGTAATTTTTCCTTGGTAACCCTGCATGTAAAGGAAAGAGGACAATTTCAACAAATATCAACACTTCTTTAAAATATCAGAACAAAATGAGAACAAAACAAACTTTTCAAAGCTCATATATAAATTAATAAACAGGGGTTCCAAATAAGCTAGGGGGTCAGAAAAAAATCGAAAAAATTAATAAACGTCCCCCCTTCTATTAGAGACCCTAGAGTAGGTCTTTTTTGGTACAACAAATTCTTTGAAAAACAAACTTCTTCTCTTAATACATTACATATATATATACATCATATATACTTTATATATTTATGTATCTATCGTTGAATGTTTAAAATGTATAATATAACCTAAATTGGTATAAGGAAAAGTTTTCCTTTTTTCAAAAAATATATTAAATATTGAAATTTTTAAAACTTTTTGAGAGGAAAAATCTAAATCTCATTATCATATTTTCTTAGTATTGTCTTAAGTCTTATTTCCAGTTTTATGTATTGTCCTTAAAATAAGAGTTTGTTTGGTATACTTGCTGTTGGCTATACAGCAGTGAAAATAGATGAGATTTTGGTGTTGAAGTGGCATTGGACCTTGGTAAGCTATTTGGCATTCTGTCCTGAAGCTATTGATTGAGACAGCAACATCAGACTGTAATTTAGCTGCTCTCCAAAGGATGTTAAGGATTTTGCCATTGTCTCAACAACATTTTCCAACCTTTTGGCAGATTGTTCTAGTTTTTCTGCAACATTTTTCTTCATTTCTAAATCTTCCTTAGCTATTTTTATCAAAATCATATCTTGTTGCTGAGCTGAAAGTTTTTGGTCCATCTTGGCACGTTTTTTGTTGCTAAGATACCCACCCTTTGATTGTTCTGATGGTTGAGACTTTTTTGAATTAAAGATTTGATCCTCTAGTACTTCCCTTCCTTGTGCCTCAGTCTCATTAAGTAGAATATGATTTTGTTGTTCATCAACATCATTATTATCATTCAAGATAAATACTTGTGGGGTGATTGCTTCTTCTATTTTGATCTCAGAAGGGCACTCACCCCAAATCTTCATCAGGTACTCCCAGTTTTGGAGAATGACCCTTCCACTTTCAGATCGGGTACCTTCCCTAATTGCCGTTCTAAAATTGCGCCTGATCTTTTTTACTTTTTCCCTGATTCGTCCATAACCAAGTTTGATACTTTTCCTTTCTTCTTGTATGATATTGAATTGTTTGTGATGTTCTTCACTATTTAATCCTTGAGTTATGCTGGATACTTTGACTGGACCAAAGTTTTCAGGGGGGTACAATGCAGCCATCATTTGTCTGACATCTTCATACATTTTTACCAAATCTGATTGAATGTCTATACCCTCAAGTTCCTTTCTCTTTTTATAGTCATGAAGGCAAACGATTAGAAATTTGGTCATCTCATCATTCCATAGCCACCTGGTTGCTTTTATTTTTGCCTCTGTCTTTTCAGCTTTCAAAGGAATGGGTGGTGTACTTTGAAAGTTGCCAGCAGAGCTTAAGGATACTTTTTCCTTAGAGTCACCTGACTGGCTATCTTCACTTTCTAGCATCATCCTGGAGAAATAACAAATTGCAATCTCTATACAGAGCACAAATAAAATATTTGCTCTTAGTTACTCTGAGAAATAGCTATATGTGGCAGGTCAAAAAATTAAAAGCTCTTCTAAGAAAGGTACTACTATGGTTTAAGTAGGTACTACTGTGGTTTAAGAAGGTACTACTGTGGTTTGATCTATCTGTCAATGAACTACTGGCCAATCAAGAATTTGCCTTTCCCCTTATTCACAGCATGCACATTGCATCCCGGGAACAGGTGTATCAAGCCCCTCCTTGACAAAGCGGGTCACTGTGTTTTCTACTATACGTGTTTGTGTTGCCAATACGGAAAGTCGAGTAGAAGATCAACAAGAAATCAGCAAAAATGAAACCGTTCAACTGTCAGAACCTGTGCCTAGTTTTGATAAACACTCTTGCAAGGGCCAGGGGATGATAAAGCATTCGGAAGAAGGAGAGCCGGGAGCTGAAGATACCAAGAATGTTTCCCAATAAGCAAATTGCATTGATGACGGGCAACCTTCAAAGAAGTTGCAAATGAAGAACAAACCCAGAAGGGGTGGATCATTTCATTGGAAAAGTTACCTGAGTTAACTGAACATAACTTGGAAGATAAACTTATCAAAGATGCTGAAACAATGCCTGATAAATTAACGCTAAAAGCATACAGAAACAAAATCCAGGGTTACAAGCAGGGGCAGACACTTGATAAGATATTGGGGGGGCAAGCCTATTGTTTTGATCAGATGACATCACATTTTCCCATTAAACAGGTAGAACAAGTCTATGGTATTCCAGAATATTGGGGGTGACTGCCCCTCCCCCTCGCCCCCCCCCCCCCCCAGGTGTCCACCACTGGTTACAAGTTATGGAAAGAGGGCTTTGTTTCCAAGGTTAGAGTAAAGCCAGATATTAGCTACAATGACTGCTTGTTTTTCCTGGTGTAAGCATTTGCATCTGCTTCAATGAAAAGTGCAAAATATTCTGTGTTTTGTAATTTAAATTAGACCTCTGGAAAAGTAATGTTTGCTAAATGCAGTTGTAAAGCAGGCTAAGGAGGCTGCTGCAAACATGTAGCTGCCTTGCTCTACACTAACCTTGACTTTAAAAGTCTTGCCTATGTTCCAGAAGATTTGACATGTACCCAGGTTCTCCAGAAGTGGAGTGTTCCAAGCAGGAATAATTAATTTATCAGGCATTGTTGCAGCATCATTGATAAGTTCGTCTTCCAAGTTATGTTCAGTAAACTCAGGTAACTTATCCAACGAAATGATCCACCCCTTCTGGATTTGTTCTTTGTTTGCAACTTCTTCGAAGGTTGCCTTAGGCCTAGGCCTGTCGTCACAGCAATTTGCTTGTCAAGAATCATTCATCCCATAGGGGCTACACCCCTGCAATTATTTTGAAAGTGTTGTAAAAATTTCCTTATAAATTTGGCTGTTTTTTTGTAATCTACCCACCTTAGGTGTCAAACAGCCCTACAGTTTTGTGACTGGCCAATCCAAAATATGTAAAATGTATAGCAGTGACTGCTTCTCCGTTTTAAATAATCTACATTAATGGGTCTCTTGCACTAAACGCATCCTTTGAAATATTATTGATTGCAAAATTGTGTTTAAAAATTAGGGGGTCCTCTCTGCTTGATTAGAGAGAATTAACCCACAAAAATAGGGATCAGAGTTTAATACATGATTGAACAAGGCTTTATTGGCAAACTTCGGCCTTATTGGCAAAACTCCCAATTTACAAGTCTGTACCTAAAACCTTGACTATAATAACGTATTTTTGACATGATCAAATTTATAACGTTACAGAGAAATATCACATTTTAATCACAAATGATAAATTTCCTACCCTAGAAAGATGATCTAAAGGCATAGTTATGCAATATTAAAATCCTATTCAAACACACGGACTTGTGACCTGAGTGTTTATTTGCTGTTTTCATCAGTCTCAGCAACATGGAGTTTTTCGATTACAGTCAACTCCGCTTATAGTCACTCCGGTTAAAGTCGCATGACTGGTTACAATTTAGCTCCGTTTACAGTCACACTCTGTTTACAGTCACAAGTTTTCAAGCAACTTTTGGTGTGACTATAACCGGAGTCTACTGGAGCAGTTTCAATTGTATTTTCGGCATTTAGTTGAGAATCTCACCCTGTGTTGAAATCTCAGCCCGAGGTGAGATGCCGTGTTGGGTTCAGCCCATATTGCGATTTTAACAAGTAAACACCATCATTGCTTACACCGCAAACCTATTTGAAATTCAGCCTGTATTGAATTCAAAACCGACTGTGATTTCTCGTGTAAATGGCCGAAATTAGGCCTATTTCCTAAATTTATTATGTGGGTTGAAAAAAACCAGAGGGGGGGATGGCAAGATCTTGTGCGAATAAGATACACCAACATATAGCTTCTACAATATAAATTAAAGAAACGAATGCTTACTTTTTTCGTTTGCCAAGCAATATCTGACCTTCCATATTGTTTCATTCGAAGTAGTGCCAAATCAAAACGACGAGAACGAGCTATCCCGTGGCCGTTCAACACGGGCTGACCTGAGAAGCGATTCAATGTGTTTTCGACACTGGCGGATATCAGGTTACGCTTTATGATCATGATTATCGAAAACACAATAAGGACGTCCCACAATTCACCGCATTTACTTCAACACAGCTCGAGCTGAAATTTTGTGACAAGGTCACACTGAAATTTTCTGTCATGTACATGAGAGAGACCACCCGTGTTGAAGTTTCAAAAAGGGTTGAAATGATTTGTTGAATTTGGCCCTTGTTGCTTTTTTATCCTTTACCGCACAGGGGCGTAGCTTGAGCATGGGTAGGGGATGGGGGTCACAGTAGTTCTCTTGGATAGCCCTTCAAAATGAATCCTAGATACACTTTGCTTTTGCCAAAATGATAAATGTCTTTGTGCTGTAGCATATAAATTGAGCTGCTTGGTGCACAGGCAGGGTTCAGATTTGCATATCAGCTGCGTAGAAATCCTATTGTCTACACTGCATTGTCTATTATTCAAAAGGATATTGCCTTTAACTTCAATACGCCCCAGCCCGTGCTGAGATTTTCTTCTATACGGCTCTGATATTCATTTCTCCTTGGCAGCCATGCTTCTTCTGGAAGACCCACTGGCTCCTTTCGTGGCAGGCACTTTAGTCAGCAGTATGCAAGACCAAGGGGGTATCAAGGACCACGGCACTACCGAGGCAGAGGAACTGGTTTCAGGCCAGATAATTTTTCCCGTGGTGGCTTTCGCGGAGGCAGAGGTAATATGCAATTTGGATACATGAACCAAAGAATGCCGAACCCACGTGGCTCCTATTAACGGTCTACAACACCTCTCTCTTAAGAATATATATACAGTTGAGTTACATTATTAGAAACTTTTTTTAACTGTCTCCGTTTACATAAAGAATTGATATTAAGAACTTTGGATCCTTTTTTTTCTTGTCATTCTTTCTGTTCAAAATTATTTCTTCAAGAATAACAAGGACTCTCCTTGAATTTGCATAAATAAGAAGGAATGCTATTTTTATCATCCTTTTAATAAATTGATATTCATCTTGCTTTATGTCTATCCATTTTTTATCTTTGGAAGTTTGAGATTAAAATTTTACACAAAGAATTTGACATAAAATAGAGTTCGCAATTGTGACGTCACAAAAACTATTTTTAGAACTTTCAAATTTTGACCACATAACGCAAAAGAACACCACGAAATACTCCCATGCATGCAAAATCAGTTAAGTTTGTCGAAAATCGGGTGAGCTATGGCCCATAGAAGATTTGAAATTTGCTATCGGATTACTATGGAGCGTCGTTTGTGTCCGCCAGTAAAAATACAGTTTTTTTCAAAATCTTTTGTTCTGGATGTTAAATTTTCCCTTGGCCCCCCACTTTTCAACCTTTGTCGGAGCCCATGATTAAGATTATAAAAAAATCTTCCCTTCGGCGGCAACCATGGTGCTGCCTCCGGTAGTAACTTTATTCTACCTTTGTCCTAATCTACCAATCTATAGAGTTGCTAGGTGTCAGGGGCATTCACAGTAAGTATGAAGAAACAGAGACAAAGATAAAAAAGAATTTTAAAAACCTTTCCAGCTAAGGCAAAGGTTATGTGTTGTGGTTATGTGTCTTTCATAAATTTTGTCGGAAATTGTTTCTTTCTGGCAACCTCCAGCCACGACGCCCCTGTGACTGACAACTTTCCGTATATCTTCGCTAGACATCTTAAAGCTGAATACGCGAAGTCAATACCTAGGCACAACGTGACTCATGGTTCTTGATTCTCCCGCCAAAGCGCAATGCATCTTGGTCACATCATTCCACAATGCATCATGTCATATGAAATTTAAAACGCCATATGAAATTTGAAACGCCGTATGAAATTTGAAACGCCATACAAAAGGAAACACCACTCGAAGTATAAAGCCATATAATAAGTAATGACACGCAAAATGTATAAGCAGTGGGAATTTGATATGTTATAGAGAATTTGAAAAGCCACACGAAAGGGTAAACAAATTATTTAAATGCCATAGAATAACATAATGTCATTAGAATTTAGTTAAAGACCATGTAGTATGGGGGTAAATAGCATGTGAAATTATAAAACACTCTACAAAAGGTACAATTGTAATATAAGACATAAACGACGCTCCATAGAATACTGTTATTTTGGCTCGGTTCATTAAGTTGGGGCCAGAGCCTGTGCTCATCTGCACATATCTCAGCCAATTCGGTACACCTTCAACTGATTTTGCAGATTTAGAGCTATTTCATGATGCTCTTTCGGGTTATGGGAACAAATTTCAAAAATTCCAAATATAGATTTTTTGTGACGTCATCACTTGACAACTCTACTAGCATGATAATGCAAGAAAAGTTGACAAACTACTGTTACCTTTTCTATGCAAAATAGTCAAGCATCCCTCCCCTCTTTTGGCAGCCATATTGCCTAGCTCTGCTCCGGAGAATGGGATGTAGAGCCATTTGGAATAAACTGTGCAACGGGGAAGCAGATAAAATGCACTAGTTCGCAATAGAATAAGCAAAACTAGGTGTTCCTGCAAGAAACCCATTTGTTATATATTAGGCATTTTTTGAATTTACATGAAGAGCTATATTTCTCTGGAATTTTAAGTTTTGGCATATTCACCCATGAATTTTTTCTGATGTGCCTGAAGTTGTTGATAATGATTTTCAGTTGTAAGGTTTATCATTAAATTGTTTCATTGCAATAAAGCTTCCCGTGATACCATGTTATTCATCAAGTAAACTTTGCTTCTATAAGAAACCCATTACTAGAAGATTAAAAACTCTCGAACACTCTCAGTCGATTAGAAACTTATAGGTCTTAACCGACTGTAGTTAATAATTATTCTTTCAGAGGAATGTTTTTATGCTTCGTAGAAAATAATATCAGACTGCTAAGCATACAAGGACGAAGGGCGCATTTGAAAGATGTTGTGGTACATTAATTTGAAGGTACCCTTACCAGACCTGTTTCAAGAAGACGTAACACGATAATGCTCATCCTTTTGGATAGGGCAGTTGCCATTCTTATCTGGTAAGACATGATGAGAAATTATGGAAGTGCATATTCATCGGGCATTGCTGCAAAGATGCCTTTTCAGAACAAAAATAAGCCCTTCAAAAATGTGAAAGGAAGGTATGATTTTACCAGAGTCCAGAAAAGTTGTCGATCTTCCTCCTGCCAAGCGTATCTTACTATAAAACCTTCCTCGTTTTTAATGTGGATTAAATGGGCGTGGTCTGAAAGTTGGGGGTGCTCATCTAGTTTCAACCCCTTTTCTTGCAACTCTGTTTTTCCAAAACATTTTTAAAAATTGTAGTTTGTTTTCAATTACAGATATTTTGGAACAGATAGAAAGTAGCATCCCTATGTCAATTAATAACAAACCTCCAAATTTTCACAAGCCTCCAAATTTTTGGCCACCTTTCTCAATTTCCTTTTGTTTCTACAACCTTCCTCCGGCCGGTGGCTGTGGGGCCGTGATGTTTTCCTGATTTTACCCAAAAGACACTTTTTTGGAGGGCACATGCTCCGTTTTCCCTAGTTTTAAATCTCTTTGTTTTTGATTCCCCGGAAATCGGATCTTACCTATACGCCTATTATCTACTTATGTTGACAATAATTTCTGAAACTCTGACCTCTGTTTTTGGACGAGCTCATAAAAATGGGTTTCGGAAGGTTCAGCCTTCAGTGCAAGTTTCCGCTGTTCAGGGTTATTTTAAATTTTTGCCGCGCCTTTAAAAGACCTTCAAAAATTTTAGTAGCGCGGGAGACTTATTCGATAGCGCTACATTTAATTCACGTATTGGAATAATCCAAACAATTGCATAATGTTTTGTCAAAAGCTTAAAACTGCAATCATTATAAGGTTCCGACAATGCTAACTTAACCTCCCTTTGAAGATGCGTTAACAAAATTTGTTGTTGCAGTGTCGTTGTTAGGAAACCAGGTTAAAGACGCTCGTGTTCTTGTTCTCGTGGGGATCAGAAAATTATCGGACAATTCGATGACCAAGTAGGCGTCTAAAACAGTTAACACAACTGAGGACATAACAGTTGAATTCTTACACGAAAGGTCCTGAAATTTGCGATTAAGCGGGTCCGTTCGAATCTGGCGGGAGAGCCAAGGAAGTCTACATCCTTATGTAAACAAACTCGTTTCATCGTTTGAGAAATGGCTCTTGTTAGGAGTAAGTCGTCTAGTTCGATTCATGTACGAACAGAAGATAAACTACCTTACCAGAAAATAACACAAGCATTCCTGCGCTCCATAACGGAAGAC
Organism: Rhopilema esculentum; assembly: GCF_057945365.1. NCBI lineage: Eukaryota > Metazoa > Cnidaria > Scyphozoa > Rhizostomeae > Rhizostomatidae > Rhopilema > Rhopilema esculentum. The sequence goes on from NC_142825.1 coordinate 4,437,484, forward strand.
CCACTTGGTTGTATAACCTTCCTTGATCTATCATTCTGTGACATCAAACGTATACAGGGCCTTGGTGTTTGCGTTAATCTTGAAGTGGCTATTCTTCAGGGTAATTTCATTGATACTCTTATTGATGTTAGTATGTGCCCACATCTATGGAAACTCAATGTGAGCTGTAACGAGTTGAAGGATCTGGCAGGGTTTGAGAAGTTCAAATCATTTGGTACATTGATTGCATCAGGAAATCAGCTTGATTGGTTGGAGCTGTCAAAGATTTCTCATCTTGAGATCATATCATTGTACTTGCTTGGAAATCCTAAGCTGAAGAAGGATTTGAATTATCGCAGGCATGTCATAAAATGCTTGCCAAAGGCCTGGTCACTTGATGGAGAGCTGGTTACTGCAGAAGAGAGGGCAAAAGTTGATTACTTCTTTTGTAAATCTGCAAAGAGTCAAAAACCAGTAAGACTGAAATTACCAAGTCGCCAGTTTGTTCCAACTTTCATGAAAGATGGGTCAACATCCAATATTTACGGCAGAAGAACTGTATCATTTTCAATGCATTTTGGAATGAAAGAGGTGCACAACCATGCACTTGATCAGAGAAGACTGAAATATATTAGCAAGAATCTAAATGATGACACTAATCTGGAATCATGCTTGGAAACCAATGATTTGCTACAGCATTGTTTTGAGATGAGGACTAACTGTGTCGAGAAGGGAAATATGTTTCTCTTGCTGCTTGTTTCATCCTTGATTTTTGCCATTCCAAAGGTATTGCTGACATCATGTCTGGAGGTGATAGGAATGAGTGGTGAAGAAATTGATATGTGCATTGAAACACTCAAATTGCAACTACAAACAAGAACAAACATAGCATCTACTCTTTTCTCAGCTATCAAGCTGGAAGGTTTAACTAAAGGAGTCAGTGTCCGTCTTTATGATACTTTAAGATCATTAAACTACCGGCTTGTTGAAGTTGCTTATGGAAAAAGTGATATTGATGTAGAGGCTAAGTATCACCATGTTATTGCTAGTGAGATTGCTCATTTATTTTGTCTTGTTCCAGATTTTACAATTTTTCTGGAAGATCCGAGTGTCATTAGCATACTGTCTTCAGCCACACTTAACCCTAATATCGAGCATGACATCCATGAACACATTTGCAAATGTGATGTTTATAAATCAAAAGAAAGACTTTTAGAGTTAATAACAGTGCAAGTCAAACAGGCAAAGCAACATAGTCTCTTTGTTTACAGTAATTATTTCAAAGAACCTAGAGATGGGCTCAAAGGTCTTAACATTACGTATTATGAAGCAAGAAAGTCTCAGAGACCATCAACTGCTCCTTTACTAAGAAGCAGAAGTCTAAATGCAAGTCTTGAACATAGTCCAGCTGTTGGTGAAAAAGTACTGCTAGGGCCCCAAAGACTGGCACATATTGTGTCAGTTCCAGATACAAAGGTTTTGCTTGTACAAGTACATTCTTTGCCCTCATCCAAACATCTCCAGGCAGATTACCAAGAGTCTAGTGAAACAACCCAGTCTTTGTTTTACATCAATAGAGAAGATTTGCAGTGGAATCAAAAGTTTATGTCTTGGGTTATGGAGAATAAGTTAAATAAGCTAGCTGACAAAGTCCAAAGTAAAAAGTCTCATGATCAAAGACCAAGACTGGTGCTGCAGAGGGTGACAAACTTTCCAAGTCAGCGGAGTAAGTCTTCATGCTCTACAAATGACATAGATAGGTTTACTAAACAAGAGTTGTCAATCAGCAGTCAGACTTTGTTGGATTTGAGAAGTAGTCATAATTTCAAAGATATCAGAATAAGAAACTATGGAATTGAAACTAATTTGAAGGATGAGCATATAGTTGGCAGCCAAAATCAGAGAGACAACAGCAGTAGCAAGATGCCAACACTGTCAGAGGGTGACTTCACTGAATACCCAGGTCAATACAGGGTGTTACAAGGGAATGTCTATCATCTGTATGATTCTAAATCCAGAAGTACTCAAATGCCAGTTAACTGTTTGATTCAAAGGCCACAGACTAGTTACAGTAAAAGATCAGACAATATGTTCATAAGAAGGTCAAACTGGCCAAAAACTATTTGTTAGTTTTGATGTACTGTTTTCTATGTTCTTATAGAGTAGTCTTACTTTTGTACAAGTTGGCCTTTTCCTGTAAATAAAACACTTGAAAAGGCCACAGTCAGTGATTGTGTCTGTATTGTTTATTCTTGAATATATATTCATATAAGAGTTTATTTTCAAAGATATTCAATAGATTGTTTCAAGTTGTGGATGTATTGTATCACAAGGTATAAATATAAGTGTCAGTGGAACAAGCTGAAAATTTCAACTTTTTTGAAGTATCTCATTTCCAACCCTGAAATGATGTTTTATTTTAAGCCTTTCTAACCTAAATTAGTGAATAGTAAGAATCCAAAATAATAAGAATTTTGCATTTGTTCACACATAATTAATAAAGTGAATACTTTTCTATTTTTGTATTTTTACCCAATATTTTTGAAATTGGGAAATCTGTTTTGAAACAATGTGATGCTGCTCCAGGGACTAAGCCAACGAGGCACAGGGGCATTGCCTGCTTAATTAGAATTTTTTGCCACCCCTTGGCCCGTCCAAAAATTTTACCAGTCCACGCAACTTGATCGAGACGATCCTTGATCCAACTGCTGTTCTGCTTCACCCTGCGTTAAATGCTTGTTTTCGGCACTAAGCAAGGTAGATGCTCCCAATGAAGACGCCAAGCTCCAAAATTAGACTCGAACTTCCTTCATTTTAAAGGAAAATATTTGATGTTACTGCAGTTTGATGAGGCTTTAAATATTTGGAAGCCAAAACCTTGAAAACTCTGTTTCAAGTAGACGAAATTATAAGACTCCGCTTCACCTATCGTTATAGCTTAGTTCCCATATACAGTCAATTTTTATTTATTCTAATAAATACTTAATGGAAAACAAAACTTCCTTCAAATATTACCGTTTGAATCGCCAGTGAAGGAAATTTACAAAGGCTATACAAGCAGCTCATTACATTGGAAACATTTTTTATCCTGTGCAAGACGATAAATCTGCATCAAACTCTGTATCAATTGCGAGATATTAAATTTTTGAGGGTTCTTCAATATCGCTACTTAAGCCTCTTGCAGGTACTGCGGAGCAGGTTAAAGCCCCCCCAAAGCCCCCCCCCCCCGCTTTTTTTAGACCCCTACCTTTTCTCAACGCTCCGCTGTGCCTGTCTTGCCTTCAAGTAACAAGCAACGAGCTCATTCGCTTCGCTCAGTTGAAACACATAAAAGCAGCATACAAAATTAATTATCTTATGGCCACACCCAAAATATCGCTTCCGGGTATGCGGAATTCTAACCGTATTCTCTGATCTAAACCAGTTGTTTTTCCCCCTTAACATAAAAACATGCAATAGCATATCTGAAAGCAAGGTTGAACCAGGGGCGGACTGGCTGGTCGGGCTATTCGGGCGATCGGCCGGTCGGTTTGAGGGCCGGTTGATAAAAGTGCAAAAAAATAAATTAGCTTAAAAAGTAAATGCGAGGCAAAAAGTATACCCACGCGTTGATCTGTTTGCCTTGAATTTTCAGAGACTTTGTTGGAAAGAATAAATATACACGCGGGTACTCAAAAACCATGGAAATTATGAATTCATTATTGTCACCGCAGCCCACTTCTTCAGGGAACATGTTATTGACATTTTGTTATATTTTCTCTTGACGGTATTTCCTTTTTGGCAACTTATTATACTGTAACATCCCTGTTTCAATGCGATAAATAAAGCCCCGGCCAAACGACTGGACATTTGCACTGGTCACACACTGGACATTGCTCACTTGTTCAGAGTATGGACATCAAGAAAATATTGGTGGTGGCAAAACGACTGAACATTGTCCAGTGAACTTTTTCCCTGTTGAAGAATGCGGGTGGGAAAACTGGCAACAGGGCATCTCTTTACCTTTGAAAATACACTTTTCATAGCCCTAACCGTGTTATCGTATGAATACATCAATTCGACCTACGGCCTCATTTTGAAAAATTCTTCAAATTCTTTTGTACAAAATTTTACCTCAGATTCGGATTGACAGCAATGATTTTAGTCTACTTGTGAGTTTTCATTATGATATTGCTCACGATATTGATTTTATGACGACATAAAGATAAAAACTTTATAAGGGATTTGACCGTGATTGGCGACTAGGGGGGTAAAGTTTCCCCCGGAACGATTTTTGCTGTCAAATCCCTTATAAGTTTCCAAACTTCATTTCTCGGTTAAATCTAAAATACAAGCTCAAACAATATGAAAAATGGTATCCCGCCTAAAATTATGACGATAAAACCAAATCTGAGCTTAAGAAAGTCGTATAATTAAGTTTGGAGAAATTTCCAAAACGAGGTCGTAAGTCGAATTGGTGTATTAGAGTGTATTATTGAAAAGTGGCTAGGACTGCTAGGTTCATCAAAATCACCGTCCTCGTGCTCTCTGACATCGCTTTCCTAATCGGAACTAAAGCTAATCTGATCTGAAGACTCGTCGTTACTAATGCAATGCCTTTTTCTGCTATTGGTCGAATTGAATTTTCACGTTATTTCCATTTCGTTCGCGGTGTTGACTAGGAAAGTTTGTTGAAGATTTGAAAATGGGATATAATTGCGCGTGCGCGAACTGGACAATGTTCATTAGGGTGGCAAATGACTGAACATTTCTCTACAACATCTATGAACAAAAAAAAATTTAATCCTGTTCACTGAACATTTTTGGCTGCCTTCAAAATCGACTGAACAACATTCAACATCGCTGAACAAGACTGGACAAGGTGGCAAAACGACGCAACATTTACGCTGGCAAGATTTTAACCTGCCCCGATGTCTTTTTACCTAGCTTTTGCTTGAAGCTGGTCATGTTTTTCCCTAAGCACAAGCTATTGCTAAATGTAATAAATTTAAAAGTCCAAAAATTAGAGTTCACTAAGCGATTTGCTCTGTGATGTGAAGCAATGAAGAGGACATACGTAGAACAAGGGAAGAGCAAGAAGACTTCAAACAAAGGTGGTGCACAGAAATTTCGCGAGGAAAAGCTGCGAGACTTAAAAAGGATTCAGCTACGATACAAAGCTTTTTTTATCAAGGAAAAGCCACAAACGTCACAAAAGACAGCAGGGTCTTGCTCTTGCTCTTTTCAATAAACTCATACAAGTTATGGTAAATTTATTAGGCATATACTATCATAAGTCAAATGGAACCCCCGCCCAACAGGGGTATGGTGTTACACGATATCATTTCAACAGGGGTGCCCATGTTTTCTTTTGGGGTCAGAAATTGACAAATCGATATTTTTGGGCTGCTGAAAATCATTGTGGTTTTCCGGAGGATTAGAAAATTATTTGTCACAAGTTGAGTGTGATAGAAGCTTATCTACTTTAAATATATAATGAATATATTACGTGGTAATTTTTCGCAGCCAAACTTGGAGTCCTTCGTGTTAATGTTCTTAAAAAAAACACCTTTCAGATGACATCTAGAACGATCACATTATCAACATATAAGTTACTGTATTTAGAAAGAAAGTCAAACCAATGAGTTATAATTTTTGTTCATTTACCATTTAGTCAGCAAATGACATATTTAACATGTTCTGTTAACCAGCATTTACCCATGCACAAAACTACTGAATTCAAAAACTTGTTTCCCTTACAGACTAACATTTACTTGCATTTTCCGAGGAGTTTTTTAATTGCTGTTTTTGTGGGCCGGTTTGATCAAAATTTGCCCGGGCCAAAAAAATTAGCCAGTCCGCTCCTGGGTTGAACCACACAAAGCGAGGCCCGATCCGCGACCCCTCTTTTGCCCCAGCTGTGACTGTAGCTATTATACGAATTCATATATTCCATGATTCTATCTATTTAATAACATACGTAACACGATGACTGTGAAAATATAATCATATATTTTCATTAATATGAAGTTCATTTAGTTTTGTGCTTTAGGTGTTCTGTTTTGAAATGCTAGGAATTCGTGTATAAACAAACACGATTTTAACAATAAGGTGTCGTTAAAAGGCTGTAGTATTCAGGGGTTTACCCCTTGTCTCTTACAGAGGCGTTGCCTGTTAACCACACCCAACGCCGCATACCCAATTCAACAACACACACTGGTAGCGTTAGGTGTGTGATAGACCAGGGAGTATTAGCCCTGAGGAGGAAAATAAATGCAGGCACTGCGGAGCGTTGAGGAAAGTGAGGGGTCTTAAGAAAGTGGGGGCGGCTAAAACCCTATGTAAAGAGGCGTTACTGGTAGTTTATTACTTAATATTTGGAATTTTTGCAAAACGTAGGGGGGGGCTAAAGCCCTCCAGCCCCCTGCTCCGCGATGCCTGTAATGGTAAAATCTATTGCCTTATTTAAATTACTGAAAACGAAAACTCAATTCTGAAAATTTGATGGTCTCCCGTGCGACCTGTTCGACATCCTGTATCTGCCCCTGACATGTTCCCTCAGCCCCCCCCCACCCCACCCCGTGGCGCCGCTACTGATAGAAAGCATACACTGTACGAAAAGATACAGAGAAAACTGGCTCCTTTTCACAATGGAGAAAACCCAGGTTCAACCCTGTTTGACTGGCGTTAGTTACTCTTGCAGCCACAAAATCTGTGTTAAACTTTATCAAAGGCTTGTCATCAAATTAGCAAATATAATTGGTTATTAAAGGTCTCCGCGTTTTCGATTTTCACCCCCTTTCGAAATCGAAAACGCGGAATTCTCATTCCTTTAAAAAATATTTCCATTCCAGAAGCTCAAAGCAAAATTTCACTTTTCCGCGTGTTCCGCGTATTCCGCGTTTTCGACCTGGCCCTATTATACACCAGAAACTGTTGATTTGTTTGCTTTGCTTTTCGTACTGTTACCGTTATGTTCTGTTTGTTTATTTTTCGTTATTTTTTGTCGTATGAATTCTTCATGTTGCTGTTTCAACTAATTTATCACTGCACAATTTTCCATTTATCATGGCACATTTTGGATTGATCACTGCACAAATTGGTTATCAATGAGCCTTAAAAAAAGGCCTGCTTTTAAGCAAATCCACTAAAGCAATCCTCCTTATCCTATTGATGATTTCCTATTGAGATACTATTGGGGGGGGGAGTGACACCCCCTTCTCACACCCCTCGGTCGTGACGCCCCTGCTTTCTGAGCATTTATTTTTTGGCTGATGGTCCAAGTCCTTGCCCTGTACTTATAACTGCCAATCCTGGCAAATCAAGTATTAGAGGAGAAGAATTGAGTCTTGGCAAGATACAGATGTCAGAGAAGACTTATGTTGAGAAGAAAGAGATGGCAATAGTGTAATCCTGGAATATATCAAACTGGTTGGCAATATAAAATTAATTGGACGATGATCTAAGAGGAATGAATACTGAAATTAAAATTTCAAGAAAACTTTTGGAGAAACTGTCCTCTTAATTGGTTTTAAAAATATTTCATTAAAAACAACTTTAGATTTTTTACAAATGTTTTTCCATTTTCGAATTAAATTAAAGTTAAAAAACCATTACGTTAAAATACACGAGTACATGTTTATAGCATTTTTGTTTGGTCGTTTTTTAAAAACTGAAAAATGTAAAGACTGTGTCTACCAAGAAGCATTAACGAAATATATTAACAATTGAATGTTAAATTGAATGACCTGAGTCAAAGTGGAGATCTCCAAGTGACTTTTGTTGTGATGAAAATAGATTTGATAATTATCCAATAAAATTGGCTTGTTTTGATTTCATGCAAGCTGCACTTTGATCAGTTTTCCCCACTGTGATGGGAGTACACTTGAATGGAAACGAACTGTCACTTAACCTTAGCATCTGCCTTTCAGCTCTCACCATTCAAATATTTTGTAACCCAGCATAACTGGTGTTTCTATTCTGCTGTCATTTCCAACCACTAATTTAATTCGGGTTACGTTTTATAATATTAATAAGTTTTTTCAATTTATTTTATAAAAGAGATGGATCCTAGGAAAAATTTTGTATTTTCTAAAAACATTTAAAAATATATGAAATATTTAAATTTTCAGAGCTTTTGAGAGGAAAAGTCTAAATTTCATTATCATATTTCCAGTTGGTTAACTGTGACGGTTTTCTGTATTGTCCTTAAAAAAAGAGTTAAAATTGGTATATACTTGCTACTGAGTGCGTCATAGTGGAAATATGTGATAATTTGATGTTGAGGTGGCAATGACAATGCTTGGCTATTTGGCATTCTGTCCTGAAGCTGTTGATCTTGACAGCAACATCAGGATGTTACTTAAGTCTGTTAAGGATTTTGCCATTGTCTCAACAACATTTTCCAAACTTTTGGCAGATTGTTCTAGTTTTTCTGCAATATTTTTCGTCAACTCTAATTCTTCTTTTGCTATTTCTATCGTAATCATATCTTGTTGCTGAGCTGAAAGTTGTTGGTCCATCTTGGCACGTTTTTTGTTGCTAAGATACCCACCCTTTGATTGTTCTGATGGTTGAGACTTTTTTGAATTAAAGATTTGATCCTCTAGTACTTCCCTTCCTTGTGCCTCAGTCTCATTAAGTAGAATATGATTTTGTTGTTCATCAACATCGTTATTATCATTCAAGATAAATACTTGTGGAGTGATTGCTCCCTCTATTTTGATCTCAGAACGGCACTCACCCCAAATCTTCATTAGGTGCTCCCAGTTTTGGAGAATGACCCTTCCACTTTCAGCCTTGGTACCTTCCGTGATTGCCTTTTTAAAATTGCGCCTCATCTTTCTTATTTTGTCCCTGATTCGCCCATATCCAAGTTTGATGCTTTTCTTTTCGTCTTGTATGATATTGAATTGTTTGTGATGTTCTCTTTTATTTAATCCTTGAGTTATGCTGGATACTTTGACTAGACCAAAGTTTTCAGGGGGGTACAATGCAGCCATCATTTGTCTGACATCTTCATACACGTTTACCAAATCTGATTGAATGTCTATACCCTCAAGTTCCTTTCTCTTTTTATAGTCATGAAGGCAAACGATTAGAAATTTGGTCATCTCATCATTCCATAGCCACCTGGTTGCTTTTATTTTTGCCTCTGTCTTTTCAGCTTTCAAAGGAATGGGTGGTGTACTTTGGAAGTTGCCAGCAGAGTTTAACGATACTTTTTCCTTAGAGTCACCTGAATGGCTGCCTTTACTTCTTAGCATCAACCTGGGGAAACAACAAGTTTCAATCTTTTTGCACAAATAAAATATTTGCTGTTAGTTACTTTGAGAAATGTGCCAGGTCAATCAACTGATCAATATACAATGGTTTTAGCTATCTGTCAAGCAACTATTGGTGCTACACTCCTGCAATTAAATGCAAAGTGTTGCCCTTAGATGCTTAGTTATTTCTAATGTGTTAACATTGAAGCATCTATTTTTAAACATTTCCTTATAAATTTGGCAGTTTTTTTTTAATCTACCCACCTAAACCGTCATGGCACCACTGGGGGGCCTGGGGGCATAAGCCCCCTCCCCATTTCTTCTAATTTTTTACAGATAAACATTTTTTGACCATTTTTTAACTTATTTTTGAAACAGAGCATGAAATAAAAAGATAACAAACTGTTTATATACTGCTTGATTCAATTTGTTCTATTTATGCATCAATTCAGTAGATAACTTTCTGTATCACTGCAATGTCTGCATTTTGATGTGTAAACATGGCCTACTGAAAATTCTTGATACAAAGAAGATGCACATTTTATTTCAGGAAGTAAAGTTCTTTCAATTAATGCAACAGCTTCCTGTCATTCACATTGATATGCACTCTGAACCAAAAGTCCCCCTTTCTTTCATTCCCTAATGCCTGTCACTAGTGTTTTTACATGACTCCTTCGTTTCCAAATTTTTCCTAAAAATCAATAATCAGTGATTTTCTGAGAAAAGTTGAATGGTCTATTCTGAGCAGTATAGTATTTTGTTAAATTTCAGTCTAGGGATGCATTTCAAGCTATTCTAGAAGGCTTAATTTAAAAAAAAATTTGGCATGTCGGACCCAACCTTGGTCTAATTTCTCTGCTTTGGTGCCCAGGGGGAGGAAGCACTGGAAATTTTTCTATATGGGGAGAATCCATCTGATAATTGTTGGCTAGAATTTTTCTTGTGATGTTATACCTTTGGGTGACTGATTTAACAATTTACCCTTTTGATACTTATGGGTCAAAATAGCACATAACAATATCAAAAACATATATTTAAACTTATTATTATTGGAAAAAGTCTAAATTACTATGACTGGTCTCTTTTTTGTTCAACAACATGATTCTGTATTTTGGTATTTTTGGGTTTTATGGACACTTTTTAGCCTATAATTTTGGGTCGGTAAAATTTTTTTGATACTTTATAGGTGAATTTCTATAATTGTGAATGGAAATCCCCATATATAAAAAGTTTGAGTGACTCTTCTGGGCTTAGGTGTTAGAAAAAGTCAATACCATTATGTCATAGACCAATCCAAACTATGTAGAATCTATGGCAGTGACAGCTTCTCAGTTTTAAATCATATACACCAATGAGTCTCTTGCACTAAACGCATTCTTTGAAATCTAATTGATTGTAAAAATATGTAGAGGATGCTCTCTCCTTGATTAGTCTTATCAATTAAGAGCTCTTCCTTCAATAAATTACTCACAATATACAAGTGAGTTTTTAGAAATGAAAGAAACTTAACTGGGACAAAAGTAAATCTGGCATTTTGAAAGGGCTTTTTACTTCAGTCAATAGACCCAAACGTTGTTCTTTTCTGGTTATAGTTATGGGATAAAATATAAAAAACTACTTCTTTTGTTTGTTTTGGTGTACTATTTAATGGTATGCTTAGAACAAAAGAAATTAACCCATAACAATAGGGAATAGAGTTTCATACATAACTGAACATAGAGGGCTCAGATTCCAGGGCTGGCAAAAGCTCCCAATTTACAACTTTGTACCTAAAACATTGACATGAGATATACCACAATTTAACCCCAAATTATGAATTTCTTAGCCTAAAAAAATGATCTATAGGCATAGGTATTCAATATTAAAATCCTATTAAACACATGGACTTGTGACCTGAGTTTATGTTTCTTTGCTGATTTCATCAATCTCTGCAATATGAAGTTTCTCAATTTCATCCATACCCCTATTTACTCCGGTTTAAGTGACTCCGGTTAGTGACCCTGTTAATGTCACACAACTGGTTACAGCATTGTTAATAGAAAAAGCTCTTCTGTTGACTTCTATTGAGTTTTTTCTACTTGTCATTTCTTAAAGACTGAACACTCCAAGAACAGGCTGAACACCCTTTAAAACATATCAAAATCGGCATATCATTCGAAAAATAATTTGGTCAATCAATTAAAATAAATTTTGGGGTGGGAAAGGGCCTGATAAGTCTAATGCTGTTGGTGTTGTTACAACCAACTAATGTTTTGCGCACCAGAAGTGTGAACATGGGGTTTATACATGTGGAGCAAATTCGAGTTTGACTCCCTTTGTGCATTCAAGCAATTTCCTCTTGTTTGGCAAATCTTTCACATCCAGTGACAATGAATGCTATTTAGAATTGTTTAAACAGAGATATTCCATTAGCAAAAATACCACATGTCATTTGAATACCTATTGTCCTCCAAACAACTATTCTTCCCATCCGCAAATTTGTCCAAATGGTTAAAATTAAAGGGCACTGCTGAAATAACTTTCTCAGTTACATACAATTTTTTCATGAGAAAGAAGCTTTAAGCAGTTTGCTGAAAATCTTGACATGCCTTATTTATGTTTCTTCAATAAGGGGTCATCCATAAAGTACTTACGCAGTTTGAGAGCAACTTTTTGACACCTGAACCCCCTCCCCCTTGTATGCACAAGTACACTTTTCGTGTACCCCTCCCGTTTCAAGGTATAATGCAAATAATTGAGAGTTTCCAAGGGGATTTCAGGGATTTGTCCATATTGACCATTCCTTGTCATGATATATGTTAATGCAGTTGTCTAATTTATGTAATCACATGAAGCACATCAAAGCAGATTCTTTAACATTGAGATTATTGTACCAGATGTAGCAGATGCTTTTTATTAAAAGGCAAGGCTTTTTACATAGTTTAATAGCAAGTTCATCTAACAGAGCAGATTTTAGGAAGGATGAAAATATGCAACAAACTTACCATTAAAATCTCTGCCATAAGAACAATGAATGAGCAAGCTTGCAAGGCTCAAATTTCATGTTTAGAAATTTCTTAAGCGTACGCACTACATACCCATTACACCCCTCCCCCCTATGCAAGTGTACGATTTTTGGTCGACCCCCCCCTCCCTCTGAGTGCTTACCTGTGCTGAAAACGTGCTCAATGTTTTGTGGGAAATTAGTAAATTATAAGTACGTATAAATTTTAGTTATTCGTTTGTTTAAGGAACCAAATCAGATACTTAGAGATACAGTAAATTTAAGAGACTCGTTGAAACAGACAATAAGGAACCATAAATGCACAGAGCATTCTGCATGATGCACAGGCACATGGTTAAATTGCAATAAAAACCGTAAGATAAGAAGTTTGGTATATTAATCAGTATTATTAGATAAATGGAGCAATTTCGTATAAAAGATTTAAATAGAAACACTAAAGTAGAGTTAGAGTAGAGTCGCTCGAAGTGTAGGTAAGGGACGAGCAACGTAGAGTCACGTAACAATTGTATGTGGAATTCAGCAGAAAATTAAAGATGTACGAAAACGATATGCTCTTTTTCTTGAGAAATTCGGTTCACTTCTGAAACCTCTTGCGAATCAGTAGAGTGAAGCAATTAATGCAACATTACCTACGTACTTTATGGATGACCCCTAAAGTAACGTTTCGTGGTCAAATTTTATGAATGCTCAGGGAATCTTTTACAGAATTGTTTTGAAGCGATGCTCCAAAGTTTTGCTGAATTTCTCCCCTCAAAACAGCAAACCGATCATTAAATTTCTTTAAACCGAAGTTGAAGGAATGGTGAAAGCATTTTTCCAGCCATAACATCGCTGCATATTCCCGCCATAACGTATCGTTTCTCATAATTCTGATTGTGAAATTGGTCGGCTGAGGCCCGTGGTCACAGTCACTGTGAGCCGCCATTTTGCCCTACCGCTTCCATACTTTTGCGACCCCAGTGTATTATGTGGGTTGAAATCATTAGAGGGAGGCAAGATCCTGTACGAAAATCAGGACCGTCGAGAGGGGGTGGGGTAACCAGGGTAGTTACCAGGGGGCCCGGGGCCTTGAGGGGCCCGTAGAAAATATTGCATGTACTTTTGGCTATGAGTTTTCAATTAGCAGCATTAGCATGACCCGATTGATATTCGAAATTTAATCTTTCAACATGGGATCAACAAGCTGGTCTATGATGAGGGCCTGTTCTTGTTAAGGTTTATAATTAGAACATTGACGATACGATCATAATATACTTCTCTGGAAGCCGAAAAATTCGATTGCACTTACATATATCTACTTTTAGGTCAAATGTTTTAGTTATTCCTTGTGTGGACTTCCTATAAACGTAAAAGTAAATCTTCCATTCACGGCGTACACCAGAGAAGAAGCACATGCGAAGAACCAAGACAAATCCAAACGCTATAAAAGTCTTTATCAAAATCACTAAGCGGGATCACGATCCAACCAACCCCTGCGATGTCATCTTACAGGCACAAGTCTGGTGCTCAGAAAAGGCAGGAAAAAAGATACGAGAAAAAGACACCACAGAAAGTAGAGAAAGCACTACTGATTCGTCATTAGATCAAGATACTGTTCATAGTGGATCATCTAGTTTTGATGTCGGCACATTGACCGGATTTCCAACGATAAAGGAGTTAGAAAAGGTTGTTAAAATTGGTCATTTGCCTCATCCTCCAGAGTTTCCCAAAGATTGCGACGGCCACAAATTTCCAACAATGGTCCTAAATGTGAAGCAGCAAAATGGGGAGGTAGTAAAAAGCTGGCTTGTTTTCAGTCCTACAAAGGCTGCACTCTATTGTTTGCCATGCAGGTTGTTTGGGCACACTATTAATAATGGTTCAAAATAGAAATTGACTTTTCCTGATGGTTGGGGAGCGAACGACAGCTGGAAAAGATTGTGGGAAATAATTAAGGATTTCGCCATAAGGAAAGCAAGAAAAGATTAGGGATTTCGCCATAAGGAAAGCAAGAAAAGCAGTTTTTTAAACATTAAATTAACTCTGATTTTTAAACTGATTTGTTTTAATGATTTGTTTTATAAAGTCACTAATTACATGTTCTGTTAAAGACCTTAAAATACAAATTCAAGTGTTTCAGGGGCGTTTATTTCAAAATTCGTGCCTTTTACAGTCCATCTAACTGCATTGCTAAGGGCGTAACCCAAAAAAGGTTTTTGCAGCCTTCGACGGTGGGGCCCCATGACAGTCCCAGCCCTGGGGCCCGGCCCGTCTCTCGACGGCCCTGACGAAAATAATAACACCAACGGATAACTTAGGCCTGGTTCAAACGTCGCACTTCTCATGTGCCGAACCTAACTCTGTTTGGAGCGACACTTGAGCACCTTTAGCGCGACTCCCGTTTCAAACGTCGAACTTAATCATGTCGCGCCAAATGGGTTTTAGGATTGTTACATGAAGTATCTTGGTTAAGGCGCACAATCTCAAATATTTATTTGAAACGCATGCGCCCTCAAAGAAAAAAAATATTAAAGTGAAAGAAAATGAATTAAATATAATTATGCATTAGGTTCGGTACATGACAAGTTTGACGCTTGAAACCGTGCCGTGCTGGAGCCGTGCAGCTCGGCAAGCTCTGCCGATCCAAACTAATCTGCCGCTCCTAATTAAATCTGCCGTACCAAATTGATTCAAACGTCGCGCCCCTCATGTACTTAATTCTCGAGTTAGGTTCGGCACATGAGAAGCGCGACGTTTGAACCAGGCCTTATACTAAATTCATTAATGAAACGAACGGTTACCTTTTTCGCTTGCCTGTCAAAACATCCATGTTCTTCAATGTGTTTGTGTTTTTGACACTGGTGGATGTCAGGTCACGCTTTATGATCATGATTGTCCAAAACACAATAGAAGACGTCCCACAATTCATCGCTTTTACTTCAACACCTTGAGCTGAAATTTTCTGTGTGCGAATTCCCCGTCCCGGGTTGACGTCATTTATTATGTATCTCTCTATCTATGAATCTTTCTCAACAATGGACTTCAGAATTGAAATCTTCATTTTTAGATTAGAGTCGCGTCTCCCCTTAAGGAACGATTAGATTTTTTCATGGATTCTGACTGTGCAATAATAAAAATAAATATGAAGGAGTTTGGGTTTGTTTATCTTCAAAAAACGCGCGAAATTATTTTGCTGACGAAATTACTTTAACTCTTTGCTAATTATTGTTGTTTCATTTTGTTCTTAAAAGCTAGGAGGATATTTTAAAAGTAAGTGGAATGTAAACGAAAAAGTTGTCATTAGATCTTCAACACTTTTTTTTCCTGCACCTCAACTTTCTTGGTCATTCCCTCGGTCGGTTTTTCAGCTGAAACAAAACCAACCCCCACAACGTGTTTCTTTATCTCCCAAAAAGGAATATTCGTTGAAACCCAAACAATAGCTTGCACAATTTTCATTCACCGGAATTTTTTATCAGGAGCACTTTCATTGGCCTAGTGGCTTCTTCAATGGAACGGCGGGCTTACTGTTGTGATTCATGAGTGGATGAACGTGTGACACGTGATTAAGTCTCATTCAAGTAAGAAAACCAAACTGGGGGATAGCTTTGTTTTCTTTAACCTGAATTTGAAAACAAATGGCTCAATTGAAATCTGATTTGATACTGACGAATGATAAAGGTAGAGGGAAAGAAGGCAGATAATAATTCCCGGTTTTCCTAAATTGTGCCCTTTATGCATGCCTAAATTTGAGTCGTTCCATAAGGGGCGATGGCCTAAGTTATTCACGAAGAAAAGTAGCCTGTAGTAATGTTGCTCGTACAGGAAGAGAGAAAAGCCGATAAGACTGTCTTTACACAAACATCTAGATTATAAAGCAAAGAATGTGCTTGTAGTACTTTTATTTTACTAGGAAGTACCAAAAAGCTGAGGAAACAATTTTAACTAAAATCGTTCCAAAAGGGGCAACGTGACTCTGGTTTATTTTGAAAAAATATGTTGTTTTTGGACCATTCGGTCACGAGTTACAGTTTACAGTTACAGTTACGAGTTACAGTTACAGTTACAGTTACAGTTATATATGGACGTTTCTTTAGATTTAACCGGATTTTGGTGCTACAGTGAAAAAATTGAGGCATAGCTGGAGATTGTCGACAGGGACATAGCTTAAGAATGGTGAATTTCCTTAATTTTGGTACACTGTCCTAAAGTTTTGATGCAATTCGTAAACCAATGAGTGGGCTCGGGCTGAGTGGGCCCGGGCTGAATGGGCCCAGGCTGAATGGGCCCAAGCTGAGTGGGCCCAGGCTGACTCGGCCCGGGTTGACTCGGCCCGGGCTGAGTGAGCGCCGGGCTGACTCGGCCCGGGCTGAGTGGGCCCGGGCTGACTTGGCCCGGGCTGAGTGGGCCCGGGCTGACTCGGCCCGGGCTGAGTGGGCCCGGGCTGAGTGGGCCCGGGCTGAGTGGGCCCGGGCTGACTCGGCCCGGGCTGACTCGGCCCGGGCTGAGTGGGCCCGGGCTGACTCGGCCCGGGCTGACTCGGCCCGGGCTGACTCGGCCCGGGCTGAGTGGGCCCGGGCTGACTCGGCCCGGGCTGAGTGGGCCCGGGCTGACTCGGCCCGGGCTGAGTGGGCCCGGGCTGACTCGGCCCGGGCTGAGTGGGCCCGGGCTGACTCGGCCCGGGCTGAGTGGGCCCGGGCTGACTCGGCCCGGGCTGAGTGGGCCCGGGCTGACTCGGCCCGGGCTGACTCGGCCCGGGCTGACTAGGCCCGGGCTGACTCGGCCCGGGCTGACTCGGCCCGGGCTGACTCGGCCCGGGCTGGCTCGGCCCGGGCTGGCTCGGCCCGGGCTGACTCGGCCCAGGCTGACTCGGTCCGGGCTGAGTGGGCCCGGGCTGAGTGGGCCCGGGCTGAGTGGGCCCGGGCTGAGTGGGCCCGGGCTGAGTGGGCCCGGGCTGAGTGGGCCCGGGCTGAGTGGGCCCGGGCTGACTCGGCCCGGGCTGAGTGGGCCCGGGCTGAGTGGGCCCGGGCTGACTCGGCCCGGGCTGACTCGGCCCGGGCTGACTCGGCCCGGGCTGAGTGGGCCCGGGCTGAGTGGGCCCGGGCTGACTCGGCCCGGGCTGACTCGGCCCGGGCTGACTCGGCCCGGGCTGACTCGGCCCGGGCTGAGTGGGCCCGGGCTGACTTAGCCCGGGCTGACTTGGCCCGGCCTGAGTGGGCCTGGCCTGAGTGGGCCCGGCCTGAATGGGCCTGGCTGACTCGGCCCGGTCTGACTTGGCCTGGGCTGAGTTTGTCCAGGCTGAGTTTGTCCGGGCTGAGTTTGTCCGGGCTGACTCGGCCTGAACTTTGCCGGGCTGTCTCGGCCCGAACTTTGCCGAGTCAGCCAGGGTCAATTTCTTATATAGGTCCCCACCAGGGCTTGGGCCAAGGGTACTGCCCTAGCTGTACCTACTGATCTGAAAAGAAGACTTGATCAAACAACCTATTTTTCTCTTACATTTACATCAGTGCGAGAAAGCGATTGAATCTTTCCATCCTTAGACCTCTCTTGCCTAAAGCTTTGGGCTGCTATTTGTAAAAATGGTGCACAGACAGTGCTGCGATTTAAGCTGTGCATTAATCATTAAATTCCTTAATATTCACCACAGGCCTAGGAAAATAAGTAAACAGTGGATTCTCCGTTACCTAAGTTTAATACCATGTCAAAAATGTTTAACGTCACTAAATGCTGCAAATTTTTATTTCAACGGTTACTTTGAATTTTGCTATGAAAAAGCAAGTTGAACTGAAACCAAAGTGATTGCACGGCAGGTCTCAAGATGAACGCTGCAATGTGGAATCAATGCTGGGCTGGAGAAGCTAGATCCAGTCTTTTTTGAGGTCAGTGGCTGTATCCCGTTGTCGGCGCTTTTGTTGTTAGCGATTCTAGGAGGTATAATTTCAGAAATTTTCTTCCGCGTCGGATCGGTCCTTCTATCCCACTAAACTTGATTCGTAGCTTTCTCCCCCAGGCTCAATTTTTCACTGCCATCTCTGTTAGAATTCTCCCTTTTTTTATCTTCTGCCATCGTCTGTGCCTATGGCATTTTAAAAGGGGTTTTCAACATTCTCGTTTAGCTGACGTAGTAACTAACAGTAAAAAATCCACCCTTGTCATTTTACTTGTTGAAGGCTTATACGTGTTTTGCCAAACTCAGCACTGAAAACAGAACAGACCAGTAAAAACTCCCTGCACTTTTTTCATTGTGCTGATGATGTCGAATGGGATGACACGTCAAGTCGCAAAAGTCATCTTTCATCATTAGCCGCGACATGAAATAGAGGCAGACGGTGAACAGAATTTACCGGAGAAAATGGCGTCACGTTCTTATAAATTGCGTTGTCAAGACCGCTCAATCGTCGCGGCTTTCAAGATCGTACTTTTGATATCAGTGATGTCAAAAGTTTCTTCGAGGAGACATAGCTTAATGATAGAGGTATGAGTTAACTTCTTGCATTTTTTGTCGAGGTGTAAACGATACAGTCATTCGCTATACAATTTAGGAAGGAAGGAGTTCGCCTCCCAAACCACCAACCAACAACAGCTGAACTTGCTAGTCAACTACTTGTCGCCTATCACTCCATAAAGAGCTTGATGAGTTTTTTGTTGCACACGTTTTGTCAGAAGTTTCAGAATGATTCGGATTAAGGGAATTTTCTTACTAAAGACAGCTTGAGTTAAACCGTAATCTGTTGCCAATCGATTTAATAAAGCAATAATAGTTTTGAAAAAGACAGATTAACTCTCCGTAGCCAGGGGCGTCGCGACCAGGGGGTGTGGGGGTGTCACACCAATGATTTGAAGATTTGAAGATTTCTCGTTGGCACAAAATCTTAAAATCCAGGCCCTCTTTTGGTAAAATTTTCCCTAAAGTTTCTTGGTAGAAGCGTCAACTGCAATTCACAACGAGCTCCGGATTGTTTTTAACATTCAAAAAGCATGCGAAGATGGAAAAAGGGATCTAAGTTGACAAACAGTGCTACTTGTTACCTAGCTTTAGAAGTAACTGACAATATGGAATTTTTCAAGACCACGGCGAAATTGTACCAGTTGTTTTTATCTTCTGTTCAATTTGTTTTCAAAAATAAAAGAATTTTAAATAGGATTGGGAGGATTGTTTTAGTAAAATTTCCTTAAAAGAGTGCATTTTCCAGGGACTTGGAAGCATCAAAATTCGAAAATTTTCTAGTCCTTGGGCAGCAACCACAGTGCCTTGGGTAGTTGTATCCTTTGCCAATTCGACATACAGATTTGACAAAACTATTAGGAAAGGCTGGTATTATCATATAAAAATGGAAAGTTGCTAATTATATATGCCACACAATAAGATTGACAAAATTTATTACAGAAGTTGGTTAGAGCAACTTAAGAATTTAAGGTAATTATTTTTTAATTAGATAATATTGCAGGCAACACCCACCCAACAAGGCTTGCCTCGCGACGGCCCTATGGACCCAAAGAAATTTGTTATTTTGAGCTTTTGTCTATTTATTCGTTTCAGCTAATTTTCCATACTATGAAAATCCCAGATCTAATTAACATGTAATTTAGCAGTAAATCATAGCAGCGCAAAATTAAGGCGACATATATGGCTATTGCGCAATATCATGCCTTTTCATTTCAAGCAGGCGATCGCCATTGCCCTCGCCAAATTATTGATGTGGGCTATTGACCGCCCTTGCAAAAACATGTATCACCTGCAAGAGAAAGATAGAACACTTAGGGAATAGTTAGCAACAAATGTCACTATTGTTGTTGTCATTTTTATTCAATTCACATCTTCTCAAGACGTCGTCAAGGATTCCTTGAGGCCCTTTAAGCTGAACGTTTTTTAGAATGCAAGTGCTATCGAAAAGGAGGACATCAAGGGGGTAGAAATCCACAGTTCCAGTCATCTTCATCCAAAATTCCATGCCTTAAAAATTTTGATAGGACCTTTGTTCCAAGATGTTTTTACAAGACATTAGTTGAATAATTCCACAAATCCTTAAAACTTTATAAAAATTCTGTAACCCTTTCATCATTTTCGAAAAATACTGCGTCCGGCAAATGTGTAGAACTCTGTTATACCGTCCAAAAGTTTTCCATAATCCACAACAAATTTTCTTCAAAGTCAATTCAACTTCAAAGTTCCGTAGTCATCAGTGGACAGTAATGTGGTTGGATAATACCCTTAGGACTTCTTTTAACAAATAATGTTAGTCGGGCAATCACCCTCGTAGGCTGATCCATGCGGGCAGTTTATTGCCCTTGCAAAAATTTCTCTATGAAAAGGGCTAGCAATATGCACACTTTCAATGCTTAAGCCTGGCTTAAAGGAGCTGTGTCACAGTTTTGTAAACAAACTAAATGCATGGGACATTGTGTGTATTTAGCAAGACTTGCACATTGGGATAATGGCGGATGGTGCTCTAGTTATTGACAGTTCCTCGATTAATTTGTATTTTCTGAGCGTATGTACCAAACATGGAATAGACAATTGCTTTATTTCAGCATATGTACCAACTATAAAAAAGATGGATTCCAAAACTGCTGGATGGAATGGCTACAGGCTTTGCCAATAATCTGAAACTTATTGCCATTATAGTTTTTCATGCAATCTGGGTTACCAGTAAATGCCCCTTGATATTAAGCTGAGTAAGCTGTTCTCTTTGAGGGAAGTTTCGTAAGTTAGGTTGGAAGGAACCTGCTGTTTTATTCTATCCCCCAATCAACAATTCTTACCAATTTCTTCGAATTTCCTACCAAAAATATGCCTGTTTTTATAAGAGTAAAAGGTTCTAAGCTCTGAAAAGTACCTTTCACTTCACTATCCTTTTCCAAAGAGATTGAATTTTATGACTATCATAGCAAAAATCACCCATCTGGCAAAACATTTATTGCAAAAAATGCAATGGCAGGAGAAGTTGATGTTACAAAAATAAACCAATTAACCCTTGTAAGTTTGTAAGTGTGATGGCTGGTCACTCATATGGGCTATTTCTTACAAAAAGTCTGCAATCCCCTAATTTTTCACAGGCCTATTTATCAGTTCCTTTGTGTAAATTCTCATAAGAATAAGATTCATGATAATTTTTATTTACTCAAAAATAAAAAATGGTAATTTACTTTTTTAATCAAATCTTTATTATGCTTTACTTAATCCAGTAAGCCTTTTAATATTTAAAAAAAATGATGAAAATTGTATCTTGCCTAGTAGGGTAAAAAATGATTCTTTGATTTCATAAGCCTGCTGGAAGGTATCAATGTGCTGCACAAAATGTAAAAAAGATTCCTTAGAAAAACTTTTAGTTAATATTTTCTATTTGAAAGCTAATATTCTGGTGGAATAGAAAAACCAGAACAAGTTAAGAGCTTGTTCTGGGTCTCCTGGCACAGACAAAAGTAAATTTTTTGAATATAGTTAAATGAGTGGTGAATGTTTTCCCAACAAAGATCTTCATGATTTGAACAAGGGACTCTGACAAAGGGGCCAATGGCCCCTTTTTGCAAAAGACAGAGCTTTTTTAAAAATCTTTTGCTATGATTGCTAAAATTTCTCTTGCTCCCCACTTTCCAACCTGTGTCTGAGCTCATGTGAGCTGTTTGTTACTGTAATTTGGCTTTTAAAGTCTTGATCAAGCTTTGATTTGCTTGTTAACAGTGACAAAAATACCCAATTTTCTAGAGTTCAATTTAGATAACAAAGGGTGTTAATCAACATTATACCTGGTTAATTAGAAATTGATGAAATATTAACACATTTACATATGTAATAATTTCATAGTTCAGAATTATAAGAGGGGAACTTTTCCAGCAAAACATTTAATGTATTTGCAAATGTTAAATATATTCTGGTTGAAAAATTCTGGTTACTTCTTTTCATCTCAAAGTTTATATTATGGCAGTTACCATGTTACTGGAAGGTGACAGACTTGTGTGATGGCACGTTTGTATCTATTTACAGCTCATTCTTTCCTGTTTTTGCATGTTTTTTTACCAACAGAATATCTGTTCATTTTTAGAATGATGCTAGAAGAAACTTTGCTGTCAGCACTTTTGGATTTCTAAAGGGTGGTGGCCTCATGATTGATATCATTTATGTTTCACCCAAAGTTGAAAAACCATCTCCCAAAGTAAAACTCAATAATTTGGTGAGCTATTTCTTAATTTCAATCAAGCTTGTCTCATCTTGAGTCAACTTTATAAAGTATATGTTTAATTTTAACAAATCTATCAGTTTTATTATTATTTATGTTTTCATCATCTTTTGCAACTCAGGTGTCTCTGTCCTTTTTTAATAATGCTGCCCGTTGCTATTTAAATCTATTCCTCTCAATGGGTATTTTAAGCAAGGGTTAATAATATCTAAACACTTATTTCCATGTTTGCAATCAAAATGTGACTTTTTTGTCGTAGACATTTTTGCTGTTATTAACACTTCTCCATTTCTTAGACACTATCAAGCATGTTTTGTAGAAGAAACTTTAGAATTATTGAAAAAGTTTATGCTGTTAAGGTTATATATGAGTGTTCATATTGTCATTTTAGAACAATGCAATACAACAATCTGTCTTTTTCAAAATGATTTTGTATTGTGGTAACTAGAGATTGGCCTTTCATTTTGTTCTGTTTCAGTTTGGTTTTTTATTAATTCCATTAACAACTGGACAAATCCTTCAGCTGGTTAAATTTTTATTTTTAGAGAAGCTCTCATGCTGCCTTTTGATTTTATATGTCTGCTGTGGGCAAAATCTTTTTTTAAATAGGCAGCCATTAGACATCCAATTTACTTTGCTAGGACATTTACAAGGGTGAGGTCTATCATCAATTTAAACTGAAAGGCTGTTTTTTACATATTTCACTTATGATAAATATTTCTTTAACTTAGCTTTTATTTTTTCTTTGATGATGGTAGGTTGGTTTTAGTTTAGAAAAGACTGGAAGTGATGGTGTTTCATCTTATATGGTTTGTTTTTATATTTATTGCTTCCTTGAAAATTGTCACGTTTGAAAGAAAAAAGATCCACTGCTTTAAAAATTTTAGTTATAATCATGAGGAGTTTAACATAATGTTAAGACCATTCTTGATTTACCATTTTGAATGATAGTAGTCCAAGGCAGCCTTAGATTTATAAGATCTTATAATCCAATCTTAGATTAGATCTTAGATTTATAATCCAAGGCAGCCTTAGATTTAAAAGATCTAAGAGTAGATTTATCTGCAAAGATGTGTAGAGATGTGTAAAATGAATTCGAATTAACTATTTGATAAGATTTATTTTTGTTTTTCTGTTATTGAATTGCTAAATATATTTGTACCTTTTTATAATCTTCAGGAACAGCACACTGATAAGTGTGTTTTACAAGAAAGGGATGGGCTTGCCAAGCAAGTTGAAATGATGCTTTTTACATTGGACTTTTCAAGAAAAAAGTACTGGAAACTCAATTCACTTCTCGTTTTTAACTTAACAATCTTTAATGCATTTATTACCCAAAGATATATTCTTTAGGATGGGCTTTTATATATTTTTTTGTTTTCTTGTAAAGACTCATTCGTTTTATTTCCTTGAAAATACATTTTGTCTCTCATTGAATTCAAGAATTCAAAATCGTGCTTCTGTTATCCAAGTGTTTACAAACTTTATACATATCATACCTATTTGTAGTAATGTTACCTTCTCACTTAAAAATTGAAAAATGTTGTCCTAAGTCTTAAATAATTTCGTCCTCTCTGCTCAGAATCATTGTTGAGCGATTTGGTCCCTCGTTTAAAACGCTGAACGTGAGTAACATCCGATTGCCAGACCAAGCATGGTATGAAAGCAGTCTTTTGGATTATGTGAGAAAGCTGCTGCCAAAACTTGGTGTTGATATTGTAAAGACGATTGATGCTACACCTTCGGGAGATAATAAAAACAAGACTCGGAAAGTGAGAGATGTTAAAAAACCTGATGTTGTTTCCTTGAAAGAAGGATCACATCGCCAAGAACTGCCTCTCAACCTGACTGGAAATATGTTTGCTGGAACGGTAAGCGGTGTATTTTCTATTTTGTTGGCTATTACGTTTCAAAGCACAGTAGTTACAACAAAGCACAGTAGTTTAAGTTAAGTGTTACCTCAAGCAAAACAACTAACAACAGGAGATTTAGTCTCAACCTGAGAAATGGATCCTTTACGACTGCGTTCACCATACATTTAATATTTGTTCCAGGTTACTAAACAAAAACCTTTCGCAATTATGGGTAAGATGGTCCTCAGAACATTTACCATTGTCAATCATAAGACTGAAAGTAGCGTTCTCTCAACATTTGGAGCATTTATTTTTGAGCTGTCGTTGCGCCAAACGCAAAGACGGCCATAAATAAAACCCCAACCGTTTTTGAGAGGTTTGAAAAGAAGAAACAGTAGCCTTCTTCCGCCAACTAGCAACACCTTGTTCATGTAAAAAGTCGCAAGCATTAACTGATGCACGAAGAAAAGAAGTAGCAAGTTAATATGCATGTAAAAACCTGAAAATACCTAGACATGGGTAGGGTGGGCAGGGTCGCAATGACCCTCCACAGTCCAACTTTAGGTTGTCTTGTGAGAATGAAACTTATATTGTGAGAATTAAAGTTTATATATCCAAGGCCAATGTACACTTGCACGCTTGTTGCTTTGGCCGTATACAAGACACAATGTAATGTTTGCTCGAGCCCTGCTACAATAAACACAAACTCCACAATCGTGCAATCTGTGCCAAAAAACAAAAGCCCAAGGGGCACCTAAAAGGCGTACCCTGTCACAAATTAAACATGACTAAATTTTATTTAATCAAGCTTTGTCATGTATTAGTGGTATCAAATTTTGTTAATGTTGAACCTGAATTTACTATTATCTCAATTCTGTTACCTGTTTTCATATTTCCATGGACAGAATAAGAAAAAACGAGCAGTTTTATCGAGTTTATCAAGTGTATTGCAAATTGTATTCCAAACCAAATCCATTTGTTTTTCAGATAACGATTATAATCAATGAAGGAAATGAGGGTCTTTATAACCTCTATTTCCACAACTGCTACACCGACACTCCTGTAAAAATTGACATGAAGGTGGGCTGCAAATTTTGTTTTTGATTATTTTCCTTATTTAGATAGCGTTCATTATTCGCAAGGAGAATTTTGGCTAAATATTTTTTCGCCATGGAATAATTAGTTAATTTGCGTTTAGTTATTTCCAGATTTTGGACATTAGTAGCAATGAGAATTCCTTTAATCAATATTGTCGGACCAAGACAATGTTAATGAAACACGTAAAAATAATATAGCGAATAAAGTGTTTGGTCCTTTAAGCAACCTGCAATATCAAAGAAAAGAACAGGATAATAAACTGTTATAATTTTTTTAATAGTGTGTTATTTGTTCTAAAAATGATCAATCCAAATTCATAACTTTGTAGAAAACTTTTAGCAGCAAGATATTGCAATATGTGAAAAATTTCTTTAGTTTTCGTCTTTTCCTTCTCTTGATTCTAAACGAGAAAGTAGCCTCATCAAAAATCTCCTACTTTACAAAGGCTACTGGCTTTTAGGGTAGCCAGTTTGAATGAGAATGGTCAGCAGATAGGAGCTCAGTGGCAAAGCAGCATTTTCTAATTTGATATTTATTATATTTTTGCTCTTTTAGCTTCGAATAATAGAACATAACAAAGACACATTCCTGGCTGCTGGGGAAGTAAGTTTAAATTATTTTAGTTCCTGCCTTTTTGTTCCATGTATTTATCGCACCCCCTCCCTACTGCAGTTTTTTTAAACGCAATTTACAGTTTTACCAACCACTGTACGAATGTTATACTGTGCGGTTGAAATGTTTTGAGGGTGACAAAAGACAGAGCATTTTCAAGATATTTTGATTCAGAGAAGCAAGGATCTTGATGGTTTTCTTTAATTTTCCCGAAAAATTCTAATCCTGTAACGAATAACCGAGAAATTTGTCGAGAAATGTTCTCGAGGAATACTTTCACTTTTCGTTTAATTTAACGTATTTTTTATTTTTATTTTGAAATGATGGACTCTTTTTGGTTTTTGTATACAGTGGCGGATCTGGATATTGTACTTTTTTTACAATGTTTAAACGCTTTTGTTGTTGGTATCCATAGCTTGCTAAGCCAGTATCCACAATTAAGCCGCGGTTAATCCACAAATATAGTGGTCTTTATTTTTTAATGGCGCACAGAAACATTTTTATAAACTGCACTGGAAATAATTTTGCTTTTATTTCACATTGTCATTTCTGCAATAACATTCATTTTAAATGCTCTGTTTATCCCAGATTCCATTGCCAACAATATATGGAGTCATTTCGGTAATTTTTTTCATTGCTGGGTGCGTCTATTTAAGTATACTGCGAAAACTGAGGTGAGAAATCTTCGGATAAGATTTTGTTTCATTTTATTTAAAGATTGCTATACTTAATTATAACATTTCCCATCTTTTACACGCAGAATTATATAATTTTTCTCATGCTCATAATATACACTTCAATTCAATTCAAGACACTTTTTCCTAATTTTAGAGAATGGACTTTCAAAATTCACTATTTGATGGCCGTTGTTGTTTTCCTGAAGTCGTTCTCCCTGATATTTCATGCAGTAAGTATCTTTATCTTTGATCAGGAAGGGGTATCATTAAGGAAGAGTGACGAGAGGTAATCAGTGTAGGCCATATCGTTCAATTATTGTGATGACAGCTTCGTTGGTGTTCTTGTCATAAATAAATAGAAAACAGATTATATCTATTGAGTAAATTAAAGATGTGGCAGTACGTGATGTATCATTGGATAGGAAGTGGCATATTATTGGATAGGAAGTGAGGAATTATCGGATCGGAAGTGACGTATTTTTGGATAGGAAGTGACGTATTTTTGGTATGCGAATAGCACAGCATTCGTAAAATGTCCTCCCCTCAACATGTGGCTAGGTTATGCTATGACTCCTTGACTGTGGACGAAGAGCGATTCGTGAAACTAGTTTATCAATAGCACTAAGCAATGTGACTATTTTTATGTCTTCTTTATAGATAAATTACTACTATATTGGAAAAGACGGCAGGCGAATGGAATCATGGGCTGTGCTGTTTTATATAACACATTTGTAAGTAAATATCAGCTATGGCCTGAAAGAAACTACAACATGCCCATGTTGAACTTACTTATCATGGTATATATTCTCGACTTATCAAGATTTTTACACATAATTATTTAATGTTACTATCGTCAGAATACACGACGTGTCTTCTCAATGCAAATTACTCAATTTCCGTTAAAATTGTCACTTTAAGCATTTGCTTTAAGATACCTGGAGTTATGTAATCGTAATATAATAATATTTATGTTATCTCTGGTCTTATAGTAGTGGAATAAGCCGATATTCTAATATCTGGACTAGACAATAATCTGGACTAGGCTTTGAATTGGCAACACATATTCGTAGAATAACTAATGTAGCTAAAATATTATTGATTTTTAATGATTACCAAAAAGTAATGCATTAACCTGAACGACAAGGAGTTTAGCTAGATGCCTTAGTTTGGTTGAATGTTAAGGCAATATATCAGTTCAAGAATCGTTTTAGTGTTTTATGTGAAGCTACTTGTGCGTTATAGGCTGAAGGGTGCGCTCATGTTCACCTGTATTGTGCTCATCGGCACTGGCTTCTTCTTCGTCAAACAAGTGCTTTCCACGAAAGAAAAACGCATATTCATGATTGTCATACCTCTCCAGGTAAGGCCCGTTCTCTCACTGTATATAAACCACCATCTTCGTTAAAGAGAGAGAAAATATAAGTCGAAGTGATAAAAACCTGGAGTCGTTTTTGAATACTATACTCTGAATAGTTTGAATTTTATTCAGTACACTGTAATCTGGAATAAGAACCCGATAATAGCGGGTTAAATCTAAGCTAAGCTTTGTGTGATTACATTTATATCACTTTGGGTTGTTCAACATTTGATTTATCGTTCTTGATTCATATTTATAACTTGTGTCATTTTGCCTGTCAAATAAATGGTTTGCTTTTGAAGACTTGAATATCGTTTTTAATGCCTCCCGGAGACATGTTTGATGACAGTTTCATTGGAGTATTTGTAGCATCTTTTATTGATTGTGATTATTGCGAAATGTTTACTTTTGGTTAAGGAACAGCTTTATTTTGAAATGCAGCAATTGCTCAATATTTTGCATTTATTTTCAGATTCTTGCAAACGTGGCTTCCATCATGATTGATTCAACAGAAGAAGGAAAGGCACAATATAAGACATGGATATCCTCTTCGTTTCAAAATGATTGAATAGAAGTTTCTTTGGAGCATTGTCTAACTTTTATACTATGAGCTTTGATACTAAGCTTTCACAAACTAAGCTTTAAAATTCAAACAACATTAACATCCTTCAAGAGCACCCTCGCGCACGCGTGTGGTAGAAACAATACCCTGTTATTTGTGAACAATCAAAGAGTTTCTTTTATATTTTTATGCAGGGAATAATCCTCTATCAATGAATATTACAAAACAATATTGCAGATTGCAAACTTTTTTCGTAAAATTAGAGTTGAAGCTATTAGTGAGATGTTTTGCGAAGAATTGTAACCCACTACAAAGTTGTATTACAAGTAGAAAAACACCTATTCAAGCAGCAGTCTACGTGAACTACTCTCTAGAATGGTATATTTGCAATCATGCGTAATTACTTTGAAGAAATTGAGGAATTGCTAAAACATGTAACTGTTCCACAAAGATCTTAGTTCTAACTTTTAATAACATTTAATTTCATTGGTATGATTGTGCAGCACACTACAAGAAGGCTTGGACTGCATGTTTTTTTAAGTTCAAACCTCGAACTTCTACCTTTGGTATTCATTTGATTTTGATATAAACAACCTTTAGTACTCTCCTTGACTGTTCTTACAACCAAATATTCATTCTTGTTGATTTGATCTGCTGTGGTACAGTTTTATTCCCTGTTGTATGGTGAGTACCCCTTTCAGCAATCACATTATGTAGTTTTTTCCGATCAGTATTTCATTGAAAATGTAGCAAATATGAAACACCACAATACGCCGAGAATAAACAACAATAAAAACCCGTAAATCAGTGAAAGCTAATATTTCGCCCCGGCATACGGGGCCCATCAGAGCAAAAGTTGAAACCAAATCGATTGAAATATGGTCTATTGATTTGTAATATTATTTAGAAATATTTCGCTGCTTCTTATTCAGTTTGCATCACTGGACATTTTGCAAGGCTTTGTGATTACGAATCTTGGTTCTAGACAACAGATTACATGTTTCCATATTTCGACAACAAACTTCCCATATTATCTACATTTCAGATTCAGATAAATGTTTCTGCAATATGAGCTCATCTAACAACACTAAGTTGATAATCGAATCAATCAGACAATTTGAAAAAATATTTCGCAAAACTATTAATTGTTTCCACAGGTCAATAAGACACCTTCAAGAAGCTTCAAAAACTGACGGAAAAGGTTAGTTTAAAGTGATTTGATCCTTTAAATTGCTATTTTTATTTCAGAAAGAAATACTGCTGTAATAAAAATAATTATGTACATTTCAAACACAGTAATTTGCAGTTTCGTAAGGACTGGAGATTTACCAGAAGAGTCATGGAAACATTTGAATCTGATACTGCCATCACACCACATGAATAGTCTGTTGAATTTTTTATCATAGAATCTTTTTTGTTTCTATTATGCATGTGCATGTTGTCATGTTAAATCTATTATATTCTTTGCCCATATATAAATGATGAAATTATTTTTGCAGCTGCGATAAGTTTGGCTAAGCTAAAGCTGTTTCGACATTTCTACGTTTTGGTAAGTCCGGTGACATTTGCAGAAATTTCTCGGGACGAATATTTGTATCTCTTCAGTTATGAGTCCACGTTTTTTATAATGATAAACCGAGAAAATTTTGTATTTTGCAGTCATGCATGTATCATACACCACGACAGAAGATGAAAGATATCAATATGATATATTTTAATTGTTAGATAGAATAAATTAGAAATCAGGAAAAGAAGTACATTTTTTAGCTCATATGTTTATTGTTTGCTCTACTTTGATTGAGGGGAAATTTGCGTTGAATGGAATAAGACTTACACAGATGTGATGTGTTGTCTACCATCGTTATGCAGTCTGGTGCCCTTTGGTGCCTAACATTGCAGATGTCCCGATTTTTTCATGTTCCTCAAGCCTAGCTATGGTCTCTTTGTGCCTACACTCTTAAAGCTTTGAACGTAGCACGAAATTGCGGAAACATATGTTGCAGTACCAAAAACTTTTTTCTTAAAGCTTGTAGTACCTTTATTGTGCAGTTTCTATAATTACAATAGCTATATTTTCGCTGTTAAATAGAATAAATAAAAAATCTTTACTAGTAAAAGAAGTACCTTTTTTTAGTTTAAAATTTTTTTTTGCTCTACTTTGATTGAGAGGAAATTTTCTTTGAATAGAAAAAGATGTATTTCACAGATGTCTATCGTCGTTATGAACATGCAATCTGGTGTCTTTACCTGACATTCCAGTTGTCCCGACTTTTTCAGTACTCCTCAAGCCTAGTTATATGGTTTCCTTGTCAAGCTATGGTCTCTTGTATGTGCAATCTAGTCTCATCATCAACAAAGATTTAGTTTAATTTTGAAATTTTCTAATTACAGATCGTTTGCTACATATACTTCACCAGAATTATTGTTTACTTGATAAAGGTGTGTATTATCAACTTTTAAGTACAACTGATTTAGAACTGGCTTGAATAGTGAGCAAAATTTTCAACACTGCATTGTCTTTGAAAAGCTCTAACTCATATAATCAGAGATTTGAATTTCATTCCTTGATACTTGTTTTACTTATATATTGTTTCAGTTTTAATTTCGCTTTTATCATTCATTTGTTTTCTTAAATCAACTTTTAAATTTAGGCGACGGTTGTCCTAGAAACATTTCTTAAACCTTTAGTAAAAGCTATTTTTATATGTTGCTATATATTTGTTAGAAAAAGTTATAGAAATGATATTTTTCAGGAGTTTTCAAGAAAGAGTAACAAATTTCACAACCATGATGAAATTTTAAAATTATATTTAACCCAGCCCTTCGAATTTATGTTGCTCTTTATGCTAAAACCCACCAGGCATGTTTCGTACCTGTGAATAATGCCATTTGGCTCTGAAATATTTAAACTTTATAATTATTTCTTCATAGTAGTTATCAATTACACTTTCTATCTCTGTATAAATATATATATGCTTGATGTTTTTATTTTCACAGATAACTGTTCCATTTAACTATATATGGCTGGATCCTGTAAGTATTCTTGCTCTTTCTAGTTATTTATTTTTATTTGATCTTCCAACAGTTGAGTATGTGACTCTAGTGCATTTTTTAGTGCATTTCTTTCTGTTCTGTCCGGAGGTACAATTCTGTCCAGTCTTGCTTGCCAATTTTTTATTTAGCCAATAACTTAATGGGACGCTAGTCTGTCCAGCACTTTATGTTAATTGACAGATTAAAGAAACATTTTTAAGATTTCTTTTATTTTAAAGCATAATAAACCTGATTCTGGACAGTTTGTTTACTGCCCGGTTCTGTTGTTTAGCAGAGCAGTTATATTTTTGTAGTGTAGGAAAGTTTCTGGTGGACTAAGGTAACACGCAATAGGCAAATTAGCCTGATATTATGTGATTTGAATAGCGTGTCCTTTTAGCAGATCCGACCAAATAGGAGTTTTGTTTTACACAATTCTATGATCTATAGCTTTTAAGTGAGAACTAAAAGAGGTCACAACTTCAAGTATTTTCACATCTTAGTTTTTATCTTACATTAGATCTTATCAGCTACATTTTCACTGAAGAAGATAGTCATCAGACAATTTACTAGGTTAAATCTCATTTTCATGTCTGTTCCATGAAAGACTAATGAAATCATCAACATATTAAAGGACTGGCTTTCTTTTTCTCTTCACAGTTATGTACGGAGTTGGCGTCACTGCTGTTCTTCGTTGTCACTGGGTAAGTTCTCTTTTTAATACTAATTTCACTTTCGTAAGAATCTTTTATCAGTACTCTTCAATCATATTCCAAAAAACTTGATCACGTTTGTTTGCTGCTACTTCTAGCGCTATATTGACAGTCAAGGTCAATAATGAGCAGTGTGTCAGCTGTTTATTATATTAAGTTATTCTCATTTTTCTTCCTTGTATTTAACATGTTGCTATCACTTGTATTGATAACTCCTTGTTGTCTTGTTTCAGCATCAGGACCATTTTACATCAACTTTTTCAGTACCAGTTCAGCTTTCCCGGTGTCCTCCTCAGGCTGCCCTCCATCACATTACTTAGAAGCTTCTCTAGCCAATACGTCACATAATAAGCTTAGGGAAGAGGAGATAATCTTATCTTTAGTTAATATGTAACATCATTAGCATTGGCCAGACAATCTATCTCTCATGTTACCATGGTGTTCTCTTTCTCTGTAGATACAAATTCCGACCCGCCGCAAGTAACCCGTATTTACACGTACCCGAAGAAGACGAGGATGTAGAGATGGATGAGATGTAAGTTAATAACAATTTATCAAAGGTCTCTCATTTTTTTGGGCGTTAAATTGCTTCTATATACCAACGTGAATCTTCTTGAATCTGCCAGATTCATGATTTGTTTCAATTGTTTGTTGATAGTTTTTTCTTTGTATGTTTTTAAACACTTATTACTTTTATAGTCTGCTCATTTTTACACAATAGTCGTTAAGGCGTATTTGGTTTAAGAGTTAAGGGTCAGCAGGTCAAGTGAGGTCAAGGTTAAGGGTCAAGCTCATCGAAACGTTTGAAGCCAACTTTGGCAAAATAACTGCACGAAGTTTTTTCTATGTCACAATAATCATTATGAAAACATCTGAAATTTGTTGTAGATCGATTCAATCTGGATTGGCTGATGGCATAACACGAGTTAACATGAAACCCAGAAAGAATGCTGATAACTTCGCAACATAGGTTGTTTGTCGCAGCAAGATTTATTGGAATTAACTTGTCGTCTTCGGAGGGACCTTTGGTGGTCTAGGCGTAATATCATGTTTTGAACTACATTCTTGTCGATAAATGTCGTCTTGAATCATCTGGTCGTTGATAATTTAAAATAACAGCTAATTTTCTTGAGATTGTTAAACATAAACATAGCATGCATCGTAAAGTGGTGGTGGATTTAACTATTTGCTCGAGCAATACTGCCTAATCTTTCTTAATGTAGAGAGATTTTTAATGAACTTTTCCTTTGGATAATTACAAGCCTTTTTGTTAAACATTCGTTAAACCATAAATGTTAGGTTGTTGCGAAATCTCACAGATAAACAGCATCATAATTGTATCATTCGAAACAATAGAAACAGAGTGTTTGAATTTGGGAATTTTCACAACCAGTTTTTCTCCAGAACACTTCTCAACTCAATATCGTGGCCTAAGTCATTTTAGTTATCGATTCGTTTAATTTTAAAAAGCAAATTTTCCCATAGATTAAGAAACATAGAAAGTATTGTAGTTTATACTTTACTATCTGTCTTGTTCTTGTTGCTTTACACATCACTGATAATTTGTTGCACTTTATCTCTTTTTAACCTGATTGTGAAGGAGGTCCTTCCCAGTTGTACACACATGAACATTCCAAAAGTTCTTTACCTCTAATCTTTGTTTTTGCAGCCCTGTCTCATAGTAAAGTATTATTATCAGACAAATTTAGATTTAAAAGTATAGAGTTTAAACTGTATTAGAATTCTACACCTTTAATATTTACAGATTTAAACAGTAGTTATTTGTCGTTATAAATTGGTGTTGGGTAACTCGCCCTAATCACAACTTGTTAAAATCTGTTACCAAAACGGGTTCATGATGTTATCTTGCTTTCGCGGAAAAAGCACAAGTTTGCTTTTCTGAAGCAAATAGACTTTCCTTGTGAGTGTAGTGAGAGGTGATTATTGTTATGCAGGTGCTATCTTAGCAGTTCCTGGAAAATGTGTCCTGATTTCTAATAATTAAAAGCTTGCTTTGACTGTGCCAATTTTTTTAACCTAAAATATCTGCTTATCTAAGACAGCCAGAAAAGCGAGATGAAATGCTAAGCAGGCTTGGTAGTTTAAATGCAGGCAGATATCCCGATTCAAATTTTAGAATCTGTCACATAAGTAAGAATGACAGATACTTAAGTGACAGATAATTTTTCGAAGCCTAATTGGTTTGCCAAAAAGTCGAAGAAAGACAGAAATTAGCTTAGCAGAACAAATTTTGGAACATACCGAAATTTTATCTAAAGCCAGGTTTTGATCTGATCTAGCTTTCAAAACTCTGTTTATCACCTTACGTTTTGTGTCCTTACTCATTTTAGACGAAAATAACTTATTTGATGCACAACTCTAAGCGCCACCCTCCTTCTGAGGGATAGTGTTCCTTGGTTGCTAAGAATATTTCTGTCTCTATGGTGACCATCGAATTTTCCGGAAAAGAGACTGAAACACCGATATGAGGCTTAATGCTCGAAGAGAAATCAAAATGGCTGACCTATGTGACACAGAGAACGAGAAAGTTAAGTCGTTTCTGCAGGTAAAATGCGATTAAAAGTTTTACTTTTTCAACTATGATGATATTTTATATTCTTCCATTTAATTTTATTTTCAATTAAGCCGCAGTATGATATGGATTGGAATCTATGGACTTGAAAACTAGCAGTGGCAACTTAACAATACAAAAAGTGCTTTATTTGGGTATGCCTCTCAGGAAACTATGACACCCAAGTAACATTCGTTGTAAACCCTACGTCGAAGGTGGAATGTTTAGTAAGGCTGTCTCTTTAGTATCAGCTGTTTTTGAAGGTGGCCCTGCTTCTTCCAAAACATTGATACATTAAGAGCTATTACATGGAAATATAGTGGTTCTTCCTTGATAGTAAGGGTAGATCTTGCTACTTTCCCCAAATGTAAAAAACTTATTTCTGCTGGTGTTTTGAATAAAAAGGCATGAGGGTTCTCAATAGCTTGTAATGGTTAGTTCAGAGATTTTTCATTCTATGATATGTGATATTTGTGATGTTAGCTATTGCACGCCTGGGATGTTGAATGCAGATAGTCTTGAAGTAAAACATGGTATGATTTTATTGATCATAATCACTTTCCATAATCATGGTCTATTACTCTACCAAGGTCATACCAATTAAGCAACAGACACAGTTAATTTCCCTATTAATTTACCGCGTACCATTCAGCACTTAGTTAGAAAATAAGTTATGTGAACAAAAATATCTTAACTTTATATAGACATGGAAGGAAAGTTTTAGGTTTTCTAAGGATGGATAGTGAGTGAAAGGAGATACATTATTTGATGAGAGTTTTAAAAATCTTGAACTCTTATATGCATTACCAAGATTCCTGCATTTGTGTTGTGAAAAGGACATTTAGTTTTGGTTTAAGTTATGTTTCAAATCAGTTTCTTTTCCTTTTTTAAACATTATTAAATTTTGAATGTGTCTATTAATCATGTGTAAGGAATAATTGTTTCCACATTCATCCCAAAGAAAAACTGGTTGTTAGGTAAATTTTTTCTGTTTTAGCAAAATAATATGAAAGATTTGTTTGAACTTGGCTGTTCACATGTTTTTTAAGTTTAGTAAAACTGAAGTCGAAGTATTGGAGTACCTTGTAAACTAGATGTCAAGACATGAAAATACTCTATTTAATATATAGAACAGGATGGTTCTTAGTTACTACTTCAAGTTTCATGCTTTCATATGGTTTTACATATACTGGCTCAAGCACTTTATGAAAAACTGGTAAACAATAATTATTTTCAAGAATTGAAAATATTCATATTAATTTAAAGTTTATAATGAATATTCATTTCAAGGCAGTTGTTATTTGACAGTTTTTGAAGATAAAAAGAAGTTGGTATTTTTGTCCATCATATTACATATCCAATTTTTCAGAGTATCCAGAGGGATATAAATTGTTTGTCTGATGGAAACAAAATGACAAGAAGAAGGGCATTAGAGAAACTGCAGAAAGAGATTTTCCAGATTAATGCCTTTTCAGCTGTTGAATTAGATAAAGTGTTCGCTGAGGTCTGCAAGCCCTTGCTAAGTCTCTATTCATTTCCAGTTGATAGATGTAGAGAACTTTCCATAAACATGATTACAGAGTGAGTTTTAAGTTTGTTATTCTTTTTGTAGTTTTTCATATGTTATTGTTACATATTTTTTGATGTGGTGTAATGAAACAACAATGAAAAGTACTTGAAAAAATGTAAAATAAAAATAGCTTATCATGTGGCAAGCATTTTGAAATAAACTAAAGCTGTTGCTCTGATGTATAGAACATTAGAATATTGATCTTTTTTTTTAAATTCTGCACTGCCAAAGTGTTATTTTATTTTGATTAAGTTTGGATTAGCTGTTTATTTTGATTTTAAGATAATTCAATTGAAGAACAGGCAAATGCTTTCTTACATATATTAAAGATAGACTTTTTTTGATAGACTATTTATCATTTTCCTGTCTCAAAGCAAGGGTTATTAGAAATCTGAATCAATACAAATTTTTTTTCTTAATGATTTATTGACTTTATCTAAGCTGCTTATTTTCTTTCTTCAAGGTTTATCAAGACTATTCCTGAGCCTTGGAGCCATTTACCTTACATAATTGCAGTGTTGACCGATCGACTTGGGGGACAAGAGATAATTGAAACTACTGAAGAGATAAGACTGCTACAAATGCAATCACTTAACTGTATTATCACTGCCTGCAAAGACCATTTAGATCCATATGTAAAAGATATCATTCAAATTTTAACAGCTACAATATTGGATCCGTTTCCCGAAGTGAAAAAGGTTAGTCCAAGAGGGATCTTTTCTTTCTTTTATATCAAGAATACTTGGTTTTCATTGCTAAGTACATCATTTTTTATTGTTCTATATCCCTTTTTAGATTATTCAGTGTACATTGTAGTTTTTAGTGTCTATGTATATGAATTGTTTAATTTATATTTAGCTGATTTTTTATGCATTATTAGTTGTACTTAAATATTTTGTCAGCAAGAACTGAAACTGAAATTTATTTGATCTAGCAAAACGTTTTGGCTGCAAAGAACATGTGCAGAAGTCGTAAGCTGCCAGTCACAATTTAATGCTAATGTTATTTATAAGACAGCTACATCTTAATTATTACTTATTTATTGATTGCTACTATTGAATGCTCTCTGTAGGTATTGATATTTTGTTAATTTTTCCAGGAAAGTTGTAGCTGTGTCAATAAATTGTCTTCTGTTGTTCCGGAAAAGTTTTATTTTCATGGCGAGGTTCTCGTTCGACCGTTGGTTGTTTCAGTCAGCCATCAGCATCACAAAGTGAGATCTGTTTGCCTGCAGGTAAGCCACAAAATCATGCGAATTGAAATGAACGGTGACGAATAACTGCAATTTTACCTAAATTTTAAATGTATCGATGCTTAAGTATAAAGTATCGTTGAATGAGAATAAAAATTGAAAAGCTACAGGTCAATGTCTGAAAAATATATTTTCAAGAAATTTTTTATCAAGTCTTAAAGGATGCTAATCACAGAGCATTAATTGGTCAACCTTAATTGTGTTACTGATGAACCGATGATATTAGCAGGATCTTAGTTCAGCTATTGTTTTCTTTTCACAGACCATTGGCGTTGTCATAAAAGGCACCAGTGGCAAAGAAGTAGATAATGTCATATCACACATCGCACAAAGAACATTCGATCATTCACCTCCTGTTCGTATGATGGTCACAAATATAATCGGTGATTGGCTTTTAAATCTACGTGACAGGTATGACATTGACAAGCTCTCAAGGTCTTTAAGCTGTCTGGTAATTTTTTCAAGAAGTCTGCTTATTTTTTAAATGACTGAAGATCTAGAGTATTGGTTTTAAATTGGATACATGCGAGGACGTTTTGTTTTTTAATAGATAAAAAAGTCAGAAAATGAATTGTTTCGTTTTATTTGCTCAATTTTTAAGTGTGTTTATTTGCTCAATTTCACTCGGACTGTTGCTAGTATTATGGTTATTTTCTTTAGATACTCGTTTTTTCACAAGCTTCTACCTCTCTTGTTAACTGGATTGTCTGATGAGATGACCGACATCAAAGCAAAAAGTAAAGATCTCTTCGACCAGGTATGATATTTCTGACTCTAGAGAAGCACAGTGCACATATGGCTGTTGACTCATACTTTTCGTGCTCGCCTCCAATCAAATCTGTTGTGTTCGGAAACATTAATGGGCAAGACTGCACTGATTGGGCAACCTCATTGGGCAGCCAGCAGTCATGTGCTCGCGTTGCTGATTGACCTATTTCGATCCACAACTGGGTATATATATTTCCTAGCGTAGGGTTTTCGGTCTATGTTCTGAAGTATGATTCGAAATTTTCGTTTTTTTTCAAAGCCATTTTTAAGTTGCCACAAAATGATTGTTTGAAACATTAATAGCAACAAGGTTTTTCAGCCATTTAATCTATTTTAATTTCTTGATTTTCATCTTACCATTTAGCTGAATTTGACCTTAATTTGCAAAGTAAAACCACTCGTTTTATTCGATATTTTAACCCTCTTTGTATACGCTGCAAGATTTGCTTAAATTGTCAACTTGGAGATGCCAGAAATATGAAGATGGCTAGATAATAAATATTAAAATGGTTTTAATCAATAATGTGTTTCTCAATCATATTTTGTTTTTTAGGTTCTTCGTACTTTTCGCCGTGTAAACACTCTTTATTTAATTACAGGCAGGCCAGCAATACGAGGCCGAAAACGAAAATGACTTAAAAGAGAAGCTCGATTTCCACGTTGTGAAGCATTTTGAAAATGTTCATCGTAAGTAGGGCGGCTTGATGTTTTCCAATATTGATTGATGTCTGGATTTAGATATTATTCATACTGCGTCGCTACGTATGACCATATTCAGCCTTTTGTGATGCAACACCTCTTGATCCTTCATTTCTGTCACCCTTTCCCCTTTATTTACTCAATATTCCCCGTGCTATATTGACAATCATCTACACAAAGCTTGAATCCATCAATTGTTTCTTCTTGGCAAAATTGTCACTTTCTATTTTTCAGCTGGGGAAAGACCCTCTCTCGGTTGTAGAGAGCTCGTGCAGCGAAACTTCTCAAAAATTCTTCCAGCCGTTCTCGGAGACCTTACCGATTGGGTTGTTGAAACTCGA
This sequence comes from Rhopilema esculentum, assembly GCF_057945365.1. NCBI lineage: Eukaryota > Metazoa > Cnidaria > Scyphozoa > Rhizostomeae > Rhizostomatidae > Rhopilema > Rhopilema esculentum. The sequence continues at coordinate 4,476,976 of NC_142825.1, forward strand.
ATTAAAGTAGGTATTTTTCAGCACTTGCAATCCTAATTTAGGCATTCCTCAATTGTTTTTTATTAATTCTCAAGAGACCAGTTCACAAGACGATACCACAGAAAACGTTGGAATGCTTAGAAACCATGTAGCAATTTATAATCCATATATAAACTTAGTTAGCTACAATTAAAAAAGGAGCAGAAGTCTTTCATGAAAGAGGAGAGAGCCAATATACATTTCTTAACACAAATGTATTCAAAGCATTTAAAAGCTGTTCCCCTTTCTTCCTTGCTCCTTTCGTAGTTGTGTCTGGTAATCAAATGACTGACAGCTTTTGCCCATTGTATAATTTTTGCAAGCTTTCTTTTTTTCTGATTATCTAAGGGCTTTTTTCATCTTTTAGGCTTCGCAGCTACTGTATCATTTAATTTTCTACGCAGAAGACCACATTACCATGCATCTGGAGCCTCTACTTCAAGGTCTTTATAAATGCATCCGTGATGAAGAAGAGGCTGTTGGAAGAGAGGTTCCCTAATTCCCTTTTCAATTAAATCACTTCATCAACCACTGCGATTAGCCAATCAATTATTTGTCGTATATTGCAAATTCATAGCTTACTTATGTTAGTATATCGTATTCAGCGTGTATCAGGAGCTTTCTCTTCCCGATTAAAGCCTAAAATTAGTAGTAAAGGAGACTTGTTCGTCTTTTAATGAAATCAAAGTTTTAAATTAGATAACTTTTGGCAGTTTTTGGCAGTTGTTTAAATTAGATATATTCTAACTAACAAACGCTTTAGCATGCAGTCTTTTGATACACAAGATTTTGCAAATTTGATAGCATTTTGCTAAGCTGAGTATTCAACAAATATGAATTTTGCCTAGGTATTAACAACTATCCTCCAATCCTGTTTTTGTTAATAAATCTGCTATTCGTTAATTCAAAGCCCCTGAAAGTTATTTTATATGTTGCTTCTTAAATGTTTACTTCGAAATATTCTGAACATTTATTCTTAAGCCGTATGTTCACATCTAAGTTTCATTCTAACTCTACATATGGAATATGTTATTAGAATTCATAATCCGATTTATGGATATCTAAGAACATTTTTGATTTTAGGCCAGATGCAGTGCGGAGTTGGTTGGCCTGTACGTCGAACCAGGCATTTACTTCAAACTAGTCCTCACACATTTACAGTCAGTATCGACCGCAAATGCAGTATCGTGCTCTAATGCCGTTGCCGTCTTGGCATCTCTCATTCGTGGTGCTGTATCAGAGCTTTTGAACAAAGAGCTCAAGGTATTTTCGATATTATATATATAAGCTTCTTTGTGAGATAATTCACTGCAATTTGATTATTCTCTACTGAGCCAAAACGGCTACAAGGCCATTAGCTGGAACCCTTTGTTCGTTTGCTACCCTTTTGGATCAATTTAAGATATTTTGAACATTTCACGCGCCAGGCAACCCACTCATTTATCATGTTAAGTTCTCTATCTTTCCCCGTGTTGTTTCCATCGATTAATCCTTCATTAATAATCAATAAGTCTATCGTTTTTTGTCATTCAGAATCATCCTATATAAAAATACTTAAGTTATATAATAAAATAAAATTTCTTGGTTTTTTTATTATTTTTTTTCTTTTGCTGTCATCAAATAAAAATCTATGACTCTCTTTATATTATTTATGCATCCAACGTGAGTTGTGGTTTTCAGATTTTACCTTGTAGTATTCTTCGTCATCCATTTTTAAACTTGTGTATGCTGAGTGATGGCTCAAATTACATTCAAATAAGGACAAGACTAGGTCAAAAGTATGCATGAATGATACTAAACAAGACTTTCCTTTCTTGTAAAAGATTTCCACCACAAAATCAGCTTGAAAAGCATAGGCGCGTGTATTATGACATGATTCATATTTTGCGTTCTGTTTTACCTAGGAAATTTGCGCAGTTATCTCATCACCTGACGTCAGCATAACGGTAACAAGAGAGCTGCACCAGGAATTAAATGCACTCGTTGCTGCAGTTTTGTCAAAACCTGGGCTGGATTTCTCAAACCTTAGCTTTATGCTGTTTGATATTTTACTTAACATCATGTCAATGGCATCTGATCCAAATATTATGAAAGAGGTAAACGATACTCGTCAGTTTTATTTTACGATCAAAATATCTAATGTCTCATTTTCCTGTGTTTTATGTTCTAGCTTGTAATTGATTAAATATTTTAATCAATTAAAGGCCATAAGCTTTTTTTACTGCATTGAAGAGGGAAGTAAATTGATAATGTCATTTTTCATTCATGGTTGTTTGTTTTGCTTAACAGAATGAAACAGACTCTAGAATTAACATGAATTTCTGCGACTGTTTTTAGGCCAGGGCAAATCTCGAAAAACTCGCCCAACTAAGGAGTTTGGGAACTGTTGATCGTATTGTGGAAGAACATGGCTATGGAATTTTAACGAGTTTACAGGTAGCAATGATGTTTTTTATTTCTTGCCATTAATTTCCTTTTTCATTTCACTTTATAAAGAATTGAATGGACCAATAGATTTATTTTATAGTTATCTATGCAATATTATCTGTGATGATTTCGAGCAATAATTTTTATAGGAAGATTCCTTCAGTTAATATTTTCAATAAATTTTGTATTCTACAATGTTATTTCATGTTTCCTACCGACTGTAGAAAATTATGGTCATTTTTATGCTAGGCTTATTGTAAGTTTTCAAACACGATGCAATTTTTCATCCAGGAAAATGCGGAATTGTGGACTGGCAGCTCTCCAGAACGCCTTAAATTCGACATGCTGCTGACATTGTCTCACAAAGCTTTCCCTTCCATGCTCAACCAGTCGATGGAAATTTTTCTAACGAATCTTCGACCGACCAAAGACCCAGAACTAAAACTAAAGTAAATATTTTTTTTGCTGTTTAATTCTTTTTTTCCTGGTTTTTCCTGGCAAAAATGTAAAATTTGAAGAAGATGCATTCAATTTGGTTGAGTTCTGGTGAGAAACAAATAAAATGACAGCGAATAATTTCAGTTTCATTTTCCAAAACAGTATTACAAGCTGATTAGATTGAAACAAATCGCAGAGCCAAATTAACCAAAAATATTGCCTACTAAGTGACATGAATAATCATTTAAACCCAAGTATGTTTTAAAATACTAGAAACTCAACTGCTCGTACTTATATGGTAAATTTGCTGGTTGGTGTCGATATTTTAATTTGGTCTTGTCTAAAGCCTCGTTTGATGCATTGAATTATGTAAACCTCCACACATGTAGGACCGGATTGACATGTAGGACTCTGTTGAAGGGAGGTTTCTTTTAATCGCAGGCTACGTCAACAAGGAAAAACCGCCATAGAAAATGAATTTTTGGAAAAATATTCGTTGTTTTATCCAGAATAATTTGGAGCTGTTCCTTGTTGGCAGATCCCCATAACTGGTGGTTTTGCTTTGTGATATTAAATCTGCATTTAAATGAAATAAGCATCCTGCAGATAGCAATTTTCAGCCTATATCACTTTCTTGTTGAAAGGCTCTCCTTACTAGCCTTTTGTTAGTCTCACGTTCTGTTTTATTCTAGGATGTTTTCATTGCTATCAAGAATTGTTACTGGTGTCAGAGATGATAATGACGTCATCGAATCGCTTCAGCCTTTCTGCGTTACGCTGCTGAAGGAAGCTGTTCTGCCTAACTGTATTTGGCACGCTGGGAGGTAAGCAGTTTGTGTTTGTATTCTTTCACAATAAGCATTTAGCCTACACATAAACATATACTTGCTATCGATATCCGTTTCATTTGGAATATGCATATCGTAGCAATATATATGGATGAATTACGAAAAGAAAACTTACAGAGGACCTTTTTTCATGTACCATTATTAGTAATGATAATTCGAAGGGGATTTCTGAAACTGAAAGTGAATTTAATGTTTGCATGCCTTTTTGTACGAAAAACATCTACAGTGAACAACACGTGTTTTTGTTACATCAGTTCAGTTTGTTTTCGGTTTAGATTAGACTTAAAGTTTTTACCTTCATCAAGACACAGTTCAATTTTTAAAGTTTTTTTAAAAATTTCTATTAAACTTCTTGTTTCATCGATATTTTACAGAAAGCTAGACAGTAGTACAGAAGTAATCACATGACTGCATCATTCTTTTATCAGTTATTCATCATTTACTGCAAATAATTGCGACATCGCAGCAAATTTTCGTGTATGCTGACACAAAGTATCTCTTGCATTTCATAAAAAATGACCCATGAAAGAATATAAGGGCACTCTATTTTTGCTTACAGAGTTGCTGCTGCAGTGCGGGCTGCTGCGATGTCTTGCTTTTGGTCCCTTCTGCAGGGTCATGTGATCAGGACGGAACACATCAACGAAGTGTTTTCGGACATGCTTATTCAGGTATAACACCAATGAATAATGGCGAACCAAAAATAGGCTTTGTGTGTATTCAGAACAGCCCGTTTTGAAATAGCTTTTGGCACTTTTTTGCTTGACATCTTTGTCATGTGCTTTGGTGTTAAAGTATTTTCAATCTATAGAGTAATTTTCGAAATATAACAACTCCTCGTAAGTATCTGCTTGTTTGCACGTCTGTGATTAACATGTGCAAAAATATGAATGAATTTAGCTTGGGAGAAAAAATAGTTGACTTCATGAATTACTCTTAATCGCTATAGAAATTATAGCGATTTGATATTTCTCATTGCAGATTATATCTTGCCTTGATGATGACAACCAAACGACTCGAATGGTAACTTGCAAGACTCTCCTCAAGCTGCTTTGTGAATGCAAAGATTCATTTGATGGTATGTTTACATCTTCCTTTTTCTAAATGCTACCACGTGATTTTAATCAAAAACCTGCGTCACGTGATCACTAGCAAGCGACTTCTTTGTTAATTGTTTCGTATTCATATGGTGACTTTAACATTATTCATTGAAGAAAAAAGCACCTTCCTTTTCACCTTGATAGTGAAAATTAAGCATCTAGCTTGTATGAAGTTGCTAAATCTTGGACTCATTAAAAATCAGATTTATTTTCATAGTGCTTTGTCATTCCAATTCAAATGTCCTAGTGGCCCCTCCAGCATGGAATCGGTTTTTCACATATCAATCTTTGTTTGCCCTTTAAATTGACAAATGTTTATCCCAACAAGTATCTTATCATCAACTTAACATAAATGTGCATAATGTAGAAATGTGTATTGAACTAGGGGGAAAGTGGGTTAGTTTTTATGCAGCTATCTTTATCAGTCTTTTTCCTTTAGCTGAACGGCTGAACAAGATATATCCAGAGCTTCTGAAAAGAATGGATGACAGCAACGAAGAAATAAGGATGCTAACCACAAGAGCTTTTTCATCTTACTTCAAGTATGAAATTTTTGTTCTTATTTGAGGTCTTATTTGAAGAATTATTTTTAAAACCATTGGAAAACACAGATCACTAAAAAATTGCACTTCTTGATGACGAAAACCTGGAAAAATTTCAATTTTTAGAATCATTGGAAAACACAGGTCTCTAAAAAATTACACTTCTTGATGTCGAAGACCTGGAAAAATTTCAATAGGGTGTACTCTAAAGGTTATCTTATCTAAAAGTCTTAGTTAGTTTCAAGGGCAGTTTTATTCTTAAATATTATTAATTATATATATAGAGTAAATTGAAGATCTGATATCATTGCAAACGTATTTCATATTTTAATAAATCAACATTATGACTATGCCTCGCCTTTCTTTCCATTCAGGTGTTTTAGTAACTACGATGCAGATTTCTATAGGCCACACTTAGAAGCAATGTTCAAAGGACTTTTAATCCACCTCGATGACCCAGATAAAGCAATACAGGTCAGTTTGTCATCCGCTGTTATTTCAAGCATATATAAGCCTTTTGATTTCAATTAAAAGCTGTTTGCTATATGTATAATTTCAAGTAGTATTTTCTTGCTAATGCTCAACATTTGTAATTTTTGTTCCTTCCTCGCTATTACTTTAAAATACTGGATAAATCAACTTTGATTGCTTAGAACTTACGACCCAAAATTACATTTTTCGTACCCATCAAAAATCATAATCTTGCTCGGCTTTATTACCACCATTTTAGCATGATATCCTAAGTATGTCCCTTACAAAGGGTTTCATCCAATCATCCATTCATAAATTCTTTCATTGATTCAGTCACTGAGAAGTAAATTAAACCGGTGTGTCAATAAACGTTTTTCATGTAATCTGAAGTTGTTGTAAACAGAGCTATGATAAGTTAAATTGATAATGAAATCAACTGGTAAGGTAAAGTGGGTGTGGGATGTGATGTCGTTTGAGCAAGAAAATATATTATTTATCATATTTTTTGAAAAACGTATTGCTAATGACTGTTAGGAGACGCAAAAGTTGAATTTTGATTTTCAGAACAAAGAATTGTTTTACTGAATTGATCGCCTTCATGTTTCAATGGTTTACTTTCCTTTCATTTTCTCGCCTTGGTTTAGATCCTATTGTAAGAGCCTGATCCTTGAGTATTGGATTCAACTCATCACATAAAACTTAAGCAAGCTGTGTTTGAAAGTTGTTCTTACATGTGAGATTTTTCTGTCAGATATTGGATGTGCTGTTTCTAATAAAGACACTGTTGAAAGTTAATTTTCAAATTTTCATTTTGCGTTTTCTCTGCAGGATTCCGTTTTAGCCGCTTTAAAAGATGCTAGTTTTATCCATCCAAGTTTACTGCGATCCAAGCTAAACGAAGTTCGACATAAGCACAGATTATCGATGTGAGTATGTCGATTTTTGTCACCTTTGCGGTTAAATTGATATCTTGGCAGTTGAACATGATGTGTTACGAATGAAATATTCAAAGAATCCAGAGGCACCTTCTTACTGCTGTTTACTTGTTTTTAGGTACTGTGATGATCTTGAGAAATACATCCAAACAAATCTAGAGCAAAAAACGTGAGGAAGTCGTTACAAATTAAGACTTGTTTATGCTCGTCATTCTGGAGGAAAGATTTTTATATCAAATATTTAATGTTTGTATGGTATGTTGGTGATCGTGTTTAGATATTGTACATATCATTTTTTGCGGGTATCGATTCCGAAAAAATAGGTTCTTTGACTGCATTTGTTCAATTTTATATTTTCTGGCCTACTTCTCCGTTTATGTAAGGAATGGAAAATTGAAACAATCAATATTTGTTTTCATATGTTAGACTTGTTTTTTCATTCTAGCTATTTCAAGCGACCATGGTACGAGTTTCTGTATTTATCATTTCCTTTCGAATGGTGCATCAATAGTTGCAAATTGCTAATATTTAATGGTTTAATTTTAGAACACTGGTGCCTAAATCTTTTTTAGTAAAATGTTTTTTAAAGGAGTTTTTTTCAGAACAAACATCATCCAAGTGTTTTCATATCTTTTTACTCCATCATTTTCCGCTGAATATATGACTGATTGTGAGCTAAAACCATGGTTTTTTCTTCATTGTATGGTAACTCGATTAATCCCTCCAGGGTTATTGAGATGCACAACTAGGCATGTTTTGGTGGGGGTTGGGGATCTGTTCGAGTGTGGGGGCTTATTAACAATTTAACTTCTCCATGGTGGAGGCTAGTAAGAGAGTTTATACGAGAGAGGGGGTGATTCAAGGATAAACGGCAGGTTACTGCTGACGTTCTGGCGCATAACCAAAGCAATAAACCTAAGAACTGGTGTCACTTAGCATATAGAAAAATGTTTTTTACATTAATCCCCGAGCCTAATCGAACCAGTTGAAGAAATTGGGCTTCTTGAAAGGGTAGGTAAACACAGTCAATTTTCTACGTTTCTTGTAAAGGCGGTCTTTTCCCTTCTTTTGCCTATTCAAAAATAAGCGTCTAATCGGGGTAGGGGGCAAATGCCTTTCATTAGAACGAAACTAATTGCAAGATTCACAGAATACGGCGGACAGCCTATACTGCATTACCGTAAATCCTCAAATTAGCCCCCTGAGGGCTTAATTATTTTTGACATTTTTGGACGGGGGCTTATTCGAGAGGAGGGCTTATACGAGAGGAGGGGGGGGGGGCTCATAAAATTATTGTAGACAATAAGAATACATTATTAAAAGACCTTGTTTATTTTAGTAGGAATTTCTTTATGAGCATTTAATTAATTACTACCAAAGGTACGAATTTGTCGTGGTAATTCAATAAAACGCCATAGGGAACCTCAGATGGCAAAAACCGTCAATTGAAGGGGTCCAATTCGAGAATATACCGTAGCAGTGGGGGCTTTTTCGAGGGGGGGGGGCTATTGACAATTTGTAGTTCTAGGGTGGGGGCTTATTCGAGGGGGAGCGGCAATTCGAGTATTTACGGTATGTTATGAAAACACCTTCGTAACAGCAACAACAACACTTATCCTCGTGGTTGATCGAAGAAGTACGAGAGCAATAAATAATATGGCGGCAAAAGGAATATAGGCGTGAAAATTTTCAAAATGGACAAGACCCCGAAGAAAAAAGAGGATGTAAAGAAAGAAGTAAGGTCTTTACTGCTATCATCGCCAGTAGGACTTAGTTTACAAGACCTGTTGTCAGATTATCGATCGATGATAGGCTCCCACTTGCCATTCCAACAACTGGGATATTCTTCTGCGTTAGAATTTATCAAAGACATTCCCGATGTTGTGTACCCTGTATTCCGTGCTGGAGGTGTCATGTACCTGGAAGGTTAGTTTTTAATTGTTCCCATTTTTATAATTTTACTTTAAGGTGAATTTTTGGATCCCGCCCAAAAAAACGAGAAGACATTATATGGCGTCTTGGCCTTACGCTGGATCATTACTTGCAGCATAATCGCCGTACAAAATTGTTTGTTAAATGAGTTTTAGTTACCATTGATATAAATTTTTCGCTTCTCTATCTCGTTAAGGAAAAAGCAGTCACTTTCTTGTTTTTTTGCACTGCATTACTTACTGCAATACATAAATTTGGATTTATTCCAACTTGAAAATTTTTGCTCAGTTTGGTCCTTTCTTATAGTAAATTTCAAACTGCATTTGATGTATTTATAGTCCAACTACTAAGTCTAAGTCTAAGTACAAACTATAAGTTTGATGAAAACAAGGTTTTGTTGATTGGGGTAAAAAACTATGGTAAAATGACAAAAAATTTGGGTCGAATTTTAGCTGTTATTATTGAAACTATAGCTCATAATTTCATTAGAGGAGATTTGGCTAAAAAAAGAGAGATCACCAGAATTTATTGAATTGTATAAGCAACATATTATCGCATAAAAATTATCACAAGAAACTTCTCCATAGCAATTTTTAGTGTTTTTTGTTAGTTTGTCAGCCAGGGTGCATTCCATGTCAACTGTAAGTCAACTGTACGCCGAAGGTCTACCGGGACATTTGTTTAGGTATGCCAAAAATTTAAAAGCAGTTAGTAAAACAATAAACATTGTTGCGCCAGACAAAGAAAACTGATTATTAGAGAAAACTGTGGTTTATTAGTCTTTATTTTATGTTAACAATGTACATGGCTTCATGTTTAGCATGCCAACTAATGAAAATTTTAAGTATGCAAACTCGTTTTTTATTTGTTTGCACTCTGAACGCCAAAAAACCTGGGTGTACGCTGAAGATCTTCGGGCCTAAGTACATGGAATGCACCCTGGTTTGTAAGCACTAGCAAAACACTTTTTGTCATGAAGAAAGTAATTTTTGAAACTTTTATCAGAATAATAATACCTGTGCTAAAGGGGAAAAAGGAGAAACTGGAAGAAAATTTAAAAAAATTGAGAAAGGATTTTTTTTGTATTTGTAAGCTAGCAAAAACTGGATTTGCCCAGCAAAACTGGAAGAGTTGACAGGCCTGCATAACTTCCTTCAGGCAACATTATCTGTGTGAACTCTATTATCATAACGAATGGGAAAATTATGAAAAAGAATATGATATGCAATACAATATTGCATGACTAATCCTTGAAATAATCTAAAAAGGTTTTTGAAATTAAAGAGCTAGGAGCATTTCAAACAACAACAAAGTGTTTGTTGCTATTCCCTAATTGCCTTTAGCCCATTTTCATAGCTAAATATATTGGCATTATATTCAAGTAAATTACAATCCATTGTTATAAGATCACTAAATAGAGTGAGAAGCTTATTGCTGGATATTGAAATGTGATAATGTTCAAATATTCTTGTATTTTGGTATCATTGAAAAATTGTGCTAAAAGGGATATACTGGCAATCTGATTCAACAAGCAATCTTTTTTATTCGGGTTTGACTGACTGGTCTACCTGCTAATTCAATCAGACAAAATTGATGAGCTGAAACAATGTTTTTTTAAGCAATGGCTCAAAACTCAGTTGCATCTTGAGTTAAATGTCATATACAAGATGGTAGAGTTTTTGGGGCTGATCTCCTGTTTTGCTGCAAAATTAACCAATTGTTTACTTCTTGCTGCTATTTAAGATATCTTTTGCAAGGATCCCCTTGTTTTTTATGAAACATCACTTGTCAAAAACACCTAGCTGTCCTGCATGAACAGCTGTAAGGAAGCGGAAGAACTTTGAAGTAAAGGGGCACTGCTGATGAGGTGTCGTGCTTGCTTAAATAGTCATTATGAAATATTTATTTTGGCATGCAATTTGCACATGATGCAATAATTGATAAGAGTAAAGTTTAATGTCTTGAACATTTCATAAGACTGGCCAGTCTAAACTGATTGCTGAAAAGGTTTTTTGCAATTTTCATGAGAAGTTTATACTGTAGATAACTGATCATGTATTTCAGTCTTGAGAGTAATTAATTGTATCAGTTTAAAGACCTGCAAAATGCACTACATTTTATGATAGACGTTGATATATTTTCTTGTTTATGAATTCAGATTTTTGTATGTACCTTTTTAGCTGTTGCTGATAGCACAACTGTACATATAAAGAAACTAGTTTTGCAGCAAAAGAAATCTGGAAAAGTTAGAAGCATTAGAAAAACTCCTGATGAATCAGTTAGACGGCCTCCTCCAAAGCCAATTGTTCCTGCACTTGTTAGAATGAAAATTAAAGAACTTCTCAGATCATCTCCTGAAGGTATAGAAGCAAGTTTGTTTGGCACAGCATTCAAGAATCGATTTGCTGTAGAGATTGATTTTCAAAAACTTGGTTTTCCTTCCTTGAAGCGACTTCTTCAAGAGTGCTCAGACTGTATTAGAATTGTGAAGAAAAATATAAATGGAGTTAATAGTGAGGTTTTGTTTCTGGGACAAAGAAAGGATAGCTCAAACTCTTTAATAGACATGAAAGATATTCCTCCAAGAAGACAGAGATCAGCACTGGAATCTAAATCAAAATCTTTGGAGAAGCCATCAGCCAAAAGTGATATTTCTAAGCTACCTACAAATTGTGGTATGTTTCATCTGATTGTTTGGCTTAGTAATATTCTTTGCTTGTTTTAATTTTCATTGTTTCTTTACTTCATATGTTTAATTTTTTTGTTGGCAATATTAGGGTAAGTCCCAGGTGCCTATAGCAAAGCCCTAACAAGAGGAAGGAGGAAGAAATTGGAAGAGAGGGAGGAAAGAACAAGCTGTCAATTTGTTTTAATAAAGACAGGTTTTAAGAATCTGGGCAGCAGGAAGTGGGTAAAACATTCTGCTATGAATATATTAACAGCAATAAGAGGTTATTTAGAATAAACTGAATGGTGGGGCAGTAATTAATGAATACAATAAGTTGCAAATTAATGTACATTTAATCTTGGGATAAGGTCTTGTATCTTGGCATGTTGATCTTGGGATGAGGTCTTGTATAGGCATAAAAGAAAAGTGTGAAAATGTTTCAGTTTTAAATTTGTTTGTAAATGCTATGATACATTCTTTAAATAATATTCAAAAATAGATTTTGAATTGTTTTTTAAAAGGCAAGCAGAAGAAACCTGGAAATGCTTTGACAAAAGATATGAAATCATTGATGGATTTAGAACCAGAAATAGTCCCCCAAAACATAAAAAATTCTCAGTTTGTGCCAAGGAAACAGAGTGGAATCACATCACAATCTGGTGTGTCAGACCAGCTAAAAATGGAGATAAAGGATGTAAGTTTTGTACATAAAAAATGGTCATATTAACAGAGGGCAAGATGGCCATTGCCCCTAGATAATTTTGAGAAATATCTTGAAACTTGATCTTTTCAATTAACATAAATCTCAGTTCAGTACAAAACTGTATCAATTATCTTTAAGCATTAAAATTTTGGCTTTTAGGAAAATACAGTGCACAGTATCTGCACTTGAAAATGGGTATATATATGCAATGCAACCCTTGGAAAATTTGCTTGGAAATGTGCTTTGTTTTGATTTTTTCAAATACATTGCAGATATTTGCCGACTTCAAAGGCATCCCCCCATCCAGTGGCGGCGCCAGGGGGTGGTATGGGGGGGGGGTAATTACCCCCTACTTTTTACGAAACATGGTATACATATTTTGTTTAAAAACGGGTTAAAAAGCACTAGGTAGGGGTGAATCATATTTCCTAAGGAAATTTGACCTGGTACAATGCACTGAAACGAGGCGATTAGGGCGTGGTCTCACTGGTCACGCCCATTACCCTCCCACTCGGCAGTAGCTGGCGCCGCCACTGCCCCCATCAACTTTGCAATAAAATCCCCTCCCCTATAGAGCCACCTTCTAGAACCTAAAGAATCAAATAACCCACAAATAACCCACTTATATGATTCCAGCTGGAAGCTCCATCAAACAGAGATGATAAAGTCTTTTTGTTGTTCTAGTTACTGGAGGGAAAGAAAAATGGAATGTGGCTGGCTAGACTCCCTTTTGAATACAAGGTAAGAGGATTTGATTATTGTAAAGTTGCTAGAAATTATCAATTGCTGGATCAATCATTTGAATAAAAGTATTGGCAAAAAATGATAGCTTGTCTGCCAAATGCCAGTCGAGCTTTGCTGCAGCTGCTATGTTTCTTAGGAAGCGCAACTGCTTTTTGCAATATTTTTTCAAAAATATTCAACTCTTTTGTTGACATTGTTTGAAGAAAATTTACAGAGTTAGATTTGTAAGCTAGCATGTGTTTATTGTTCTTTTAAAGGCAAGAAGATTTGTTGTTTCTTGTTTGATATTTTCCTTTGCATTGGCATTTGCGTCAACTAATTGTATTTCCTTGCAGCGATGCTTCAAAAAAGAGCTTGACATGGCTGGAGCTGGCTATTACAGTCTGATAACAATGATGGGTTCAATACCAGATATTGTCAAAATTGAGAGGCCTGTAAACAATGGCGACTGGTTGCTTATTCCAGCAGCAGCAGGTTAGCATGAATTTTTCAAATATGCAAGGGTGGCAACACTACAAGGGTAAATCACCAACCCTTGCATATTTTTCCTTGCCAAAGCCACGCAGGTGTGGAATAGACAAAGTTAGCCCTCTCAAAAAAGTGGCCCTGACTCTGCCCTTAATGTGATCTTCACAAAAACCTTTTTGTCATGCAGGCATTCTTGTAGTGTTGGTGATTTAAGTTTTAAAATCTCATTGCTGTGCAATAACATTGTAGCATGACATTTCTCCGCAGTTAGAATTGTAATGTACAGTGTCATAGTGGAATTGATATATTTATTATATACTGGTGCTCATGAAGTTAAGTTTTTTAATACTTTTAGTCAAAGAAATTGGAGAAGAAGATCCGCTGCCACCTGATGCTGTGAAATATGATGGAATTTATCAGAAGCTTTCGCATCCAACAGAAGGACAAATAGAAATATTTATTGTCCAGATAAACAGCCCTGACTGCTTTTATTTTCATTGGTGTAAGCAGAAGGCATCTCTTGATAGACTGATGAGTGAAATGAGGTCTGCATTCTTTTTCTATTTGAATATATAATTGCTATGGTAGAGTAAAGGACGTCAGGTTCAAGCCTGCTGTGTTTTCATGAAAAACAGTTTTGTCTACTTCCGACGACGATTTTGATTCCAAAATGTTTTCCCTATATCTTGTTTGGGAGATAAGACGACTTCTGTCTTTGCCAAAACTAGCGAAACATTTTTAGCATTTGTGGCAGGCTGTAACTTAAGCATAAAAAGGCCTAACATTGGTTTTATTCAAAGAAACACCCTGTTGAAAATGCAGAAAGTGACAGGAAAATGAATTTAGAGTGGGCAGTTTTGTTTTTGGATAGTTGAGGTTTCTAATCAGGAAGCTACTGTGATGTGCAGTTATTGAAATGATGATGTGCCTACACTGAATTAGCCCAGGAGAAAACCAGAATTAAACGCCTATTTCTATATGTCTATGCAGCACAACCTATATCCATTTCATTGGTCCATAACAATGCAATTTGTTTAGAATGTATTTTTTGATGTTTTGAACTGATGATTTAAAAAGCCATTAATATTTACAAGCACAAATTCAGACTAAAATTTATCACAAGACCATAGCGTCCACGCCTCTATTTTCTTAACTGTCATTGGCTTAAAACTGAATTTTAACTGCAATATGTTTGTTTTGTAGCGATTTCTACAAAACTGTTTCTTCTCAAAATTACATGTTGCCTGCAAGTCATCGGAAAACTGGCCAGGTATTGTTATTTTACTTCGCTACTCTTTCAAAGTTTTAGCTTTCTTTAGAAAATGACTTCAGTTGTAGGGTAGCAACATTTTGCTCATGCATGAGGTGAACATGGCCATAAGCTTCATTTTTTATTGACTTGAGATACGCATGGCTAATTCTTTCATTATACTGTGAAATTACTAAAATCCCAGAAAGAAATAGTAATTTAAAAGAAAGACTTTATTTTGTTCTGGTCGGCAATTACAAGTGAATCGAAACACTAGCTGCTAGTACTCTAGCGATATCGCTCTTTATTCTTGTATATTATTGAAACTGTAGCAAAAGTTGGCAATATGTTGTGTTGTTATAACACACAGTTTACAATAAGTCTGGTGTCTGCTTTATGTTGTTAAGCAATACTTTCCCATGCATAGGTGTGCTGTGCAGTGTACGAAGAAGATGGTGAATGGTACAGGGCAATGATTGTTCATTCTCTTTCAGATAGTGAAGAAGTTGAGGTAACTTGCTGCTTTCCTTGAGAAAGTTATTGCTAAATTCCTTGAACAAAATGATATCTGTTTAATTTCTTGTGATTGTGATGTTTAGAGTTTCTTCATGAAAGTATTCTCAACCAATGATTTGGTCGTGTTTTGCTTTCAGGTCATCTTCACAGATTACGGAGACAAAGCGACTGTTAGATCAACCAACCTGAGGCTGCTACGAAAGGACTTTCTTGAGCTGCCTGCCATGGGCCTCAAAGGATCTCTCGCGAATATCAAGCCCCTCAACTCGGTAAGAATACAATTCTTTTGAAGTCATGCCAAAGGTAGGGGGTTCAGGGTTCCCCTAAGACCCAATGATATCTTGAACTTCGTCAACTCTCTTGTTGTCTATTACTTGCATGCCAATAGTCTTGGGAAGGTTTGAATTCAAATGGGGATTTTCCAAATGTCACTGAATATATCGAGCTTTTTTTAGCTTCACAACGTATATTTAGTGAAATCTTGTTTTTTATTTTTAATTAATTTCTTACTCGGAGAAAAACATTAGCAAATACATTCCACCAATTAAAATAGTATAGCCTTCTCAGAAAACATTGCCACATCCCTCATCAAATCAGGTCTTGAGGCTCATTTCCTCATCACAGGAAGCAACTTCAGGCTGTTGGTGCATCAGCACAAGTTGCTTCACCTAACCCATCCGGAAACCTAACCTTTGATATGGCTTAATAGACCCATTTACAAGCTGCTTAAAGTTCTGGACAGGAAATAGACAAGAAAAATTCACTTTTCCCCACCAGAGAGCCGATGCACCAGTCCTACCTTAGTTACCTTAGATATCAGAGGGAGATAGAAAACATGACTGAATTAAGAGCCTAGCCTTTCCTAAACGAAAAATAACAAGAACTTTGAAATGAACCCCGTGATGTAAATAGGCCCTAGCCTAATACAATGGAATAAACAAGGATTTGAAGAAACACACTACGCTTGATATCAAAAGGGGAGGGAGGAACGGGAGAAGAAAACAGTGTGGAGAAAGCATACGAAATAAGCACAATAATTCGGACCCAAAGCAATTAAATACACCCATCTGATTAAATTTTATTTGATCAGCATTCATTTTCCTTCCTAACACTGATTAAGTTAATTTCTTGATATCTTGCATTCTTGTTGTAATTCTTACTAACTTTTTTAAACGATGTATACTTACTCTTCAATGTACTTTGATCATTTTTTCACCTTGAAAATGCATGGCGTTTCTTATTTTGCTCTTTGGGAATTTTTAGTAGTCAACTTGTTTACTTGGTTTCCAAAAAACTCTGCATAGTAGCTAAAGTTGACGGTTTATTTGAAGATTTAAAGCTACAGCATCAATGCCTTTACCTCAGAAAGCTACCATAATAAGCAAAATTAAGCTTATGTTTATCAAATGAATAGTTTGCAGCTCAATTAACTTTTTACGATCAGGCACCAAGTGTGAATCGCTAAAGTTTGTTTGACAATATGTCAATAGAATTAAATATCTCAATCTTTATTATATATTAAACCAGCATTGAGTAGTTTCGCTCCATTTCTATGAAACTAGTATGTATTTTTGATGCAAGGTCGTTTTTTGGCAGAACACATGGGCACAAGAAGCATCTACACGGTTCTTTGAATTAAGCAAAGATAAAGTTTTACTTGGCA
Organism: Rhopilema esculentum; assembly: GCF_057945365.1. NCBI lineage: Eukaryota > Metazoa > Cnidaria > Scyphozoa > Rhizostomeae > Rhizostomatidae > Rhopilema > Rhopilema esculentum. The sequence goes on from NC_142825.1 coordinate 4,493,698, forward strand.
AGATTCACAATTATGAGGTAAGCAGTTTAAGCTTATAAACAGCCATTCTTTCTTTATTTTTAGTGTGTGCCACCTAAAAATGTATCATGTAGCCAACAGTTCAATTGATTAAAAGCTAATCAAAAAAATTTGTATGAATCATTCAGAGTTTTTGCATCAAATAGATTTTTCACGAAATAGTTCCATTTTCAGGGTTATTTAAAGTTTGATGAATAGATAATATAGTCTCCTGACATCCTCTTACTGTTTGATTTATATCAATTTTGAATCAATTAGACAAAGGATTGCTCCTGCAGGCAAGTATACACATAAGATTTCTAAAGAATAAAAATGACAGGAAGGCGGAGTTTTTAGAATAAAATGCCGGTGGCTTTATGTTTTCACGGTCGTTATGTAAAGTAATTATTATGTACAGTCCTCGAAATAGGCTCTAGGGGCCTTTTAGTCAAACAAAATTTTGAAATGGGGTTTTTTTGAGGGGGGCTTTTTCGAAGGTAGGGTCTTTCTTACAGCAACCAAAGGTATGAGCAGGGCCAATTTTCTTGTTCTATTTAAGGCTTGTCAGTGCGCTTAGAAATGAAGATATACCAGGATACTATGCCTATTGTTGTTCAGGGCTTCTTGGAGGAAGAGGGCCTATTCATGGAAAATTCTTTAGGGTGGGGGCTAATTCGTAAATTTGCAACTGCATGGGTGCAATTTATTGTGGTACCTTTTTGCAAATTAAGACATATTCTATCACATCCAGTTGTTCATATATCAACCTTCACATACGCAAAGTTAATGAGTGTTCGTAACTACATTAAGCTCCTGTTCAGGGTTTATTTTAACGTGCAGTGATAACCAATTTGTGTAGTGATAAATCGTTATTGTGCAGTGATAAACTCAAATTTTGTGTAGTGATGAAACTAGAATACAGAGATTTTTGGCATTGAAAAAGCAAAATTTCAGCAACTGCCAGTAGACACATAAAGCTTACAAAACAGAATTACAATGTTAAAACGAGAACATAACAGTAGCAGTGATCATAATCTATGAAATCTCTTGAAAATTGTTCAGTATCTAAAAGCTATCGAGTTTTTTTCATTTTCCAGTTAGTTCGACGGGTGTGGTCATGAAAATTTTCTAAAGGTGACACCCAAATTTTCAAAAATTTTGAATATATGCAGTGATAAAAATTCCTAAAAATATACTCTGCTCCTGTTGAAAAGCTATTGCAAAAAACTGTTTGTTGATCCAAATTGCATCTCAAATGGTCTTTCTGTAATTGATGTTTTTCAAAACCTTTCCCTACCCAGTTATTTTATCCTTCAAACAGGCATCTGAAGTTAAGAGTGTGTTGTGCACCTGTAGTAGGCATGATTGTATAACATATTCTTTGCAGCCGTTAAATTCTTTTAAGGCAGCTTTGATACTTTCTCACAAATAGCCAATCTCGTTTTTGCTTATTTTGTGATTGAAATTGTTGAAACTTTAATGTAAGCCTCAAATTTTGGTGCACCCTTCAAATAGTTGCTATCTATAGCTGTTTGATTTCCAAAAATCAGGAAAAAAGAAAAAGTTGTATTAAACACCCACTTTAAAATTTCTTGAAACGAAAGGCCACTGACAAAGTCAATACTCAGCGATACAGCTATGGGTCTGTGTGACATCTTGAGTGACTTCTTGTGCTAAGGACTACTTGAGAGTCTTGAGTGACTACTTGAGAGACAGGGAATTATAGTCACTGCCAACATCCTTTACTCCCATAGTACAGGGAATCTGGTATCAGATCTGAGATTCATTGACAATAATTGAATCAAAGACTGACTGGCTGTTTACAAAAGCCATTTATGTGTGCACTGACTGCTCTTGCGTATCATTTTCAAAATTATTTAATGCCCTGATTGTCATGTTATGGACTTGAGAAAGAGAATATAATACTTAATAAAGAACAGGATCATTGCATAAATTAAAATAAATACTTGAATGGTGATTTGCACTTATAAACTTGATGAATATAAGGGGATTTTAGTTTCCGTTTGGGCTTTGTATGTGAAGGGTACCAACCTAAATTGCATCCTGACCATCTTTTTGGGCAGAGTTACTTTGAGATTCACACAGTGGCGGATTTAAGGGGGGCAACTAGGGGCAGTTGCCCCTCCCTCCACAAGTTGAAGTAAGTTTGGAAATTTCCGCCCCTTTTGAAGAATGAGAATAAGGTGAAAAAGTTTCTGAGACCGATGAGTTAATTTGCTTCAAGGATTACCTCAAAGTTATGATGTTTATTCTGAAAATGGATCTGAAGTTGTTGTATACAGCGTACTCTCGTCACCAATTTTTGGAAATTTTTCAGCGCCCCCCACTGCCGACTGCCCCTCCTTCAAATTTGTTCTGAATCCGCCCCTGCATTTACATTAATTTTTTAGGATGGAATTCTGTCATTGAACCTTGCTGATACAAATTTCAATAGAACTGTCCACATAAATGATGTATTGGTTGTTGAGAATCTTGCCTGCTATGATAAGATGCAAAGAGAGCCTCTGATGCATCTGCAGTTAAATGGCAAGTAAACATTTGTATACACATATAAAGTTTCTGACTCTTGAAGTATTTATTACAAGGTTTGTGAAGTCAAATATGCAGAAGAATGTTTACACAAGTACGAATATTTACTTTAAGGGATCTTTTTAAGGGCGTATTGGGTGTGATTCTCTCAATAGACTGAAAAACTTATCTGTAATTGTAATTGAAAATTTAAGTAGTATTCTTATCCGTTTTATTTTCTTTGTGAAATAGAAAACGGGCTTTATGCAATTTTTGATCCTCATTAGTCATAAAACCTCTTGAACGAGGCCTTAAGAAGACTTATGGAACAAAATTTTACGTGTTTTAGTATTTTTGGAAAATAAGCATGAATTGATAACACTTATAATGAGGATGAAAGAATATTTCTTCGCAAGTTCTTAGCACAAAAATTGTTAGCATTTTCTCTATTGTGTCCGAAATGTTTTTTCATATCTTGATGTTGTTTTTGCACCAAATTTTAATACAAGTGTGTTGAAAATGTTAACATACAGAAATGGTCATTAGATGCTATCTCAGTACCAAATATTTTGAGGGTGTGATATATTTTTACGGTATGTGTTGTACAATATTTTTTGGAATTTTGAGTGTTGTTTTAACATTGAGTACAAAATAGAATCTGTGTTTCATTTGCTGCATATTTTCTAGGAATGGGACAAGCAAGTCATGCTGCAAAACCGGTGTCTCCTCTCATGCCAAATCCAATTTCACCTCTGCTTCAAACAACATCATTTGCTAATAATGCTGCAAGTTTGCAGGCACTACAGCAGCAAATTGCATTGATGAATTCCATGCAGTTGACGAACATGCTTTATTCATCAATGCAGCAAAGTGAGTTTTTTATAAAGTTTTCATTTCAGTACCACGCATGTGCCGCAGCTGTGCTTAAAAGGACATATCCTGATGCATTTCGCTGGCCATTTAAATTTCTCATTGGTTGTTGGAATAAACAATAAACCTATTGTTACGTATTCAGCCAGCTAATTCTCAATGTTTTCTCGATCATAAGCGAACTGCAATGCCTATCGTTAACTCTAAATGTTTGACTGACGGGACATAGTACCTTTAAAAGTTGTACATATTTGTCTAGAGGTAAGTCAGGGACACCAAAAATGCCATGGATTAGAATAACTTATTTTTCTTGGGAAAGCAAAAATTGTTTGAATGATGAAAAGTTTGAAATAGCTACTACAACATAGAATAAACTTAAATAAAATTTAGATATTGAAATAGGAAAATGTGTGTTTGAAACTGGAAAACTTTAAATTATCAGGCGATCAATTTGAATGTGGTTGCATTAGTTGAGCTTGGCAGTTACAAAGATAATTTTTTGTAAATACCATATTGCTGATTGATTTTTTTCTTTAAAGGTCAACAAGTCTTTCCTGCCCAAGTCATGCAGCAAGCTGTAATAAATCAGCAACAGAGGTAAAGTTTATAAATTTTGATTTGGTAATCAAGTGTTTTGAAATTATTCTCTTTAAGTAGATGCGTTGCATTTTATATTATTCTATCATTGACAAAACATTTTTACATTTTAAGACTGATACAAATGAGCAGTCTCCCAGCTACGCTGCCAGCAACATATCAACCACAGCACTTTGTCTTCAACCCAGTTACATCAGGAGTTGCCGGATTTCAGATGCATGAGCAAGAACAGCCAAGGGAGCTTAAAAAGACATCAAGTATAGACTCGTTAATAGAGTGTATCAATTCAGAGCTTGATGGAAAGACTAGCTCGGATGAGGAGACAAATGAACAAGTTTTGGGCAATAATGGCACTGAACCAAGAGAAGCAGAGGAGCAAGCTGCAGTTAGGTCGGAGAATGAGACTGCTGAAGAATCAGCTGATGAGGAGAGGAGACCTAGTGATATGCTCAAATTCAAAAGGTTGCCTGATTTATTTTTTTGCATTTTTGACAACATCATCTTTATAATCTTTACCACCGCCATTTTCAACCAACTTCATCGGTCTTTGAAAGTGGCTTTGAAAAAAACAAACATTTGAGAAAACTAAAGCTTTTCGTCTGATACCCTTCAGAGTTTATAGCGTCAAAACACAGACCGAAAACTCTACGCTAGGAAATATATATACCCAGTTGTGGATCGAAATAGGCCAGTCAGAAACGCGAGCACATGACTGTTGAAAGCTTGGTTGCTAGGTTGGAATTATACTTAGGGATTTTGTTGTATGTTTGAGGTCACGAGCCTCTATCAATCATTTGAGGAAATACCATCACATAATATAGGGGCCTAACTTTTTGCCTTTCAACAGGTCTGACCATTTCAGGCAAGCGATCAACCACTTGCCCCCCAGCACCCTCCTAAATTGCTCGGGAAGGCGATCAATCACCTGCCTCTCCACCAATTTTTATTTTCACTGCCCACCTTGAATTTTCCTGGCATCTTAAGCTACAGAATACTTGTTACATCTTAAAATTCTATCAATTTGGAAAACATATTTTGTTAATGTTGATCGCATAGAAATATCAAGTGTCATTTTCCACGAATTACTGCTAAGTTTGAATTTTGTCTCTTGTGTGTTTTTCAATGCCCTGTCTACTCATATACAAATACTTTTTGAAATTCAGATTTTTTTGTCTATTCTAAAAACATTTTGGCCGCTCCTCAACTACTTGTAAGAATAGCAAACACAGTTTTCTTACCAAGCACTTGTTTGATCTGGCCTGATCCTTAGCATTGGCGTTGATATTCGGTCACTTTGTGAACTATCATGCCTTGACATCTTTTTACTGAGACTATCTCGCAGACTGAACACCAAGAACACCACATCATTAAACAAGTCATGCATTTAAATAAAACACGATATCAACAACCTAAGCTGCACAATTTTATATTTCAGTTTTTGTTTTAAGACCTCTTGCCTTTAATATTTTCTTTCTAACTTGCTTGTTATTTTATAGATGCCTTGAAAGTACTTTATTGATTAATTTTACATTTGGTAAAAATCGCCACCTGACTCAAATATGGAAAGCAGTTTACCGCCTGCCTGCCAAAATTCTTATGGCTATGTCTGTTTATAGATTAATTCATCTTTGTTAGAGTATTGAGTGGCCCAAAGTCTAGGGCTTACTGGCAGGCCTAGACATTTAATATTCTTGTAGGTGAGCTGTGAATCGCTTGGTTGCTCAGTTGCTAATGTTGCTCAGTAGCATGGCGATGGTGTTATAACGATTTCGTATGGCATAAACGCAAGAGATGCAGGCCCTGCAAAATCTAGAGCATCACTGTTACTGTCAATTTTGAAAAAAACATGTCACAAGGCTGCTACGTTTTAAGCACGCCTTTGGTTTTTGTGTTCGTTTCTATTGCTCCTGAACCATCTGCTAAGATAACCGTTTGAAGTTAGTTATCATTTAGATATCGGTACATGTCGATGTGGATAAATGCTGCTGGATAAATGCTGAAATTACGCTGGTTTACTTTTTCACTACATTTGTTCCATTCTTGTATGCTGTTACCCCACCTCTGACAACCTCTTTGCACAAAGGATGTAAAAGTACAAAATCTTTGTTACAAAAGTTACAATTTTCTTCGATTTTTCCACCAATTTCTTGCCACTTTTTACGACTTTCCAACCAAGATTATTCCTCTTTTTGTAAGTTAGAATGTTTCTGGGCTCTAAAAATTTATGTTTCGATTTACTATCCATTTCCAAATTGATTCGTGACTATCATAACATAAAAGCTTTATGATAAAGCGCCTGACAGGAAAAAAATCTATAGTAAGAGTGTGAACACAGAAGAAATTGTTGTTAAAAAAATGAAACAATTAACACATGAGATTGTTAAAAAAGTTTTTCAGGATTCCAAGAAAATGAAAATGAATGGAAATTCAAGGAGAGCGATTCTCCCTTCTTGTTTAGTTTAGGAGAGCAATTCACAGCTCGTCTCAGGTTCTGAGGGTAATGTGGAGGTGAGCGTGAACTATCACTTGCCTCAAACAGCCAGGCCTGCTTGTGGGTTGCCTATTAACAAACATACATCCCCAGCAAATGCGAGCAGAAACCTTTTTGATACCTGCCATGACAAAAATCTTGTCCAAATTGTGTTTTTTTTTGGATTCCCTATCTCTCGCATCTTCTTCAAAGAGGTTCACTTAGTTAGGCTTTGAACGATTGACCAAGCTTTCTAAGACCCAAAAATGTAGGTTTCTGTTTTCATTCAAGGCTCCAAGTTCCAGAACCATACCAGCTGCATATTTTGAATTATGAAGGCAAGCCATATGTAACACGAGGTGAGGTGGCAGCTCTCCTTTGGCACAAAGATATCCTAAGGCAAATGGTAAGTTATTATGTTATGGGTCTTACTGGCTGAAGATTCCCTTAAAACAACAAAAGTTGCAAGTTGTAAGGCAGAAATCTTACAAGTTACAAAACGTACATAGTGCCTTTGTTGCTCATTTTGAAATAGTCATGGAAGTTGGCACCATAAAGACAAACAACGAATAGCTTACCATATACGATATACTAGTATTTAATCTTAAAAGTAATGATTTTCCTGAACAGTTTAAGTAGATTGACAGTCTGGATAAGCTATTATAGATTAAGTGTGATATAGACTTATTAAGAAAAATTTTGTAAACCATACATTTATACTTCAAAACACATTAAGCTGAAATTACACTACGCTCATTGCCCGATGATCAGACTGAGTGCGAAACTTGCAGTGACAACTTAATATGTCCTATTCTATACACCAAAAAGAGTGTACAGCTCTGCCTATACAGAACCAAGCACTTCATGAAAGACCCGTAAGCATAATGTGAAATTAAATTTTGCTCGTCCTTTGCAGCTTAGACAACAAAAGGTTGCAGTGACATCGATTGTCATCACCAGGGAAGATAATGAATCCCTGTTTGAAAGCCTTGAAATGTAAGTTGACCTACCTACCTTTTTATGCAATGAAATAACATGACTCAGATGCTGTTCGACCTTAAGAAGTGCATAAACTAATAAATATGATCATTGTCAAAACTTCTCAAGCTAACAGTAAATATTTTCAATTGGAAAATGTTGTTGCAGTGCTCTAAAATCCCTGCTCATCTAAGCCTAATGTTTGCATTAGGTCTGCAGTCCTTTCTGTCATCTGAATGGTTAAAAATACCTGCGTACACTGCATTTGCGTACACCGTACATCGTATACTTTAATATGTAGAAGAGGTAATTTTAAGCACATAGTTTAAAAAATGCAAAATATAAATTGTGTGAAGATTATCACACGCCTTGTCAAGGCTTCGAGTTACCATCTTAACAGGAAAAATTCTTAGGCCCTGTTTAAACGATAACACCTTACATGTTGTTGTTGCCGTTTTCATTTCATCTTGTATTTGGGGCACTGTTCATATGGGAATGCTGTAGTGCACCAGCATGCTATACTGCAGGTAGTTTGCCTTTGTTTTATCGAATCTGCACAGCGTTTTCATTTTGTAAGGGGTTCAACTAATTACAGAAGCAAAGAGATGTCTCAGATTGGTTTCATCCCAAATTTAGCAAAAATCAACAAATCAAAAGGGGCCAATTTGAGGATTTAAAATAGCAGTGGGGGCTTATTCGAGTGGGGCCTAATGAAAATTTGTATTTCTAGGGAGGGGGCTTATTCAAGGGGGGGGGCTTTTTCGAGGTGGGTCAATTCGAGGATTTATGGTACTTCTGCTTTCTGCGCTATTTTAAGGTGTAAAGTTGGTGACAGAATCCAGAATTGGAAGGGTTTTTTCTGCAGAGCCTTTTATTGTTAACGTATTGTTTTAGAGAAAAAGTAAAAGACATGGCGAGTGATGGAGAAGTCAAAGAATTTTTGACATTATACGAGCTTGAAAGGTAATTATTACTTAAGATTTTGCACACTGTTGTTATTGATATAACTGTTTAATGAACCAGCAAAACCTAAAGGGAATCAGCAAGTAGAATAAAACAAGAGAGGGAAATTTGAAGTTTGGGTAGCATATAATGGGTTAGAGGGTAGGAGAGTACAAAGTTTCAGAATGTGTCATGCATAAAGACGAGACAGTGTTCGGGTTCTAAATGCTTTAGGAAATTATTTGGACCTAAGCCCTCTTGCACTGCCCACATTTTCTGCGATTCCTGTTTAGAGTATTGCTGCACTAAGTGGGTCATGTGTTGTGGGTCCCTTTTGAATCACTAGTTTTATCTTATTTTCTGAAAGGTAATTCCCCACTGATAATAATAGATCTGTGCGAAATGGAGGACTCATTTGCCTTAAAACTAAAGATAATTTTGTTTTTAAGCAGTCTTCGTCGTTTAATGCGTGCGATCGTACGCGGACGCATCGGCACACGCATCGGCAAACGCATCGGCACACGCATTGGCACACACATGGCACCAATAATGCGAGCGATTGATCGCACGCATAAGTTGTATATTTGACCGTCGTTTTGGACCTCAATAAAATTGTTTTCTTCAACGAAATATTGGAAGTTTTGTTTTTCATTAGCTCAGCAACATCGGCTAATTCTTCAAATAGTGCCTATTTTGCTCTCTATCGTGGCTTATCGCTTTGCTTTGTTCAAATTCTCCCAGAAACATGGCGGTCGTTAGGCAGTGTCCAAGACTTTTACTTTCCCGTTTTCGCCATTATCGGGGAAAATATCGATAAAATTGCTCAAAGGAAGATGGGCTTTTTCATCATAGAACAGAGAGGCAGGCGACGAATAGACCCGCAGAAAGAAGATTTCCCGACAATCAATGTTAATACTAATCTAGTGGTGTAGATAGGAAAATTCACGAGAAATTTCGATTTTCCGACAGAACATTTATAAGATATTTTATTTTTTCAAAATTTTGTACATAACTTCACGTAAGTCACGTGTCTTATGACATACGATCATACTACTCGTAGATTTCTCTTATCTTTTCCTCTAAAAAAAGCATTTTTAAGTTCTATTCCTTATTGAAAGAGATTGCCAATCTTATTCAGAACAACAGAAGAGATCACCATATTCAGCTTTGAAATATTTTCTCTCAAAATGTAAGATTTGGATTTAAATAGAGAACCCTGTAAATTTCTGATCAGATCAGAAATTTTCCGACAAAACAGCAGTTTAGCTGTACAGGGGGGGTGGGGTTTCGCCCCGCCCTTTGATCCCCCTTAATCCATGCCATTGTACCAATCAATACTTCCCTATAGTTGCCCTGTAATATCGAATGTTCTCGGAATGAACACAGCAGAAACACTCAAGCTCTGTGCAAATTGCCCCAGGGCCTTGAGGTGTAGGGGGCCTTAGAAAGTAATGAATTCTGTTTTGAAATGAAACTGATTAAAAGTACCAAAATTATGCCCATAAACAGTAAAATATTTTAAGCGAATGAACGAATTTAAGCTTGTTTAAAGGTCGTGGTCGCAAATTTTTTCTGTTCGCTACGCTCGCAGGGCCCTAATTCTCTGCTTTTGCCCCAGGGCCTCCAAATTCTCTAGGCGGCCCTGCGTGCACGTTTGGAACCGTGACAAAACGGGCGCGGCTCGCCCTTTCGTTAACGCTAGCACTCTGGAGCCGAGCTAATTTTGCTCTGCCATCCGGAATGGTTTTGAGCCTGTTACGAAAGAAAACGAATTTTGTACCGTCGCGGTTCCGTTTTTGAACAGGACTGTTTAAACTGGGACCGAAATAGCCTGATTTTTAAGAGTGTGAATCGCAGGCATGAAAGAAATAATGCGTGTAGTTTGCCACACGCATGGTGATATCCTATTTACGAAGACTGTTTAAGGATAAATCAAATTCTTCATCTGAGAAAAAAATGAGTTTAAGACTATTGATTTGAGTTTTTTGATATTTTTTCTTATCTGAATATCCTTGTTATTTTATTTTCCAAGCTTGCCAAAAATCCTAGATGCCTTCAAGCATAAATCAGAAATGCTCAAGACAGTTATAAAGGATGAAATTAGTTGCTATAAGAATTCACCTGCAGACTATTGGGAGGTAAATCTTTTTTCTGTGAACTGTGATATTCAGCAAGAGTTAATATGTAACAACCAGTATGTCAGGAGCAAAATCCCATCCTTTAGTTCATTACCCTGATTGTGTCATGTCCTTTAGTTAATTTAACAAAAATTTAAAGCATAATATGAATAATATAATTTAAATGTTGATAAATGTATGATGTTGATAATCTGAAAAGAAGGCTTGTTGCTAAAATGGTCATGTCTTTATTGAATATAAAAGGACAGCTTTGAAATGAGATTAACGTTTTTGCAGTGAACACCCAATGCTTTGTTGATTAATATTTGTTATCCAGTATGATGTTGTTAACATTTCAAAGCTTCCCTTTTGTATTCAATTAGGGCATGACCATGTTACCAAAAAGCCTTCTTTTCATAAATAACATCACTTTGTTTGTGTTTTCTCTAAGCAAGATATTTGTGAAAGTTGAGTTTGAATTATGTGTATTCCAGCTATAACTTGGCATTTTTTTAAACTTTTATATTCAATAGCAGATAGATTCTGTGTTTGATTGTTCTGACCCCATATCACCCCATATCTGACCCCATATCTGACCCCATATCTGACCCCATATCTCACTCCAACAATAATTTGCACAAGATCAAATAATTATGTCAGTCACTGGTCATTGAAATTCATTCACCCTTTTTTAGACTGATGAGTCAATAGCTTCAGAAAGTGAAGATGTAGAAAGTGATTCCTTGGTAATTTTTATTTTTTCAATGCAGTTTCATATTTTGAGGATGTTTTCTACTTTTGCAAAGTACTTGTATAATACATATCATATTGACTTTCAAATTCTGCTGAAGGGATGATGACAAATTAGAAAAAAAGCTGGACTTTACAATTCTTGTTTGAGGAAGCAAAATGAACTCATATAGCAGAAACAAACAGCCCAGGCAACAAATTCACAACTGAAAACTACACCAGGGTCTTCAGCATTTTGTTAAGGTATTCCTTAACAAAAAGCAAGTTAAGGCAAAACTATACCAAGTGTTGTTTAATTACTACAAGATTACTTTTTCTGATCTTTACAAGTTTATGTGTAGTGGCTAAAGCGCCACTTATTGTGGTAAAACATCTCACAATCTCATTATTTGTTATAGAGGGCACCTAGGAATCAACAAACATGGGCAATGTGTTGAAACCTCTAGCCCTTCCTCCATTCATAACGAGCATATCTGTAGAACTAGGCACATAGCATCTGTTGAAAATTTTTCTATTCTCTCCAAAACAATTAATTCCTTTGATCTACTTATTCATGAAAGCCTTCTTATACCCGGGGACAGACCTTCGCTTAATTCCAAACAATCCGCTATTCCTATGATTCTGTTCTGACTTTCTTACTCGCATTGTTTTCATTGGTTGCCTTTATTCCTTGTTTATCTCTTTAGCTTGTTTATTATTCCTTGTGTCTTCTCTCACATCCAGATTGCTTCTCTGGCGTACAGCTTTATTGCATGGTTTATGATCCCCTTTGTTTAACCTTTCCGCATTTATAGTTGTTTTTTCGACTGTAATTATATACTGAAGATGACTCTAGCTAGAGTTGAAATGTTTAAATTAATTTAATATAATTGACTTGTCTATTTAATGGTAAAACAAGGAATTGTCTAATATCTGATTTGTTTATTTATCAAATCGTCATGATGTAACAAAAAAATTGTCAAATGTTTCAAGCATTATATCTTTTTTCTTTGTTATGATACTTATTATTAATTTTCAGATATGTCCCCAATGTCATGACATCAAATTTTCCACCAAATGAAATTTTTTTATTGCTTGGCAAGAACCTATGGCTTTTGAATAACAGTAATTTCCTTTGAAATTACTTCAGCACACAACTTGTGAAATTTTTACATCTTATTTACAGACTTTAGAACTTGAACTTGAGGAACTCCGCCTGCTATTACAAGCCATGCAGTTTCGAAGGTATGTATTACATATTCAATTACAGAAGTCTTCGGTTTTTTGTATAGCTTTAGTATCAATAGTTGCCATGGCTAATTGTTGAATTGGTGTATTGTGACCTCTTTTTTAAGAACACACTGGTTGTAATGTTGGGCTATTATTGTCTCTTTTTTTGAAAGTTTTATTTTTTCTAAAGAAAAATTTAACATTCAATAGCTTTTAAATGATTCACTGTTGATTTTAGTGGTTTGCCTATTTCAGGTGCTATATATATATATATATATATATATATCTATATATATATATATATTATCTATGGTTTAAATGGCTCTGATGAAGGCTTTAAAGCCGAAACAGAAGAAACTAAAAACTGCCTTGGCTACGGTGAGATCTCCAGTGTTGGCTTCGGAGATTCATCGCTCATTTCATTGGGCCGTTTGGCTCAGTGGAATGAGCGGGGGTTTTCGACGCAGCAAACTGGAGTTCGATTCCGACCAAGAGTAGTTCAATACAATTGGGCAGCACCCTTGTGGAAAGAATTTTCCTCCTGTCAGCATTTGCCTTATGATTATATATCTATGGTTTAAATGGCTCTGATGAAGGCTTTAAAGCCGAAACAGAAGAAACTAAAAACTGCCTTGGCTACGGTGAGATCTCCAGTGTTGGCTTCGGAGATTCATCGCTCATTTCATTGGGCCGTTTGGCTCAGTGGAATGAGCGGGGGTTTTCGACGCAGCAAACTGGAGTTCGATTCCGACCAAGAGTAGTTCAATACAATTGGGCAGCACCCTTGTGGAAAGAATTTTCCTCCTGTCAGCATTTGCCTTATGATTATATATCTATGGTTTAAATGGCTCTGATGAAGGCTTTAAAGCCGAAACAGAAGAAACTAAAAACTGCCTTGGCTACGGTGAGATCTCCAGTGTTGGCTTCGGAGATTCATCGCTCATTTCATTGGGCCGTTTGGCTCAGTGGAATGAGCGGGGGTTTTCGACGCAGCAAACTGGAGTTCGATTCCGACCAAGAGTAGTTCAATACAATTGGGCAGCACCCTTGTGGAAAGAATTTTCCTCCTGTCAGCATTTGCCTTATGATTATATATATATATATATATATATATATATATATATATATATATATATATATATATATATATATATATATATATATATATATATATATATATATATATATATTACTGCAGCGACTACAGAAGGCTGTGGCAAGCTTCGTACTTAAACGTTATGCCCATAAAAAAGATATCTTGAAACTTGGTTGGCTACCAATTGCAGAAAGACGGGAATTCAACCTATTAAAACTGACTTTCAAGGCAATTCACAACACTAACTGGCCTACAATTAATAAACTTGAGCTGCGAACTTGTAACAGAGTACTGCAAAGTAGTAACGAAACTCGTATAAGGCCATCACTAATAGCAGAAACTTTTGAAGATGCCGCTGCAAAGTGCTTTAACGCCTTACCTGGATCAATAATATCTCAGTCTAGCTTTACGACATTTTGTTCCAACTTTAAGAAGCATTTATTTGAAAAAGCGAGCAACAAATTGGACTAAAAAACATTATTTCTTCTTTTTTTCTAATTATGTAACTGTTGTTAACTTTTGAACCTGTAATTTCATTTTCCTTTAATTTTAGAGTTGAAGAGCCACATTTGTAGTGGATATGCTCGATTGTACCATTATTATTATTATATTATTATTATTATTATTATATGCTACCCTAGAGCATACTTATAAAAATTAGGTAAGCTAGATCACAGCTGCATCAGGATTGTTAGGGTTGACATTTCTGTTCTTTAAATTATCCTTTAGCAATATTACTTTGTATTCACAATTTGATTATATAACTATTTTTAAAGGAAAAGATTGGTGAATGCCCTTATGTCAAAAGCACCACCATTGGATACAGTTAATGAATTGAGAAGAGTGGAAGAAGAAGTAGAAAAGATCAGAAAGACTGTACAGATGAAAGAGAGCAGTATAAAATGTTAGTTATCTAGAAAACACTGAAAATTATTTTTGTTGCTGTTTTGTAATGTATGGAAACAACCTTGTTTAAACAAAAATTAGTTTTTTACCTTTATAAACTCCATTTGCTGTACAAACAAATATTTAGTAATAATTTCAATAAACATTTGGTTGGCTTTTGGTACAAAAATGAAAATTATTAAGCTGGAAATGCCTAGTACCATCCTTTGTAAAGAGTTGCTTTGGTTTTGTTAGTGTCGAGTAGCCATTCACGAGTGTAAATATAAATCAAATTAACTTGTAGTTGTATATTATACATTGCTTTCGATCGTATGTTCAGAAAGTTTAAATTTAGATGTCAGTAAGTTTGTTTTGTTCTTGTTTTTCCAGAAAGTTAAATTGAAAGTATAGACTATTTGATGAGATTATTTCTGTTTACTATCTGTGATACTTATAATATTTTGTAGCAAGAATTTAAAATAAAAGTATTTTTGAAACAAAAGGATACAATCATACCTATATTATATATCACTAAAATATATACATTTTTGATTATCATTGGCACTTACAAAGTTGATTTAGATTCGACTCCCAGTCACATTGGAGCTTCTTTATTAAGCATCTATAACAGTTTTCCACTTTTTATTTTATTCCAAGATTATATGTTAAAAAAAACTTCACAAAGAGGTTGTTTGATGTAGAAATGCTTCTTGAAGGTAACCCTTTGAATTCTTTCTAGATATAAATTTAGTGTTCTTTAATCTGTATTTTGTAGAATGTTACAGAAATATCTTCCATATTTGAATAAGGTATTTCATTTGTTTCCATTTTTATTTTTCTTGAAATACAAAATTGCTGCTGCTTATATGTTACTACACAATTTTTAATAATGCACCACCAGGTCAGAAACATATCATTTCAAACAATTTTTACTGCACAACCCCTACTAGAGCTGCTCTTAATGGCCTACCATGTAATTTGTAACCTATCTTTGTAACAACTGCTACAGTTCCAGACTCCTTGCCAGGGAAAGGCTGCATAAACAAAGCATCATGAAAATTAGGGTCAAATTTTTCACCAACTGGATCCAACTTCTCTAGACCATGTGTTTTAAATACCTTTTGTAACTGTGTACCAGTCATTGTTAATCCTTCAAATAGGCTATTTAGGTGTGGGTTCTTAGCTAATTCTTCCTTTGGTACACTTTCAGTTGCCTTTTCTAAAATATCTGCCACTTCCAATAAATCTTTTGCAAAACTTTGAATACCGTACAGTTTTGCATCTTCCATTAGTTTTTTGTTTCTTGTTATGATATTCTCGTTCTCTGCTAGTGCTCTCAAGTACTTATCCTAGGGTAGAATATATTAAAGAGGTGAATATAAGAATAAATAACCTTCTATTATAATAATGTATTTACGTAAGATGAATACATTGCAGGTACAAATCAGTAAGAAAACCAGCAAAATTAATATCGATCAATATTTTCCACCAACCAAATAAAGCATTCGTATTCTATACTTGGACCCTGAAATCAACACTACACTACACTGAAATCAACTGGTCAAAATACCTTGAAATCTGCAGCCGCTTGCTCTTTCTCGGCAATAACTTTGTCTTTTTCTGCTAGTAGTTTCTGCATCTCTGTTTCTTCCCCCGGTGCTTGCTCTTCATTTGCATTGCTTTCTTTACTACGTCTTGTTTGTCCATTGATGCTAAAAAACCTTGCAGCTTGCATATTGCATAATAAATTGCTTAAAGGTTCTCTTAACGATAATTGTTTCTGGAAAAAACTTGCAATCAGTCTTGATCGCCCAAGGTTTGCCATTGTTCAAGTTCGAAGTATTTGTTTAGCTATGAGAAATTTCAAACCAATGATGGTTTCCAAAATTTTCAGCTTTATTTGGCGATCAGATTTAGATTCTACTAACTGCGATCCCACAATTATTGAAGCTTGCACCATGTGACGAATTCGAAGAAAATGCGTAGCATGTTCTTCTGGCCTCTTTCTCATTCAGCAGGCTGATGAAATCTTGAAAAAGTGCTCCACCTTAATAACTGGCGAATCACCTTTGTTCTCTTAAAGCGACGTCCACATGCAAAGTGTGAGGTCAAAATGGTTCTAGACAAGCTGGTGTCAAATGCTGCAGCTGCCGAACAAACTGTAAAGATTTTATCTCAAAGACTTGCTGGTTTGCAAAAAGCCTACGGTAATTTGTGTACTATTTCAATTTTAGGCCTTATTGATTCCTGTTTGCTCGACAACAGGCCCGATTCTGCTGTATGTAGCTACTATTATTGTAGAGATCGTGTATATAATGCTACTCAGATTAAACACGTCCTTATCTCCCTCCCTTGGATTCTAAGGTAATGATACTTATTCAAATGATTGTGAAAAGTCTGGGAGATTTTTCACATACCCTACAGCAAGACAACATACCCTATCCAGGGGCGGATCCAGGAAATTTCTTGACCGGTGCACAGTTTAAGGGACCACACCCAACAAATTTACCACGCCCATTTTCGGTGGCGATGTTAAGTAGCTTATTTTTTCCAATGAGCGTCCCTCTCTAATGCATGCTCCCCTTTTGAGCAAAATTTCTCTAATCAGCACCCACTCTCCAATGAGCGCCCCCCAAATATTTTGAAAAATATAGAGACCAGCAAATATTTACAATAGTAGTCAGTTTAAATATATTGAATGAAACCTATGCTGTTTTAATTTGGAAAATCTTCTGCAACTACTGACAGAATTACATAAAAATAATTTGAAGGTATTGACAATTTAAATATTCAAGATGCCACACCAGTATTTATGCAAATCTACTATTGATTTCAACTCGGATGAAATTGAAATATTGTAATTATTATGCCCATAACAGCTGTGATTGATTTTTCTAAAAACAATCATTGTTTAAATTCCAAAGCTCAATTTTTTGTTGGTGGATTTTACACCTCTTTGAACTATTCTTCCTTTAGAAAAATCACAAAGGGGGGCTGCGATGCCATTACTCACTTAAAAAACAAAGCGAATATCTCAACACTTCAATTAATGTTTGTCGTAGTATCACAATTACCTCGAAGCAAACAACATAGATTCACGTTTGCGAAACTCGAATCAACTAATAACATGGCTAAATAAACGCAACCTGGCATGTCACCCTATTCCTCGACCAGATGCATATAATATTTTCTGATGTCTTGCAATTTTTCACAAAGTTTGTATCTTACCACTTACCTGATAGATAGGTATCTTAGGCTGTAGCTTTGCTACACTTCCGGAAAAGAGCTGGGAATCAGTGAACTAGTCAGCGCTATTGTCGTTCCAGTAAAACTCGAAAACCTCTGCAACGCCCCTTCTCTATCATTTCTTTGACCAGGCTTTTCTTTTGCCATAAATATTAAAGCAACGTTTCTGTTCATGCATTTCGTTATACCAACGAGAGTTGCCGCAAATCCCAAAAGCTTATGCCAGTTCCCTATCCATCAATTTTCCTGAATTTTTATTGGCTATTTCGTCTTGACCGGTGCTCAGACGATGTTGAGCACCTGTGAAAAAGCAAATGATTGGATAATGCTGGATCTGAGCACCGGTGAGAAAAGAGTTGATTGGCTAGCTCCGTTTGTAACAATTCTAATTTACAAACCCACCGGTGCTCGGAATAGCATGGAATAATGGGATTTCATCCGCAATCTAATTGGTCAGCACTTGCATTCTACCAGAATTTCGTTCCGGTGAATATGCCATGATTGTAGACATCAACGCGACAAAAGAAAATTCTTTAGATAAAAGGATATTTTTCATGCAAAATAGATGAAAACATCAAATCAGTAGAAATCTTTAGCTTTTTTCGGAAACACGCACAGGAACAGGTACAAGAAACTGTACTTTGAAAATCTGACCAGTGCTCAAGCACCCTTTGCACCCCCCTGGATCTGCCACTGACTATCAGGGAAACTTAAGAAATTTAGGCCTATGAAAGAGCCAAAAATATTTGATATGTGTGGTAATCATTTCTGGTTACACTCAGCGCGGGCCAAGCTACACAGTCAACTTTCCCTATCATTATGCCATACTCCAGTGCCAGTATGGATTCCATGGCAGCTGCACTCCTGAGAAATTTTTCTAGAAAAACTGGTGCACTCTTGCACAAACGAAAGAAAAGCATTGTTTGATTGTGTTTTTCGAGGCTCAAATAAAAAAGTTTTTTTCAAACATGGCAAAGTGTCTTTCTTAATTTGTGCGTCACCAAGATTGGAAAAAAGCGCGCCATTCTAAATTGAGTGAGCCACTTGACATCAGGGCTGCCAAAAAGTTTCAGTGGGCCTGGGGCAAAGGTAAAGAAAATTTTTGTGACCCTGTTTTTTAGATTAGCTTAAAATACACTTCAGAATATTCTTTGCAGTCATTTACTTGCAATTGTTTCAATATTTCTTTGTTTCAATGTTTCATTGTCATGTTTTCCATTCTATAAACTGATTACTATCATTTAACAATAAACAGATTCATTATATTCTTAAAATGAAATTCCCCTCTTTACGAGGTTCCCTAGACATCAAGGCCCTTTGGAAATATGCTCCCTTGTCCCCCTCTCGAGGGCCCTGCTTGAGATCATACTTTAGGTCTTAGGATGATCTTGTTTTTGACCTTTTCAAACATTTTTTAATTAACCTCTTTACCTGACAAACCTTAAAGAATTTGGATAACTGATGGTAGTGGTAGGTAAGCATAGTTCAACTCTCAATCATTTATTTCCTCAAGAGGTAAGCAGGTGTAAAAGCAGGTGAGATGCAAAATTGATGTAAACAGAAAAAGTGCCGAAAAATATATGCACACACTCAAGAATCACTGAGAAAATTGATGCACAATAAAATGTGCGCACTTGTCACAAATGCACTCTTGCACTCCCGAGTAAAAGCTTGTGCACTCTCGAGATCTTGTCGAAAACTGCCATGAAATCCAGACCGGCTCCAGTGAGCATGAAATGCATTCTGTTACATATATTTAAAAGTGTGAACATTTGTTTATGTTCTCTATGGCGATGGTACAAAGTTCTGTCATTATTATTCACTCTTTGTTCAAATTATCCAAGAAATCAGGGAAAATATGACAGATGTGCCGAAAAAGTGCCTCTCCAGTTTTTTCAAAGCTCTTGCTGGCAACCAGTGCTGCAAAAAGTTGTTTTGATGATAATTTGACAGTGACATGTGATATGAAATGGCCTAGGCCTTGTATAACTGATGTTAAAGAGGGAAAAATTGAAGCAGTTGTAAGTGGATACACCTGTTGTGTTCCCAAGTGTTTCAGTAACAAGTCAAGGGACACTGAACTCTCTTTCTATTCTATCTCAAATGGCAAGCTTAGAAGAAACAAGAAATTTAAAATTGATGGCTGGATATGATATCTCGCAAACTTTTTAACAATCCAGATGAAGGCTATAGACTTTGCTGCTCATAAGTCATAGATGCTCAAAGCATTTTGCTGGAGGACGTATTCCAACTATTCATATGAAAAAGTAAAATGCCTTTAGTTAATCAATTTGTTATACGAGTTTCTAATCAATTGTTAATCTTGTCAGAAGTTTTCCAACCCATTTGATAAATCAGCATCAAATTCCACTGGCCCAAGACCTTTGAACTTTTACAGACAAATTTTAGTTGAATGTGCTAAATGCTTAATCAGCTTTAGACGGCTCTTTATGGCTTAAAAATGTGTGATGTTTTTCACTTTTCAAACTTTGATTACATAACTTTAAAAGAAATAGCAGTTTCATCCCATCTTGTTTCACAAATATCTAAAATACATATCCATCTTTTCATAGTTCATATCCATGTTTTTTTAGTTTCTGTAGGCCTTTGATGTGTTTCTGCTCTTTGTTTGATTGAACAATTGCTGAATAAACAAAGAGCCTTTCATGGAGCTGTTCAATTCCAAAGTTTGGTATAAACCTGAAAGGCTTGGTCTTGCCTTCTTTGTCAATTGCAGAATCGTTTGAGTCCTATAATCTTCTCCATCAATAATGAATTGCTCGTTCTCTTTTACAGGCTTTTTATTTTTTAAACTGGTTTGTGAGAAACTAGTACTAGGATGACCAAAATTTAAGAAGGTTCTTAGTACTACGTGTAAAAAAAATTAAAAAAACAGAAATATTTCCTTTTTATAATAAGAGGCGAAAAGTTTTGATCTTGTTTATTTTTCTTTGGAAAAGATGATATACTTTGAATTTTTATCTGCTCACGATTTTTTGTGATGGTTAGTCAGATGTTGGCGGGTTTAACTACAAGTAATTGAATGCTAACGAGTGTTTGATGTAATAAGGAGAATGGTCTATACACTGTAATTTCCAATCATTTAAGAGTGATGATGGAATAATTTTATTTTTTAGAGGAGCATAAACGGCAAAGAGAAGAGGTACTTTTTATGCTATTTGCATCCAATTGACAGTTCTGCTCATTAGTTAATTTCTAAGTTCAGTCATAAAAATATCTTGAATCATCAAAATAGCTAAAAGTTTTTTCAACTGTTTTGGCATTTCTATCAAGTAAATCATGATTTCCAGTACTTTGATATTGCAATTAATCTTATGCATATATCATAAATTCTCTTTTTAATCCCCTGGGGGGCTTATTGTCCGACTTCATCCCTCGGAGTACCAACAGCCTGTAATTTTGGTAAAAGGCTCTTACATTGCCCATGCTTAATGCACATTAAATCTTTGTCTTCAGATCTATCGTGACTGGAAGAGACATGGTGTGAATTTTGATTTGATGCGAAGTATTGAAATTATTTCGGCATCAGTGAAATTTTTTTGGAGGGGCTAAATTGAGAGGGGGCTAATTTAATTGTTCCTTCTGAAAAGGGGGGCTAATAAGAGAAAGGGGGCTTGACTGAGAGGGTGGCTTAAAAGAGAATTTACGGTAGTTGTCCAATATATAATTGTTTTCTTTGATGAGCTGATGCACTTATGACATGCTTGTAAATATGTGCTGATTTTATGCTATTTAAATTCTTTGTTTAGCTTGAAAAATGTAAGATTGTCAAGGAAAATGAAAGCTTAAAGCAGCAAATTGAGGGCTTGAAGTTTGATGTGGATTGTTTGCGTGTTCAAAATGGAGGTACAGTTGTATTACTCTTGTATACAATAATTACAGCAACTTGTGTTTTTTGCAGCAAACAGAATTTTAAGGATCTATGTTAGAAAGATAAGAAGAGGACCTCTTCAGCCAACAAATTGTATTGAATACGTGAATAAAAAAAACGTGAATTATCTTTTTATAAAGGTGTTTTTTTTGCAGAATTCTAATTGTTTATTAGGTTGTAAGACTGGAATGTTGCTCCTTTTCAAAAATAAAACCGAACAAAGACAAGTAGATATGGAGACACTAGTGGCCACAATGTTCGCATCCCGTTTGCCGTCTTTAAAGTTTTACAAAGGAATAGCACGATTTTAAGTCTGTTCAAGTTTGATTTTATCATTTTGGTTGAAATGGTGACCTGTTCAGCCGTATATTGTCAATTGTCTATGGCCTAGTTTTTGCAGCTTTTCCCTCAAGTACTTTTGCTTGAACTGATAGAAAATTCTTTCTACTAAACATTTATTTAAATGCAACTGGGCGCTTGATATTTGCACTCAAAATGCAACAAAATTGTATCTATTATCATTTGTGACTAGCATCTTGCGAATTGCCAACGTGTGAATTTGTGGCATCGCCTTCAAAGGCGAGGTCATCCAAAGTACATTGTGATGTCATATTTACGTAGCACTAAACTGAAAAATTCCTTTCTTTTAACTCCATTCAGTTGCTGAAATGAAAGCACTTGTAACTGAAAACCGATTCAAAATATTCAAAAACAAATAACGAATTCATCATCAGCATCTGGCTGAAGAGGTTCTTCATATATATATATATTGAAATGGTCTTCATTTTCAAGAGCCTACTGTTTGAAGTCGCGTGGAATTATTTCAGTTCCCTAGATATTTATTTGCTTTATTTTGTTTGATTGGATAATTACACAGTACTTATTTAGATTCAGTACTTATAATTATTCGAAGGAAATAAAAGGTGAAGTGACAGTACAGAAATCTACGTTCTTAATCTATTCAAATCTTCTTCATACTCACTCTAGTTTTTTTATGAAAAATATGCTAAAAATTTATTTTGTACATACAGCAAGAAGCATACGATTGCCAAAAAGCAAGCCAGTGTCACTCGCTCCTGTTGATTTGCCAAAAGAAGAGGACAAGAGCAACACCAGAGCTGCTACCGAGACTCAACCAAGTAAGGCAAATGAGAAGAAAGTAAACAACAAAAAGAAGGCAAAGGAATCAAGTGAGGAGAAATCAAAGCCGAACAACGCTGGTATTACTGACGTTCTTGTATATATGTTTTTCTTAAATGCTAGGTTAAATGTTAAGAAAGACTTAAAAAACTCCTTGATTTTTAATCTACAGTTTAAACTATCAAAAGTTGGTTGTGATCAAGCCATCTATCAAATAACTATCATTTTGCATTGTTTCTCGAATGTTGTGCAATGTTCAAGCCTAACTTCCTCAGAGGTCTAACTTTAAAAAGTTTTTTAGGTCTAATTTTGCACTTATAGAGTTGTCATTTGGTGCTATTTAAAATAGTCCGGTATGCGAATAACATTTTTTGCTTTATTATATCAACACAGACACAAATTTGTTTCCATCTAAAGGCACATATAGAAATTCATGAGGTTTGGTACAAAGCCATACTTCCTCCCTCTCTCTGTGGTTTCAAAACAAAGTTTTCTGGATTGGCTAGGGCCATTTTAGCTGCTTGATCACCCTTCTGTCCCTAGAAAAAACACAGGTATCTCAAAATTAAACTTGCCAGCAGATCTTAATTGATCATAAATTTGCAGGTCCTTTTTATCTCACGAAGGAAACGATTCCTGTAAAAGTAAATTATATCCGGCTCGGCTTTATTTAAGACATTACATTTGTTTGAATATGTCCGGTAATATTTGGTCCAACTTTTAAGTGCTAAAAAACCTTCTGATGTCATGGGTTACCACTATATGACAATATACTATTTTGTTACTATATCATAACTACCAATTCAATTCAAAGGTGGTCATTGAAAATTACTACTGCATCAATGCCACTGAAGAAAAGCAAAAAATGCTTACCAACACATCGTTTTCAATGGAATACAGCATTTGAATAGTGTTGATTTTTATATCGTTGTAAATATTGTAATTTTTCCAGACTTGTTTTGCTCTACGAGCTTGTGAATAGAATTTGTAACAGCATATTCGATTTTTTCTACTGCCAAGTACAGCAAAATTTCACAACACCCCTTGGTAACTTGGTTTTCACTGATCACTTAGATTTATATTGATAATCATATCAAAATAATTGGTAAAACTTTTGATTTAATTGTTTTCTCTTCATACTTGCAAAAAACATGTACCTTGTTTCTCCAAATCAATAATAAAATTTCAAAATATATAGAGATACAAAATAATTGTTTAGATTTTCTTAGATATTTTTTTAGATCAGTCATGTAGGTTGTAGTTTCACTCCTATACAGGCTGTTTATCTCATACTAGTTAGGAAAACTGTATTCCAATTGCTCTATTGTTGTGTGATGTTTTCCTGTTCACGAAGAACAAGGGAAAAGGACAATAGACAAACAAGATGGCTGCTTATTTGTCTGAAACAAAGCTCCCAAGTTATTTTTCCTTACCAATTAAAACTTGTTTCATTCTTACACTCCAGGATCACTTTTTGTTGATGTTAGTTTTGATGGCACCTCACGAATTTTATAAACCATCTTCTATAAGCAAATCAGAACATAACAAGTATTGATTTTTCCATAGGCAAGTCAGACGAATCACGCCCTGTTGATGCTAGCAGACTCGATCTGAGAGTTGGCAAAATAATTCATGTTGAAAGACATCCAGATGCAGATACTTTGTATGTCGAAAAAGGTAATATATATCGCACTGTTTAAGCTGTTCGCCAGTTTTATCTTCGATACATCTTTTTGTCAATTTTTTTTATTTTTCCTAGCGTAGATTTTTCGATCTATGTTATGACTTTTTGAACAATTTTTTTGCGGTACAGAATTTGAAAATGGCTTTGAAAAAAGCAAACATTATACAACATACTAAAAGCTTTTTCGTCTGACACTCCTCAGAGCATAAAACGTCAGAATAAGGTTCCGAAAGAACACGGTGCAAAATATATACCCAGTTGTGGATCGAAATGGGCCAATCAGAAAAACACAAGCACAAGACCGGTATAGTTGACCAATCAATGCCGCGAGCCTAAAGAAAAATTACCACTGGAGTCAAAGAGAGAAAACGCTTGACTTTTTATATTCTGAAGAGTGTCAGACGAAAAGTTTTTGTGTGACTCAAAATGTTTGCTTTTTTCAAAGCCAATAATTATATAGTTACGAAGGGAGATACATTATTTTCGTTTTGAGGGCTGGTATAAACAGTTGTTTTGTTCTCGAATTAAAAGAAGTCCTTACATTTAACCCTCATTTGCCTAATAAATCAGATATTTACATATAAGACGTTATCTAAGTATATGTTGTCTATTTTAACAAAACAGTGCTCAATACACACTAGAACAGCTCAATATCTAAGACATTTTACTAATAGGACACCTTTGATATTTTGTGTATGAAAACTGTTTCATGAATCAGAAAACAAAGGAGCTTCTATTATGTCTTCTATTTCTATTTCTCATACATCATCTATATTAGAATGTTTTATCATACGTATAAACACGTGTGTAAAACTATATAAGATATCTTCATCATGTCTCTAACGAACACGTTTGTTATGTTACCATGCCTGTTTACTCAATATGCATTTAACACTTTCAGTCGATCTTGGCGAAGAAAATCCACGAACCATTGTAAGTGGCCTAGTCAAGCATGTGCCAATAGAAGAAATGCAGGTACGTGTTAAGGTTATAAAAGAGAAAGGTATCTACGGAGATTTACCCTGCAAGAAAAATGCATTTTATTGATCGCTATAAGAAACTCAAAAAGGTTCTGCATCCTTGACCAAAATATTGTTACCATGAAATGCCATTATCAGCGATGGTTTAAAAACCTGCAGAAAGTCCAAGAGAACTGTACAGTTTTGTTCCATTATTGCATTTTTGTATTTTTTTCATATCAATGAATAATACAACTTTTGCTGGTACAAAAACTCCCTAATATCATATGCTACATTAAGGTACATCTACCTTATGTAAAGGAGAATATGACTGTACAGGATGTTTGCAATTGGCGCTGCTATTCGACAATTGTTAAATGATCTGTGCATATCTCGCTAGAAATTTTGATTTACATGGCTGTATGATTTATTTGTAATGATAATTTTGCTTCTTTTATTTTTAGGATCGATTGGCTATTTTCATGTGCAACTTGAAACCTGCCAAGTAACCTAACTCTTTATGAATTTTCTTAAATTTTAAATTACTGGTTTTTGCTAGGATTGTGAACCCAGCAAACCTTTGTATCCCAGTTTTTCAAAGTTTTATTTTACTTTACAGTTAATAGAACGCCACCTAACCATTTATTTGCTTAGTTGACTGATTTTATTTAATTCTTTGATTTTTTTAACTTTTTGAAATTTTTTATTCTTTTTTCATTTTTTACTTTATTTTCAATTTTCTTTAAAATTTTTCATTTTCAAATTTTTTTATTTTCCTTTTTAATTTTCTTCAATTTTTTGAATAATTTTTAATTTTTTTACTTTTTTCTTAATTTTCTTCAATTTTTTGAATTTTTTTTATTTCATTTTTTTAATTTTATTTTTTTATTTTAAACGTGTAAATTTATGCGTAAAACACGTGAAGATGGTAAGAACTTTTCAAGTTGTTTTGTTTCAAAAGAAATTTTGTTTAACATAATTTAATTGTTTTAAAGTTGTATTAAAATTCTCGGCATCATATGAAGGAGTGCAATGTAATTTGCTTCCATTGTTACCTCTCGCATCAACTCCAGAATTTGAAACAATTAGATTAAATAGATGAAGTGGTCATATAATTTGTTATATTTGCACCTGAAACTTTCAAATAAATGTTTCTTAATATTTCTTTTTGTCAACAATGAAGAAACATCTGTTTACGGAAGGGCACGTTAGAAATATGACATCATAGACTCTGCATTACTGCAAAACCAGTTTTATCGTTTCTTTTTTTTGCGGAATTGCATTCTACTGAGCACTCTGTTCTAATAAGATGTCATTCGTTTCTAGGATGCGTGGAATTTTGTCTCAAGGCATGATAATGTGCGCATCAACTCCTGAGAAAGTCCAGCCCCTGTTGCTCCCAGAGGGTGCAACTATTGGGGACAAAGTGCGGATGCAGGGATACACGGGTATTCGATATGATATCTCACTGATTCAGCCATTTTTGCTGTGGAGGAATGTTTTTAACGTTATGTTTGAAACATAAAATCTCTCCAATATATCAATATAGAATTTTTAAAGAA
The DNA here is from genome assembly GCF_057945365.1 of Rhopilema esculentum. Taxonomy (NCBI): domain Eukaryota; kingdom Metazoa; phylum Cnidaria; class Scyphozoa; order Rhizostomeae; family Rhizostomatidae; genus Rhopilema; species Rhopilema esculentum. Next base: position 4,520,621 of record NC_142825.1, read on the forward strand.
AAAATAGATTTTTAAGAATATAAATTTGCATCCAATTTCATATCCAATTGCCTGTTTAGATTTTATTCGTTGAAGGAGCAGCTTTTACTTTTCACAATGCAAATCGTATTTATTGACCAATGTCGTAATTTTACCTTAGGTTTATTTAATTGTTAGAATAGGTTTATTTCAATTCTTACGTTTCAGCAATAAGAGACAGAAAAGTACACATATAACGTTAATCCTTGCGGAGATGGAACAAATTGCCTATGTTATGTCAGCGCCTTTCCTGTCTCCAAGATCAAGATTTTATAACCCCAAACTCAGATCAGAAACTTGGCCTAGCTATATGATTCATCGTCTGTCTGAAGGATAAACAGCACATAGTTTAAAGGCCTTTTAAATGAATGATAAGTGTTTTAAATATTGCAAATGCTCATCAGAATTACATCTTAGCTATCAACGAACAATGTTTATTCATGGTCACAAAAGGTCCAGTAAAAACAGTTTTCTGGCCAAAATTTATCATTGACAACAAAACTACTGTTTTCTGTATATTTCATAAGGCTCAATCTCGGTATTCAATTTATAATGACGAAAATTTTTCCTTAGTTGAACCAGATGTACAACTCAATCCAAAAAGAAAGGTATATGTTAGTTATGGAATATTGACAATATGTCTCATTTTAAACTCCATGCTGATTGAATACTCGTGCTTGATGTTAAGATTGCTAGGCAATTAGGCTATAAGAGTAAAAAATTTTCTTTACGTCACTCAACCTTCTATTGGCCTAGCCCAATTATCATCGTTTCCTTTTGTTCTTAAAGTTAAATTCCTTAGCTGTTGATAATAATAGATGTATTCGAGGTTTTCACTTTCTTTCTTCTGTTTTAGATCTTTCGTTGGACTGTTTTAAATCTTTTTTCAACATTTCATTTCTTTCTTTCAACTTTTTTAGATCTGGGAGCAGGTCAAACCTGACATGCTTGTAAATGGCCAAGGCATTGCAACTTACAAAGGAAAAGAATTCTATATTGAAGGAAAAGGGTCTTGCTATTCAAGTGTCTTGAAGAACTGTCCAATATCCTAGAAATCAACTTCAAAGAAGACACCATATTTTTATGAAATGACTTATAAATAATAGTGCAATACCAGCAAGTCTAATGTTCAAGCAGATCAATGCATTTGATTAATGCAGCTTAGTGTCATGGTTATTTAATTGTGTCTCTATTTGTAGTGTGATTTATGCTTCTTTTTCCATTCCAAGAAGGCCGTACGGAAATCCTGAATTTCATACGGAATTTGACAACGAAATTTCTACAGTTAAAAATTAAGTTTGCTATTATTGTTGTGACTATTGGATATTGTGGAGGAGTAACCCAATTAAATATGTACGTTGCGAATGGTACTTCATCCAGAATAATGATAATATAGTTATCATCACGACGTTTCGAGGATGTGCTCGTTACAAAAACAATGAGATAACGAGCACATGCTCGAAACGTCGTGTTTTTAACAATTGAACTATTATATTTTCATTCTGATACTAAATTCATTTGCTAACTATATTATTGCTACTGTGGAGGAGGGTTGTTTACGTTGTGCGACCTCGTGGAAGTTTGAAAATGGCGGCGACAAATGGGGCAGAATTTTGTTATCGGTAAATCAAAGCAGAAAAAATGGTGACATGGTTAATTAAATGGTAAGCATTTATGTTTGTTGGGAAAGAAATATTTGTCGTATAATTCTATGCAAGTGTTTCTCCATTTTCAAGGATGGTTTATGCTTCTGTGCCGATTCTACCTAGGCCTCCCCACCTTTTGCACCAACAAATCTCTCAGACCCAGATTGGTTTAGGGTGAATCTAAACGAAACATCTTTCCTATGTATCATTTCATAAGGATGCCCACGTGCTGAGAGGTTCGCATTTAGCTTTGTCAATATTTTTCTTCATATTTGCCAAAATTGGAGACAGGCTCAGTTTTGATTTTATCCTATTACCTTGCCTTCAAAATAACATATTTGACCGATATAAATGTATATATAAAATTCCCCTTTTTGCATGTCCTGTACCTAAGCTGAAAAACAAAGATTTGCAACCACAGCCCCTTAAAATTAGCTTGAAGTTTATTTCATGATATGTCTTGCAATTATTTTCTTGCCACTGTTAAAAACAAGGGGGACTTTTGTCACATTTGACTAATTCCATTCTTCAATTTGTGAAGCCCCCTTAAATCTTGAGGCCTTGGGGCACTTTGCCAGATAAGAAATCAGGCAGCCTATTTTAACAATATTTTCTTGCATAATTTGAGTTTTGTTGTTTATCAAGTCCAGAACTCTAGAATATTTTGTTAAGATTAATGATTGGCATCCTATTCAGGCACCCCACAACAATGTAAAGTAGGGGGCTGAAAAGGTTGTGACCAAAATTTTTTTAAGCCATGTTCTATAGAATGCTAGAATATGGCCTTTTTAAGATCCTTGCTTCTTCAACCTTGTTATTTATAAGCAGTCCGATTCAGAGAAGGTTTTAATTATTTTAAAAATAGTTGTAATTAGCTTTAGGATAATTAAACACCAAGCTAACAACACATCATCAATCAAGATAAAACACCAAGAATATGAGCGAAAAAGGGTACCCAGTCAAAGATTCTTCAAAGATTATCTTCCGGTAAGAACAAGAAGTTGTTCAAATTGCACCGTGACATCAAATTGCATAACAGTATCAGTTGTCAAACTCTTTATCAGTTGTCAAAATGTCAGCTCTTGTCACTCAAAAACTATACACAATATTTGAAAAAATGACATGATCAGCTGGTTGAACTCTATTAGATTAGTTACTAATTGAGAATTGCATATTTTGGCTGGAGAGAATCTTACAAACATTTAATCTAATTGATTAAACAAAGTTTTAAAATGAGAGTGTGGGTGATTTATAGCAAAATCAGTGAATCTATCTTGGTTTCCCATCCTTACAATGGCTTTGTCAGTATGTCCAAAATTTATGAAACCAGTAATCAGTACAAGGCCTGTTTGAACTCTTCTAACAGATTCAGAAATAAAATATGCCAATGCCTCTGCATTTCTTTGTACTTTGTCCACATACTAGCAAGAAGGTTATTGCCCACCCCAAGTTCAAATGACATTTCCTTGTTGAAGGCAGTAGACTCTTTTTGTAAGACCATTCAGCAGAACTCCCTTATACAAGTATCCTTTTGTTAGTGCACATAGGTGCCCATCATTTAGTGCTTCTGACTTAATTCAAAAGTCTAAAAAAAAGTCTTCAACTGCTTTTTCTAAAAACTATCCCTAAATCTTCAAACCACTTTCTGAAATACTTCTAACTTATTTAGAACAACCATAATCACACTGAAAACTATCTTTGTTGGTCACTATGCTGCTCCTGTGCCACAGAATAAATCTTTTTATGCAATGAACCAGATGCATTATTATCAAAAGATGTTGTTGACACTCACAGTTACAAAAGCCTAGTTATAGTTTTCAAACAAAGCTGCCAATTTTTTGTAGTCACGAAATTCATACCAAACTAGCTGATGAACATATGACAAAACTCGATATTAAAGCCATGTGCCTAGCTGAAATGATTTGATGATATGTTCATTTTACAAACTTTACATTTTTAAATTATTTTGAATATAAGAAATTAATTTCTGGTTAGAAGCATTTTTAGGATATAAAATATAGGAGGAAAATGTTTCACTATAGATAATAAAAATTAATATGCTTTTAGAAGCACCCAGCAAAAACTGGACCAGAAAGAGAATAACCCTGTTTAAAGAAGTTCCTCAATATGGTCAATAGTTTATCAAGCCATGTAGAGATTCTCTTCGTGTTGATTCAGCTGTGAGTTGCATTCAAAACTAAGATCCATTTGCCAGTTTTTGCGCAAAGCACAGCAGATTCCTAGTCTCTTAGAAATTGTAGTTTTAGCGCTGAAATGCAAGCATTTATTACTAACTAATGTATCAACCTCTGGATTTGTTGACATGACCAATCGCTGCTTTAATGGCGATTTCAGTGAATAGGTATAGAAAATTTACCTTCTTGGACAAAACGTTTATGAAGATTACTAAATCAAGTCGGCGTTATCTATCTGTGTATCATTTTAATTTATTGCTTGATAATAGCAAATTTTCCACTTCAAAGTAGAAAATTCATTATCTCAGTTAATACCCTGATCGTCATCCTGGCGGTTTGATGTCCCTTGGTGACCTTTGGCAATTTTAAATCAATAACCCTTACTCAATAACCTATCAATAATCTTACTCAAGAAGGTCTTTATTCTGATGTCGTTCTCCTTTACAGATTAAGCTTTGCAATGAACCTCCCATCTTGATTTCATGCTTTACTGCAAACGTGTTTGTCAAAAATACTCTATCAAAAAGTAGTCCTCTCGAATCTCCTGTCCTTTTACAGTTCGAGTTTTGAAATGGGCCTCCTCTTTTGAAATTTGAGCTTTTTCTCTTAATTTCTTAATACCCTATAAACAAATCATCCGCTAGATTTCTCTCTGCTCTTTACAGGCTGAGTTTTGCAATAATTTTATCTCTTGATTCTAAGCACAGATTGGTCAACCTCAACAGTCATGTGCTCGCGTTTCTGATTGGCCTATTTCGATCCACAACTAGGTATATATATTTCCTAGCGTAGAGTTTTCGATCTATGTTCTGACGTTTTAAACTCCAAAGAGTGTCAGACGAAAAGCTTTAGTTTACTAAATGTTTGCTTTTTTCAAAACCATTTTTTAACCTTGCCATTCTTTTGGAAAGTTATCGTCTCGATTATTTTGCCATTTTACAGATTGACTTTTTTAATGAACCTCCTCTCTTGAATTCAAGAACTAGTTCTAATATGTTTGATAACCTTTCAAAAAGACGTCTTATCGAAAGATTTTCCTCTCGACTTTTCGCCCCTTTACAGGTTGTGATTTCTGATGAACCTCTTGTCTTGAATTCAAGAACTATTTCTAACTTTGTTAATACCCCATCCAAACGACGTCATCTTAAAAATTTCTCTTTTCGATAACTTTGCTCTTTTTCACGTTGACTATTTCAATGAACCTCCATTCTTGACTTCAAGAATTATTTCTATCTTTCTTAATGTCCTGTTAAAATGTCATTCTCTCTAAAAGTTCTCCTCCCGATTTTTCGCCCTTTTACAGGTTGTGATTTCTAATGAACCTCTTGTCTTGAATTCAAGTATTATTTCTAACTTTGTCAATACCCTATCCAAACGTCATCATCTTAGAAATTTCTCCTTTCGATAACTTTGCTCTTTTTCAGGTTGACTATTTCAATAACTTCCATTCTTGACTTCAAAAATTACTTCTATCTTTCTTAATGTCGTTTCAAAATTTCATTCTTTCCAAAAGTTCTTCTCTAGATTTTACACCCCTTTACAGTTTGTGATTTCTTATGAACCTCTTGTCTTGAATTCAAGAACTATTTCTAACTTTGTTAATACCCCATCCAAACGACGTCATCTTAAAAATTTCTCCTTTCGATAACTTTGCTCTTTTTCACGTTGACTATTTCAATGAACCTCCATTCTTGACTTCAAGAATTATTTTTATCTTTCTTTATGTCCTGTGAAAATGTCATTCTCTCTAAAAGTTCTTCTCTCGATTTTCGCCCCTTTACAGGTTGTGATTTCTAATGAACCTCTTGTCTTGAATTCAAGAACTATTTCTAACTTTGTTAATACCCCATCTAAACGACGTCATCTTAAAACTTTCTCTTTTCGATAACTTTGCTCTTTTTCACGTTGACTATTTCAATGAACCTCCATTCTTGACTTCAAGAAGTACTTCTATCTTTCTTAATGTCCTGTCAAAATGTCATTCTCTCTAAAAGTTCTTCTCTCGATTTTCGCCCCTTTACAGGTTGTGATTTCTAATGAACCTCTTGTCTTGAATTCAAGAACTATTTCTAACTTTGTTAATACCCCATCTAAACGACGTCATCTTAAAACTTTCTCTTTTCGATAACTTTGCTCTTTTTCACGTTGACTATTTCAATGAACCTCCATTCTTGACTTCAAGAAGTACTTCTATCTTTCTTAATGTCCTGTCAAAATGTCATTCTCCCTAAAAATTCTTCTCTCGATTTTTCGCCCCTTTACAGGTTGTGATTTCTAATGAACCTCTTGTCTTGAATTCAAGAACTATTTCTAACTTTGTTAATACCCCATCCAAACGACGTCATCTTAAAAATTTCTCCTTTCGATAACTTTGCTCTTTTTCACGTTGACTATTTCAATGAACCTCCATTCTTGACTTCAAGAAGTACTTCTATCTTTCTTAATGTCCTGTCAAAATGTCATTCTCCCTAAAAATTCTTCTCTCGATTTTTCGCCCCTTTACAGGTTGTGATTTCTAATGAACCTCTTGTCTTGAATTCAAGAACTATTTCTAACTTTGTTAATACCCCATCCAAACGACGTCATCTTAAAAATTTCTCCTTTCGATAACTTTGCTCTTTTTCACGTTGACTATTTCAATGAACCTCCATTCTTGACTTCAAGAATTATTTTTATCTTTCTTTATGTCCTGTGAAAATGTCATTCTCTCTAAAAGTTCTTCTCTCGATTTTTCGCCCCTTTACAGGTTGTGATTTCTAATGAACCTCTTTTCTTGAATTCAAGAACTATTTCTAACTTTGTTAATACCACATCCAAACGACGTCATCTTAAAAATTTCTCCTTTCGATAACTTTGCTCTTTTTCACGTTGACTATTTCAATGAACCTCCATTCTTGACTTCAAGAATTACTTCTATCTTTCTTAATGTCCTGTCAAAATGTCATTCTCTCTAAAGGTTCTCCTCACGATTTTTCCCCCCTTTACAGGTTGTGATTTCTAATGAACCTCTTGTCTTGAATTCAAGAACTATTTCTAACTTTGTTAATACCCCATCCAAACGACGTGATCCTAAAAATTTCTCCTTTCGATAACTTTGCTCCTTTCATGTTGACTATTTCAATGAACCTCCATTCTTGACTTCAAGAATTATTTTTATCTTTCTTTATGTCCTGTGAAAATGTCATTCTCTCTAAAAGTTCTCTTCTCGATTTTTCGCCCCTTTACAGTTTGTGATTTCCGATGAACCTCTTGTCTTGAATTCAAGAACTATTTCTAACTTTGTTAATACCCCATCCAAACGACGTGATCCTAAAAATTTCTCCTTTCGATAACTTTGCTCTTTTTCACGTTGACTATTTCAATGAACCTCCATTCTTGACTTCAAGAATAATTTTTATCTTTCTTTATGTCCTGTGAAAATGTCATTCTCTCTAAAAGTTCTCTTCTCGATTTTTCGCCCCTTTACAGTTTGTGATTTCTTATGAACCTCTTGTCTTGAATTCAAGAACTATTTCTAACTTTGTTAATACCCCATCCAAACGACGTCATCTTAAAACTTTCTCTTTTCGATAACTTTGCTCTTTTTCGCGTTGACTATTTCAATGAACCTCCATTCTTGACTTCAAGAATTATTTTTATCTTTCTTTATGTCCTGTGAAAATGTCTTTCTCTCTAAAAGTTCTCTTCTCGATTTTTCGCCCCTTTACAGTTTGTGATTTCTGATGAACCTCTTGTCTTGAATTCAAGTATTATTTCTAACTTTGTCAATACCCTATCCAAACGTCATCGTCTTAGAAATTTCTCCTTTCGATAACTTTGCTGTTTTTCGCGTTGACTATTTCAATGAACCTCCATTCTTGACTTCAAGAATAATTTTTATCTTTCTTTATGTCCTGTGAAAATGTCATTCTCTCTAAAAGTTCTCTTCTCGATTTTTCGCCCCTTTACAGTTTGTGATTTCTGATGAACCTCTTGTCTTGAATTCAAGTATTATTTCTAACTTTGTCAATACCCTATCCAAACGTCATCATCTTAGAAATTTCTCCTTTCGATAACTTTGCTCTTTTTCACGTTGACTATTTCAATGAACCTCCATTCTTGACTTCAAGAATTATTTTTATCTTTCTTTATGTCCTGTGAAAATGTCATTCTCTCTAAAAGTTCTCTTCTCGATTTTTCGCCCCTTTACAGTTTGTGATTTCTGATGAGCCTCTTGTCTTGAATTCAAGTATTATTTCTAACTTTGTCAATACCCTATCCAAACGTCATCGTCTTAGAAATTTCTCCTTTCGATAACTTTGCTCTTTTTCACGTTGACTATTTCAATGAACCTCCATTCTTGACTTCAAGAATTATTTTTATCTTTCTTTTTGTCCTGTAAAAATGTCATTCTCTCTAAAAGTTCTTCTCTCGATTTTTCGCCCCTTTACAGGTTGTGATTTCTAATGAACCTCTTGTCTTGAATTCAAGAACTATTTCTAACTTTGTTAATACCCCATCCAAACGACGTCATCTTAAAAATTTCTCTTTTCGATAACTTTGCTCCTTTTCACGTTGACTATTTCAATGAACCTCCATTCTTGACTTAAAGAATTATTTTTATCTTTCTTTATGTCCTGTGAAAATGTCATTCTCTCTAAAAGTTCTTCTCTCGATTTTTCGCCCCTTTACAGGTTGTGATTTCTAATGAACCTCTTGTCTTGAATTCAAGAACTATTTCTAACTTTGTTAATATCCCCATCCAAACGACGTCATCTTAAAAATTTCTCCTTTCGATAACTTTGCTCTTTTTCACGTTGACTATTTCAATGAACCTCCATTCTTGACTTCAAGAATTACTTCTATCTTTCTTAATGTCCTGTCAAAATGTCATTCTCTCTAAAGGTTCTCCTCACGATTTTTCCCCCCTTTACAGGTTGTGATTTCTAATGAACCTCTTGTCTTGAATTCAAGAACTATTTCTAACTTTGTTAATACCCCATCCAAACGACGTCATCTTAAAACTTTCTCTTTTCGATAACTTTGCTCTTTTTCACGTTGACTATTTCAATGAACCTCCATTCTTGACTTCAAGAATTACTTCTATCTTTCTTAATGTCCTGTCAAAATGTCATTCTCTCTAAAGGTTCTCCTCACGATTTTTCCCCCCTTTACAGGTTGTGATTTCTAATGAACCTCTTGTCTTGAATTCAAGAACTATTTCTAACTTTGTTAATACCCCATCCAAACGACGTCATCTTAAAAATTTCTCCTTTCGATAACTTTGCTCTTTTTCACGTTGACTATTTCAATGAACCTCCATTCTTGACTTCAAGAATTACTTCTATCTTTCTTAATGTCCTGTCAAAATGTCATTCTCTCTAAAAGTTCTTCTCTCGATTTTTCGCCCCTTTACAGGTTGTGATTTCTAATGAACCTCTTGTCTTGAATTCAAGAACTATTTCTAACTTTGTTAATACCCCATCCAAACGACGTCATCTTAAAAATTTCTCCTTTCGATAACTTTGCTCTTTTTCACGTTGACTATTTCAATGAACCTCCATTCTTGACTTCAAGAATTATTTTTATCTTTCTTTTTGTCCTGTGAAAATGTCATTCTCTCTAAAAGTTCTTCTCTCGATTTTTTGCCCCTTTACAGGTTGTGATTTCTAATGAACCTCTTGTCTTGAATTCAAGAACTATTTCTAACTTTGTTAATACCCCATCCAAACGACGTCATCTTAAAAATTTCTCTTTTCGATAACTTTGCTCCTTTTCACGTTGACTATTTCAATGAACCTCCATTCTTGACTTAAAGAATTATTTTTATCTTTCTTTATGTCCTGTGAAAATGTCATTCTCTCTAAAAGTTCTTCTCTCGATTTTCGCCCCTTTACAGGTTGTGATTTCTAGTGAACCTCTTGTCTTGAATTCAAGAACTATTTCTAACTTTGTTAATACCCCCATCCAAACGACGTCATCTTAAAAATTTCTCCTTTCGATAACTTTGCTCTTTTTCACGTTGACTATTTCAATGAACCTCCATTCTTGACTTCAAGAATTATTTTTATCTTTCTTTATGTCCTGTCAAAATGTCATTCTCTCTAAAAGTTCTTCTCTCGATTTTTCGCCCCTTTACAGGTTGTGATTTCTAATGAACCTCTTGTCTTGAATTCAAGAACTATTTCTAACTTTGTTAATATCCCCATCCAAACGAGGTCATCTTAAAAATTTCTCCTTTCGATAACTTTGCTCTTTTTCACGTTGACTATTTCAATGAACCTCCATTCTTGACTTCAAGAATTACTTCTATCTTTCTTAATGTCCTGTCAAAATGTCATTCTCTCTAAAGGTTCTCCTCACGATTTTTCCCCCCTTTACAGGTTGTGATTTCTAATGAACCTCTTGTCTTGAATTCAAGAACTATTTCTAACTTTGTTAATACCCCATCTAAACGACGTCATCTTAAAACTTTCTCTTTTCGATAACTTTGCTCTTTTTCACGTTGACTATTTCAATGAACCTCCATTCTTGACTTCAAGAATTACTTCTATCTTTCTTAATGTCCTGTCAAAATGTCATTCTCTCTAAAGGTTCTCCTCACGATTTTTCCCCCCTTTACAGGTTGTGATTTCTAATGAACCTATTGTCTTGAATTCAAGAACTATTTCTAACTTTGTTAATACCCCATCCAAACGACGTCATCTTAAAAATTTCTCCTTTCGATAACTTTTCTCTTTTTCACGTTGACTATTTCAATGAACCTCCATTCTTGACTTCAAGAATTATTTTTATCTTTCTTTATGTCCTGTGAAAATGTCATTCTCTCTAAAAGTTCTTCTCTCGATTTTTCGCTCCTTTACAGGTTGTGATTTCTAATGAACCTCTTGTCTTGAATTCAAGAACTATTTCTAACTTTGTTAATACCCCATCCAAACGACGTGATCCTAAAAATTTCTCCTTTCGATAACTTTGCTCTTTTTCACGTTGACTATTTCAATGAACCTCCATTCTTGACTTCAAGAATAATTTTTATCTTTCTTTATGTCCTGTGAAAATGTCATTCTCTCTAAAAGTTCTCTTCTCGATTTTTCGCCCCTTTACAGTTTGTGATTTCTTATGAACCTCTTGTCTTGAATTCAAGAACTATTTCTAACTTTGTTAATACCCCATCCAAACGACGTCATCTTAAAACTTTCTCTTTTCGATAACTTTGCTCTTTTTCGCGTTGACTATTTCAATGAACCTCCATTCTTGACTTCAAGAATTATTTTTATCTTTCTTTATGTCCTGTGAAAATGTCTTTCTCTCTAAAAGTTCTCTTCTCGATTTTTCGCCCCTTTACAGTTTGTGATTTCTGATGAACCTCTTGTCTTGAATTCAAGTATTATTTCTAACTTTGTCAATACCCCATCCAAACGACGTCATCTTAAAACTTTCTCTTTTCGATAACTTTGCTGTTTTTCGCGTTGACTATTTCAATGAACCTCCATTCTTGACTTCAAGAATAATTTTTATCTTTCTTTATGTCCTGTGAAAATGTCATTCTCTCTAAAAGTTCTCTTCTCGATTTTTCGCCCCTTTACAGTTTGTGATTTCTGATGAACCTCTTGTCTTGAATTCAAGTATTATTTCTAACTTTGTCAATACCCTATCCAAACGTCATCATCTTAGAAATTTCTCCTTTCGATAACTTTGCTCTTTTTCACGTTGACTATTTCAATGAACCTCCATTCTTGACTTCAAGAATTATTTTTATCTTTCTTTATGTCCTGTGAAAATGTCATTCTCTCTAAAAGTTCTCTTCTCGATTTTTCGCCCCTTTACAGTTTGTGATTTCTGATGAGCCTCTTGTCTTGAATTCAAGTATTATTTCTAACTTTGTCAATACCCTATCCAAACGTCATCGTCTTAGAAATTTCTCCTTTCGATAACTTTGCTCTTTTTCACGTTGACTATTTCAATGAACCTCCATTCTTGACTTCAAGAATTATTTTTATCTTTCTTTTTGTCCTGTAAAAATGTCATTCTCTCTAAAAGTTCTTCTCTCGATTTTTCGCCCCTTTACAGGTTGTGATTTCTAATGAACCTCTTGTCTTGAATTCAAGAACTATTTCTAACTTTGTTAATACCCCATCCAAACGACGTCATCTTAAAAATTTCTCTTTTCGATAACTTTGCTCCTTTTCACGTTGACTATTTCAATGAACCTCCATTCTTGACTTAAAGAATTATTTTTATCTTTCTTTATGTCCTGTGAAAATGTCATTCTCTCTAAAAGTTCTTCTCTCGATTTTTCGCCCCTTTACAGGTTGTGATTTCTAATGAACCTCTTATCTTGAATTCAAGAACTATTTCTAACTTTGTTAATATCCCCATCCAAACGACGTCATCTTAAAAATTTCTCCTTTCGATAACTTTGCTCTTTTTCACGTTGACTATTTCAATGAACCTCCATTCTTGACTTCAAGAATTACTTCTATCTTTCTTAATGTCCTGTCAAAATGTCATTCTCTCTAAAGGTTCTCCTCACGATTTTTCCCCCCTTTACAGGTTGTGATTTCTAATGAACCTCTTGTCTTGAATTCAAGAACTATTTCTAACTTTGTTAATACCCCATCCAAACGACGTCATCTTAAAACTTTCTCTTTTCGATAACTTTGCTCTTTTTCACGTTGACTATTTCAATGAACCTCCATTCTTGACTTCAAGAATTACTTCTATCTTTCTTAATGTCCTGTCAAAATGTCATTCTCTCTAAAGGTTCTCCTCACGATTTTTCCCCCCTTTACAGGTTGTGATTTCTAATGAACCTCTTGTCTTGAATTCAAGAACTATTTCTAACTTTGTTAATACCCCATCCAAACGACGTCATCTTAAAAATTTCTCCTTTCGATAACTTTGCTCTTTTTCACGTTGACTATTTCAATGAACCTCCATTCTTGACTTCAAGAATTACTTCTATCTTTCTTAATGTCCTGTCAAAATGTCATTCTCTCTAAAAGTTCTTCTCTCGATTTTTCGCCCCTTTACAGGTTGTGATTTCTAATGAACCTCTTGTCTTGAATTCAAGAACTATTTCTAACTTTGTTAATACCCCATCCAAACGACGTCATCTTAAAAATTTCTCCTTTCGATAACTTTGCTCTTTTTCACGTTGACTATTTCAATGAACCTCCATTCTTGACTTCAAGAATTATTTTTATCTTTCTTTTTGTCCTGTGAAAATGTCATTCTCTCTAAAAGTTCTTCTCTCGATTTTTTGCCCCTTTACAGGTTGTGATTTCTAATGAACCTCTTGTCTTGAATTCAAGAACTATTTCTAACTTTGTTAATACCCCATCCAAACGACGTCATCTTAAAAATTTCTCTTTTCGATAACTTTGCTCCTTTTCACGTTGACTATTTCAATGAACCTCCATTCTTGACTTAAAGAATTATTTTTATCTTTCTTTATGTCCTGTGAAAATGTCATTCTCTCTAAAAGTTCTTCTCTCGATTTTCGCCCCTTTACAGGTTGTGATTTCTAGTGAACCTCTTGTCTTGAATTCAAGAACTATTTCTAACTTTGTTAATACCCCCATCCAAACGACGTCATCTTAAAAATTTCTCCTTTCGATAACTTTGCTCTTTTTCACGTTGACTATTTCAATGAACCTCCATTCTTGACTTCAAGAATTATTTTTATCTTTCTTTATGTCCTGTGAAAATGTCATTCTCTCTAAAAGTTCTTCTCTCGATTTTTCGCCCCTTTACAGGTTGTGATTTCTAATGAACCTCTTGTCTTGAATTCAAGAACTATTTCTAACTTTGTTAATATCCCCATCCAAACGAGGTCATCTTAAAAATTTCTCCTTTCGATAACTTTGCTCTTTTTCACGTTGACTATTTCAATGAACCTCCATTCTTGACTTCAAGAATTACTTCTATCTTTCTTAATGTCCTGTCAAAATGTCATTCTCTCTAAAGGTTCTCCTCACGATTTTTCCCCCCTTTACAGGTTGTGATTTCTAATGAACCTCTTGTCTTGAATTCAAGAACTATTTCTAACTTTGTTAATACCCCATCCAAACGACGTCATCTTAAAAATTTCTCCTTTCGATAACTTTTCTCTTTTTCACGTTGACTATTTCAATGAACCTCCATTCTTGACTTCAAGAATTATTTTTATCTTTCTTTATGTCCTGTGAAAATGTCATTCTCTCTAAAAGTTCTTCTCTCGATTTTTCGCTCCTTTACAGGTTGTGATTTCTAATGAACCTCTTGTCTTGAATTCAAGAACTATTTCTAACTTTGTTAATATCCCCATCCAAACGAGGTCATCTTAAAAATTTCTCCTTTCGATAACTTTGCTCTTTTTCACGTTGACTATTTCAATGAACCTCCATTCTTGACTTCAAGAATTACTTCTATCTTTCTTAATGTCCTGTCAAAATGTCATTCTCTCTAAAGGTTCTCCTCACGATTTTTCCCCCCTTTACAGGTTGTGATTTCTAATGAACCTCTTGTCTTGAATTCAAGAACTATTTCTAACTTTGTTAATACCCCATCCAAACGACGTCATCTTAAAACTTTCTCTTTTCGATAACTTTGCTCTTTTTCACGTTGACTATTTCAATGAACCTCCATTCTTGACTTCAAGAATTACTTCTATCTTTCTTAATGTCCTGTCAAAATGTCATTCTCTCTAAAGGTTCTCCTCACGATTTTTCCCCCCTTTACAGGTTGTGATTTCTAATGAACCTCTTGTCTTGAATTCAAGAACTATTTCTAACTTTGTTAATACCCCATCCAAACGACGTCATCTTAAAAATTTCTCCTTTCGATAACTTTGCTCTTTTTCACGTTGACTATTTCAATGAACCTCCATTCTTGACTTCAAGAATTACTTCTATCTTTCTTAATGTCCTGTCAAAATGTCATTCTCTCTAAAAGTTCTTCTCTCGATTTTTCGCCCCTTTACAGGTTGTGATTTCTAATGAACCTCTTGTCTTGAATTCAAGAACTATTTCTAACTTTGTTAATACCCCATCCAAACGACGTCATCTTAAAAATTTCTCCTTTCGATAACTTTGCTCTTTTTCACGTTGACTATTTCAATGAACCTCCATTCTTGACTTCAAGAATTATTTTTATCTTTCTTTATGTCCTGTGAAAATGTCATTCTCTCTAAAAGTTCTTCTCTCGATTTTTTGCCCCTTTACAGGTTGTGATTTCTAATGAACCTCTTGTCTTGAATTCAAGAACTATTTCTAACTTTGTTAATACCCCATCCAAACGACGTCATCTTAAAAATTTCTCTTTTCGATAACTTTGCTCCTTTTCACGTTGACTATTTCAATGAACCTCCATTCTTGACTTAAAGAATTATTTTTATCTTTCTTTATGTCCTGTGAAAATGTCATTCTCTCTAAAAGTTCTTCTCTCGATTTTCGCCCCTTTACAGGTTGTGATTTCTAGTGAACCTCTTGTCTTGAATTCAAGAACTATTTCTAACTTTGTTAATACCCCCATCCAAACGACATCATCTTAAAAATTTCTCCTTTCGATAACTTTGCTCTTTTTCACGTTGACTATTTCAATGAACCTCCATTCTTGACTTCAAGAATTATTTTTATCTTTCTTTATGTCCTGTGAAAATGTCATTCTCTCTAAAAGTTCTTCTCTCGATTTTTCGCCCCTTTACAGGTTGTGATTTCTAATGAACCTCTTGTCTTGAATTCAAGAACTATTTCTAACTTTGTTAATATCCCCATCCAAACGACGTCATCTTAAAACTTTCTCCTTTCGATAACTTTGCTCTTTTTCACGTTGACTATTTCAATGAACCTCCATTCTTGACTTCAAGAATTATTTTTATCTTTCTTTATGTCCTGTGAAAATGTCATTCTCTCTAAAAGTTCTTCTCTCGATTTTTCGCCCCTTTACAGGTTGTGATTTCTAATGAACCTCTTGTCTTGAATTCAAGAACTATTTCTAACTTTGTTAATACCCCATCCATACGACGTCATCTTAAAAATTTCTCCTTTCGATAACTTTGCTCTTTTTCACGTTGACTATTTCAATGAACCTCCATTCTTGACTTCAAGAATTATTTTTATCTTTCTTTATGTCCTGTGAAAATGTCATTCTCTCTAAAAGTTCTTCTCTCGATTTTTCGCCCCTTTACAGTTTGTGATTTCTGATGAACCTCTTGTCTTGAATTCAAGAACTATTTCTAACTTTGTTAATACCCCATCCAAACGACGTGATCCTAAAAATTTCTCCTTTCGATAACTTTGCTCTTTTTCACGTTGACTATTTCAATGAACCTCCATTCTTGACTTCAAGAATTATTTTTATCTTTCTTTATGTCCTGTGAAAATGTCATTCTCTCTAAAAGTTCTCTTCTCGATTTTTCGCCCCTTTACAGTTTGTGATTTCTGATGAACCTCTTGTCTTGAATTCAAGTATTATTTCTAACTTTGTCAATACCCTATCCAAACGTCATCGTCTTAGAAATTTCTCCTTTCGATAACTTTGCTGTTTTTCGCGTTGACTATTTCAATGAACCTCCATTCTTGACTTCAAGAATTATTTTTATCTTTCTTTATGTCCTGTGAAAATGTCATTCTCTCTAAAAGTTCTCTTCTCGATTTTTTGCCCCTTTACAGTTTGTGATTTCTGATGAACCTCTTGTCTTGAATTCAAGTATTATTTCTAACTTTGTCAATACCCTATCCAAACGTCATCATCTCAGAAATTTCTCCTTTCGATAACTTTGCTCTTTTTCACGTTGACTATTTCAATGAACCTCCATTCTTGACTTCAAGAATTATTTTTATCTTTCTTTATGTCCTGTGAAAATGTCATTCTCTCTAAAAGTTCTCTTCTAGATTTTTCGCCCCTTTACAGTTTGTGATTTCTGATGAACCTCTTGTCTTGAATTCAAGTATTATTTCTAACTTTGTCAATACCCTATCCAAACGTCATCGTCTTAGAAATTTCCCCTTTCGATAACTTTGCTCTTTTTCACGTTGACTATTTCAATGAACCTCCATTCTTGACTTCAAGAATTATTTTTATCTTTCTTTATGTCCTGTGAAAATGTCATTCTCTCTAAAAGTTCTCCTCTCGATTTTTCGCCCCTTTACAGGTTGTGATTTCTAATGAACCTCTTGTCTTGAATTCAAGAACTATTTCTAACTTTGTTAATACCCCATCCAAACGACGTCATCTTAAAACTTTCTCTTTTCGATAACTTTGTTCTTTTTCACGTTGACTATTTCAATGAACCTCCATTCTTGACTTCAAGAATTACTTCTATCTTTCTTAATGTCCTGTCAAAATGTCATTCTCTCTAAAAGTTCTTCTCTAGATTTTTCGCCCCTTTACAGATTGTGATTTCTAATGAACCTCTTGTCTTGAATTCAAGAACTATTTCTAACTTTGTTAATTTCCCATCCAAACTACGTCATCTTAAAAATTTCTCCTTTCGATAACTTTGCTCTTTTTCACGTTGACTATTTCAATGAACCTCCATTCTTGACTTCAAGAATTATTTTTATCTTTCTTTATGTCCTGTGAAAATGTCATTCTCTCTAAAAGTTCTTCTCTCGATTTTTTGCCCCTTTACAGGTTGTGATTTCTAATGAACCTCTTGTCTTGAATTCAAGAACTATTTCTAACTTTGTTAATACCCCATCCAAACGACGTCATCTTAAAAATTTCTCTTTTCGATAACTTTTCTCTTTTTCACGTTGACTATTTCAATGAACCTCCATTCTTGACTTCAAGAATTACTTCTATCTTTCTTTATGTCCTGTGAAAATGTCATTCTCTCTAAAAGTTCTCTTCTCGATTTTTCGCCCCTTTACAGTTTGTGATTTCTTATGAACCTCTTTTCTTGAATTCAAGAACTATTTCTAACTTTGTTAATACCCCATCCAAACGACGTCATCTTAAAACTTTCTCTTTTCGATAACTTTGCTCTTTTTCGCGTTGACTATTTCAATGAACCTCCATTCTTGACTTCAAGAATTATTTTTATCTTTCTTTATGTCCTGTGAAAATGTCATTCTCTCTAAAAGTTCTCTTCTCGATTTTTCGCCCCTTTACAGTTTGTGATTTCTGATGAACCTCTTGTCTTGAATTCAAGTATTATTTCTAACTTTGTCAATACCCTATCCAAACGTCATCGTCTTAGAAATCTCTCCTTTCGATAACTTTGCTGTTTTTCGCGTTGACTATTTCAATGAACCTCCATTCTTGACTTCAAGAATTATTTTTATCTTTCTTTATGTCCTGTGAAAATTTCATTCTCTCTAAAAGTTCTCTTCTCGATTTTTTGCCCCTTTACAGTTTGTGATTTCTGATGAACCTCTTGTCTTGAATTCAAGTATTATTTCTAACTTTGTCAATACCCTATCCAAACGTCATCATCTTAGAAATTTCTCCTTTCGATAACTTTGCTCTTTTTCACGTTGACTATTTCAATGAACCTCCATTCTTGACTTCAAGAATTATTTTTATCTTTCTTTATGTCCTGTGAAAATGTCATTCTCTCTAAAAGTTCTCTTCTCGATTTTTTGCCCCTTTACAGTTTGTGATTTCTGATGAACCTCTTGTCTTGAATTCAAGTATTATTTCTAACTTTGTCAATACCCTATCCAAACGTCATCATCTCAGAAATTTCTCCTTTCGATAACTTTGCTCTTTTTCACGTTGACTATTTCAATGAACCTCCATTCTTGACTTCAAGAATTATTTTTATCTTTCTTTATGTCCTGTGAAAATGTCATTCTCTCTAAAAGTTCTCTTCTAGATTTTTCGCCCCTTTACAGTTTGTGATTTCTGATGAACCTCTTGTCTTGAATTCAAGTATTATTTCTAACTTTGTCAATACCCTATCCAAACGTCATCGTCTTAGAAATTTCCCCTTTCGATAACTTTGCTCTTTTTCACGTTGACTATTTCAATGAACCTCCATTCTTGACTTCAAGAATTATTTTTATCTTTCTTTATGTCCTGTGAAAATGTCATTCTCTCTAAAAGTTCTCCTCTCGATTTTTCGCCCCTTTACAGGTTGTGATTTCTAATGAACCTCTTGTCTTGAATTCAAGAACTATTTCTAACTTTGTTAATACCCCATCCAAACGACGTCATCTTAAAACTTTCTCTTTTCGATAACTTTGTTCTTTTTCACGTTGACTATTTCAATGAACCTCCATTCTTGACTTCAAGAATTACTTCTATCTTTCTTAATGTCCTGTCAAAATGTCATTCTCTCTAAAAGTTCTTCTCTAGATTTTTCGCCCCTTTACAGATTGTGATTTCTAATGAACCTCTTGTCTTGAATTCAAGAACTATTTCTAACTTTGTTAATTTCCCATCCAAACTACGTCATCTTAAAAATTTCTCCTTTCGATAACTTTGCTCTTTTTCACGTTGACTATTTCAATGAACCTCCATTCTTGACTTCAAGAATTATTTTTATCTTTCTTTATGTCCTGTGAAAATGTCATTCTCTCTAAAAGTTCTTCTCTCGATTTTTTGCCCCTTTACAGGTTGTGATTTCTAATGAACCTCTTGTCTTGAATTCAAGAACTATTTCTAACTTTGTTAATACCCCATCCAAACGACGTCATCTTAAAAATTTCTCTTTTCGATAACTTTTCTCTTTTTCACGTTGACTATTTCAATGAACCTCCATTCTTGACTTCAAGAATTACTTCTATCTTTCTTTATGTCCTGTGAAAATGTCATTCTCTCTAAAAGTTCTCTTCTCGATTTTTCGCCCCTTTACAGTTTGTGATTTCTTATGAACCTCTTTTCTTGAATTCAAGAACTATTTCTAACTTTGTTAATACCCCATCCAAACGACGTCATCTTAAAACTTTCTCTTTTCGATAACTTTGCTCTTTTTCGCGTTGACTATTTCAATGAACCTCCATTCTTGACTTCAAGAATTATTTTTATCTTTCTTTATGTCCTGTGAAAATGTCATTCTCTCTAAAAGTTCTCTTCTCGATTTTTCGCCCCTTTACAGTTTGTGATTTCTGATGAACCTCTTGTCTTGAATTCAAGTATTATTTCTAACTTTGTCAATACCCTATCCAAACGTCATCGTCTTAGAAATCTCTCCTTTCGATAACTTTGCTGTTTTTCGCGTTGACTATTTCAATGAACCTCCATTCTTGACTTCAAGAATTATTTTTATCTTTCTTTATGTCCTGTGAAAATTTCATTCTCTCTAAAAGTTCTCTTCTCGATTTTTTGCCCCTTTACAGTTTGTGATTTCTGATGAACCTCTTGTCTTGAATTCAAGTATTATTTCTAACTTTGTCAATACCCTATCCAAACGTCATCATCTTAGAAATTTCTCCTTTCGATAACTTTGCTCTTTTTCACGTTGACTATTTCAATGAACCTCCATTCTTGACTTCAAGAATTATTTTTATCTTTCTTTATGTCCTGTGAAAATGTCATTCTCTCTAAAAGTTCTCCTCTCGATTTTTCGCCCCTTTACAGGTTGTGATTTCTAATGAACCTCTTGTCTTGAATTCAAGAACTATTTCTAACTTTGTTAATACCCCATCCAAACGACGTCATCTTAAAACTTTCTCTTTTCGATAACTTTGTTCTTTTTCACGTTGACTATTTCAATGAACCTCCATTCTTGACTTCAAGGATTACTTCTATCTTTCTTAATGTCCTGTCAAAATGTCATTCTCTCTAAAAGTTCTTCTCTCGATTTTTCGCCCCTTTACAGATTGTGATTTCTAATGAACCTCTTGTCTTGAATTCAAGAACTATTTCTAACTTTGTTAATTTCCCATCCAAACTACGTCATCTTAAAAATTTCTCCTTTCGATAACTTTGCTCTTTTTCGCGTTGACTATTTCAATGAACCTCCATTCTTGACTTCAAGAATTATTTTTATCTTTCTTTATGTCCTGTGAAAATGTCATTCTCTCTAAAAGTTCTTCTCTCGATTTTTTGCCCCTTTACAGGTTGTGATTTCTAATGAACCTCTTGTCTTGAATTCAAGAACTATTTCTAACTTTGTTAATACCCCATCCAAACGACGTCATCTTAAAAATTTCTCTTTTCGATAACTTTTCTCTTTTTCACGTTGACTATTTCAATGAACCTCCATTCTTGACTTCAAGAATTACTTCTATCTTTCTTAATGTCCTGTGAATATGTCATTCTCTCTAAAAGTTCTCTTCTCGATTTTACGCCCCTTTACAGGTTGTGATTTTCAATGAACTTCTTGCTTTGAATTCAAGAACTATTTCTAACTTTGTTAATACCCCATCCAAACGACGTCATCTTAAAACTTTCTCCTTTCGATAACTTTGCTCTTTTTCACGTTGACTATTTCAATGAACCTCCATTCTTGACTTCAAGAATTATTTTTATCTTTCTTTATGTCCTGTGAAAATGTCATTCTCTCTAAAAGTTCTCCTCTCGATTTTTCGCCCCTTTACAGGTTGTGATTTCTAATGAACCTCTTGTCTTGAATTCAAGAACTATTTCTAACTTTGTTAATTTCCCATCCAAACGACGTCATCTTAAAAATTTCTCCTTTCGATAACTTTGTTCTTTTTCACGTCGACTTTTTCAATGAACCTCCATTCTTGACTTCAAGAATTACTTCTATCTTTCTTAATGTCCTGTGAATATGTCATTCTCTCTAAAAGTTTTCTTCTCGATTTTACGCCCCTTTACAGATTGTCATTTTCAATGAACTTCTTGCTTTGAATTCAAGAACTATTTCTAACTTTGTTAATACCCCATCCAAACGACGTCATCTTAAAACTTTCTCTTTTCGATAACTTTGCTCTTTTTCACGTTGACTATTTCAATGAACCTCCATTCTTGACTTCAAGAATTACTTCTATCTTTCTTAATGTCCTGTCAAAATGTCATTCTCTCTAAAGGTTCTCCTCACGATTTTTCCCCCCTTTACAGGTTGTGATTTCTAATGAACCTCTTGTCTTGAATTCAAGAACTATTTCTAACTTTGTTAATACCCCATCCAAACGACGTCATCTTAAA